>NC_140989.1:53177723-53901889 GCF_052327205.1 Somniosus microcephalus | reverse complement strand
GATTGTATCTCAGAGAAATAGTAGATTAAGGGTACAAGGCTGACGGGACCCGCTGGCACCAAGGGAAATCAAGGTGGTAAGAAGAAATAGGCACGGTATTTAGGTTTACAATAAAAATTCTAGTAACAGTTGATGTATCTGCAGAGATTATTTTTAGTTAGTAAGCAAAGTAGTTTGCACGACAGTCAATAGTTTGGGAACCATTTTGAGTTCTGAACATAGGAACGGGAGTCGGTCATTCAGCCCCTTGAGCCTGTTCCGCAATTCAGTTAGATCATGGCTGATCTGTACCTCAACTCCATTTACCCACCTCCACTTTTTCCTTCTCTGAAGTGGCTGGCAATGTTGGTTGTTCAATGCTTATGCACATGAAAAACAGGTGAAATTGCTGCTGAGTGTAACAAAAATAATAAAAGGTACAACGTTTTACCAACTCTCTTAGTAACGTCAATTTGTCGGCCTTGCCTCAGTGGTAGCACTCTTGCATCTGAGTCAGAAGATTATGGGTTCGAAGCTCCACTCCAGAACCTGTGCCCATAATTTAGATTGGCATTTCAGTGATGTACTGAGGGAGTGTTACACCATCAGAGATGTCGTATTTTGCTTGAAACGTTAAACCGAGGAGAGGTGTTCAACAGACGGCTGATCCAATAACGCCTGTTTACAGTATCGCCAAAAGTTAAATTTACCCCCAATGAGTCTTAATGCAGAGGAGATTTATGTAACTTTTCAGAGGAGGGAAATGAGCAGGCCACCAGAAGCGATTGTTCTATCAATTGATTCCTGACCTCTCTGGCTGCAATGCATTGTCCTCACCCTCCATCTTCTGCTTCTCCCTTGCATTCCTCCAATTCTCATTTGATGACTCTTCCTGTTGTTCTGCCTTCTCCAGTTGCAATGTTCTCAGTATTGCCATGCAGCATGCACAGTGCAGTGCTGCGACAGACTTTGTGTGAGGCATATTATGGGGAGCTCCCAGACCTATCCAGGCACCTCAATCATTGCTTCAGTAGTCTAATGGGAGTCCCTTTGCTGTGATTTATCTGAGATGTTGAGCCATAGAGTGCTCAATGATGTTCCTGGTGGTCCCATGACTATGATTGTACCTAAGCTGTTTAAGCATGGTTGTGGAGGGGTGTCACCAGCCACGTGTAAAGGGAATAGCCCTTGTCCCAAGTAACCAACCTCTTATGTTTCTGGAAGGGTAGAATAGTGGGGGATGGATGAGGGTTGCAGGATGATGGTGTCATGACAGGTGCCTGCAAAATTGGCACAGATTTGCAGGATCTTTTTGTGGTGATCACACACCAGCTGGTCATTAATTGAGTTCTAGCTTCCCTGTTGGTGAAAGCTGCTGACTTGTCTTCTGTGCTTTGATGTCTACATGAGTGCAATCTATAACATCTTAGACACAAGGGAAGCCAGCCACTGTTGCAAATCCCAGAGCTCTCTCATTTTGAGTCTTGGCAACGTTGGGAATTGCAATGTATTGGTTGACTCTGGCAAATAAGGTGACCTGCTTGATACAGCTGTGCACTGCAGTCTGGGGGGTGCGGGTGAAATCCCCTAAAACAGCAGGTAGTCAGTCCTGTTGCAGGAGGCTGCAGATCACGACAGCCTGCCTGGTGAAGCGTCGCCTCCTCATGCAGTGATCCTTGGTCATATCCAGGAAAATGACTCTTGGCCTATAGACCCTGTGAGCCGCGTAAGGCCTTCTATGTGTAGCCCCCTCACCTGCTGTCTTCCAACAGGCCCACCTGCTGCTCATCCTAGTCTGACAGGAAGTGCTGTCAAGACTTATAAATACTACGGCCCCAAAATAGCACTAAACCTTCAAATAAATTTTAAAAAAAATCACATTTTTTAAATAAACTATAAATTACATGAAATAACTATTTTAAACAATAATTTAAATTTTTGAAAAAATTACTTTATATTCTAATGGGGCTAAAAATAAACTTACCTTGCTTTAAAGTATTTAAAAATAATAAACCTGTGGAAAAAATGTTTTAATTTGCATTAATTCACCACTTACGCCTGCTTTTATATTTCTAACTTCTGCAGGCTTACGTTCCCGGAGAAACCTGTAAAAAAACGTAAGTTTGATGGGCACGCACAGCCTCCCCTGCGCACGCGTTCGACCTCTGAATCTCTTCGTTCAGAGGAACGGAAGTGCCGGTTTCCCACGCATGCGCAGTGCATGCAGAAAACCGGCACTTCTATCGGGCCTACGGGTGAGTACCCCATGCGTACTCACCCGTGGAGACCCAAATTTCTGGGCCAATATATATTAATGATCTAGACAAGGGAACGAGATGTAATGGCTCAGTAATTCGGGTCCCAACGCGTGAGTACGGACGGGGTACTCACGCGTGGGCCCGATGGAAGTGCCGATTTTCAGGGTGCACAGCGCATGCGCTGAAAACCGGCATTTCCTGTCCTTTGAAGCAAGGGGTTAAGAGGCGGAACGCGTGCGATGTTTCAGGCAGCGCGTGCGCGCTGAAATTCCTTATTTTTTAAAGAGTTGGCCGTGTGTAAAGGCCTCCGGTTTTTACGCGTGAAAAAAGCAGACGTAAGTACTTAGTTTTAAAAGGTAAGTGGTCTATTAATAAAATTTAGAATTTTTTTTCCACAGGTTTATTATTTTTAAAGAATTTACATTAAGGCAAGTATATTTTTAGACCCGATTTGTTAAAAAATTATTTTTTTCAAAAATTTGATTAATTGTTTAAAATAGTTTTTTACAGTTATTCATAGTTCATTTATTTAGTGTTTTTTTTTTAACTTTTATTTGAAGTTTAAATACTGTTTTGGGCGCCCTGAGTTTTCATGAGTTTGACAGTTCTTACTATCAAACTCATGAATGAACTTTTGCAACCTCCGATTGGTTGCCCAGTGCTCACGGGATCCCAGCCGGCTCATCGGACTAACTACGCCACTGGATCACGCAAGCACAGCGCGCCGGGAGCTGGACCGGGTCACAGAGCGGAAATCCACGCAGGCCCAGGCCTCAAATGGCGGCGCGATAGTTAAGTGTAGGTCGGGGGCTTGCACCCGCGGGAAGCCCCCGACCCGAATTTCTGGGCCAATATCTCCAAATTTGCAGACGACACAAAGCTGGGTGGGCGTGTGTGCTGTGAGGAGGATGCTGACAAACTACAGGATGATTTGGACAGGTTGGGTGATTGGGCAGAAGCATGGCAGATGCAATATAACGTGGATAAATGTGAGGTTATCCACTTTGGTGTCAAAAACAGGAAGGCAGATTATTATCTGAATGGCAATAGATTGGGAGAACATAAGAACATAAGAACATAAGAAATAGGAGCAGGAGTAGGCCAATCGGCCCCTCGAGCCTGCTCCGCCATTCAATAAGATCATGGCTGATCTGATCCTAACCGCCAATCCACTATCACAGAACCATCTCCTGAATCTAACAGAATTAGACACACGAAATAGGAGCAGGATCAGGCTACACGGCCCCTGGGCCCGCTCCGCTACCCACAGGGTCATGACCGATCCGAACCTAGACTCATGTCCAAATTCCTGCCCGCTCCCCGTAACCCTTAATTCCCTTTACTTCTAGGAAACTGTCTATTTCTGTTTTAAATTTATGTAATGATGTAGCTTCTACAGCTTTTTGGGGCAGCATATTCCATGGACCTACCACCCTCTGAGTGAAGTAGTTCCTCCTCATCTCAGTTTTGAAAGAGCAGCCCCTTATTCTAAGACTATGCCCCCTAGTTCTAGTTTCACCCATCATCGGGAACATCTTCCCCGCATCCACCCGATCCAACCCCTTCACAATCTTATATGTTTCAATAAGATTGCCTCTCATTCTTCTGAACTCCAATGAGTAGAGTCCCAATCTACTCAACCTTTCCTCACATGTCCATCCCCTCATCCCCGGGATTAACCGAGTGAACCTTCTTTGTACTGACTCGAGAGCAAGTATGTCCTTTCTTAAGTATGGACACCAAAACTGTACGCAGTATTCCAGGTGCGGTCTCACCAATGCCTTGTACAACTGAAGCAATACCTCCCTATTTTTATATTCTATCCCCCTAGCAATGAAAGCCAACATTCCATTGGCCTTCTTAATCACTTGCTGCACCTGCATACTAACCTTTTGAGTTTCGTGCACCAGGACCCCTAGATCCCTTTGTACTTCAGTACTTTCCAGTTTCTTGCCATTAAGATAATAACTTGCTCTACGATTTTTCCTGCCAAAGTGCATAACCTCACACTTTCCAGTATTGTATTCCATCTGCCAAATCTCTGCCCACTTACTTAGCCTGTCGATGTCCCCTTGCAGGATTTTTATGTCCTCCTCACTCACTACTTTCCTTCCCATCTTAGTATCATCTGCAAACTTTGATATGTTACACTCGGTCCCCTCCTCCAAATCGTTAATATAGATTGTAAAGAGTTGGGGACCCAGCACTGACCCCTGCGGAACACCACTAGTTACTGATTGCCAGTCTGAGAATGAACCATTTATCCCAACTCTCTGCCTTCTGTTAGATAGCCAATCCTCTATCCATGCCAGAATATTACCCCCAATCCCGTGATTTTTTATCTTAAGCAATAATCTTTTGTGTGCCACCTTGTCAAATGCCTTTTGGAAGTCTAAATACACTACTTCCACTGGTTCCCCTTTATCCACCCTATACGTTACTTCCTGAAAGAACTCCAGCAAATTTGTCAAACATGACTTCCCCTTCATAAAACCATGCTGACTTTCTCCTATTAAATTATGATTATCCAAATGTCCTGTTACTGTCTCCTTAATAATGGACTCCAAAATTTTACCTACCACAGATGTTAGGCTAACCGGTCTATAGTTTCCAGCCTTCTGTCTACTGCCCTTTTTAAATAAGGGTGTTACATTAGCAGTTTTCCAGTCTGCCGGGACCTTTGCCGAGTCCAGGGAGTTTTGGAAAATTATTACCAATGCATCCACAATCCCTACCGCCACTTCCCTCAAGACCCTAGGATGTAAGCCATCAGGTCCAGGTGATTTATCCGCCTTGAGTCCCATTATTTTACCGAGTACCACTTCCTTAGTGATTTTGATCGTGTTTAGCTCCTCCCCCCCTTTAGCCCCCTGTTTGTCCAGTGTTGGGATATTCTTAGTGTCTTCTACTGTAAAGACTGATGTAAAATATTCATTCAGTGTTTTTGCCATCTCCATATTTCCCACCATTAAATTCCCGGTCTCATCCTCTAAGGGACCAACATTTACTTTAGCCACCCTTTTTCTTTTTATATAACTATAAAAACTCTTACTATCTGTTTTTATATTTTTTGCTAATATAAGGGGAAGTGCAACGAGACCTGGGTGTCCTTGTGCACCAGTCGCTGAAGGTAAGCATGCAGGTGCAGCAGGCGGTTAAGAAGGCAAATGGTATGTTGGCCAGGGGGGGTTTGAGTACAAGAACAAGGATGTCTTGCTGCAGTTGTACAGGGCTTTGGTGAGACCACATCTTGAGTATTGTGTGCAGCTTTGGTCACCTTATCTGAGGAAGGATATTCTTGCCATGGAAGGAGTTCAGCGAAGATTCACCAGGCTGATACCTGGGATGGCAGGAATGACGTATGAGGAGAGATTGGGTCGATTGGGCTTGTACTCGCTGGAGTTTAGAGGAATGAGAGGGGATCTCATTGAAACTTATAAAATTCTGGCAGGACTAGACAGACTAGATGCAGGGAGGATGTTCCCGATGGTCAGGAAATCCAGAACCAGGGGTCACAGTCTAAGGATAAGGGGTAGGCCTTTTAAGGACAGAAATGAGGAGGAATTTCTTCACCCAGAGAGTGGTGAACCTGTGGAATTCTTTACCACAGAAGGCAGTAGAGGCCAATTCATTAAATATATTCAAGAAGGAGTTGGATATATTTCTTAAGGCTAAAGGGATCAAGGGGTATGGGGAGAAAGCAGGGACCGGATACTGAACTTGGATGATCAGCCATGATCGCATTGAATGGCAGAGCAGGCTAGAGGGGCCGAATGGCCTACTCCTGCTCCTATCTTCTATGTTTCTATGTTTCACACAGATCCCTATGATCTCGGTGCTTGCAGCTGACTTCCCCTTTAAATATTGCTTCCAGTCAGTCAGACAGTCAATGCCTGAAACCAATTGTCGAGGGTTGATCGCTGGGCAGGGCTTCTGACCTGCGAGGTGAAGATTCTTCAATCTGATTGGTCGAAGAGCCTCGCTGTTTTTTGCGCCACTCACTGTTGCCCTGTAGAGGGCGACGCGCTGGATCAGACACAGGTTTCGAGCAAGTCTCCGCTCAAAATTCCGCAAAAACCTTGTGGGCAACTGTCAGCGAGATGAACAGTGAGCGCTGTTCTTTCACTGCTGACCAAATAATCCGGGCCAATGTGTTTCAGTTTCATGCCATAGAATTAGATTTGTGCCAATTTTGTCTTTCTCACAGAAATGAGTAAACTTAAGTGTGAGCACAAGTACAGTTTAATAAAGCTTTAATGTAATCTTTCAAATTAAGTCAAATAACCTAGAAAATCAGATTCTAAACAAAATATCACATCAGCCAAAACTCAGTACTTCACTGTAAGATTTTTTTTTTGCAACACAGTATGCTGAAGAGGTTACAAGTAGAGTTCATTCTTCCCCAGAGATTCAATCCTGACTGTAATTTTGCTGCATGTCATTGGTTTTGACAGTAATACTATTTTTGCCTTGGGTGATGTCAAAGTATTTGCTGATATCAGTTCCGCTCATATTTCAAAAGTCGTTATGCAACCTTTCTCACATTACCGGAACTAAAGAGCGACCTCCATTTGACACTTTGGCCTCGTCTCGCAAGTTTTCCTTTCCATCCTCCCTTCATCACACACCAATCGGTGAGTGAGGAGGTAGGCAGGTGACATGCACCCAGCCCTCTGCCAATCATGTGCTTACATCAGTCAATAGGAGTTCACAAGAGCAACATGGATTGGTTTACCCTCTCATTTTCCTTCTATCTCACCAGAGAAGCTGCTCGTATCTGCTTTCTTTGGATGCCCTCTCTGGCTGAGCTGGAGATTTCTTCAGGAGGGTAACACAGAAAAAAGACCTCACTGCTGCTGTTCTGCAGTGTGGCAGGCAAGCTTTCTAATATACTGCACTGCTAGGCTGCCTAGTTATCATATTTTCTTCACAAAATGGAGGGTGCCAACTAAACAAGCAAGGTCATGGGAGCTCAGAGATGCAGTAATTTGATTTCTATAAATAGATATGTCTATGAATAATATTATAACCTATAGAAAGGCCTGCTAGCTGCAACACAAAAGCATTCAGTTAGGAGCCCTGATTTCAGGATTTGCCCAAATGCCTATGTTTCCCATTTGGGTTCATGATGAGGTGTGATTGGGGGGGGCGGGGGGGGGGGGGGAGGTTGCTGAGGGGAGGATGCAGGAAATGTTATCCAACAACACTGTCCTTCTCATAATGTTCAAGATCAGCACTGGTGGCTGAATCAATGATATCTCGAGAAGCATCTGTGAGTTGGGCTGTCTTGTCCTCCTGGTAAAGGATGGCAGTGGTAATGCAGAACTAATTTCCAAAAGATGCAGAACGATACTCATTACTGATGAGTGACACTACACAAGAGCTTAGTGCTTTTTAGAGGACTATGGGCCTACAATTGAACGGAGTGGGCTTGCTGCAAAAATGCAGACAGGAGGGGACCAAAACAACCTGTGATGGTAGTCTCCTGGTCTGCTTTAGTCTTCTTGCCATACATTCTTAAATCTCTGCCAACTGAAACTTAATTTGCTGTGAAAGTTTGCATGAAAATTGAAAAACTACAGGTCCCATGATCCTGTGCCACTTTTACAGTCATCTGTGCACACCGAATGTTCCACCTGTGCAGGTTAAATGTAAGGCAGTGAGTAATGGTGGAACTTGTGACCTTTGTCACTGTTCATGGGGATCAGGTTTCATTAGCCCTGCTAATATCCTTGACAGCTGGACAGTATTTTCATTTTATCTAACAGCCAGACAAGATTATCTGGCAGTTGGCCGCTGTGATGATGCCTTGAGAGTCACAGAGGTGATTGAGAGTATGTTTTGGGCCTAAAGCCAAAAGGCTGAGGTTGTTATTGCACACTCAAGGTTACTTTTCTAATCCTCTGCTAAGATTTTAAGAATTATGGCCAGACAAATTCAGTCAATATTTCATTATGCCTTACCCTTTGGCTACAATCACTAACCAGTATTTCAATTGCACTGCGTCAGTTCAGTAAGTACTTCAGAAGTAGTCTTCATTTTTGACACCCAAGGTCAAAGGTCATTCATTCTGACAGCACTCAACAAAGGGATAATTTTCAGGTCGTCAGCCTCCATATTATTCTACTCCTGAAACATTTACCGCAGGAATATGTCAGACCACTCCAATGAATTGGCAATGAACAGTGAAAACCATTTATGTTGTGACATTACAGCCAAAATAATTAAGGTTATTAGGAAACTGTATAACAACTTCAAGTATTGCATCACTAAAATATTTTTTAAAATGGCTATCCATCTACCTTTCTATCCATCTCTTATGCTGTTAGCCTGACTATATCCATCCATCCTTCTTTCTGGCTGTAAACTATCGGGGGAATTTGAAGCCCCCTGCTTGGCGGGAATGGTGCGGTTGAGTGGGGTTAAGATGGCAGGGGGCTTTGCGCCGCGTTCCTGCCCCCAGTCACCTTAGCTAACCTGAAATCAGGCATGGGGAGGCCACCCGCCCCAGAGGACTAGGGCCTAATTTAAATGGCGAAGTTATGTTCTGATTATAACATTGGAACATGCATGCCATTTTAACCGTGGGCCCAACTAAAGCAAAAACCTCACCACAAAATAATTGTTTTCAGTTTCCTGTAGGGTAATCACCAGCAGCACTTTGATGGCCTCAGAATTATCATAGCAGAATTTTTTTTCATAATGAACATTTTCAGAATAAGATCACACCAAAAATAATTGCTATTTTTGGCTGGACTTATTCAGATCGTGGACCAGGTTCTACCCAAATTGGTCCTATGTGCCCTTCTTGCAACTCATTACACAAGAGGTTCCACTTGACAAGAACTGATCAATGATGGTGCTGGGAGGCAATCGCCTGTGGACCCACAGTGATTTCTCCAAACCGGTGAGTGCTCCTACAAGACGCCACCCCATAAGTCACTTAACTGTGGTATATGGGATGGAGTCTTGCAGGAGCACGCTCCATGTGGAGGTCAGTGCCTCTCTGTACCACTTCCAAGCAATCAGCTGCAGATTGTTTCTCAAAAAACTTTCACCAGTAACATCACTATCGCTAATCCGTCAGTGTCAACATCATCAGATGATATGGAACTCATGGACTTGATACCTGCTCATACAGTTATTGTCAACACAACAAAAATCACCAAAAACTAACCCACTCTAAAATGTAAACATTAAAAAAAAATTAATGTCAGGAATCACAGAATCACAGAAACCCCACAGTGCAGATAGAGGCCATTTCGGCCCATCGAGCCTGCACCGACACATATCCCACCCGATCCCCGTAACCCCTACACCAACACATATCCCACCCTATCCCCGTAACCCCACGTATTTAATCCCCCTAACACTAAGGGTCAATTTATCATAGCCAATCAACCTAACCTGCACATCTTTGGACTGTGGGAGGAAACCGGAGCACCCGGAGTAAACCCACGCAAACACGGGGAGAATGTGCAAACTCCACACAGACAGTCGCCCGAGGCCGGATTCGAACCCGGGTCCCTGGCGCTGTGAGGCAACAGTGCTAACCACTATGCCACCGTGCTGCCGTGATATCAAAGTTTGTATTATAAATTCCAGATTCAGAGCATAGTTATCATTTGGTGATAGGCTTGAAATTACTGCCAGTTACATTATTGTACAAAGCATCTGTATAGTATTTTTCTCTTCACTATTTTAACAGAGGCCTCAACTGGTTTAAGATGAACAGGAGAATTTCATTCAAGAGCACTAAGTTATTATGCAATAACATTAACATCACATAAGGCCCTAATCAGATGAGTCTATTATAATAACCCCAGCTATCCATTATTATGTATATTTCTAATGAATGCACATTTTTTCATAAATAATGAATGTGATAAATGTTTACCGTACACATCCATCGCCATCTTGTGGCAAACCAGAGTTATTACACAGACAAATTCTTCTTAACAAAATTTCTTAAGATAAATTCAATTTTGAAATAATTTATTATACATTTATTATCTTACAGTGGTCTCTAACTGCACTGCTATTACCAGATGCACTATGAAACAGAAAAGGGTAATTAGTTCATAGCAAATGTAAGGCCACTGTTGTATTTAGTCTAAAGGCATATCTGAAAGTACAGAAGGTGCACCATCATTTTTGTTCCAGGCATGTGTCTGCTAGCATTCCATTAATATCTGATGTATGTGTGTACTGTAAGATCACAGTGATATCTGATATAAGTGTAAGAGTTCTGTAAGATCACAGTGATATCTGATATAAGTGTAAGAGTTCTGTAAGATCACAGTGATATCTGGTATAACTGTAGGTGAACTGTAAGGTCTCATAGAATCATAGAACCATAGAAAGTTACAGCACGGAATGGGGCCATTTCGGCCCATCATGTCCACGCCGGCCAACAAAGAGCTATCCAGCCTAATCCCACGTCCCAGCTCTTGGTCCATAGCCCTGCAGGTTAGAGCATCCCAAGTGCATATCCAAGTACTTTTTAAATGTGATTAGGGTTCCTGCCTCTACCACCCTTTCAGGCAGTGAGTTCCAGGCCCCCACAACCCTCTGGGTGAAGGAATTTCCCCTCAAATCCCCTCTAAACCTTCCACCAATTATTTTAAATCTGTGCCCCCTGGTTTTGACCCCTCTGCTAAGGGAGATAGGTCTTTTCTATCCACTTTATCTATGCCCCTCATAATTTTATACACCTCAATAAGGTCTCCACTCAGCCTCCTCTGTTCCAAGGAAAACAGACCCAGCCTATCCAGTCTTTCCTCATAGCTAAGATTCTCTACTCCCAGCAACATCCTTGTAAATCTCCTCTGTACCCTCTCTAGTGCAATCACATCTTTCCTGTAATGTGGTGACCAGAACTGCACACAGTACTCTAGCTGAGGCCTAACTAGCATAACCCCCCTGCTCTTGTATTCTATGCCACAGTTAATAAAGGCAAGCATTCCGTATGCCTTCTTAACCACCTTATCTACCTGGCCTGCTACCTTCAGGGATCTGTGGACATGTACTCCAAGGTCCCTTTGTTCCTCTACACTACTCAGTGTCCTACCATTTAATGGGCGCGAAATTCGGGTCCCCATGGGTGAGTACGCGCTGGGTACTCATGCGTAGGCCCAACGAAAGTTCCAGTTTCTGACAGACTTGATTGAATTTTTTGAGGAGGTAACAAGGAGGGTAGATGAGAGTAGTGCATTTGACGTAGTGTATATGGACTTCAGCATGGGAAACCGGAACTTCCGTTCCCTTAAAGGAAGGGGTTCACAGATCGAACGCGTGCACCGGAGAGGCAGCGCGTACACCTGGAACTTCCGTTTTTTTTGCAGGTTTCTTCGGGAGGGTAAGTCCCCAGGAGCTATGCTTTTAAAAAGCAGTCGCAAGGCCTGCTTTTAACAAGGTAAGTGGTGAATTAAGTAAAATGAAAACATTTTATCCACAGGTTTATAATTTTTAAATACTTTAAAGAAAATTAAGTTTATTTTTAGCCCTGTTAGAAACTATAATTAATTTTTTCAAAAATTTAAATTATTGTTTAAAATAGTTATTTTATGTAATTTATAGTTATTTAAAAAATGTGATTAAAAAAAAATTATTTGAAGTTTTAGTTATGTTTTGGGGCTGAATTGTATTCATAGATTTGACAGGTCTTCCTGTCAAATCTAAAGAATATAGATTCCCTGCTACCATTGGCTCTCCATGGCCCACGTGATCCCAGGGGATGCTTCGAACTAACTGCGCCCCTGGGATATGCAAGCACTGCGTGCCGGCAGTTGGAGCAGGCCCAGGATTGGAATCCCATGCGGGCCCACAGCACAACGGCCAGCGCGCTAGGTAAGTGCAGGTCAGAGGCTTGCACACCGGGAAGCCTCCGACCGAATTTCTGGGCCAATGTGTATTCCCTTTCCTTGTTAGCCCTCCCCAAATGCATTACCTCACACTTCTCCGGATTGAATTCCACTTGCCACTGTTCTGCCCACCTGACAAATTTATTGATATCTTCCTGCAGTCTACAGCTTCCTTCTTCAGTATCAACCACACAGCCGATTTTAATATCATCTGCAAACTTCTTAATCATAGCCCCTATATTCAAGTCTAGATCATTGATATATACCACAAAAAGCAAGGGACCTAGTACTGAGCCCTTCGGAACCCCACTGGAAACAGCCTTCCAGTCACAATAACACCCATTAACTATTACCCTCTGCTTCCTGTCTCCGAGCCAGTTTTGAATCCAACTTGACACTTTGCCCTGGATCCCATGGGCTTTTAACTTCGTGACCAGTCTGCTATGTGGAACATTATCAAAAGCCTTGTTAAAGTCCATATACACTACATCAAATGCACTACTCTCATCTACCCTCCTTGTTATCTCCTCAAAAAATTCAATTAAGTTTGTCAGACACAACCTTCCCTTAACAAATCCATGCTGACTATCCTTGATTAATCCGTGTCTTTCTAAATGAAGATTTATCCTGTCCTTCAGAATTCTTTCCAATAATTTTCCCACCACCGAGGATAGGCTGACTGGTCTGTAATTATTCGGTCTATCCTTTTCTCCCTTTTTAAACAAGGGTACCACATTAACAGTCCTCCAGTCCTCCAGCTCTGCACCTGAAGCCAGAGAGGATTGAAAAATGATGGTCAGGGTCTCTGCTATTTTCTCTTTTGCTTCGCTTAACAGTCTGGGATACATTTCATCCGGGCCTGGGGATTTATCCACTTTTAAAGCTGCTAAACCCCTTAATACTTCCTCTCTCACTATATTTATTTCATCTAATATTTCACACTCCTCCTCCTTGATAGCAATGTCTGCTTCGCCCCTCCTTTGTGAAAACAAACGCAAAGTATTCATTAAGAACCCTACCGACGTCTCCCGCCTCCACACAGAGATTACCCTCATGATCTCTGATAGGCCCTACCCTTTCTTTAGTTATCCTCTTACTCTTAATATATTTATAAAACATCTTTGGGCTTTCCTTGATTTTACTTGCCAAGAATTTTCATGCTCTCTCTTTGCTTTCCTAATATCTCACTTATATCTGATATCTGCAGCATGTGGGAGTTTGTGGAGAGCATTGTGATCCCGAACAACCACATTTGCAGTAAGTGCCTGCCTCTTGAGGAACTTCAGCTCAGAGTTTTTGAGCTGGAGTCTGAGGTGCAGACATTGCAGGGCATCAGGGATGGGGAGAATTACCTGGATACTTTGATCCAGGAGGTAGTCATACCCCTTAGGCTCGGTATTGGTACAGGTCTTGTTAGTGGTCAGGGACAGGAGGGTGTGACTGCAACTCAGGCAGGTAAGGGAACCCAGGTACAGTGCTGGAGGTGCCTCATCCTTTGCCCTTGTCCAACAGGTATGAGGTTCTTGCTGTCTGTGTGGATGAGGGAAACATCTGCAGGATGGATGAGCAAGCTGACCATGGCACCATGGTGCAGGAGGCCATTCAAGTGGGGGGAGTGAAAGGGAATGTAGTTGTGATAGGGGACCGTATAGTCAGGGGGATAGATACTGTTCTCTGCAGCCGCGACCGGGAGTTTCAAAGGTTGTGTTGCCTGCCCGGTGCCAGGGTCAAAGACACCTCCTCACGGCTGGAGAAGAACTTGGAGTGGGAGGGGGAGGATCCAGTTGTCGTGGTCCACATAGGAACCAACAACATAGGTAGAACTAGGACTGAGGTTCTGCTGAGGGAGTTTGAGGAGCTAGGATTCAAATTAAAAAGCAGAACCACAAAGGTAATAATCTCTGGATTTTTACCTGTGCCATGTGCAAATTTGCATAGGGACAAACAGATTAGAGATTTAAATGTGTGGCTCCAAGAGTGGTGTGGGAGGAAGGGGTTTCAGTTCATGGGACACTGGCACCAGTACTGGGGAAAGAGGGAGCTGTTCTGTTGGGACTGGCTCCACTTAAATTGGGCTGGGAGCAGTGTTCTGGCGAACTGAATTACTAGGGCAGTAGACAGGGCTTTAACCTAATGAAGGGGGGTTGGGGGCGGTAGGAGGATTCAGGAAAGAGTAAATTTAAAAGCAGTGAGAGAAATGTCAAGGCTCTAGAGCAGAGTAGAGTTTTGGGTAAAAATAAGCAGAGTGGGTCAGGTAGAGGCAGAGAGAGCAACAAAGGTAATAAGGCATCAGTGACTAAGGTGACATCAGAGAAGAATCAAAATAAGTCAAAGCTAATGGCGCTATATCTAAATGCGCGAAGCATTCTCAACAAAATAGATGAATTAATAGCGCAGATAGAAATGAACAGGTTTGATCTAATAGCCATAACGGAGACGTGGTTGCAAAGTGGCCAAGGTTGGGAACTAAATATTCCAGGATACTTAACTTTTAGAAGAGGATAGGCAAAATGGAAAAGGAGGAGGGGTAGCCCTGATAATAAAGGATGGGATAAAGACAGTAGAGAGAAAGGATCTTAGCTCTGAAAATCAAGAAGTAGAATCAGTTTGGGTGGAGCTAAGAAACAGCAAGGGGCAGAAAACGTTAGTGGGAGTTGTTTATAAGCCCCCAAACAGTAGTTGTATTGTAGGACAGAGTATAATTGAGGAAATTAGAGGCACATGTAACAAGGGTAATACAGTAATCATGGGGGACTTTAATCTACATATAGACTGGGCAAACCAAATTTGCAGTAATAGTGTGAAGGGCGAATTCATGGAATGTATGCAAGATAGTTTTCTAGATCAGTATGTTGAGGAACCAACTAGGGAACAGGCTATTTTAGATCTTGTATTGTGCAATGAGAAAGGGTTAATTAATAACCTTGTAGTAAAGGGGCTTTTAGGGAAGAATGACCATAATATGATAGAATTTTAAATTGAGTTTGAAAGTGATTTAGTTAAATCTGAAACTAGGGTCTTAAATCTAAACAAAACAAACTACGTTTGGGAAACTACATTAAAAGGTATGATGGTAGACAAGCAATGGCTAGCATTTAAAGAATTAATACATAATTTACAACAAATATACATTCCTTTAAGGTACAAAAACCCCACAGGAAAAGTGGTCCAACCGTGGCTAACAAGAGAAGTTAAAGATAGTATTAGATCAAAGGAAGAGGCTTATAACGTTGCTAAAAAGAGTAGTAAGCCTGAGGATTAGGAGGATTTTAGAATTCAGCAAAGGAGGACCAAGAAATTGATAAAGAAAGGGAAAATAGAATATGAGAGTAAACTAGTGAGAGACATAAAAACAGATTGTAAAAGCTTCTATAGCTAGGTAAAAAGGAAAAGATTAGTGAAAGTAAATACAGGCTGAGACAGGAGAAATTATAATGGGGAATAACGAAATGGCTGAGAAATTAAACAAATACTTTGGGCTGGATTTTACTAGCCCTGAGGAGGTGGGACTGGTGGTAAAATTTGACAAAATGACGGCAGGTTCTGATCCTGCCGTCAACCTGCCTCCGTGCAACTTTGCCAGAGGCGGGCTTGCAGAGTCAGTTTTGATCATGCCTCCAGGCGGCGGGATAGGCCCTTAAGGCACTTAACTACCACTTACGTACCTCTATAATCCCATTTTGAGAGGCCTTTCAAATTTTGCCACATTTCCAGCATGCTGCACATCTCTCCTGAAACACGCCAGCTAATCCTGTCGAGTTGACAAGTGGCTGGCTTCCGAACAGCTGCAGCTCCACCATAAAAACGGAGCTCTCAACAAGGATCAGTTGCAGGTGGCAGAACTTTGCTTTTTCAGGTCTTGGAGAACTTTTTGCAGGTCCACTGATCTTGGAAGTGGTGAAGCTGAGATCTATCTCCACTGTGACCTCCTGGGAAAACCCTCTTCCCACATTGACTGAGCGCTTCCTCAGTGGAGATATCTACCAGCAGCATGGGAACCATTTATTTCCTTTCATCCTGGTGCTCAGATTCGGAGGAAGAGCAGCCGTGGCAGCAGCAGAACCAGGAACAACAGCAGCACCAACAGCAGCAACAACAGGAACGCCAACCTGCTGCTCACCCAGCTGATGCTGCACAGGGCAGAAGGCACCAGCGCAGGGAAGCATGTTGCCGCAGGAGATACCCCCAAAACAGGATTTACAGGATGAGGATGAGCTTCTTCAACATGAGTGAGCAGCAGTGCCAAAGGAGGCTGAGACTTTCGCGAGAGGTAGTTGGTGACATCTGCGCAATGCTGCACCAACACCTGGAGCCCAGAGGAACGGGTGGACACCACTTACCAGTGGCTGTCAAAGTCACGACCGCACTCAACTTTTTTGCTTCAGGCTCCTTCCAGGGATCTTCAGCAGACATCAGTGGCATACACTTCTCCACAGATCAACCAAGTATAACCATGCATGCGGTTGGCTTTGCAAATATGGCAGGCTTGCCAAGGGTGCAGGGCGTAGTAGACTGCACACATGTGGCCCTTAAGGCACCCCATCACAACCCAGCTCTTTTTGTCAACCGCAAGGGCTTCCACTCCCATAACGTACAGCTGGTGTGTAACCACAAGAAGGACATTTTGCATGTTTGCGCCAAGTACCCTGGCAGTTGCCATGACTCGTTCATCCTGCGGCAGTCTAGTGTGCCTCCGCTCTTCAGTCCGCCAAACCAACTTTGCGGATGGCTACTTGGAAACAAGGGCTATCCCCTGAAGACGTGGCTAATGACACTGGTCAGGAGGCTATCCAACGAAGCTGAGGAGCGCTACAACTCCAGCCACATTTCGACCAGATCCATTATCGAGCAAACCATCGGCTTGCTGAAGATGTGATTCAGATGCCTTGACAGACCAGGTGGAGCCCTGCAGTGCTCAGCAGCCAGGGTCTCCAGAATCGTCGTGGTCTGCTGTGCACTGCACAACATCATGGCTTGCAGCTGCCTGAGGAACAAGTGGCTCATTGCATAGCCTCCTCAGATGAGCAGGAGGATGAGGAGGTGGAGAACGAGAACGAGAATGAAGACCTTGCGGATGTGCATCAACCAGCTGCAGCAGCACACAAGCACATTGCTGCCCAGGATGGAAGGGATGCACTCATCTTGACCAGATCTGCTTAAGTTGCCCCTTCAAACACATGTGCCTGGCACCTTCTTACCACACCATAGACAATGGACAAGAACCTATGGCTTCCTATCCTGACCACCATCATGACAAAGACAATTTGCCCTGAGCCCTCAATGTGGAACTTCCATTTCCGAAATGACTGAGTCCAGAACTTCAACAATTTGCCATCACTTCATAGAATCATAGAATGATACAGCACAGAAGGAGGCCACTCGGCCCATTGTACCTGTGCCATACTTTGGTAGAGCTATCCAATGAATCCCACTCTCCTGCTCTTTCCCATAGCCCTGCAAATTTTTTTCCCTTAAAAGAGAAGAAGGAGGTGGAGAGGCAGAGAGATTTAGGGAGGGAATTCCAGACAAACAGTTGGCTTACTCTGGCAGCTCTGAATGGAGATTAAACATCTAAGACTGCAGACAGAGTAAGTGTTACATCCACGTTCAAACTCTGACCATAATGTAAGACTGCCATTCTCCTACCCATTTCCCATCAATACAAAATGGTATTCAGTGATTCAAAAGCTGCATTTTAACTTGAGGGGATCAGGAAGCAATCTGACTCCTGATTTTAATACATTGACTAAAGGATGGCATTTAACAATTAAACACAACAGAACACCCAAGTGACTACCCTTGTGACTACTTGTGCATTAAGGAGTGCATGTCTTGCATTGGACTCATCAGTCACCTGAGAACTCATTTTTAATGTGGAAGCAAGTCATCCTCAGTTCTGAGGGACTGCCTAAGAAGAGAAGAAGAAGATCATCTTCCTCTTAGGCGTGCTCCTACGTGGTGCTTCCCCTGTGGCTTCAGCAGCTGTGGAGGCTCCTTGTTCACTCTCATGCTGCTCCTGCTTTGACACCTTTGGCGGGTGTCCCCTGCGGTTGCGAGCCTGTGAGGGCTCGCCAACAGTCTGCTCCTCCTGCGGCTGTGCAGGGGCTGAGATGCCCATCTCAGTTGGGTGAGGACCCTGCTGCGGCTCTGACCAAGGGCTCTGCAGTGGCATGGGAGTGTGAGCGCTTGGAGAGGATCCCCCACTTCCTTGTTCTCTGTCACCAACTTCCCTCTCATGGGTCAGTCCCACTTCAGAGCTAGCAAGTAGCTTGACAGCATTTTGCTGCACATCAGGGGGGCCACGAGGACCCGTTTCTGCACTGGCAGTCCTACTCCAGAGGACTTCCATGGAGGTCTGGTTTCTCTGATCAATAGCTCTCCATCACTCCTCCAGAGATGTCAGTCTATTCTGAACATTCACCATGCTTTCCACACTCTGGCGAGTTAGCTCCTCCATGGCCGTAGCCATCCTCTCCTCTCTCTTAACCATCCTTTTCACGGAGTTTGCCATTCTTTCTGCAGTGATGTGTTGATTCGCCAATGCCTTCACAAAGGCTCTGCTCATGTTAGCATTGGACTCCTCCATCTGCTCCACACATGCAATGACTCTGGAGACAAAACCTGCCAGAGACTCCTGCACCTGATCCTGGAGTTCCTTCTGGATGAACCCGGAGGCACAAGGTCCACATGCAGCTGAGCAGAGCTGGGAGCGCCCTGTGGCCTCCGACAAGGACTCTCCACTGCTGTCCCTGTCTCCACCATCTGCTGATGCTCACTTGTGAGCTGTGATACACCAGGTGACAACACTACTCTATGTCCTGAAGGTCCTGTTATGTTCATTAATAACTAGTCATTTTTATTAAGAACAGCTAGCTTTTGCTAGGCACTTTATTGAGCACATGTGGACTAGGTACAGTATCTGTAGAGGCCTCCATCTTGACTGCTGCCTTGTGGGTAGCCTAGTGCATCGTGGGTAGCCCACTCTTATATACATACAGCACCACCTAGTGTACCATTCCAGAATGACAGGTTACTGATCATTACATCCTACTTTCTTTGAGGTTAAACAAAATCAGTATCAATCAATATCAATCAATCATAACAACATAAACATCTTCAACAGTCAATACATTTTCAATGTAGTTTTCTTTGTACTCAAAGATTAAGTCTATCAGGCTTTTTTACTTCACGTGTGGATCTTCTCAGCACAGGTAAGCCTGATGTGTTTTCATGAGAGCCTGTATGTGTATTTGTGTTAGATTGTTCTGGTGATGAGTGACAAGATTCAGTTGCGGCATTGTCATCAATTTGCTCTTCGATAGCCTCTTGTGTTTTTAGGAGGGAACGGCGGTTCCTCCTGAGAATCTGTCCTTCCTCAGTTCTAACAGTGTATGACCTTGGTCCTACTTCCTCAAGAACTGTAGCTTTCCTGTTCCATGCATCTGGATCTTCAATCCTGACAACATCATCCCTTGTCAATGGTTTCAGAGTTTTGGATGACTTGTCATAGTATGATTTCTGTTTCAGCTTTAACAGTTGAAGTCTCTGTCTCAGTTCCTTACTCTGCTTTTCTTTTGCACAGCAGGGTAGCATGGTATGCAACTTGCGACCCATTAGGAGTTCAGCAGGTGAAGAACCAGAGTCTAAAGGTGAGGCTCGGTAGCTCAGCAGGGTGAGATAAGGATCAGACTTGCTTTCTGTCACTTTCTTCAGTAGCTGTTTGAGAACTTGAACACCTTTCTCTGCCTTACCATTCGACTGAGCATACAAAGGACTGGATGTGATGTGTTGAAAGTCATAATGTGCTGCAAACTGTTGCCACTCCTTACAGTTGAAGCACGGACCATTGTCGCTAACGGCAATCCTGGGAATTCCATGTCTGGCGAAGATGGATTTCACATGCATTATGACACTGCTTGCTATGGTGCTTGAGAGCAGTGCCATCTCAGGATAGTTAGAATAGTAGTCAATCACTATTAGATAGTCTTTACCATTTAAATGAAAAAGGTCCATACCAACCTTTTGCCATGCTGCTGTTGGTATGTCAGCTACTATCATTGGTTCCTTTGCTTGTTTGTTTTGGTGTTTCAGACATGTCTCACATTCGCCTATCATGTTCTCAATGTCCTTATTTATGCCAGGCCAATAAACAGTGTCTCTTGCTCTCCTTTTGCATTTTTCAATTCCGAGGTGTCCCTCATGAGTCCTTTTGAGCATGTCTTGACGTAGAGCCTGTGGAATGACTATTCTGTTCTGTTTTAGTAATAGTCCACTTGCGACACAATTCTGACCTTATGTGAAAATATTTTGGACAGGAACCTTTTGGCCAACCATGATGAATGTTGTCTATTACTGTTTGTAATACTGTATCTTTTATTGTTTCTTCTGCTATTTGCTTTGATTTTGTGTCTGACACGGGCAGCGCAGCAGTGACCATACTCACATGAACATCCACGTCTTCTTCAGTAGAGCTCACATGACTCATTGTGGGTGCTCGGGATAGTGCATCTGCTAACACTATGGGCTGGATTTTCCTAAGCCCCTGGAGTCGGGTTGGAGGCGTGCGGGCGATAAAAATCGGTGATCCGGGGGTCCCGACCCCATCCCGCCTCCAACCCGCCTCCATGTCAATTTCATAGGAGTCGGGTTCCCGACAAGTGCTGGAACCCGACTCCCAGAGGCGGGAAGGGATTAAAGGCAATTAAACTGCCTGTTACCAGGTAGTTAACAGGTAGTTTTTTGCCTATTCGTGATTTTTATTGCAGGTTTGTGGGCTTCCCGACAGCTCCAAACCACGAAAAGTTTTCGAGGCGGGACGTGGGTCTGAGGTCTTGGAGGGGTCGAGATGCCCAGTGTTCAGGTGAGTGAGGGGTGCAGGAGTGCAAAGGTAAGTGTTTTGCAAGTGTTTAAATAAGTTTAACTTACTTTTACTTACCTTTACAGGAGTCCTGCATTCCGGTGTCGGGAGTCGGCTGCAAGAACCACAGAAGCTCCGATTTAAAAAAAAATCAGCTTCTTTGTTTCTACAGCAAAATGATTTTAAAGTTATCCTGAGAAAGGACTGAGGCTGAATTAGCAGTTTTTCAGTGCTTGACAGCTTCAAACAGCTGTTAAACATTGATATTTCATGTGCCAAAAGCTTTTGACAGATGAAATGTCAATCTCTGACGTCACCTGTTGCCGGGTAGCCCTTAATTGGCCTGCTGAGCCCACAGGGCGGGCTCAACAAGGTCAATCAGAGGAAAATCCAGTGGGTTGGTCACATCTCCATGGAGGCGGGACAACAAGCCCGAATGTGGGTTTCCCACCTCCAACCCGCCCCCGTAGCAAAATCCAGCCCTATGTATTTGCCTGGTGTGTAGATCAGTTCAAAGTCATATCTTTGCAGCTTCATCATGAGTCGTTGAATCCTTGGAGACATCTCATTCAGGTTGTTTTTTATGATGGCAACCAGTGGGCTGTGGTCTGTCTCAACTGTGAAGGTGGGAAGTCCATATATGTAGCCATGAAACTTTTCTAGTCCAACTACCAAGCCTAGACATTCCTTTTCAATCTGGGCGTATCGACACTCAGTATCAGTCATAGACCTGGAGGCATAGGCAACAGGCTTCCAATCTTCACCCTCTGCTTGTAGCAAGAACGCACCTAGGCCATCTTTTGATGCATCCGTTGACACTTTGATTCTTTTTGTTGGGTCAAAGAAGGTGAGTACAGGTGTGGTTGTCAGCACTGTTTTGAGGTTTATCCACTCTTGTTCATGTCTTTCTGTCCATGCGAACTCATTTGTTTTACGTATCAGGTCTCGCAGACAGGCTGTCTTGGCTGACAAGTTAGGAATGAACTTTCCAATGAAGTTTATCATCCCCATGATGCGTAGCACTCCTTTTTTGTCAGTGGGTCGGGGCATTTTGAGTATGGCGTTTACTTTTTCCCTATCTGGCTCTATTCCTTTACCAGATAGATTATCTCCTAGGAAAGTGACTTCCTGGATGCCAAACTGACACTTGGCTTTGTTGAGCTTCAGTCCATTCTGGCGTATGCTGTGTAGCACTTTAGTCAGTCTCTCATTGTGTTCTTTCAGTGTGGAGCCCCAGATGATGATGTCATCAACATAGACCCGAACTCCTTCCAGAACTTCAATTATGTATTCCATCGCTCTATGAAAGATTTCAGATGCAGATATTATCCCAAAAGGCATTCTGAGGAAACAATACCTGCCAAATGGTGTGTTGAAGGTACAGTATTTGGTGCTCTCTTCATCCAGTTTTAGTTGCCAAAATCCTTGTGAGGCATCGAGCTTTGTAAAGTATCTGGCACCTGACATTTCACTGGCGATTTCTTCTCACTTGGGAATCTGGTAGTGTTCACGTTTTATGTTTGCATTTAAGTCCTTTGGATCCATGCATATTCTTAGATCATTGTTCTTTTTCTTTACACATACCATGGAGTTAACCTAGTCTGTTGGCTCTTCAACTTTCCTGATGACTCCTAGTGTGGTCATTCTGTCCAGTTCATTCTTCAGCCGGTCACGCAGGGGTGCTGGAACTCTTCGTGGAGCATGTACCACTGGCTGAGCATCCTCCTTTAGCTGGATCTTGTAAGTGAATGGTAGAACTCCAAATCCTTTGAACACATCCTGGAAATTATTTACTACAGAATCCACTGAGTCATCTGGTCTGCTTATGGCACAGTTTATACGGTAGACTCTCTTGACCAGTTCTAAGTCCTCACAAGCTTTGTCACCTAGTAGTGAATCAAGTCCTTCAGCCACAACAGAAAGCATGAGATGATACACTTTGTCTTTGACTGTCACTTTAAGTCTGCATACACCAAACTATCTATTTTCTGTCCATTATAGTCCTTCAGTAGTACTGACTTTTTCTGTATTTTGGGCTTTTCTTTCATGTTTTTAATGTCACTCATACTGATTAAGTTTGCTTTTGCCCCAGTGTCCAGTTTCAATGTAACTAATGCTCCATTTATCTGCAGTGGGATCATCCATTTGTCCTCTTTTACTGCATTAATTTTATGTTCAGCATTGTCCATATCTGAGGGCTGCACATTTTCTGTATCATTTTTGACATTGTCACATGACACCATTTGTACAAAAAATGTCTCACTTAAATCAATGTCCTCAATCACGTTAACTCGTTGCCCTTTCTTTGTTTTTACTTTTGAAAAGCATTGTTTGGCAAAGTGATTCTTTCCATTACACTTTGTGCACATTTTTCCAAACGCTGGGCATTGTCTTAACTGGTGTTTGTAACCACAGCGTTTACAATTAAAAATTTCTTCCTCTGATTGCTTTTCATTCCTGTTCTGCCACGTTTCTTCCCCTTGTAGGACACAGCACCGACAGCAGCATTATCACTCATTACAATCGCATCATTATTGATTTCACTGAAAGTCTTCGCGTGCTTTCGAGCTGGCTCGCTGGCTTGGCATATTTTCACAGCAATTTCCAATGTTAGTTCGGTTTCTCTCCACAGACGTTCCCTGACTTTTTTATCATGAGTACCAAACACAATCTGGTCACGAATCATGGATGCTTTCAGCTCAGAGAAATTACATGTCTGTGCTTTCAGTTTCAGATCAGTTATAAAGCTATCAAAAGTCTCATTTTGCTGCTGTGTCCGCGAACAGAAGATGTACCTCTCATAGGTTTCATTCTTTTTGGGAGAACAATGTGTATCAAACTTCTTTAGCACATCGTCTAATTTTCCTCTGTTCTCCTCTGGATTAAATACAAATGTATTAAATACCTCTATCGCCTGTGGGCCTGCAACCGTGAGCAGCAACGCTACTTTCCTTGCATCTGGCTTCGTACCGTACCCGATGGCAGCAATGTAGTGTTCGAATTGTTGTTTAAAAGTCTGCCAATTGTAGTCGACATTTCCTGTGAGTTTCAAACGCTCTGGTGGCTTCAAATTCTCCATGTCACGTTGCACAATATTCAGCAGATCTTACCAATCCTGGTACCATGTTATGTTCATTAATAACTAGTCGTTTTTATTAAGAACAGCTAGCTTTTGCTAGACACTTTATTGAGCACATGTGGACTAGGTACAGTATCTGTAGAGGCCTCCATCTTGACTGCTGCCTTGTGGGTAGCCTAGTGCATTGTGGGTAGTCCACTCTTATATACATACAGCACCACCTAGTGTACCATTCCAGAATGACAGGTTACTGATCATTACAGGTCCCACCTGCGCTGGTGCTGGGTGCGCTTAATTCTGCTGACACTGCGCCCTTAGAGGCTTCAGGTTCCTCTGAGGAGTCTTCTGGCTCAGCCTCTTCCTCCTGGACAGTGGGGAGGGGGGCTGTCGATGGTCCTGTGGGGGAGTAAAAGCATGAGTTAGATATGTGATAAAAATGTAGCATGCACATTGAATAGTGCAGATGATCATAAGTTAATCTGTTTGAGCATCAGAAGCCATATCAGTCACTCATGCAAGGTCAATGAGAGAGATGCAAAACTATTCTGTCACCAGCTTGCTCTTATGTGCCCGTCTGTCCTTCCCCCACTTCCACATCCTCCTCGGCACCAACAATCTCTAGGGCCACCTCCTCAGTGAGATGGGCTATTGAGGGTGGTCCTCCTCCGGTCTTTGCCCTTTCACTCTTATTGTGGGCTCTCTTTTCCTGCAGTAAGGGACACAAGTGGAGTTTGAGTGAGAATGATGGCGTGAGTATAGAGAATCCATAGCATAGATGCTTAGAAGGAGACAAAGATGGAGTGAGGTGCCAATACTAAGGGCTCTCCCTGTGCATTGTTAGTTGTTGTCATAGCATAACAGTGATAGCGAGTGTGAGGGCAGCATAGTCGAATAGTTAAGTGATTGTGTACATAGAGAGAGAGGGAATGGTTAAGGGTGCAAGGGATGTAAGGGTAAAGTGGGATGTGTAGGAGTAGGTTGACAATGCAGAGTGATGGTGCTGAGAGGAGATGGGGAGCAGAATGAGGGTAAAGGTAATGGTGTACTCACTTTGCCTGTTCGGACAAGGTCATTGAACCTCTTTCGGCACTGCAGCCAGGTTCTGCTGCACATCGATCTGGAACTGACCTCCTGGGCAACTTGCAGCCACACAGCTTTGGTCTGCTGAGGAGGCTTTTTCCTCCCAGAGGATGGAAACAGCAACTCCATTTGTGCTCTGGCTCCCTCCACCAGAGCATGGAGTGAGTCATTATTAAAGCATGGTGAGGCCTTGGCCCTTGAAGTAGACATTACAATAGCTCCAAAAACTATTTTCTACAGAAGCAAACGCAAGCATTTAGGTACTAAATGAACCAAGGCTGCTTGGAGCCCTTAAATGCAGCTGAAGAAATGACATCATCGGAGGTGAGTTTCGGGCCCAAAAAACTAATTGGGCCAGGGGTTCGCACACACTGGGAATCAATTGCCCAATTAGAGCAAAATCGCAATTTTTTCCCACCCGACAGCAGAGGGGGGATCGTGACCCGCCAACCACCTGACCAGCACCCAACCCGCCACAAATGATAAAATCGAGCCCTATGGCCTAGAAATTGAGTTGACGCCGCGCCAGGGCTTTAGCGCCGGAAATTTAGCGCCGGCGCTAATTCCCTTGCGCGCGCCAAAAATTCAGTAGCGCCGCGCCCAGACGGCTGCCGGCGCTACTGGCGGGCGTGAGCGCCTCCCAATGGGCGCTGAGTGCCGAATTGCGGCGCTAATCCGGCGCTGCGGCACCCGATGCGGTGCGGCAGGCTGGGGAAGTGCAGGCCTCCTCCTTCAGTTAAGGAGGAGCTGCCTGCACCCGCCCGCTGTCCGTGCAAATATTGAAAAAATGAGCCCGGCACCTCGGACAAGTGCCGGGCTTGCAGGCCAGACGCATCTGTTCCGCGGGGGGGGGGTGGAGGAGTCCGGGGAGGGAGGTGCGGGCAGGCAGCCGACGGGAAAGCGGCCGGCCGCCGCGCGACCTTAATGCGCCGGCGCTAACTCGGGGAAGACTCGGTTGCCAGAGTCTTAGTTGCGGCTGCCACGGGCGAGGCGGCCGCAACTGAATTTCGGCGCTGGGGCCCGTCGGCATGGCAACCGGGACGCTGCGCACACCGATGACGTCATCGGTGCCGGCGCAGCGCTACCGGCTTAACGCCGACGGAAGGGCCCCACTCAATTTCCCAACTGGCCATAACTCCGGCGCTAGGCCCTCTAGCGCCTCAAATGCGGCGCTAAGGCTACTCAATTTCTAGGCCTATGTGTCTGTCTTCATGAAAGAAGGTGCAAAAAACTGGCCAGAAATAATGGAGAACCAAGGATCTAGTGAGAATGAGGAACTGAAAGAAATTAATATTTGTAAAAAAATAGTACTGGAGAAATTAAGGGGACTGAAAGCTAATAGATCCCCTGGACCTGATGGCTTACATCCTAGGGTTTTGAAAGAGGTGGCTATAGAGATAGTAGATGCATTGGTTGTCATTTTCCCAAATTCCATAGATTCTAGAATGATTTCCGCGGATTGGAAGGTAGCAAATGTAATCCCACTATTTAAGAAAGGAGGGAGAGAGAAAACTGGGAACTACAGACCAGTTAGCCTGACATTAGTAGTCGGGAAAATGCTTGAATCTATTATTAAGGATATGGTAACACGACACTTAGAAAATAATAATAGGATTGGGCAGAGTCAACACGAATTTAAGAAAGGGAAATCGTGTTTGACAAATGTGTTAGAGTTTTTTGAGGTTTTAACTAGCAGAATAGATAAGGGGGTACCGGTGGATGTGATGTATTTGGATTTTCAGAAGGCATTCGATAAGGTGACACACAAGAGGTTATTAAACAAAATTAGGGCTCATGGGATTAGGGGTAATATACTAGCATTTATTCCAACTCTTTGCTTCCTATCTGCCAACCAGTTCTCTATCCAAGTCAGTACCTTACCCCCAATCCCATGTGCTTTAACTATGCACGCTAATCTCTTATGTGGGACCTTATCGAAAACCTTCTGAAATCTCAAATACACCACATCCACTGGTTCTCCCTTATCTATTCTTCCAGTAACATCCTCAAAAAATTCCAGTAGATTAGTCCAGTATGATTTACCTTTTGTAAATCCATGTTGACTTTGTCCGATCCTGTCACTGTTTTCCAAGTGCTCTGCTATTACATCTTTTATAATAGACTCTAGCATTTTCCCCACTACCGATGTCAGGCTTACCAGTGTATAATTCTCCGTTTTCTTTCTACCACCTTTTTTAAATAGTGGTTAGCTATCCTCCAATCCATGGGAACTGTTCCAGAGTCTATAGAATTTTGGAAGATGTCCAGCAATGCATCTACTATTTCTGGGGCCACTTCCTTAAGTACACTAGGATGTAGATTATCAGGCCCTGGGGATTTATCGGCCTTCAATCCCGTCAATTTCCCTAACACCATTTCCCTTAAATACTGATTTCATTCAATTCCTCCCTCTCATTAGACCCTATGTTCCCCAACATCTCTGGGAGGTTATTTGTGTCCTCCTTTGTGAAGACAGAACTAAAGTATGTATTTAATTTGTCTGCCATTTCTTTGTTCCCTATTATAAATTCCCCTGATTCTAATTCTACATCAATGATTTGGATGAGGGGACCAAATGTAGTATATCCAAGCTTGCTGATGATAGAAGCTGGGTGGGAATGTAAGTTGTGTGGAGGATGCAAGGAGGCTTCAAGGGGATATAGACAGGCTAAGTGAGTGGGAAAGAACATGGCAAATGGAATATCATGTGGAGAAATATGGAGTTTTCCACTTTGGTAGGAAAAATAGAAAAACAGAGTATTTTTTAAATGTTGAGAGATTGGGAAATGTTGGTGTTCAGAGGGACCTGGGTGTCCTTGTATATGAGTTACTGAAAGTTAACATGCAGGTACAGCAATTAATTAGGAAAGCAAATACAATGTTGGCCTTTTTTACAAGAGGATTTGAGTATAAGAGTAAAGACGTCTGTAATGATCAATAACATGTCATTCTATAGTGGACACTAGGTGGAGCCATAGAGCTGTGTAGAGCTGTATATAAGACTACACTACCCAGCTGTATATATATTAAGACTACATTACCCATGAGGCACTAGGCTACCCACAAGGCAGCAGTCAAGATGGAAGCCTCTACAGATATAGTACCCAGTCCACATGTGCTCAATAAAGTAACTAGCAAAAGCTAGCTGTGTTCATAATAAGAATGTCTATTTATTAATGAACATAAGATGGTACCAGGGTGGTGAAGATCTGCTGAAAATTGTGAAAAGCGACATGGAGAATTTGAAGCCACCAGAGCATTTGAATCTCGAGGGAAATGTCGACTACAATTGGCGGATTTTTAAACAACAATTCGAACTCTACATTGCTGCCATCGGATTCGGTACGAAGCCAGATGCAAGAAAAATAGCGTTGCTGCTTACGGTTGCAGGCCCACAGGTGATAGAGGTATTTAATACATTTGTATTTAATCCAGAGGAGAACAGAGAAAAATTAGAAGATGTGCTAAAAAAATTTGATGCACATTGCTCTCCCAAAAAGAATGAGACCTATGAAAGATACATCTTCTGTTCTCGGACACAGCAGCAAAATGAGACTTTTGATAGCTTTATAACTGATCTGAAACTGAAAGCACAGACATGTAATTTCTCTGAGCTCAAAGCATCCATGATTCGTGACCAGATTGTGTTTGGTATTCATGATAAAAAAGTCAGGGAACGTCTGTTGAGAGAAACCGAACTAAATTTGGAAAATGCGGTGAAAATATGCCAAGCCAGCGAACTAGCTCGAAAGCACGCGAAGACTTTCAGTGAAGTCAATAATGATGCGATTGTAATGAGTGATAATGCTGCTGTCGGTGCTGTGTTCTATAAGGGGAAGAAACATGGGCAGAACAGAAATGAAAAGCAATCGGAGAATGAAATTTTTAATTGTAAACGCTGTGGTTACAAGCACCAGTTAAGACAATGCCCAACGTTTGGAAAAATGTGCACAAAGTGTAATGGAAAGAATCACTTTGCCAAACAATGCTTTTCAAAAGTACAAACTAAAAAAGGGCAACGAGTTAATGTAATTGAGGACACTGATTTAAGTGAGACATTTTTTGTAGGAATGGTGTCATGTGACAATATCAAAAAGGATACAGAAACTGTGCAGCCCTCAGAAATGGACAATGCTGAACATAAAGTTAATGCAGTAAAAGAGGACAAATGGATGATCCCACTGCAGGTAAATGGAGCATTAGTTACCTTGAAACTAGACACTGGGGCAAAAGCAAACTTAATCAGTATGAGTGACATTAACAATATGAAAGAAAAGCCCAAAAATACAGAAAAAGTCAGTACTACTGAAGGACTATAATGGACAGAAAATAGATAGTTTGGTGTATGCAGACTTAAAGTGACAGTCAAAGACAAAGTGCATCATCTCATGTTTTCTGTTGTGGCTGAAAGGCTTGATTCACTACTGGGTGACAAAGCTTGTGAGGACTTAGAACTGGTCAAAAGAGTCTACCGTATAAACTGTGCCATAAGCAGACCAGATGACTCAGTGGATTCTGTAGTGAATAATTTCCAGGATGTGTTCAAAGGATTTGGAGTTCTACCATTCACTTACAAGATCCAGCTAAAGCAGGATGCTCAGCCAGTGGTACATGCTCCACGAAGAGTTCCAGCACCCCTGCATGACCGGCTCAAGAATGAACTGGACAGAATGACCACACTAGGAGTCATCAGGAAAGTCGAAGAGCCAACAGACTGGGTTAACTCCATGGTATGTGTAAAGAAAAAGAACAATGATCTAAGAATATGCATGGATCCAAAGGACTTAAATGCAAACATAAAACGTGAACACTACCAGATTCCCAAGCGAGAAGAAATCACCAGTGAAATGTCAGGTGCCAGATACTTTACAAAGCTCGATGCCTCACAAGGATTTTGGCAACTAAAACTGGATGAAGAGAGCACCAAATACTATACCTTCAACACACCATTTGGCAGGTATTGTTTCCTCAGAATGCCTTTCGGGATAATATCTGCATCTGAAATCTTTCATAGAGCGATGGAACACATAATTTAAGGTCTGGAAGGAGTTTGGGTCTATGTTGATGACATCATCATCTGGGGCTCCACACTGAAAGAACACAATGAGAGACTGACTAAAATGCTACAGAGCATACGCCGGAATGGACTGAAGCTCAACAATGCCAAGTGTCAGTTTGGCGTCCAGGAAGTCACTTTCCTAGGAGATAATCTATCTGGTAAAGGAATAGAGCCAGATATGGAAAAAGTAAACGCCATACTCAAAATGCCCCGACCCACTGACAAAAAAGGAGTGCTACGCATCATGGGGATGATAAACTTCATTGGAAAGTTCATTCCTAACTTGTCAGCCAAGACAGCCTGTCTGCGAGACCTGCTACATAAAACAAATGAATTCGCATGGACAGAAAGACATGAACAAGAGTGGATAAACCTCAAAGCAGTGCTGACAACCACACCTGTACTCACCTTCTTTGACCCAACAAAAAGAATCAAAGTGTCAACGGATGCATCAAAAGATGGCCTAGGTGCGGTCTTGCTACAAGCAGAGGGTGAAGATTGGAAGCCTGTTGCCTATGCCTCCAGGTCTATGATTGATACTGAGTGTCGATACGCCCAGATTGAAAAGGAATGTCTAGGCTTGGTAGTTGGACTAGAAAAGTTTCATGGCTACATATATGGACTTCCCACCTTCACAGTTGAGACAGACCACAGCCCTCTGGTTGCCATCATAAAAAGAAAACCTGAATGAGATGTCTCCAAGGATTCAACGGCTCATGATGAAGCTGCAAATATATGACTTTGAACTGATCTACACACCAAGCAAATACATAGTGTTAGCAGATGCACTATCCCGAGCACGCACAATGAGTCATGTGAGCTCTACTGAAGAAGACGTGGATGTTCATGTGAGTATGGTCACTGCTGCGCTGCCCGTGTCAGACACAAAATCAAAGCAAATAGCAGAAGAAACAGTAAAAGATACAGTATTACAAACAGTAATAGAGAACATTCATCATGGTTGGCCAAAAGGTTCCTGTCCAAAATATTTTCACATAAGGTCAGAATTGAGTGTCGCAAGTGGACTATTACTAAAACAGAACAGAATAGTCATTCCACAGGCTCTACGTCAAGACATGCTCAAAAGGATTCATGAGGGACACCTCGGAATTGAAAAATGCAAAAGGAGAGCAAGAGACACTGTTTATTGGCCTGGCATAAATAAGGACATTGAGAACATGATAGGCAAATGTGAGACATGTCAGAAACACCAAAACAAACAAGCAAAGGAACCAATGATAGTAGCTGACATACCAACAGCAGCATGGCAAAAGGTTGGTATGGACCTTTTTCATTTAAATGGTAAAGACTATCTAATAGTGATTGACTACTATTCTAACTATCCTGAGATGGCGCTGCTCTCAAGCACCACAGCAAGCAGTGTCATAATGCATGTGAAATCCATCTTCGCCAGACATGGAATTCCCAGGATTGCCGTTAGCGACAATGGTCCGTGCTTCAACTGTAAGGAGTGGCAACAGTTTGCAGCACATTATGACTTTCAGCACATCACATCCAGTCCTTTGTATGCTCAGTCAAATGCTAAGGCAGAGAAAGGTGTTCAAGTTCTCAAGCAGCTACTGAAGAAAGTGACAGAAAGCAAGTCTGATCCTTATCTCGCCCTGCTGAGCTACTGAGCCTCACCTTTAGACTGTGGTTCTTCACCTGCTGAACTACTAATGGGTCGCAAGTTGCGCACCACGCTACCCTGCTGTGCAAAAGAACAGCAAAGTGAGGAACTGAGACAGAGACTTCAACTGTTAAAGCTGAAACAGAAATCATACTATGACAAGTCGTCCAAAACTCTAAAACCATTGACAAGGGATGATGTTGTCAGGATTGAGGATCCAGATGCATGGAACAGGAAAGCTACAGCTCTTGAGGAAGTAGGACCAAGGTCATGTTAGAACTGTTAGAACTGAGGAAGGACAGATTCTCAGGAGGAACCGCCGTTCCCTCCTAAATACACAAGAGACTATTCAAGACCAGATTGATGACAATGCCGCAACTGCATCTTGTCATTCACCACCAGAACAATCTCATGAAGACACATCAGACTTACCCGTGTTGAGAAGATCCACACGTGAAGTAAAGGAGCCTGATAGACTTAATCTTTGAGTACAATGTAAAGCTTTGAAAATGTGTTGACTGTTTTGAAAATGTTTATGTTTATAGAGTACTAACAAAAGTGTTACTGATATTATCTTTATTGTTTTCTTGAAAGTTGATTGGTATTGATTTTGTTGAACCTCAAAGAAAGGGGGATGTAATGATCAATAACATGTCATTCTATAGTGGACACTAGGTGGAGCCATAGAGCTGTGTAGAGCTGTATATAAGACTACACTACCCAGCTGTATATATATTAAGACTACATTACCCATGAGGCACTAGGCCAACCACAAGGCAGCAGTCAAGATGGAAGCCTCTACAGATACAGTACCCAGTCCACATGTGCTCAATAAAGTAACTAGCAAAAGCTAGCTGTGTTCATAATAAGAATGTCTATTTATTAATGAACATAAGAACATCTTACTGCAATTATACAGGGCCCTGGTGAGACCACACCTGAGGTATTGTGTACAGCTTTGTTCTTACCTAAGGAAGGATATACCTGCCATAGAGGGAGTGCAATGAAGGTTCACCAGACTGGTTCCTGGGATGGGGGGATTGTCCTATGAGGGCAGATTGAGTAGATGAGGCCTATATTCTCCAGAGTTTATAAGAATGAGAGGTGATCTTATTGAAACATACAATATTCTTACAGGGCTTGGCAGTATAGATGCAGGGAGGATGTTTCCCCTGGCTGGGGAGTCTAGAACTAGGGGGTCACAGTCTCAGAATAAGGGGTCGGCCATTTAGGACTGAAATGAGGAGAAATCTCTTCACTCAAAGGGTGGTGAATCTTTGGAATTCTCTACCCCAGAGGGCTGTGGAGGCTCAGTCGTTGAGTATATTCAAGACAGAGATCGATAGATTTTTGGATATTAAGGGAATCAAGGGATATGGGAATAGTGCAGGAAAGTGGAGATGAGGTAGAAGATCAGCCATGATCTTATTGAATGACGGAGCAGGCTCGAAGGGACAAATGGCGTACTCCTGCTCCTTTTTCTTATGTTCTAATGATATAATTGTAGGTGTACTGCAAGATCACAGTATTATCTGTTATAACTGTAAGTGTGCTGTAAGATCGCACTGATATCTGATAAAACTGTAGATGTACTGTAAGATTGCACTGAAACCTGATATAACTGTAAGTGTACTGTAAGATCACACTGATATCTGATATAATTGTAAGTGTACTGTAAGATCACACTGATATCTGATATAAGTATAGGAGTACTGTAAGATCACACTGATATCTGATATAACTGTAAGTGTACTGTAAGATCACACTGATATCTGATATGACTGTAAGTATACTGTAAGATTATATTGATATAACTGTAAGTGCACTGTAAGAACACACTGATATCTGATATGACTGTAAGTACACTGTAAGATTATACTGATACCTGATATAACTGCAAGTGCACTGTAAGATCACACTGATATCTGATATGACTGTAAGTGTACTGTAAGATTATACTGATATCTGATATGACTGTAAGTGTACTGTCAGATTATACTGATATCTGATTTTTAAAAAAAAATCATTTATGGGATGTGGGCGTCACTGGCAAGGCCAGCATTTATTGCCCATCCCTAATTGCCCTTGAGAAGGTGGTGGTGAGCCGCCTTCTTGAACCACTGCAGTCCGTGTGGTGAAAGTATTCACACAGTGCTGTTAGGTAGGGAGTTCCAGGATTTTGACCCAGCGACGATGAAGGATCGGCAATATACTTCTCAGTCAGGATGGTGTGTGACTTGGAGGGGAACTTGGAGGTGGTGGTGTTCCTATGCACCTGCTGCCCTTATCCTTCTAGGTGGAAGAGGTTGCGGGTTTGGGAGGTGATGCTGATGAAGCCTTGGCGAGTTGCTGCAGTGCATCTTGTAGATGCTACACACTGCAGCCACGGTACGCCAGTGATGGAGGGAGTGAATGTTTAATGTGGTGGATGGGGTGCCAATCAAGCGAGCTGTTTTGTCCTGGATGCTGTTGAGCTTCTTGAGTGTTGTTGGAGCTGCACTCATCCAGGCAAGTGGAGAGTATTCCATCTTACATATAGATTGGACTAGCCTAATCAGTAAAAATAATGAGGAGGAGGAATTCCTTGAGTGTTTAAGGGATGGTTATCTGGATCAATATGTCGAGGAACCAACTCGGGAACAGGCTATATTGGACTGGGTACTGTGCAATGAGAAGGGACTAATCAGTAATCTTGTTGTACGGGGACCCTTGGGTCAGAGCGATCATAACATGATCGATTTCTCACTCGAAATGGAGAGCGAAGAAATTGACTCAGAGACTAAGGTCCTGAATTTAAACAAGGGGAATTATGATGCCATGAGACGGGAACTGAGTAGGTCTGATTGGACAACGTTCCTGGGAGGACTGGAGGTAGATAAACAATGGCAAACATTTAAAGATAGAATGACAAAATTGCAAAAATTGTTTATACCAATCTGGCATAAAAGGAAATCTAAAAAGGTGACTCAACCGTGGATAACAGGGGAAATTAGAGACAGCATAAAATCCAAAGATAGGGCATATAAAATAGCCAAAAAAAGCGCCAGAGCGGAAGATTGGGAACAGTTTAAGATAGAGCAAAGGAGGGCAAAGGGCATGATCAAGAGGGGCAAAATAGCTTACGAAAATAAGCTGGCGGAAAATATAAAAACTAACTCCAAAAGCTTTTATAAATATATCAAAAGGAAAAGACTGGTGAAAACCAAAGTTGGTCCATTGCAGTCAGATACGGGGGAATATATAATGGGAAATAAGGAAATGGCAGATCAACTAAATGCATACTTTGGGTCAGTCTTTACGAAGGAAGACACAAAAAACCTCCCTGGGATATCGGGAAAAATAGGGACATTGGCAAAGGAGGAACTGACGCAAATCAATATCTCTAAGGATATGGTGTTAAGGAAGCTAAAGGGATTGAAGGTGGACAAATCCCCAGGGCCTGATAACATGCATCCTAGGGTACTGAAGGAGGTGGCCCTAGAGATAGCGGATGCACTAAGGATGATTTTTCAGAATTCATTAGACTCGGGAACAGTGCCGATGGATTGGAGGGTAGCTAACGTTACCCCACTATTCAAAAAGGGGGGTAGGGAAAAAGCAGGTAATTACAGACCTGTAAGCCTTACATCAGTTGTGGGCAAAATGCTGGAGTCCATCATTAAGGATGAAATAGCGGAGCACTTAGCAAATGGGGACAGGATAGGACAGAGTCAACATGGATTTACAAAGGGTAAATCGTGCTTGACTAATCTATTGGAATTTTTTGAGGGAGTAACTGGTAGAATAGATGGGGGAGAGCCAGTAGATGTGGTGTACCTGGACTTCCAAAAGGCCTTCGATAAGGTCCCACATAAAAGATTAGCATGGAAAATTGAGGCTCATGGGATAAAGGGGAAAGTTTTGGCGTGGATAGGGAACTGGCTGTCAGATAGAAAACAGAGAGTTGGAATAAACGGCTCATTTTCTGAATGGCAGGCAGTAACAAGTGGGGTACCACAGGGATCTGTCCTGGGCCCCCAGCTGTTCACAATTTACATTAATGACCTGGATCAGGGAGTCGGATGCAGCATTTCCAAATTTGCAGACGACACTAAACTAGGAGGTGGGGTGGGCTCAGAGGAAGAGACCAGGAAGCTCCAGAGCGATTTGGACAGACTGGGCGATTGGGCGGATAAATGGCAGATGCACTATAATGTGGACAAGTGCGAAGTTATCCACCTTGGGTGCAGGAACGGGAGGGCAAATTATTATTTAAATGGCAATAGATTGGGAGAGGGGGAAGTACAGAGAGACCTGGGTGTTCTTGTACACCAGTCACTGAAGGCGAGCATGCAGGTGCAACAGGCGGTCAAGAAGGCAAACGGTATGCTGGCCTTCATAGCAAAAGGGTTAGAATACAGGAACAGGGATACCTTGCTGCAGCTGTACAGGGCACTGGTGAGACCACACCTCGAGTACTGTGTACAGTTTTGGTCGCCTCATCTGAGGAAGGATGTTCTTGCCATGGAGGGGGTGCAGCGGCGATTCACCAGGCTGATACCAGGAATGGCGGGAATGACCTATGAGGAGAGACTATGTAGTTTAGGGATGTACACACTGGAGTTTAGAAGATTGAGAGGGGACCTCATAGAAGTGTATAAAATTCTGACAGGTCTAGACAGACTGGATGCAGAAGGAATGTTTCCCTTGGCGGGTGAGAACAGAACTAGAGGACATAATTTAAGGATAAGGGCTAAACCATTTAGGACAGAGATGAGGGGGAATTTCTTCACTCAGAGAGTGGTGAACCTGTGGAACTCATTGCCACAGAGGGCAGTGTACGCCAACTCATTAAATATATTTAAGAGGGAATTAGATATATTTCTACGGGCAAAAGGGGTTAAGGGTTACGGAGAGAAGGCGGGGACGGGATACTGAATTAAAGGATCAGCCATGATCTCATTAAATGGCGGAGCAGGCACGAAGGGCCGAATGGCCTACTCCTGCTCCTATCTTCTATGTATCTATGTATCACACTATTTACTTGTGCCTTGTAGATGGTGGAAAGGCTTTAGGGAGTCAGGAGGTGAGACACTCACCACACAAGACCTGGGCCCCGATTTTCTGCCAGCCGTCGGGCGGCTTTCCAGGCGGCCGGGGGCCGAAAATCGCTGAAAAAGCGGGTCGCGACCCCCCCGCCTGATTCCCCGCCCCGTCCGACTTTCGGATCGCCGTTTCCCCGCGACCCGCTTCAGTCCCGGCCACTGCTGGCGGGACTGATCGTCGGAACACTAACCACCAATTATCAGCTTGCTGAGGAAGATTTTCCGGGGCCGTTGCGACTTTGGGGTTTTCCCCAGCTGAAACACGCCTGCGGGGAAACCCGCTGATGAGATCTGGCGTGAAAACAGTTGGCTTGCTTGCTTGCAGCTGCAGGTCAATCGGAGAAGCTGCGATTTAAAGGGACAGCACTTGTATGTTGAAGGACCTTGTTGTTGCAGGTTTGGGGCTATTTCTTCAAGGCTTAGGCACAGCTGTGGAAGGTTGGAGCCTCACACACTTCTCCAATGCGATCTCCTGGGAAGCCCATCTCGCCACCCTCACTCAGCGCTTCCTCAGCGGAGGCATCAACAAGAAGCATGGGATGCCTTTTTTCCTTCCCTTCTTGCCATTAGAGGATCTCCAGCAGCAGAGGCGGCAGCAGCAGAACCAGGAACAGCAGGATCAGCAACAGGAGCACCAGGCTGCTGCTCACTCACCTGAAGCTGCACAGGCCAGAAGGGGCCAGTGCTTGGAAGTGGCTTGACAGCACCTTGCTGTGCTTTAGGGGGCCATGGGGACCCGTTTCTGCACTGGCAGTCCTACTCAGAAGGACTTCCATGAAGATCTGGTTTCTCTGTTCAACAGATGGCCAATGCTCCTCAAGAGATGTCATTCTCTTATGAGCACTCACCATGTTTTCCGTACCCTGGCGAGTTATCTCCTCCATGGAGGCTGCCAACCTTTCCATGGTGATGCGTTCATGCGCCAATGACTCCACAAAGGCTCTGCTCATGGTCGCTATGGACTCCTCCATTCGCTCCACACTCGCAGCGACCCTGGAGACAAAACCTGCCAGAGACTCCTGCATCAGTGCATGGAGATCCATCACCTCTTCTCTTGCGGATGGACCCAGAGGCAGAGGGTCGACATGCAGCGCAGCTGAGCTGAGCTGGCAGAGTCCTGCGCCCTCTGACGAGAACTCTCCACTGCTGTCCCTGTCTCCAGAATCTGCTGAGGCTCACTTGTGAGCTGTGAAGCACCAGGTGACACTACTCTATGTGCCGAAGGTCCCCCCGAGGTGTGAGTGTCTGCACTGGTACTGGGTGCGCTTACTTCTGCTGACGCTGCGCCCTCAGAGGTTGGAGCTTCCTCTGAGGAGTCTGGCTGCACAGCCTCTTCCTCCACCACAGTGAGGACAGGGGCTCTGGATGGTACTGTGGGGGAGTAAAGGAAGGAGTTAGAGATGTAATGCCAAGGTTCTTCTGGTGACTCCCAGCGAGTTGGCATCTGCTGACACCTGCATCCATGCAGCATTGGTCTCAGTGGGAGGCCTCTTCCTCCCTGACCTAGGGAAGAGGACCTCCCTGTGGGCCCTAAGCCTATCCAATAATGTCTGCAATGATGTCTCATTGAATTTGGCCGCAGCTCGGCCTCTGTCGCTGGCAGCAGCTGGTGCAGGCTCCTCTGCCATTGTGCAAGAGTGGTTGAGAAGCCTGCAGAGGTGGAGAAGCTTGCTGGACACTTTGAAAGCACCACAAATGATGACATCATACTGTGGGGATTTCTGACTCGAATTGGACAATTAGCAAGGCTTCCCACATGCTGGGAATTAATTGGCCACTTGAGGGAAACTTGCGTGGAGCTGGCTGACACTTTTTTATGTGTGTCAGAAACCCCACATTTGGGGAAACCCGACCATTTCCCACACAAGCCGAAAATCGGGGCCTTGGTCTCAGTGGGAGGCCTCTTCCTGCCTGACCTAGGGAAGAGGACCTCCCTGTGGGCCCTAACCCCATCCAATAATGCCTGCAGTGATGCTTCATCAAATTTGGAGGCAGCTCGGGGTCTGGCACTGGCCACAGCTGCTGCAGGCTCCTCTGCCATCCTGTATGGTTCATTTGGAAGCCTTCAGAGGATGCAGTGCTTGCTATGGACCTTGAAAGCACCACGAATGATGACATCATAGTGTGGGGCTTTCTGACTAGAAATGGACAAATAGCAAGGCTGCCCACATGCTGGGAATTAATTGGCCACTTGAGGGAAAATTGCGTGGAGCTGGCTGACACATGTTTTTATGTGTCAGAACCCCACATTCGGGGGAATCCGACCATTTCCCACACAAGCCAGAAAATCGGGCCCCTAATCTCTGACCTGCTCTTGTTGCTACAAAATTTATGTGGTTGGTCCAGTTAAGTTTCTGGTCAATGGTGACCCCCAGGATGTTGATGGTGGGGGATTTGGCGATGGTAATGCCGTTGAATGTCAAGGGGAGGTGGTGAGATTCGCGCTTGTTGGAGATAGTCATTGCCTGGCACTTGTGTGGCGCGAATGTTACCTGCCACTTATCAGCCCAAGCCTGAAAGTCATCCATGTCTTATTGCATGCGGGCATGGACTGCTTCATTATCTGAGGAGTTGTGAATGGCGCTGAATACTGTGCAGTCATCAGCGAACATCCCCATTTCTGACCTTAGGTTGGAGGGAAGGTCATTGATGGAGCAGCTGAAGATGGTTGGACCTAGGACACTGCCCTGAGGAACTCCTGCAGCGATGTCCTGGGGCTGTGATGATTGACCTTCAATCACCACAACCATCTTCCTTTGTGTTAGGTATGACCCCAGCCAGTGGAGCGTTTTCCCCCCGATTCCTATTGGCTTCAGTTTTACTAGGACTCCTGTACATATTTTTTAGGAATTCAATTCCCTTTTCTCCACTTACTCACACTCTGTCCCACTCGATAATTAGATAACTAATATCTCCCAGAACAATAATTTTATTGTTCCTACTTATCTTTCTAATGTGCCTGCAGTTTTTCCACTTAGATTTCCTTCCCACAATTTGGAGGTCTGCTATATACCCCTGTTAATGTAATAAGCCCTTTACTTTACCTTTGAGCACCAAGCATAATGACTCTATCTGTACCCCTTTCAAGTTATGCCACTTGTTGTTGGCTGATATACAAAAAACATCAAAGTCTGGGTTGGCTCCTCCCATTGCTCTGAAGGTCACTATGGCGTTCAGCTTCTATGCAACAGGCTCCTGCCAGATCACAGCAGGGAACCTCTGACAAATAAACCAGTCAGTCGCTCATTCTTGTTTAAAGCAAGTGATTGACACCATGTTTGCTATGGGAAACATGAGTATTCTAGTCGAATGGAAAGGAGACACCAACTGGAGAGAACACAGAACCTGTACTGCCTGGTAGAGTCCAGGGCATTACATATGGAACCTGTGTGGCTGTCAGGCCTCCACATGTCAATAGATACATGAACAGGAAGGGGTACCACTCCATACTTGTGCAGGTGGTTTCAAATCACAGAAATGTGGGTCCTGAAAATCCATGGGGGAAAAATTGGGTTGCTTTGCGCCTCTCGTTAGCCCCCCCGTGGGGCGCAAATGGGCCGCAAAGCACCTAGCGCCTGTGCGTGGCGCCACCTACACCTCCCGTGAAATTCAGCGGGAGGTTAGTGGTGGTGGTAGCATCATCGCTGTGCGCAGCGCCCCGCTCGCGCCCCAGCCACAAACTTCGGTCGCGCCCCCTGACATGCCACCGGATGCTATGTCCGACAGGGTCGGGGGGGGGGTGGGGGTTTGCGGCCATGGCTGCACAAATTAAAGGGCAGGTGCCGGGCGGCTATTTGTTTGGGCCGCCTGCCAGCACCTGACCCCTTCTGCTTCTTCATGCGGGGTGCCAGCCGCGATCGTTCAGCCCAGCACTTCTCTTGAGTGCCCGGCTGTTTTCCCAGCACCCCACTCCCCGGTGGTCCGGCAGGGCCCTGGTGCACGCTGCGCTGGGCCCCTCCCCTTTAATCAGGGGAGGGAGGACTGTAATACCGTGGTGCTTTGTGCCAATGCGCATGGCGCTGTTGCATGTAGTGCCACGATATTGAACGGTAGTACCCCAGGAAGGAGGGGGAGCACTTCCAGCAGTGCCCCACCTCCTGCTTGGGGCACTAACACTCAATTTACGGAGCAGTGGTGCTAACTTTTTCACGAAGTTAACGCCCCAAAAGGGGCGTAACCTAACTTTTCCCCCTTTCTCAGTGTAAGTGCTGGGATGTTCCTGCTGGGAACCTCTGCCACTGCCAGATTAGCACTTGTGCCTCTGAGTCAGAAGGTTCTGAGTTGAAGTCCCACTCCAGAGACTTGAGCACATAGTCTAGGCTGACCCTTCAGTGCAATACTGAGGGAGTTTTGCACTGTTGGAGGTGCAGTCAATCAGATGAGACCTTAAACCAAGGTTCTGTCTGCTCTCTTAGGCGGATGCAAAAAATTCTGTGGCACTATTTGAAGAATAGCAAGGGAGTTCTGTCAGTGTCCTGGCTAACCCTCAAACAACAGCACTAAAATATTATCTGGTCATTATCTCATTGCTGTTTGTAGAACCTTGCCATGTGCAAATTGGCTGCTGTGTTTCCCTACATTATAATATTGACTACACTACACATTGGCTGTAAAGCACTTTGATATGGCTTGAGATTTTTTTTTTTATTCATTGATGGGATGTGGGCGTCGCTGGCTAGGCCTGCATTTAGTGCCCATCCCTAATTGCCCTTGAGAAGATGGTGGTGAGCCGCCTTCTTGAACCGCTGCAGTCCATATGGTGTAGGTACACCCACAATGTTGTTAGGAAGGGAGTTCCAGGATTTTGGCCCAGCGACAGTGAAGGAACGGCGATACAGGTCCAAGTCAGGATGGTGTGTGGCTTAGAGGGGAACTTGTAGGTAGTGATGTTCCCATGCGTCTGCTGCCCTTGTCCTTCTAAGTGGTAGAGGTCGCGGGTTTGGAAGGTGCTGTTGAAGGAGCTTTGGTGAGTTGCTGCAGTGCATCTTGTAGATGGTACACACTGCAGCCACAGTGCGCCGGTGGTGGAGGGAGTGAATGTTGAAGGTGGTGGATGGAGTGCCAATCAAGCGGGCTGCTTTATCCTGAATGGTGTCGAGCTTCTTGAGTGTTGTTGGAGCTGCACTCATCCAGGCAAGTGGAGAGTATTCCATCACACTCCTGACTTGTGCCTTGTAGATGGTGGAAAGGCTTTGGGGAGTCAGGAGGTGAGACAGATCATGATAGGTGCAATATAAATGCAAGTACTTGTATTGACTTGTATGTGGGTTCAATGACGACACATTCATGAAAGAGAATGAGTTTTAGTCTAAAGTTTGTTCAACTCTTTTTAACAGCTTTACAGGAGACATCATGCTAGTGATGCATCTAGAACGAAACTGAAACTAAACCAAACTGCTTGTCTCTGTCACATGACCTCTGCTGGTCAGGCATAAGTAATCAATACATGCAAACATGCTGGTAAGACATGATAATCAAACAGGCAAATAACATCACTATTTGCTGATATCATTACATCTCCTTTTCTTAAAACAAAAGTATTTTATTTTAACTAACAACATGTTTTCTTTGCATTAATCTGCATTTTAACTGTAACACTTAATGAACTTACATTATCATTATCATTATCAAGGTTTTTTAACCTTGCTTTGTGTGTTCACATGAAATATGTAAATACATAGAACTCGAAGAAAGAATAAGATAACATTACTTCCTTCTATAACAATAGTCCTTAAATTTGCTCAATGAGTCTCTCAGGAGGCTTCACGTGTCTTGAGGATTTTCTGATTGACTGTCCTTGAATCTGAGTTGTTGCCTCAGATGATTGATTCTCAGCTGTGTGATCAGGTTGTTCAACAGTATCAGTCTTTTGACTTGCTGTGGCTGGTCCCATGAGAAGATCTCGACGATTTCTTCTCAGAACAGCACCCTCATCTGCCTGAATGGTGTATGATCTTGGTTGTCCCTTTCATTTTCGTTCGCTGGCCACGCCTCTTTTTTCACGTTTTGTTAAACGGTTTGTATCCGTTCTTTCTCACTGCATCCACGTTGCAGCTATTGTCACTGAACAGCTCCTTTGCCTGCAACTTCACAGTCTCTGTAGCCCTACACAGTGCTATGGCTTTTCCCAGGTCTAGATCTTGCTCTCTTAGCAGTCTTTCCCTTAGACCATTATCTGGAATACCACACACCAGTCTGTCTTTTATCAGCGAGTCTGTCAGTCCCCCAAATTCACATGTTTTGCTTCGGTTTCTCAGTTCAGTCACATACTGATCAATAGTCTCACCCGTTTTCTGTACACATGTGAAAAATCTGTGCCTCTCAAACGTCACGTTACGTTTAGGTATGCAGTAGGCCTCAAACTGTTCCATTATTTTATCTAGCTTCATTTTGTCTCCATCAGCAGCGAATGTGAAGTTATTATACACCTCCAGCGCTTCATCACCCACGACATGTAAGAACAGTGACGCTTTCATTTTATCACCTTTCTCGTCAGCTCCGATTGCCGCTAAATACAACCCCACACGTTGTTTGAACCTCCTCCAATTTTCAGCCACATTACCTGTCAACTGAAGCTTCGCCGGTGGGTGTAATCCTTCCATTTTTTCACTTCGTTAGCTATTCTCCAAGGTAAGTAACGATTTTCTCTTTTGGCTTGCTAATATGTGGAGAGCTGATTTAACTTCAGATTTTTTCTCTTCATCTCTTTCAGCCACTTCTGACACCATGTATTGATTTCTTTGTGGGTTCAATGACGACACATTGATGAAAGAGATTCTATTTTAATCTGAAGTTTGTTCAACTCTTTTTAACAGCTTTACAGGAGACATCATGCTAGTGATGCATCTAGAACGAAACTGAAACTAAACCAAACTGCTTGTCTCTGTCACATGACCTCTGCTGGTCAGGCATAAGTAATCAATACATGCAAACATGCTGGTAAGACATGATAATCAAACAGGCAAATAACATCACTATTTGCTGATATAATTACAGTACTTTCTTTCTAAGCTGTACATCCATGCCTCCCTTGGGTGACCCTCTGAGGTATAAAAGTGTCAGTTTAGCTCAGTAGTAACATTGTTACCTTTGAATCAGAAGTTTATGAGTACAAAATCTCGGCTGATATTTTAGTGTTGAGTGCTGCATTATCAGAACAGTCTTTCAGATAGGAAGATAAATTATGTTCCTGTCTGCCTGTTCAGGTAGATGTAAAAGGTTCTAAGGTACTATAAGAGGATGACAGATGGAGGTGCATTGGCACATGAGATATTTGTTGGCACCCATTACTAATCTGGAATCCGTGTTTATAGACCCCTCCACACACACTGAACATGTTAGAGAAGACCTGCCTATGTCGCCTTTGCTTCACAAGACAGTCTGTGACAGATTGTGCCATCTTCTGCACAATGTTTTGCAGGCGACATCAGGAACAGGAATGGGTCTTTCCATAGTTGTGAAGGTTAGCACAACATGAAATTGCTATGCTGCCTGATGTCTCCAAGCACCTGCGAGGACATCTGCCACATCAGGCAATCTGTAGTTTGTACATGTAACAAATGTTATGTTTGTAAGAGGCAATCCCTTAATTACTTTACCTGCAGAAAGGAGGCATCAGCTGGACAGGGAACAAAGCTTTGAGCAGATGGTATAATTCTTCCAAAGGCATCAAAGAGTGCACCAGGTAAGCGTCAGAACTCCTCATATAAACACCATGGGCTAAGTGAACATAGCAATCAATTAATGTTCAGGTGTTTCTGCTTATAGAAACACCAAATATGCATCAATGACCTTATCCAAGAAGTAGCTAAAGTACCTTCCTTATGCAGCAGTCCACAGTGCCACCAGTTTTTGAAAGAAGTGGAACACTGGGTGGATGGCTTTCAGGAGATTAGGGCCTTCCTCAGAATCCATGGCTGCCAATGCTACTGCGAAGCCCCTAATCACAGTAGATTACCTTGGGCTGGAAGCTTGAGCATTTGTTTGCTGTCCCTCAGCTGCCATCTCCATCTGCAAAAAAAACACGTTATCTAACTTTATGACAATGATAAGAGTGTGTGCAGAAGGGCAATAGAATTACATAGGGCTAAAAATTGAGTAGCGCCCAATTTGGGGTGCTAACTTTGCCGAGGCGCTAAAAATTAGCTCCCCCGCACCAGAAATTGAGTGGTTGCGCCCCCAGGAGGGAGGCGGGGCACTGCTGGAAGTGCCCCGCATCCCTCTTGGGGTGCTGCAAGTCAATATTGTGGTGCTACGTGCTGTAGCACCATGCACTGCAACACGTCGCGCCGCGGAATTGCAGGCTTTCCTCCCCTTCTTAAAGGGGAGGGGCCTTGTGCAGTGTGACGCAGCTGGGTCCCCGGGGATCGGGAGTGCCGGCAAAAGAGCCTGACACTCAAGAGAAGTGCCAGGCTCTTGGAGCATAGCCGGCACTCTGCGGGGGGGAGGCGGTTCTGGAGGCTGGGGACGGGAGCGCAGGCAGGTGCTGGCAGTCGGCCAGCAACAAAAATGGCTGCCCTGCACCTCGCCTTTAAATTGCACCTCCCCGGCCGCAGGTAGGCCCCCCTGACCCCGTCGGACATAGCATCCGGCGGTAAGTCAGGGGGCACTCCCGAAGATCGCGGCTGGGGCGCGAGCGGGGCAATGTGCATGGTGATGACGTCATTGCCGGCAGCTCGGGGCGCTACCGGTTAGTGCCACCGCTAACCTCCCGCTGAATTTCACGGGAGGTGTGGGTGGCACCGCGCCTGGGCGCTAATGGGAGGCGCAAAGCAACCCAATTTTTCCCACATAGAATTTACAGCACAGAAACAGGCTATTCTGCCCAACTGGTCTGTGCCGGTGTTTCATGCTCCACATGAGCCTCCTCCCACCCTACTTCATCTAATCCTATCACCATATCCTTCTATCCCGTTCTCCTTCATATACTTATCTAGCGTCCCCTTAAATACATCTATGCTATTCGCCTTAACTCCTCCATGTGGTAGCAAGTTCCACATTCTACCCACTCTCTGGGTAAAGAAGTTACTCCTGAATTCTTTATTGGATTTATTAATGTTTATCTAATATTTTTGACCCCTAATTTTGGACTCACCCACAATATCATGTATTAGCGATTAACAACTTGTACAACATGTAAGACCCAGCTTTGGGACCATAATTTTGCATACAAGAAGTCCTGGTGCTCAGCACAAAGGGAAGTCACTTACCTGCAGAGCAACAGGGAAGGGAAGAGGAAGAAAAGGAATAAATCCAGGTCACTGCATGTTTTATAGTTGTTGGTCAGAGCTGGATTGGCTAACTCCTGGTTGCAAAATGGTATAAGAACCCAAAAGCAGTGGTGGAGCTAAAAGATGTAGGCCCAGATTTTGCAGTGTTACTGACGATGAACCATCAGTGTTCGCCATCATTACCCCTCTGAAACTGACCGTAACTTCAGGATTTAGTGCATGTGCAGCTAAATGTGGAAATCCTGAAGTTGTGGTCAATCAGTCACTGCTCCTCCACAGGCTGTGCTGTGGCCACCATCACCACCACCACCCCTCTCCTCCACCATCCATCCATAGCCAGCAACCAGTGAAATCAGTGGAACTGATGAAAACTTAAGCTCTTCCATGCTAATATCACTGTTAAACACCCCATTAAATGTTAAGCCTTATTGGAATAGGTGTAACTGAAGTTTTAACAGTGTACTGACTACTAAACAACCATTCTGGCCCTGAAAAACTAATTATATATTTGTGGGATGTCAAATTTCTCCATTATGATAAAAATGACTAGATTTAAAACAAAAATTTAAAAAAAAGTTTGTCCATGATATTTCAGCTTCTATCTTAACCCCATATGTATGTCCCAATCTTTATCTTGCTCTCTGTAACATTTTTTAAAAGTGCAGATAAGCAGTGCTTTTTATTTCCTGGTTTGCTGTCTGTGAGAATTCTTCAATGTGATTGGCTGCTTAGACAGCTTGATGACATCACTGTTCCTGTTCGCTGGATTTCCTCCTTTGACAGTGCTACAATCAATTTCATGCTGAGGAAGCTAAAGTTTTCACCACTTTCTTTGAGGTCAGCAGTGATCGACATCGCTTTGCTGCTGAGCGCAAAATTACGAACCATAATCTTCATTTATAGTGTTGGAGTGTATTTGCATCCCTGAATCCTAATGAGAATTGATTAACTCCGGCTATGAAGGACTGCCTTCATGAGGTTCACATCTATTAATATCACTTATCACTGAAAAGAGATGAAACAGCAAAGGACTCAAACCTCACCTTGTGGAACTCGTCCCGATCAAAGCACAGCCGCAGTATCAAGCTTTCATGCTATCAGATTCTTCCAAGCTATCACAGGACATGCTGCCATTGGGCAGTTTGCAGTGCACGGCTGTATGAAGCAAAAGCTGCTTTCAAATGGCAACTCCTTCAACACTTTAACTGTGGGAAGGGGAAGGGGGAGTTGTGGTGATGGCAGAAAAGTGAAGTCATTGCTCATAATGGCACGATGAAAACAAGTGGGTAACACTGTTCACTTTGAAGCTGAAGAGTAGAAAATCCTGCTGCTGGACTGTACTAGAGGAAGGCCCAGAGTTTATTACCTTTTTTAACATCCATTTTATATCAGACATTCTGGAATTTCTTATTCATTTATGACTAGTGGGTGGGTCTCAGTATCATTCAGCTGACACCTGCACTATAATAGGGCATAGAACTTTCTGCAGGTACTAAGCTAATAGTTGTATGTAGTGATTTTAATGGAACATCCCAGATGTGCAGGTCTTCCCAAGCTAGGTTTGTGCCGTGGGGTCCTCAAGAAATGGGTGCAAAAGTGAGGATCATGCTTACCATCATCGTGATTCAGATACCAGCAAACAACTTCATTTGCAGACACAGGGGAACTGGGTGGCTGCATTGACTTGCTTGGTGACCTCCCACTTTATATGATTTGCACTTGTGTTTTTATCAGAGTTTGACATTCAGCCCCTTCCTCTGGCACACTCCCATAGCAGGATTTTCCACACTTCAGCATCAAAGGGATCAGTGTTACCCATATGTTTTCATTGTGCCATTATATGCAATGACTCCACTTTTCTGCCATCACCACACCTTCTCTTTCAATAGCTAGTGACATTGGAAGCCTGTTAAGGATGGCCCAGAGTTTATTACATTTTTCACATCCTTTTTCTATCAGATATTTGGGAACTTCTTATTTATTTATGACTAGTGCATAGGTCTCAGTGTCACTCAGCTGACACCTGCACTGTAATCCTTTCTGTGATTGAATGTTGCTAACGTCTGCCACCTACCGCAAGCCCACAGACAGTGCAGGGTTGCAAATGCACCATGATGTGTTGTGTTCCTGCTCTTCTATCAGCAGTAACAATAATGGATTCGTCCTCGCCTTTCCTCTTTAATGGAGATCTGTACCCTGCTAAGGGCTACTGCATCAATACATTTTATGCTCCTCAATCAAATGCGCTGCAAGCCAACCTTGCTGGGCAAGCTTTTATGTGGCAGTAACCTAATGAGTTTAGGAGGAGGGACCCCCATGGGCCAGCTCAAGCCTATTCTTGCCATTTTTGCAAAATCGGAGCTCAATTCTCTTTCACATAATGCCAGAGCCAAATAACATTGTGATTTCCAATGGGTAAAATATTTGTGTGCTGCAGCTCGCCTGTATTATGCAGTGAAACCCATGGCCTCATTTTCCACTGCTGACATCCATGGAAGTGACTATGGGGGAAAAATTCAGTTGTTTGCGCCTCCCATTAGCGCCTTAAGAGGGTGCCAAGTGGGGCGCAAAGCAACTAGCGCCCGGGCGCAGCGATGTTTGCGCTGCTCGCGAAATTAACTAGACATTTTGCGGCAGTGCTAAACACTACCGCCACGCTCTCCTGCACCGGCAGATCATGACGTCAGTCGAGTGCGCAACGCCCTGTTAGCGCCCCGGACCGGATATTGAGTGGCGCCCCCTGCCTTACCGCCTGCCGCTAGCAATGACAGGTTGAGGGGAGCGTTATGCTGTCAGAAAGGGACTAGGGGAGCGCTATTTAAAGGGGACCACTTCCTGCCTTTTTTTGTCGGTGACATTTTTGCACCACGCATTCTGAGAGAGAGAGAGACTTCTGGAGAGATTCAACGCTGTGTGAAGGAGTTTTGGGTACTGAGCAGCACTTTGCAGGTTGCTTTTGATTTGCCCTTCCTTGTATCGATTTAGAAGAGACTATGGGGTCTGCACTCTGAGCTCTTTCCCTGGTTCTCTACATTGTTCTTTCCAGCAGATTTGATGTACAGGTCTCTCCAGGCTGAGATTCAGGCTGAGATTCAAGGCTGCAATGAGCAGGATGTGGATGGAGAGCAAGATCAACCCTCCCCTTTAAGATAAAAACAGAAAATGCAGGAGAAACTCAGCAGGTCAAGCAGCATCTGTGAAGAGAGAAACAGAGTTAACGTTTCAGGTCGATGACCATTTGTCAGAACTCCCCTTTAAGAATTGGATGGTGTCAGTGTGTCTGTGTTCCATTGCTGACTGAAATCAGATGAGCTTCGCCAGCGCTGTGAGGTAGCGTCTCGCTCCTCGGCCTTAGCGCCTTAAGAGGTGTGTAGCGCCTGATTTAGCACTCCAATCACCTCCAGGGGCGATAAAAGCCAAGTTTGCTAGCGGAGGCGATAATTAGCGCCAGACGCTAAACTTTGCACACCGCCAATAATTGCGCCCCAAATGGGGCGATACTGAATTTTTCCCCCTATGAGACTGGTGAATAACAGGGGAAGGAGGGAAGTAGTAACAGCCTCTATTGCCCATCCCTCTGTTATTTCCAGGGTTCTGCCTACCAAAATAATAGCAGCTTGCACTAACTTTCTGCAACAATTGATCTGAGCCCACTATTATTAAGCCAAGTAACGGGTTGTTAATGAATTTACCCACTGATGGGTGTTGATTTCTGTTGGGAAAATAAATACTTCTATAGCATTCTGTATTCAGGAACTGATCAGTTACGTTTTCACCAAAACATCTTTCAGCAGAGAACTGACTGAGATGGATTTCAGGAGGATGTGTGGCATGCAACAGTCAACATTGCTGACCTGACCCATCCTGGCTCCCGTAGAATCTGAAGAATATCATGTACTGTATGCAATAAATGATTGAACTGCACTGTCAACCCCCAGAATAGCAAAATCTAATACTTACAACACACACGCTGACAGAGAGTTCTGGCAAATATTATCCTCTTCTGAAATATGCCCTTGTAAATCCAGTGAATCATACGATGTACAATTAATCTCTTCCATATAAAAGCCATGCGTAGTTGAGCTGTAACCTTTTCATTCACTCAGCCCATGAGAGCTGTTTCATTTATAACTGAAAAAAAATTGAAACTTTTAATTAATCTACAACATGTGCCACATAAGGAAGAGTTGCCATGAAGCCATAAGTATGAACTGATCAGTTCTAATGAAATAACAACTATTACATCAGGCCATTCATCATTACCATAATGATATGTAGCACATTGTTTACTTCACAGTGATATGTCATTTCACAGCATATATATTTCACAGTCAGCCTGGTACAATTGTCACTGGAGATGTAACCACTAGAAGTTTTACCTATACAACTGCATGTCACTGGAGATGTAACCACTAGAAGTTTTACCTATACAACTGCATGTCACTGGAGATGTAACCACTAGAAGTTTTACCTATACAACTGCATTTCCTACAGTACAAGAGTGACTACACTTCAAAAGTACTTCATTGACTGTAAAGTGCTTAGGGACGTCCTGAGGTCATGAAAAGCGCTATATAAATGCAATATATAATGAATATTCACCCCTGTCATATATTCATCTTAATAGTATGTAGTATATAGTTTATTTTACAGCAATAATGCACATTGTGTGTTGCTAATTAATGGCCTGTGATAATATGGTAATTCTATATTATGGTATAATAGTTGGATTTATATGTGATCAAATAATATCATCAGGCTGATTTTCTTCTCCCATAGCCATTGGTGACCCTTAGCAAAGGTTCCCTGATACTCTGCCATATGCAGGAAGCACCTGCCCATTTTTGAATAATGCATGCAAATCAATTAAAAGTGATGTAAAGACATCATGCATGGCATTTTCCATTGCTTTGATCTGATTCATGTTTCTGCCCATATAAAATTGGCATGCAGGATTGCTAGATGCGGAGTAGAATGACGAAGTCTGTTTAGAGAATCTGGCAAGGAGATTTTGGCATAGTTACAGCTTATAGATTAAAAACCACCGGTACAATTTCATAACATGCATCATTATACAAAGCTTGATGAGTTCTGACAACTACAGGTCCATTCTTTGGATCACTTTCTATAACATCCGGGCATCCCAGTTCATCTGACTCACTAAGAGCTCAATCACTACTTCTCCTCGCTGTAGTCGGGAACCATCCTCCCCGAACGCAGTTTCACCCGTTCCTTGTCGCTTCTTATTGTTCCAAAATTTTATTTTCTTGTTTTCCAGATTTTCAGTCATATTAATATGAATCACGCATTTTAACACTACTGGATCTTTTGCTTGCACCAACACCTTTCAGGCAAAGGCTGCTCCATAGCTCTCTGGAGCTGCCTTCATGTAAAAGAAATACCCTCAGTCGTCCTGCACCACCACCATTGACGCAGTCGCAGGAACCATGATCAGCTGTAATAAAGAACAGAAAATCTATTGGGCTCTTCTGGAGAGCCCTTGAATAGTTTAATCTGCATGGCATGCATCCAATTATCCCTGTCTTGCTTTTTGTTGGTCAATCTTATTTAGGTGCACTTTTACATCAAGTGGCATGGGCCTTCCCATGAAGGGTTCAGTAAGCTTTTCTTTTCAGGTATTTCCTTACTGTGACTCTATCCCCTACTTCACATTCCTGTTTCTACTATATACCACTACCCTCTTCAACATGGTAGTAGGTGAGTTTCTAGACAAATTCTGTAATTTCTATAGTAGTAGAGATCAATACAAATGTGAACTAAGACTGTCCTATTAGTCCTTTCCACCTGGCTACAGACCTCCTGTATCACTTTTCCCACAAAAAGTGGCCTGTTGTCACTCTCCACCATGAGAATACCTCTTCTATTAGGACCTTGGCTGTAGAGGTAGCTGAGGTAGTTCCCAAAATTCCCACCCGTCCCTCTTCAAGCGCTTGAATACACAAGGTACACAGCATGGTGATTGTCTAGAAATGTTTCCTGTGGATTTACAAAACCTGCTGCAATCAACTTAATATAAAATAAATGAACAAAAATACCCTAAAGTCGTAGGTATCATTTTCCAAATCAAGTACATATGAATTCTGCCGAAGGCAAATGGTATGTTGGCCTTCGTAGCGAGGGTTTGAGTACAGGAACAAGGATGTCTTGCTGCAGTTGTACAGGGTCTTGGTAAGACCACATCTTGAGTATTGTGTGCAGTTTTGGTCGCCTTATCTGAGGAAGGGTGTTCTTGCCATGGAAGGAGTGCAGCGAAGATTCACCAGGCTGATACCTGGGATGGCAGGAATGACGTATGAGGAGAGATTGGGTCGATTGGGCTTGTACTCGCTGGAGTTTAGAAGAATGAGAGGGGATCTCATTGAAACTTATAAAATTCTAACAGGACTAGACAGATTAGATGCAGGAAGGATGTTCCCGATGGTCGTGGAGTCCAGAACCAGGGGTCACAGTCTAAGGATAAGGGGTAAGCCATTTAGGACAGAGATGAGGAGGAATTTCTTCACCCAGAGAATGGTGAACCTGTGGAATTCTCTACCAAAGAAGGCAGTAGAGGCCAATTCATTAAATATATTTCTTAAGGCTAAAGGGATCAAGGGATATGGGGAGAAGGCAGGGACAGGGTACTGAATTTGGATGATCAGCCATGATCGCATTGAATGGCCGAGCAGGCTCGAGGGGCCGAATGGCCTACTCCTGCTCCTATCTTCTATGTTTCTATGTTTCTAAATAAATTTCAGCCTAAATGGATCTTGGCTACTCATCTTTAATTTTTAATGTATGGCAAATTTTCAAACACTGTTGGCGAAAGCACAAAAGTTTCCCCAATTTCTAACATTGTTACCTTAAGCAACAGCACTACAGATAGAGGCCTAGAAACTCAGTTGGTTGCGCCAACCGTTAGCGCCTTAGGAGGAGTAGATGTCAGGCGCTAGGCGGGTAGCGCCCGGGCGCAGCGAGAACTGCGCCTCGCCCCAACTTCACTCGAGATTTAGCGCCGGCGCAAAGTCTTTGCGCGCGCTCAGCTGCGCGCGCAGATCATGACGTCATTTCCTCGTGCAATGCCCTTTGTGCGCCCCCAACCGGAACTTCAGTGGCAACGTCCCATTGTGCGCCTGGCGCCCCTAGCGACTGTTAAGTGGAACGGTGCTCAGCCGATGCGGGGCGCGGGGGGCGCAAATTAAAGGGCACTCCTCCTGCAATATAAAAGGCTGCCATTTTGCAGCACTCCCTCTTGCGAAACGGATCTTTGGAGAGAGACCAAGGTAGATAGCTTTCTGCTTTGGCCCAACACTCGGACAGGTGCTTCTGGCTTCAGGACACAGCTTTCCACTAGTCTTTGCCTTCATTGACATCTCATTGTTTGCCAGCATATTATGGGGGCTGCAATGGGTGTCAACGCAGGCTTTCTCAATTACATCCAAAGGGCGCACAGACGCCATGAGAGAGTGGCAGCCCTGGCTAGACGGAGAGGGGGCAACAGGCGTCGGTAAAGGAGGCCTTACCCACCCAGGGTATACCGCCAGCAGTTCTCCTATCTCAACATGTCTGAGGAGCAGTGTGTTCGGAGGCTGCGATTCAGAATGGATGTGGTCACAGAGATCTGCCAGCTGCTTGGCGGTGATCTGCAGCCACAGCTGAGGAGCAGGACGTCTCTGTCGGTGGCAGTGAAGGTGACGGTGGCTCTCAACTTCTATGCCACTGGCTCCTTCCAAGCCGCTACTGGGGACATTGCCAACATCTCCCAGTTCGCCGTGCATTGCTGCATCCGCCAGGTGACCAATGCCCTTTTCCAAAGGAGACGTCAATTCATCTAGTTCTCCATGGCCCTTGCCAAGCAGCAACAGCGTGCAATGGGCTTTGCAGCATTCGCGGGCTTCCCCATGGTGCAGGGTGCCATTGACTGCACGCATGTGGCTTTGCGGGCACCTCTGGAGAATGCCGAGGATTACCACAACCGGAAGGGCTACCATTCGCTGAATGTACAGCTGGTGTGTGACCACAGGCAGCTCATCCTAGCTGTCAATGCCCGCTTTCCAGGCAGCAGCCACGATGCCTTCATCCTGCGACAGACTTCTGTGGCAGACATGTTCCAGGCCCAGCCTCACCCACGCGGATGGCTTATCGGGGACAAAGGCTATCCTTTGTGTACCTGGCTGATGACCCCGCTCCGTGCGCCCAGCACCCCTGCTGAAGAGAGATACAACGAGAGCCATCAAGCGACCAGGAACATCATCGAACAAACAATCGGCGTCCTGAAGCAACGGATCCGCTGTCTGGATCGTTCTGGTGGAGCCCTACAGTATTCGCCGGAGCGAGTCTCCCATTTCGTGGTCGTTTGCTGCATGCTGCACAACCTGGCTATCCGCAGGACTCAGCCACTGCCACCACAGATTAGAGGACCACCTGAGGAGGAGGAGGAGGAGGAGGAGGAGGAGGACCAGCACAGGAGGGAGGCACAAAGTGCAAGGGCCGCCCATCGCCGGCTTATTGAACGTCGGTTCTAGGCCCCCTCTCAGGGACTGGCATGTGCCAATGTCAGCAGATGAATGTAGCCGCTCCACAAGCCCTCAGCTGAGCAGGGCAACCAGGACTTAACCAAAAAACCATGCACACTGCAATTTAACACCAATAATTTATTGAAAACCTCTGCCCTTCCCACATTACATGCTCATGTGGCGAAGCCCCCTCCAAAAACACAAAACTACCAGTCTCGGCCTTACAAAAAGAAAGAAAGACACCAGTCTCGGCCTTACAAAAAGAAATAAAGACACCAGTCTCGGCCTTACATAAAGAAATAAAGACACCAGTCTCGGCCTTACATAAAGAAATAAAGACACCAGTCTCGGCCTTACACAAAAACAACTGCACCAGTGTCGGCCTTACAACAAGCACCAGGCATTTGTGCATACCTCTACTTTTTGGCCTGTGAGGGTGATGCCTTGCGCATCCTTGCCTGGCCCCTGCCCGCCCTGCTGCTCCTCCTCAATGCGAGCCCAGTGGCTGCAGCAAGGCTGGGGGAAGGCTGCTGAGGGGCAGATGGCGAGACGGCAGATGCCCTTGGGGGTCGGCCTGCACCAGCTCTGGCCTTGGAGTGGCCGGCTGCTGACTGCTCCAACTCTGGCTGGGCGGCAGCAGTCTGTCCAGCAGCTCATGGCAGCTGCAATGGCGGAGTGGCAGTGTCGGCTGCAGGAATGGTGGCAACCTGGCAGATCGCAGGTGCTCACTGGTCGCCTGAGACACTGGCACTCGCACGGGCCAGCACTGCAGCATGCGCAGCAAACAGCTGAAGGACAGACTGCTGGGCTGCTGCTGCGCGGCGAGTGCCCTTGCGATGCCTGGCTGATCCAGCAGTTAGTGCCCGTGTGGCCCTGGTCTGTGTCCGCATGACACCAGCCAGTGAATGGACGGCACAACTGAGCACTTGGCTCGAAGCCGACTGTGCTGCCGCGAAGTCCTGCTGACTCCTGGCCTGTGCTGCCGCGATGTCCTGCAGACTCCTGGCCTGTGCTGCATTGAATTGTTCCAGACTCCTGGCCTGTGCTGCACTGAATTGTTGCAGACTCCTGGCCTGTGCTGCCCCGAATTCCTGCACACTCCTTGCCAGTGACTCTATGGAGTCAGGCATCCTTGCCACTGCAGCCATGAGCTCAGTGTGCCTGCGCTCAGCCTGGACGGCCATTTCCTCTAGGAGGCGCACCTCCTCTGCACTGACCGTCGCAGGACTGGAGGCCGCACTCACCCTCTGGGGAGAAGTCCGCCGAGCTTCCCCACCCCTCCCGCATTGCTGCAGGCCGCTGGGCCCCGGAGCTTCACTCTCCTCCGACCCTTCCCCCCAGCTCCCCTCCAGGGAAGACGTGTCCCCTACATCGCCATGGGCTGGCGCGGCTGAGGGTGGCACTGATGGGCCCGCTTCCTCTTCCTCCTCCTCGTCTTCCGAAGGGCTGACAGTGGCAGCTTGAGGGCCCGCCTCCTCACCTGGCGATTCACCATCTGAAAGCAGGAAGGCACAAGAGTAGCTTTAGAGTGAGGACAGGGCGGCAGCGAGGGAGGCATGAGTGGTGCCATTCACCACATTGGTCGGACAGTGGCAAAGGATGCTGATCTGATGCGCAAGTGGAACGAGAGAGGTCCAAAAGGTGATGCCCTTACCATTGGTGCCCAGAACAGGGTCGGCATCTTCACTGGCGACGGGGCCAATCAGCCGGACTCCCATAATGCGCTCCACACGCTGGTCGAGGTCGGAGACCTCTTTGAGGTCAGGACGGCCTCCGCCGGTGTCAGTGCGGTTGCGCCGGTTGTGCGCAACCTTGGCCTGCAAGAGAAAGGACGGCCTCTAAGTACAGTGTGTAGCCCTGATCTTGTCTGCACTGCCTCCCATGGTCGAATAGCTTGGACAGTGTGTAGCCCTGATCTTGTCTGCACTGCCTCCCATGGTCGAATAGCTTGGACAGTGTGTAGCCCTGATCTTGTCTGCAATGCCTCCCATGGTCGAATAGCTTGGACAGTGTGTAAAGTGCTGAATGTGCAATTGATTTTCATGCCAGTCCCATAGCTGCTGGATGAGGGCTGGCCATTAGGGCTTTCAGGTCCCTCTGCCCATAATGTGAGGTGCATATGCAAGGATGAGGAGGACACTGGAAAGGGTACTCACCCTGACAACCCGAGTGAGGTCATTGAACTTCTTCCGGCATTGCACAGGAGTCCTGGCAACCACGCTGTTGGAAGACACCCTGTTGGACACCTCCCTCCAGGCTTTCCGGTAGGCGCTGGGCAGCGGCCTCTTGCCACCTTCTGGGAACAAAACATGGCGCCTGCGCTCCACTCCGCCAACCAGCACCCTCAGGTCGCCATCGCTGAAGCGCTGCGCTCTCTCCCTGGCCTTCTCCATAGTCCTGGGCGTTGTACAGGTGAAGCTGAAGTGGTCAGGCCTAGGTTGAGGGCTGCAGTGTGCAGGGCGTGGCAGGCAAACAAATCCACCCTCCCCCTTTAAGAGATGACCGGCGCTAGAGTGTCTGCCGTCAATCAAGAACTCGCCGCACCTGCGCTGCGCCCGGCCTTGGGGGTCTCGCTCAGCACCGCCGGCTTAGCGCCTAAAGATAGTCGTGCATCGCCTGTTTTAGCGCAGCAGCAACCTCTTGGGGCGTTGCGACTGAATATCGGCGAAGGGGGCGCGACTTTGCGCCGGGCGCAAAATTTAGCGGCCGCCCGACTTTTCCGCCCCAAAAGTGGCTATACTGAATTTCTAGGCCAGAATGTGTAAACTATACAAGTAAAAGAGTTCTCAAACTGAAGAACTTGCATCCTTAGAATTGTAAATCTGTTAAAACAAGCAGACGCAATTAGTTGATTGATTACATTATCAATACCCTTCATATTTCTGTAAACCTGTGTAACACAATCGTGTTAGAGAAGATAGAATTTTAATATGTTGATCTCATGTAAAATGAAAAGTAGTGATTGATTTTCCACAAGCACATCTAGAGAAATAAAAGAGGCAGGCTCTGATGTCCTGATGAACAGACTTACAGTAGAAGAACTGACATGTTATAGAGCTACATGATATGCTTGCTGTCAGCTTATATCAAGTGTCAGCTTGTTTCAGTGTGTTGTACTCTTGGCTGTGAGCCAGAAGGTTGTGGGTTCAAGCAGCACTCCAGAACTTGAGCACATAGTCCAGGTTGACACATTAGGGTGATATTGAGAGTGCTGATTGGTCAGAGATGCTGTCCTTCGGTTGTGATGTTAAACTGAGCTCCCATCTGCTTGTTCAGGTGGATTTTAAAGATCCATGGCACTATTTGAAAATGATTAGGTAGTTCACTAGATAATTATGGATGAGGAAGTTTGGCCTATCTTCATTCATCTACCCAGTAGGACCATCCAATCCATTCAACATCCTATTGTTTCTTAAGAGAGTCCAGGGCTTTTGTCTCTACCACTCTTCTTGTAAGTCTATCCCATATGTTGACCAATCTTTGTGTTATAAAAAAATCCTGACTTCACTCCTAAATTTACCTGTTGCTAGTTTGAATCCATGTCCCCTTGTACTATTTAATTTAAAGCAGTAGTCCAGGTTTTCCTTTTCCAGTCCCTTAGCCAATTAGGGATGGGCAATAAATGCTGGCCTTGCCAGCGATGCCCACATCCCATAAACGAATAATTAAAAAAAAAACATCTTATATCCTCTAGTAGATCATATCTCAAAAGTCTCCTTTCCAGGCTTAAAGTCCAACTTCCTTCAGTCTTTCCTCATAACTCAGACCTCTGACACTAGGGATCAGCCTCATGGCTCTTCTCTGCACTGCCTCCAGCCCTTGAATGTCTCCTTTGTATCTCAGTGACCAGAACTGGATACAATATTTAAGGTGCAGTCTGACCAGAACCCTGTACAGTTTGATCACAACTTCCTCTGACTTGTATTCTACTGTGCTGGCTATATAGTCCAATATTCCTTTGCATTGGCTGGATATGTTGAGTGTCAAATCTGCTCAGACTCTGAGGTCACTTTCAGCATTGGCTTTAGCTATTTCAACACCATTCAAGGAGCACATGTGTCACTATTTTTTCCCCTATGTGCAGTATTGTACATTTGTCTGTATTAAATTTTATCTGCTATTTTTCTTAACACTTTCATATTGCATTCAATTCATTTTGTAATTTCTGAGCTATGTTGTCCGATGCCACTACCCCTTCCAGTATAGTCATCTGCAAATTTGGCCATTTTGCATTGAGTTTTTGAATCCAGATCATTTATGTCAATGAAAAATATTTGTGGTCTCAATGCCAAGCCCTTAGCACCCCACCCCACCCCACTCTAACATAAATCTAATGCATAATTATTGGTCTCTACACTTCAGCCAATTTCTTATCCATTCCCAGGGTTTGCCCGGATTCCCTAATGTTTAACTAATAGTCTTTTGTGTGGAATTAGGTCACATGGCTTTTGGAAGTCTAGGTACACAGGGGGAGAAATGCAGTATCGCTCCGTTTGGGGTGCAATTATCGGCCGGGCGCAAAGTTTAGCGCCTGGCGCTAATTATCGCCTCCAACTGCAAACTTGGCTTCTATCGCCACTGGATATGATTTGAGCGCTAAATCAGGCGCTACACACCTCTCTTAAGGCGCTAACGCCGAGGAGCGAGGCGCTACCTCAGAGTGCTGGCGAAGCTCATGTGATGTCAGTTAGCAATGGAACACAGACACACTGGCGCTGGCCAGTTCTTAAAGGGGAGGGTCGATCTTGTTCTCCAGCTACACCCTGCTCATTGCAGCCTTGAACCTAGGCCTGGAGAGACCTGTACATCAATTCTGCTGGAAAGAACAATGGAGAGGCCCAGGGAAAGAGCCCCATAGTCTCTTCTAAATTGATGCAAGGAAGGTCAAATCAAAATGAACCTGCAAAGTGCTGCTCAGTACCCAAAACTCCTTCACACAGCGTTGAATCTCTCCAGAAGTCTCTCTCTCTCTCAGAATGCGTGGTGCAAAAATGTCAGAGACAAAAAAAGGCAGGAAGTGGTTGCCTTTAAATAGTGCTCCCCCAGCCCCTTCCCGACTGCAAAATGTTCCCCTCTACCTGTCATTGCTAGCGGCAGGCGGAAAGGCAATATCCGGTCGGGGGCGCTACTGGGGCATTGCACACTTGACAGACGTCACGATCTGCGGGCGCAGGAGATCATGGCAGTAGTGTTTAGCGCCGCCGCAAAATATCTGGTTAATTTCGTGAGCAGAGCAAACATCGCTGCGCCCCATTAGCTAATGGGAGGCGCTAATCAACCAAATTTTCCCCCCACAATGTTTTAGGGCTTTCCATATGTCACTTCCTGGACGAAGTCAAGGAAGTTAGTCAGGCAAGATCTTCCCCTTCTGAACCCATGTTAATTGCTGTTTACTAGATTATTATTGCACAGATAATCCTCAAGTTTATTCCTGATAATTGATTCCATTATTTTACACGGAATTGAAGTAAGACTAATGTAGTTGCCTGTATTTGTTTTGTCACTGTTTTTGAATATGGACAAAACAAATACATTAGGCAGGCAACTACATTAGTTTCCAATCTACTGGTAGCTCTCCAGTGTCCAATGCCTCCCTCATAATGATTGTCAGTTCCTCACAAGTGTCCTCCCTAGTTTCAACACTCTGGGATAAGTCCCTGCGGAATTATTTGTTTTGAGCCCTTTTCAACTGTACAGGACTTCCATCTAATTTATATCTGTCATTGATTTTGGTTTCATTATATCTGTTTAACTAATACCCTTTTGTTGCTCCCAACTTCTCTTGTGAATACTTGAAGGAAGAACTCATTCAGAATATTTACTGTGTTGTGTTCATCTTCAGTTTCAAGCCTATTTGTATCTTTTATGGTTTTCACCTCTTTTCTGATTGCCCTCTTACTGTTGTAGTATTTAATTTTGTTTTACTGTTGTGTTTAGTCTCTAATGCTGTGCTTTTTCTAGATACCACTTGGCCCCCATGCTCACCCTTTTAACATGTTTCTGCATTGTCTTATATTCATCCCAATCAATCCCTTACTTCTCTTTTCTTAATGCAGGATTTGCAGAGACCTCTTGTTCTTTTTTAATTTGTTTGCTAATACATTTAGGGTCATGTTTGTTTAATGTGAGCTTGTTAGTTTTAGGAATATATTTACCCTGCATTCTTAGCATTATATCTTGAAAGATGTTCCACTTGCCCTCTACTTAATTGTTCCCTCATTTCTTTGAATTTAGCCCTTTTAAGGTTATAGACTGGATTCCTGGCTTTAAGTATATCTGACTCTCAAGTCACATTGAACTTGATCATTCTGTGCTTGCTGTCCCTCTGGGTGCTATGACTTATATTTCCTGTACATTGTCTGTATCATTAATGAATACCAGGTCAAGATGAACACTGCTTCTCATGGATTCCTTGATGCACTGGGTTATGGAGCTGACATGCATTACATTTACCAACTCTGACTCTAAACCACTTGAGTTTTACCCGTTTATATTTGATTGAGTCTTCCATTAAAATAACTTCCTCACAAAGCACATTGTTCTCTTTCTTGTGCTGACTTAGAGGTCTGTAGCTTACCCCAATGCAAGCTTGGATTTGTTCATATTTGAGATGTCTAACCTGGCTAGTTTCATTTAGTGATCTTCTCCTCTCATGGGATCAACTTCATTTATCTTCCAGGTGTCCCTGACATATAGGGCTATGCCAATGCCTTTTCTGTCTATTCAGTCTTTTCCAGACACTGGTACCTTTTACACATATCTTAATTTCCATCCCCTGCACTTAGCCATGTTTCTGTTATTCCCACTACATCATAGCTCCCAACTGCTTCCACACCCTCTGCTCTGGAATCTTATTTCCAATGATACTAGCCTTTATTATAGATATTTATCATTGATTAACCTCCTTTCATGTTCTGGAGTTCCTGTCTATTCCTGGTCTCCAGGTTTTGTATGACACTCTGGTTGTCTATACCCCACCTTCTACCCTGTGAACCAATTCATCTGGGAATCAGTTTTCTCCTTGCCTCTCCCCCTCCCCCACACTTATCTAGTTTAAATGATTTTCAATTGCTACCGCAGTGATCTTCATAAGCCCCTGTTCTGATTTGGTTTAGATGCAAATCGTCTCTCCCGTACCCGTTCTTTTTATTCTGTAAACGTCCCGTTATTTATGTTTTTCCAGTGTCCTGGCCAACATTCCTCCCTCAACCAACACCAGCAAAAGCAGATTATCTGGCCATGCATTCATTTGCTGTGTGTGAATTGGCTGCCACATTTGCCTACAACACAGTAACTGCACTTCAAAAGGAACTCAATGGCTGTGAAATGCTTTTGGATGCCCTCAGAATGTGAACAACGCTATATAAATGCAAGTTATTTCTTTAACGAGGGATGCAACACTGGCATCTATCTGACAATGTGGAGTACAGGTATGTCCTGTCCACAAAAAGCAGGACAAATCCAATCTGGCCAATCACCGTCCCATCAGTCTACTCTCAATCATCAGCAAAGTGATGGAAGGTGTCGTCGACAGTGCTATCAAGCAACACTTACTCACCAATAAACTGCTAACTGACGCCCAGTTTGGGTTCCGCCAGGACCGCTCAGCTCCAGACCTCATTACAGCGTTGGTCCAAACATGGACAAAAGAGCTGAATTCCAGAAGTGAGGTGAGAGTGACTGCCCTTGACATCAAGGCAGCATTTGACCGAGTGTGGCATCAAGGAGCCCTCGTAAAATTGAAGTCAATGGGAATCGGGGGGAAAACTCTCCACTGGCTGGAGTCATACCTAGCACAAAGGAAGATGGTTGTGGTGGTTGGAGGTCAATCATCACTGTTATGTCCATGTAATAATAAGAAAAGGACTGCAGAGAACGGTACAACAGGTGTTTACTCAACGTGATTCAAACTGCAACTGAAACAACAGATTACTACTCAGCGTTATATACAGGTGTGGTCACTGCCGGTACTACAGTATACATGAGCTGTAGAAAGTAGTTCCCCCCTTAAAGGTACATACATTACAATTCCTCCCCTTTTAGATTAACAGTACCATAATGCTCATTTAACAATTAAATATCAAACTAATTACAATTAACACTTTTAACATGCAACATTAACTGAAAATAGTCTATTTATAAATTCAGTCTTTGGGGAGGCTTCCTGATCCTTTCTGGATAGCGCCTTTCCCGAGTGTCTTGCTCTTGGTGCGGAGGCGATTCTGGCCCCCTGTCGTCGGTTGGTTCATCAGCTTCCGATGCTACTGTTTCTGGGGTAGATGCTACCTGTACGTCGGGTTCATCACCAGGTACGTATGGGCGAGGCATGGGGTTGACTCGTTCTTGTGACTCTAGGATCTGGTCAGCATGGCGTCTCACGATGCTCTCCCCAACATCCACTGTTTACATTAGTGGCCCCTGCCGTGAGCATATCGTTCCTGGTTGCCATTTCTCTGTTCGGTAGTCGCGGGCCAAGACTGGTTGCCCTACATTGAAGCTCCTTGTCGGCTTCTCATTGATGTGCTGGAATTGCTTACTCTCAACATCTCTTCGTACATTTGGTCTGAGCAAATCCAGACGAGATCTCAACCTTCGGTTAAAGAACATCATGGCCGGGGCCTGGTTGGTGACTGCATGTGTCGCATTTCTGTCGGCTAACAGGAAATTGTCCACCTTATGCTGCAGTGGAATGTTGTCATCGCACATGGCATTTACTGCTTTTTTAAAGGTTTGTACGAACCTCTCAGCCAATCCATTTGTGGCTGGATGATACGGGGTGGATGTGTAATGCCTTATCCCATTCCTTTTCATAAATCTTCGAAACTCTTCGGACACAAACTGTGGTCCGTTATCAGAGCAAATCTGCTCTGGCAAGCCGTTCCTGGCAAAAATGGTCCGTAGGGCTGCAATAGTTTTCTCCGTGGTGGTGGAGGACATTTTGATCACCTCAGGCCATTTCGAGTGCGCATCCACGGCTATTAAAAACATTGAGCCCATGAATGGACCAGCAAAATCAATATGCACCCGTTGCCATGGAGATGAGGGCCACTCCCATGGGTGTAGAGGGCCATGTGGTGGTGCATTTTGGACCTTCTGGCATCCTGAGCAGCTCTTTGTCAGGTCCTCGATTTGCTGATCGATCCCCGGCCACCACACATAAGCCCTAGCAAGGCTTTTCATTTTCACCCCTCCCAGATGACCTTCGTGAAGCTCATTGAGCACTCTCTCCCTTAACTTGGGTGGAATTACAACTCAGGATCCACACATCAAGGTCCCCTGGCATACTGACAGCTGTTCTCTTCTGGATGAGAATGCTGGCAACAGTGAGTCGCCATGTGCTGGCCATTCCTTCACCATCAAATCATATACCCGAGACAGTGTCGGGTCATTTCGGGTCTCCTTCTCTATACCAGCGTTAGTTACTGGCAAGCATTCAATTATAGTCGAATGAAATATTTCGACAGGATCCACTGCTGGTGCTTCCTCCGCAGTAGGCAGTGGCAGGTGTGATAGCCCATCAGCATTTCCATGCTGTTTCGTGCCCTTATAGTCGATTTCATATTGGTGCGCCCCTAGAAAAAGGGACCATCTTTGTAGCCATTGCGCAGTCATCACCGGAACGCCCTTCTTTGGATTAAAGATGGAGACAAGTGGTTGGTGGTCAGTCAGCAAGGTGAACTTCTGCCCGTGCAGATAGTGATTGAACTTTTTCACTCCCCACACTAGGCTGAGGGCCTCCCTGTCAATCTGGGCGTAGTTACGCTCGGCTGAGGTTAGTGACCGAGACGCAAAGGCTACTGGCCTCTCCGAGCCGTCCGGGATTTTGTGCGACAGCACCGCTCCAATGCCGTAGGGTGATGCATCACACGCCAACCGAATTGGTAGTGCTGGGTTGAAATGAGCCAACACCTCTTTTGATGTGATCAATGCTTTGCTCTTCTGGAAAGCTCGTTTACATTCGTCACTCCACTTCCATGGTACCCCCATTTGCAGTAGGGTGTTCAGTGGGTGTAGTATGGTAGACAAATTCGGCAAGAACTTATGGTAGTAGTTCACCAGCCCGAGGAACGACCTCAGTTGTGACACATTTTCCGGTGCTGGAGCCTTGACTACTGCCTCAATCTTTTCAGGGGACTTATGTAACCCCTCTTTTATCAATAACGTGGCCACAATACGAGATCTGCTTCTGGAAAAACTCGCATTTGTGGCGATTAGCTTGGAGCCCATATTCCTTCAATCTAGTGAGCACCTGCTCCAGGTTGGCGAGGTGATCACTGTCATTTTCGCCCGTGACCAGGATGTCGTCCAAATAACACTGGGTCCCTGGAATCCCTTGCAGGACTTGTTCCATTGCCTTTGCCAAATAGCCGGAGCTGATGCTACCCCGAACACCAGCCGGTTGTATTGGTAGAGACCTTTATGAGTGTTGATCGTGAGGTACTGTTTCGAGGCTTCTTCTACCTCCATTTGCAAGTACGCCTGGGCCAGATCAATCTTAGTGAAGCGTTTCCCTCCAGATAGCGAGGCGAAAATATCTTCAATCCGCGGAAGCGGATATTGTACAGTGTGAAGGACTGGGTTCACTGTCACCTTGAAGTCCCCACAGATGCGAACCTTCTTTGGTTCCCCAGGTGTATTACTCAACGACCTCTTCATTACAGGAACGATGGGTGTAGCCCACTCGCTCCAGTCTACTTTGGACAGTACTCCTGAACGTTCCAAACCTTCCAGCTCTGCTTCGACGGCTGGACGGATTGCATAAGGTACTGGTCTGGCCTTAAAAAACTTTGGGTTTGCATTTTCCACTATTTTGATCATCGCTGTTATGACTTTTAGTGTTCCGAGTCCCTGCTGGAACACTTCTTGTGCGTCAGTTAGCATTTTTGACAGTCGTCCAGTTGTGACGTCGTCATCCTTTTTGGCATCTACAGTCAGTGCTTGTATGGAATGCCAATCTAGCTGTATCTTCCGGATCCATTCACATCCTAGTAGTGGTGGTCCTCCATCTGGCAATACATATAGGTCCATTTTTGGTGTTTCCTTGCCGTTATATATAACGTTCACCCTTATTTTTCCTTTGGGGTAGACTTTTTGCCCCATGTACGTCTTCAAGACAATCTTTGTATCTCTCAAGGGTATATGTGAGAATAGCCGCTTGTAGTCCCTTCGGTTTATGATTGTTAGGGCTGATCCTGTGTCCAATTCCATTTTCACTTGGACTCCTGCTATTTTGAGCATGACCCAGATAGTTTGGTGATCCTCCATTTTGATCACATTATGTAGTTTCAGACAACCCAGCTCCTTGCTTCCGGAGTCTGTATCACTCTTCTGTTCGTCTGAACTACTCTCCGTCACCTTATGTACCTTCTTGTACTTCTCCTGTGGAGATTGCTTGCTGCTGGTTTTCTTTCCCGACCTGCAGACTCTTGCTATGTGTCCTACTTTTCCACACTGTAACGGCTTCAGCGGCACTTCCCTCTGCTCGCTGCCTGAGGGTGGTTTTTGAGGCGTCGGTGCGCTGCTACCATGCCTTTGGGCCCCTCTCCTCACCTGTTTCTCGAGTAATTGTTCTCATCAGAGTAAATTAGGCTAGTTAATAAAGCTGGTCCGGTCCAGTCCCTGTCTTGTTTCTGTGCCTCTGGCCTCACCTGTTTGTTATTAAAGTATTTGTCTCTTGTGTCTCATTTGAATAATTATGTCACGTGACCAATCAGGTCTGTATTTAGCTTCCTGTTTCCTGTCCTCTGTGCTCAGTCCTGGGTTCGCCTGCCTGCAAGCAACAGCTCTTGCTGTGTCTCTGGCATTCTCGAGTCTCTACTGAATCTCCTTTCGAGTGTTACCATGTCTCTGTGTTTTCGAGTCTCAAGTGAATCTCCTTTCAAGTGTTACCCTGTTTCTATGTTCTCGAGTCTCAAGGAAGCATCTTTCAAGTTCTACCCGGTCTCGAGTCCTTGGATAGGTTTCCTGCGCTTGGGTCCACTACCGAAACCCTAGCAAAACGGCCCCGTGAATGCACGGCCCTGTGACACACACTGTCTGCACACTTTGTCCTTGAACCAACATTCATTGTGGTCGTGTGTTGTTCTGCCGCAGCGATAGCACTTCACTGTTCCGTATGACATTTCATTTGTGCCATATTCTTGCGGTCTCCGTTGTATCTCTGCAGCGCCCCGTGCTGCTGCTTCATGTGATACTGCAATGCTGAAAGCCTTGTCCAGCGTAAGATCCCTTTCTGATAGAAGCCGTTTCTGGGTTCCTTCACTTTGAAGCCCACACACAAACTTGTCCCTTAAAGTATCTGCTAGTCCCGTTCCAAACTGGCAGTGTTTCGATAGCTTGTGCAGTTCCGTTAAATACTCAGCATTACTTTCATCTTTATGCTGGTTCCTTTTGTGAAACTTAAATCTTTCTGCTATCAGCAGCGGTGTGGGGTTTAAGTGGTCCTGTAGGATTGACACTGTTTTCAAAATCCTTTTTTACTGGCTTTTCTGGGGTTACTAGGTTTCGTAGTAAGCCATACATTTTTGCACCCATTGAATTCAACAATACCAGCCCTTTCTTGTCATCTGGCACTTCATTCGCCTTGCAGTATACTTCTATGCGTACGACATATGTCGTCCAATCTTCGACTTCATTGTCGAACGCTGTGATACTGCCACTCTTCGGCATTTTTGGGTGTGGTTAGACTGGCTTAAAATGGCATCTCCCACACTTTCCTTTCTTCCCCGCTGCGGCTTAAAATGGCGTCTCCCGCGCTGCTGCCAACGCCGCTCTCGGCGGTCCTCGTGGCAAATGGCGACACCCTGTGGGTTTCTTGCGCTGCTCCTGCGCTGCTGCCAACGCCACTCTCTGGGGTCCTTGTGGCAATGGCAGGGCCTCACGTTTTCCTGCGTGCCTCTCTCCCCCGTTGACGCTGCTCAGCCCTTGACCACCGGCTGCACTCTGCTCTCTCTCGCCTCTCTCCCCCGTTGATGCTGCTCGGTCCTGAACACCGGCTGTGCCCTGTGCGCTCTGCCCTCTCTCTCTCCCCCGTCGACGCTGCTCGGCCTTTTTCTGTGCCGCTCGGTCGGGCTCTAGCCCGTCGCTGTCTGGGAAGGGTCTGCGCAGTACCTGTTGCCAGCCCATTTCGCTGGACCACCGTGACTGGAAAGCCAAGCCTGGCTCTCGACAGCCTCCCCTGCGATGCTCAAATCTCTGCTGGATGACTGGGCGGTTGCCTGTGGTCGACGCCCGTGCTTCCGGACTCGACCTTCTTCCACTGTTCTCCAGGAGCGAATCCCTGGGAGGTGATGCAGAGTTGCAGGTAGGTTCGAACTTGCTCGTCGCCACTGTTACGTCCGTGTAATAATAAGAAAAGGACTGCAGAGAACGGTACAACAGGTGTTTACTCAACGTGGTTCAAACTGCAACTGAAACAACAGATTACTACTCAGCATTATATACAGGTGTGGTCACTGCCGGTACTACAGTATACATGAGCTGTAGAAAGTAGTTCCCCCCTTAAAGGTACATACATTACAATCACAGCTCCAGGACATCGCTGCAGGAGTTCCTCAGGGCAGTGTCCTAAGCCCAACCATCTTCAGCTGCTTCATCAATGGCCTTCCCTCCATCATAAGCTCAGAAGTGAGGATGTTCACTGATGATTGCACAGTGATAAGCGGCAGGTAACATTTGCACCACACAAGTGCCAGGCAATGACTATCTCCAATAAGCGAGCATCTCACCACCACCCCTTGACATTCAATGGCATTACCATCGCTGAATCCCCCACCATCAATATCCTGCGGGGTCACCATTGATCAGAAACTTAACTGAACCAGCCACATAAATACTGTGGCAACAAGAGTAGGTCGGAGGCTCGGTATTCTGCGGTGAGTGTCTCACCTCCTGACTCCCAAAAGCCTTTCCACCATTTACAAGGCACAAGTCAGGAGTATGATGGAATACTCTCCGCTTGCTTGGATGAGTGCAGCTCCAAAAACACTCAAGAAGCTCAACACCATCCAGGACAAAGCAGCCCACTTGATTGGCACCTCATCTACCACCTTAAACATTCAGTCCCTCCACCACCAGCATACCGTGGCTGCAGTATGTACCATCTACAAGATGCACTGCATCAACTCGCCAAGGCTTCTTTGGCAGCACTTCCCAAACCCGTGACCTCTACCACCTAGAAGGATAAGGGCAGCAGGTGCATGGGGACACCACCACCTCCAAGTTCCCCTTCAAGTCACACACCATCTTGACTTGGAAGTATATCACCGTTCCTTCATCGTCGCTGGGTCAAAATCCTGGAACTCCCTCCCTAACAGCACTATGGGAGGACCTTCACCACACACACTGCAGCGGTTCAAGAAGGCGACTCACCACCACCTTCTCAAGGGCAATTAGGGATGCGCAATTATTGCTGGCCTTGCCATCGATGCCCACATCCCATGAAAGGATAAAAAATAAATCTAGTAAGGCCATTGAATTTCTTATTGTTGGAGTTGACAGTCACAGATGACGAGCTTTCTCTGGGCATGCATTTGCCGATGCAAAACGGGGTCTCGTTTTGGAGCACTTTACTGCCATATCCAAAGATCTAGATGCTCTTTGCTCTCCCACCTTCCTTCCAGTCATAGTTTTAGGCAGAATAGTATTGTGTTCCAAACTTCTCCAATTGCTATGCCTGCGCCTTTAAGCTACTTAAATTAATTAAGAAAGGGAAAATAGAGTATGAGAGTAAGCTTTCAGGGAACATAAAAACTGACTGTAAAAGCTTTTATAGATCTGTGAAGAGAAAAAGATTGGTGAAGTCAAGCGTAGGTCCCTTGCAGTCAGAATCAGGGGAATTTATAATGGGGAACAAAGAAATGGCAAACCAATTAAATACATACTTTGGTTCTGTCTTCACAAAGGAGGACACAAATAACCTCCCAGAGATGTCGGGGAACATAGGGTCTGATGAAAGGGAGGAACTGAAAGAAATCAGTATTTGTAGGGAAATGGTGTTAGGGAAATTGATGGGATTGAAGGCCGATAAATCCCCAGGGCCTGATAATCTACATCCTAGGGTACTTAAGGAAGTGGCCCTAGAAATAGTTGATGCTTTGCTGATCATCTTCCAGCATTCGATGGAATCTGGAACAGTACCCATGGATTGGAGGGTAGCTAATGTTACCCAACTATTCAAAAAAGGTGGTAGAGAGAAAACGGGGAATTACAGACTGGTAAGCCTGACATCGGTAGTGGGGAAAATGCTACAGTCCATTATAAAAGATGTAATAGCAGAGCACTTGGAAAACAGTGACAGCATCGGACAAAGTCAACATGGATTTACAAAAGGTAAGTCGTGCTTGACTAATCTACTGGAATTTTTTGAGGGTGTAACTGGTGAAATAGATAAGGGAGAACCAGTGGATGTGGTGTATTTGGACTTTCAGCAGGCTTTTGATAAGGTCCCACATAAGAGATTAGCGTGTATAGTTAAGGCACATGGGATTGGGGGCAAGGTATTGACTTGGATAGAGAACTGGTTGGCAGACAGAAAGCAAAGAGTTGGAATAAACGGGTCTTTTTCCGAGTGGCAGGCAGTGACTAGTGGGGTGCCGCAGGGATCGGTCCTTGGACCCCAGCTATTCACAATATATATTAATGATCTAGAAAAGGGAACTAGATGTAATATCTCCAAATTTGCAGACAACACAAAGCTGGGTGGGCATGTATGCTGTGAGGAGGATGCCGAGAAACTCCAGGATGATTTGGACAGGTTGGGTGATTGGGCAAAAGCATGGCAGATGCAATATAACATGGATAAATGTGAGGTTATCCACTTTGGTGGCAAAAACAGGAAGGCAGATTATTATCTGAATGGCAATAGATTGGGAGAAGGGGAAGTGCAATGAGACCTGGGTGTCCTTGTGCACCAGTTGCTGAAGGTAAGCATGCAGGTGCAGCAGGTGGTTAAGAAAGCAAATAGTATGTTGGCCTTCGTAGCGAGAGGGTTTGAGTACAGGAACAAGGATGTCTTGCTGCAGTTGTACAGGGCCTTGGTGAGACCACATCTTGAGTATAGTGTGCAGTTTTGGTCGCCTTATCTGAGGAAGGATGTTCTTGCCATGGAAGGAGTTCAGCGAAGATTCACCAGGCTGATACCTGGGATGGCAGGAATGACGTATGAGGAGAGATTGGGTCGATTGGGCTTGTACTCGCTGGAATTTAGAAGAATGAGAGGGGATCTCATTGAAACTTATAAAATTCTGACAGGACTGGACAGACTAGATGCAGGAAGAATGTTCCCGATGGTCAGGGAGTCCAGAACCAGGGGTCACAGTCTAAGAATAAGGGGTAAGCCATTTAGGACAGATATGAGGAGGAATTTCTTCACCCAGAGAGTGGTGAGCCTGTGGAATTCTCTACCACAGAAGGCAGTAGAGGCCAATACATTAAATATATTCAAGAAGGAGTTGGATATATTTCTTAAGGCTAAAGGGATCAAGGGGTATGGGGAGAAAGCAGGGATCGGGTACTGAATTTGGATGATCAGCCATGATTGCATTGAATGGTGGAGCGGGCTCGAGGGGCCGAATGGCCTACTCCTGCTCCTATCTTCTATGTTTCTATGTTTCTACTGCAGGATTTTAAATAATGTAATGTTCCACCTCCTGGCAGATGAGGACCCAATAAGAAGCATTGGATGAAAATTGGGTGGTCTCTCTTATGTGTGTATGCTGTTCCCCACTGAATTTTCCTCTATGGGCTGCACTGAGTTGATCCAATATGCTCAGATGTAGGAACAGGAAAATCCTCCTCTAGCCATTTCTTTCATAAAGTATCAAAAATCCCCGCTAATTAGACCTGAAACTCATTTTGGTCTTCCGCCGTAACTCTGATAGGAGACAAGTAGAATCTTCAAAACAGTTGATGTCAATCATTTTCTTCATTTCCCGCAGCGTTCCACCAGTCTCCCATGGAATTATGGTGGGAGATTATGAGAATTCCCATGGAATTTCAGGTACACTGGCCAAGAAATTGGACTTGTGCCCAAAATGGGCAGCATGTCAGCGATGTGATTGATTTGTATGCCAGTCGTTGCTGACTTGAGGCCCAACCGAAAATTCGGCATCAGGCCTCATGTGAATTAAGCAGGTAATCTGCGGATGCCAATCATGCATCCCGATGCAGCTTGCTGGTTGGGGCCTGACAAATTCCAGTGCGCTCTGCCGTGAGCCAGCCTGCAGGTAGGTCCTGGGAGGAGGGAGGAGAAGCAGAGGTGGGGGTGCTGGGGCAAGCCTGGGCCGGCAGTGGCCCGCAGTATATCGGTGGAGTCAGCAGGAGTGGGAGTGCTCCTTCTAGCTCAACAGAAATGTAATTTTCAAAACATTTTTCTGCCATTTCTTAAGCGGCCTCTAAGGGTTCCTTTAAGGACTGCAGGTTTGGCCGTTGAACATCTAGTATAATAAGGCGGAGCTTGCATGTGGCAAATTCCACCTGTTTGTACACAAATTTCAATTAGGGCCCTACAACTGACATTAGGATTCCGATTTGCATATGCAAGGCAACTAACACCCGTTTCGGGCGGGTGCCCTGCAGTTTCCAATATGACGGCCGGCGCATTTCCAGGGGAGATCATGACCCGAAGCAAGTCTCCCTGATGTTCATTTTCGCCGCAAAAAAAATGGGTGAAACAACGTTTAATTTCAGCCCCATTATGTTTTGGCAAAATACCACACACAAGCGTTTGATAAGAACATGATTAGAATTTGCACTACCTCATAAATCGTTTCCACGGCCCTGAAAGTGGCTTTGTAAACTTAGGGTTAATTAATATTTATCTAGAACCATGTTAATTGTAAAGTGAGAGTTAAGCACATGGTAGACCCGAGTTATAGTGCAGCTATGCCTTCACAGGATTAGATTTCACTCATTTCACCTGGAAGCAAAAATAAAATGCCAGCGTCAAAGCTGCCACCAGCGGCACTCGCCGTCAGATCTACCATTTTATTCTGGTAACAGAAAGGCTGAGCTCTCAGCAATGCACTTTTGGCACTGCCAGCCCATGCGGACAAAGCCACAAAAGTAGTTTTATAGCAATTGCACCACACACAAGACCGGTGTTGTCGGACCAACCCAGTTGCACAAATTGATTGCATTCAGCACCATGGTAACTGGCTCATATTACAGAACACAGTCAGATTGACTGGCAAATGGTATTGCTTCACAGAATATATCTTACAGCATTGCCTATTACAAGAGCCCAGATAGAAAATTACTTCTTAAATACTATTAGCTATAATGTAGGAATACATTATTCTGGAGTGTCGGACTTTGAGCTGGTTGAAGCACTCAGCTGCCTTTCACCCTCTACTTTAATCAGCTTTTAGTAAAAAGAAAACTGCAAATGCTGGAAATTTGAGATAAAAATAGAAAATGTTGGAAATGCCCAGCAGGTCAGTCCACATTTTGCTCTCTGTGTTAACAGAGGAACTCTCATTCACAGCATAGGCTCCAGATTCAAAAAAATAGTCAATTGATTGATGGGAATAATAATCAGTAAAAGCCTGTATTCCTGAAACAATTGTTACCTACAAATGGCCATAATAACAGTGTGCTTCACATTGGGATCCGGGGTCCTCAAGATGGATTTAGCACTTGGTGCACCACTTTATAACACTTATGCTGTGTTTAGAATACAGCAAGCTGCTGACAGCAGCTTTGACCTTAGCAGCAGTGCTGTAATATTAATTAGGTGCAGCCAGTGCCTCCAGAAGCACAGCACCACCACCAGCAAATGCAAATGGCTGTCAAGTAGTGTGAGCTGCTGCAGGCTATCAGTTTTCTGGTCATATTTAGCCCAAGTGCTTTGCTGGCCTGTGTGGACCTTCCCCCCCTAAAACAGGACCTCAATATCAATATAGTGTGGCAAGGTCAGCCCATGACCAGAACCCAGATGCCAAATTTGAGATCAGTCCCAGAAAATATGGGAGTAGATTATCATTAGAGTACAAACTAAGGTTCTGGTCTCCCAGCAGAAAACTGACAGGAGGTGGGCAGAGTGAGAGCAATGGCCACCCAGAGGAGGCAGCAAAGAACTCGTTCCAATTTCCAGGTTGCCCCTAATGTGCATGGTTGAGGTGAGCTGCCAGTGAAAAATGCACCCTCTGTAGGTAGTTCGCCAACTAGGAAATAGGAAACCGGGCTCTTAAGGGCCTGCAGCAGCTTAAAGCGGAGATGCATTTTTGTGACCAAAGCAGGGAAGCAAAACCATGGAGCTGCAGGAAGGTGAATGGGGACAAGAAGAACCCCAAGGTTTTCAGATACAGCTGTGGAAATGCTGATGGAGCAAGTTCAGAATCAAGGAGGTCCTCTTTCCCCCTCAGATGGTCAGCAAGTGCCAAGACAAATTTGTGAACTAGAATGGCAAAAGGTGAATGGGATCAGCATTATCTCCAGGATCTGGCTGCAGTGCAGAAAGAAATTCAATGATTGCATCAAACAGGCAGAGGCACAGAGGGACAAACCATTACTTGCATACAAACAAGTGTAAATGACTTGCTTACAAATAAACAAAACTGCATGCCAGCTGATGCAATTGGATTGGGAACACAGGAAATGTTCATTCAAACAGATTTTTATACAAGCAACTTGCATACAAATAGGCTTGACTGTACAACCAAACATCTATGTACCCTGTGTGCTACAGCATGGGGTTATAATTGTATTGTCTGACTAATGCACTTCCTTTGTCAAAACTCTAATTATCACAGTTTTTACATCAATGGTTAAATTAATTAATGTCATTCAAATTTGTAAAACAAATGAGCTGTGTCAAAAAAATAGTAAAAATAAATTAGCTTTTTCCATTATACAAAGAACAGCTGGATATCTCTTCCAGTCAACTGCCCTAAAGATGTGTTCTAAGTGAAGCACTTAGTAAGGTACACCATCCATGTATATATAATCTGTAATCAAATAGCATGCAATATAATGAAAGACTTCAAAGTCTGCTCTCTGGTAAGCCAGACTCATGAATATGAGGTAATGTTCATTTTATAGCCAGTCCATTTCTCATTTCTTTCCTATATCCTCTCTTTCTCAGTTAAAACCTTTCTTGTTGTTCTCTAATTTAGCACTACCACAATAATCATCACTCCTCTGAATTATCTTCCCTTTTTCCTGCTAAGCTCCAATATTCCATCTTGCATGTTCTTTCTCCCCAGTGCATTTTTACTGTCAAAATCATTGCACTGTCTCCAGCTCCAATTCAGTCTTTCTCAGAACCTTAAATTTTACAACTTGTTATCTCCCTCAATTGTCCTTTCCTCCTACAAATTATTGTCTTTTAAACTCCAAGCTTGATGTTACCTAACCACTAATGAGGTGGTAGCCATGGCTCAGTGGCAGCACTCTCACCTCTGAGTCTTCAAGTCCCACTCCAGAGACTTGAGCACAAAATCGAGACTGACACTCCAGCTCACTTGCAATATCACAAAGCAAGACCCTCTCTTGACTCAACTTCTGACCTTACAACTATCTTGGCCCAATGTTCACTGATTCCCTTTCTTTTGGATCTGTCCACCTGTCCTTCAAAACTGTCATCCTCATTCACTCCTCAGAAAGTCTACCCGTGAATCCTCTGTACTGAGGGACTGCAGCAGTCGGATGTGCCGTCTTTCAGATGAGACATTAAATCGAGGCCCCCATCTGCCCTCTCAGGTGGACGTAAAGGATTCCATGACTATCTTTCGAAGAAGAGCAGGGGAGTTTTCCCAATGTCCTGGCCAATATTTATCCCTCAACCAGCATCACTAAAACAAATTATCTGGTTATTATCACATTACTGCTTGTGGGAGCTTGCTGTGCGCATGTTGGCTGCTGCATTTACTACATTACAACATTGATTACACTTCAAAAATACTTAATTGGCTGTAAAGTGCTTTGGGACAGCCTAAGGTCATAAAAGGCACTATATAAATGCAAGTTCTTTCTTTAATATTATTAATAATAGTTTGTTTTGTTTCTTACTCCTTTTTTCAAATCTTTTCCCTTCCTCTCCTGAAGGTATTGACCTCTGCTTGGGTAAGTGTTCATGAACATCCTGAGCCCTCTGGCTGTTACTCAAGGGTAGCCTTGAGAGTGAGCATCAGCAGAGTATTTGACCACATGGAAGGGCTTCACAATCCAGGGTGATTTTCGACTAGTTAGCCAAATAACCTTAAGGCCAATTGTAGAACTCCTATCACTGCCACTGCTCAGTTAAACTAACTCCAAACAGAAGTAGGGATTAAACTTGGGACCTTCCTGTTGTATATGGCTCTGTTACTCACGGGATAGATTGCTGAGCATTTAAGAGCCACCTGCCCCTACTTCTTTCAACCTTGGGAGTGAGCCTGTACTATGAACCTTCACCAAGGTTTCTCAGCAAAGAAAAATTAAGATATAATATGGTTTATATGGGGGCAAACTTTGCTTCCTGTGCACCTGCCGTTAGCGCCTATGGTGGCTTATCGCCTGGTAGGGGCGCTAATAGCGCCTGCCGATAAATTCAGCGGCGCTACTGAAGTTGTCATCGCCAAGCGACATGGCCCCTTAGTGCCCCGTGGCCGAAATTCAGCTGTGTCCCGCGAGGTTGCCGCGGGCAATATCAGCGACAGCCTCGCGGGTCGCGAGCCAGGCTGCACACCGCTGGCGGGGCGCTAATTAAAGGTGTGGTCCAGCTGCGCCCCGCTTCGACATTTTTAATTTTGTCCGACCTCCAGGTTGGCCCTTCCTGGCGGCCCTTGGCATGGTCCGTGGCCGCCATCGTGCCGGCTGCAGCCACGGCACCACGTCGCCCTGGTTGACTAGTAGAGGCTGTCAAACGGCCTGCAGAGTGCGCAGCGGCCCTCCCCTTTAACGGAAGGGGAGGGGCGCTGAAACGCGTCAGTGCTACGCGGAACGGCTGCGTAGTGCTACCGTGCTTTGCGCCTCACCCCGCGAGGAAGTGGAGCGCCCAAGATAGCACTCCACTTCCTTGCTGGGCGATAAGCCCAATTTAGCGGTCGGGGTGGTACTCCCGCCCCGGACGCTAAATGTGAGGCGCTAATCCGGTTACCAAATGGGCCGTAACCAAATTTCGCTCCCTATATTCTTCTCCTCAATTCAAAGTCAATTAATTCAAATTATTTGATAACTTTTTTTAGCACTCACTTCCCACTTTGATGTTTTATTTGTATTATTATTGGACAATTCAAATATTTTTGCGCAGAAAGCAACTTTAATTTATCAAAAGTGGTCTATGAGAATAGATTTTCACACGGTGAGTTATGCCAATGAAAAATAATTTGTGCTTGCCAATGGCCTGGAGAGATATTTACACAATAGTTTCCTGGGTCAGCTAATCTGCATACTCTTAGGAGTCATGATTGGTGTAAGTCCTGTGTAAAACAGGTGTAATTTGTTTGCATGCCTTTAAAAAGACAGTTCTGCCTGAACATTTCAGCAGACTGGGGATAAGCAGGTGAGGAAGGAATTGTGCCTGGTTTACTCAGTTGATTCTGCACTAACTTCACTGCATGTCTTATCCATCTCTTTTTGATACGTACTTTACAAAAATGCCTACAACAGAAACAGCTGGAACAAGCAACCAAATAAGGCAATGGCTCATAACACCAAGGCACAGAAGAAGGACACAGAATGTATCTGACTCAGACCTGCAAGCCCTTCTCAAAGAAATCGCAAATCTGCCAGGAATCTCACTCATACCACCAGGACGAATAAATACTGGCGCTGAGTGCCAACTCTCTTGCCCCCAGGACTGCAGACCACTGACACAAGAAGTTCAATGACCTCACCATGGCAGGCAAGGTAACAAACTCTCCCTTTTCTTTCTTGCCCACCCAGGGCACCAGAATACTTTTCGCCCTCTAACATTAACACTTGTAAAACAGCCACGCCTTATAATTCTCAGTCTAAGTTACAGAGAGTGCATTGCGAGTGGGAAAACAGGAAATGCAAAGCTGTAGCACCATTGGCCCTCATTATTGTATATTTAAAATAAGGCACCAGGGACATGGCAGGCAGAACATGGAAGAAGCCAAAAAGCACGAGGGAACTTGGGGGAAGTGATTTAATGGTGAAATACCAGAAAAAAACTGCATATGCTGATTTTTAAGCCTCGAAAGTTTACTTGCTCCAATTATGCACTGGAAATTCATCCCCTGTATTCCTTAATATATTACAGGAAACTCTCTTTTAACCGGCACCTAAATATCCAGAAATCTCTCTTAACCGGCAAAATTCAGGAGTAGGTTCAGGTAAGTTTTACGATATATTAGTGACCGTGTAACCGGGGTTCATGGATCTGTGGCCGTGTAACAGGGACTCCTGGATCTGTGGCCGTGTAGCCGGGGCTCCTGCACCTGTAGCCGTGTAACCGGGGTTACTACACCTGTGGCCGTGCAACAGGGACTCCTGGATCTGTGGCCATGTAACCGGGACTCCTGCACAAGTGCCGTGTAACCGGGGCTCATGCACCTGTGGCCGTGTACGGGGCTCTCGTACCTTGGTAAGTATACCTCTCTGTAATCTGGACTTTTTGATCAACCGGCATCACGCCGGTCCCGTTGGTGCCGGATAAAAAAGAGTTTCCTGTAGTTCATTTGGACATACAAAGTGCCTTTGATGAGGTCACACATGAGAGACTTCCAATAAAAATTTAAACCATGGGAATCTAGGATAAACATAGGATTGGATAAAAACAGAAAATGCTGGAAATACTCAGCAGGAAATACTTCTGTTTTTATTTCAGATTTCCAGCATCCGCAGTATTTTGCTTTTGTAATAGGATTGGATGAGATGTTCGATAATAACATTAAGAAACAAAGAATGTTTCTGAAAGATACAGACCTAGAAATTAGTTTAGGCCAGTTTCGAAGCACCAAACAGGCACTGGGAATGATCTCTGCACCCAAAGACGGAGGTCCGAGGATTGCGACAACAAAGTCCTCGGGCTTCACCTACATAATCGTAGCGAGCTGCCAGAGCCTGGGCCCCTCCACAGACAGCTCGCCTGACTGAAGAATTCAGGAAGTGGTGGAAAAGGTACTGGTGCTTGCAGTCAGGTGGCAAGATGCAGTAGGGGGGAGCAGTTAGGGAGAGGAAAACATGAGCACTTACAGAGGGTGGGGATGGAAGAGGTGGCTGAAGAGAGTGGAGGAGCATGGGCAGCGACGGTGGTTAAGGGTGGCAAGAGGCAAGAAAAGGGAAAGGGGAAAAGCACGATCGAGGTCAGGGTGGCAAGAGGTAGCAGGTGGGAGCAGGGATGGAGGTGAGAAGTGCCAGTGCTTGCGCAGAAGTGAACAAGAGTGGCAGGGAGGAAAAAGATTAGCAGGAGCCAGCTTTAAGTTTCTTAAGCATTTATAAAAGGTGATTATATTTTATAACAAAAATATTAATTATTGATACTTTCATAGCACTTAAAAACTTAAAGCCAGTTTCCACTCACAACAGAGCCCTATTGGAGGGGAGGGGATAAAGGGTAGCAGCATGATTTCAACAATAGCACGGGAATACCATCTACAGGAAACTTTGGTTTATCCGGAAGTTGTATGTCCGGAAACCTCGATCTAACGGCAGAAATCAGCAGCCGTTTTGTTAGTTTTTTTTTCTTTTTTTTTCTTCTCCTAGCATTTTTTTTAACAGTCAGTCTCTGGAAAGCCTCTCTGAAGCTGTTGCTAAGCTACAGAGGTGCTTCCAAGGTACGGGCCGACTGTTTACAAGCTGTTGCTAAGCAACAGTGTTTGTTGTCAGATACGGAGATGAAAACCTCCGTATCCTTCAACATTAGCGCTGGCCTGTCCGGAAGTTTTCATAGATCAGCATCACGCCGGTCCTGTCGGTGCCGGATATCGCAAAGTTTCCTGTGCACAGCATATAAAGTTGATCTCCATTGTAAACGATAGTTGGCTTTAAGTTTCTTAAGCACAGTGGGGTAATTTTAACTTTTGCCAATAGTATAAAATGGGCAATATTGGATCAGCTGCCTGGTATACACCTCTCCCAATTTTCATTTGCAATCGAGTTCCTCGGTGAATACTATTATTGGCTGCTTGTTAGTCCTTTAGGGAGAGACACTAGCTCAGAGAGAGAGAGAGGGGTAAGTAGAGCTCCTGTTCATACTGAGAATTCAAAAACAATCATGTTTTCATAAAGATTTGTTCACGCTATTTACTATCTGCACGGGGGAAAGGGAATCATTAATTATTTATTTTCCAGAAACCAATCAAAAAATATTTGCTTCACTATGTCTGGGCAGGTTTTCATTTCCAAATGGCTTCACTGGAAATGTGGGCCCCAATATTCCTTGCTCCTGGCATTTGGCTGGGCACAGCACAGGCAGAGTGCACTGAAATGTGCTCCACCTGTCCTGCCTGAGATGCCTCTAAATTTGGTGTTCTGGCCCATTAGCATGGTTCTTGTACACCCCAGGCACAGTCTCACCCCCAGGAATCAGTGACAGATTTGGAGTACAGCTGCTGGTCTGCCCACCAGCCTCAGTGTCTTCTGGCTGCTCTTGGAAAACAGCAATCAGAGGTGCCAGGTACAAAGATCCAGTGAAATACCTTTATGAAATTCAACCCCATGAAGTTTATATGTGGCAAAAGAAAAAGATCACCTGTCGAAAGTAATTAGCCACACTCAGCTCACCCTAAAGCAACCAACCCTTTAGTCACATCAATTGTACATGCTGAGCTCTTATCGGGTTTGTTTCAAACCAGATTAAAGCATCTTAGTTCTTCATAACTATCATAAAATTGAATTTCTAGTCCTGTTATTAGGTCAACTTTTAGAAATTTTCTGTGAAGTTGAGTTGGATTTGTTTTGATGATTTTAATTGAAGTGTAACCACTGATCGCATCTTCAAGAGAAGTAGCTGAGTGAAATTACTGAGCCTGACGTGCAAGAGATCTGAATCAGTAACAGTAAAAATGCTCATCTGGAACTTCCACAGGGGTTCCCCTGATCACCCGCTGCAACCCCAGCAGAAGATCGGTAGGACACCCCAGAAAAACGGTGTAAACGGCCATTTGTGCATTTTTCGCCAGGGTTTCTGCTGATGCTGCAGCAGCAGATCAGGAGTACCCCATGGGAATTATCCATCGTGGCCATTAACCAGGGTACTTCATCAATCTTTTTACTATGGTTGTGTGTTAATGCAACTCCTTTGCGGAATTGGGCTAAGTACCTCTTCCTGGCCAGTTGCTCTGATGGAGTTCTGACACTCATGTAAACAACTCAAAAAAAAAAAGGGGACTGGGTGGTGTAGTGGGTTGGCAAACTATCCTTTCACATGTGGCATCAAATCCACCCCAAACTAATGGGATTAAAGTCTCCCATCTCTGCCAGCTGTAAGGACCATGACAAATATTGTATAGAAGGAGTCTATTCAGCCTATCATTCCTATACTGGTACAACTTGAAATTAATCTCAATCGAGTTCTTAGAGGGCATGGACTTGCAAAAGAAAAAATAATTCCCATAATAGGACACAAATTTGCATTAAATTGGCTGAAATCAAAATGTCTCACTGGTGCAGTGGTGGGTGCTGTTCTGAGGTTGGGATTAAGGCATAGGCAGAGTATAAGGAGCTTTTCTCTGCACTTGGTTCTGCAGGAATGTAACCTCATACAAAGAGCTGCCGATCACTAAGAGCAACCTCAGGAACAGAATGACACAACCCACACCAAACAGGTGTTTGGGGAAAACATGTAAGAACATAAGAATTAGGAGCAGGAGTAGGAGCCCCTCGAGCCTGCTCCGCCATTCAACAAGATCATGACTGATCTTCGACCACAACTCCAGTTCCCCACCCAATCCCCATATCCCTTGATTCCCCTAGAGTCCAAAAATCTATCGATCTCAGCCTTGAATATACTCAAAGGGGACAATTTTCTGGCCGCCGTCGGGCGGCTTTTCAGGCGGCCGGGGGCCGAAAATCGGCGAAAAAGTGGGTCGGGACCCCCCCGCCTGATTCCCCGCCCCGTCCGACTTTCGGACCGCCATTTCCCCACGCCCCACTTCAGTCCCGGCCGCCTTTTTTTCCTTCCCTTCTTGCCATTAGAGGATCTCCAGCAGCAGAGGCGGCAGCAGCAGAATCAGGAACAGCATGATGAGCACCAGGAGCACCAGGCTGCTGCTCACTCACCTGAAGCTGCACAGACCAGAAGGGGCCAGCGCTTGGAAGTGGCTTGAGAGCACCTTGCTGCGCTTTAGGGGGCCATGGGGACCCATATCTGCACTGGCAGTCCTACTCAGAAGGACTTCCATGAGCATCTGGTTTCTCTGTTCAATAGATGGCCAACGCTCCTCAAGAGATGTCATTCTCTTATGTGCACTCACCATGTTTTCCGTACCCTGGCGAGTTACCTCCTCCATGGAGGTTGCCAACCTTTCCATGGTGATGCGTTCATGCGCCAATGACTCCACAAAGGCTCTGCTCATGGTCGCTATGGACTCCTCCATTCGCTCCACACTCGCAGCGACCCTGGAGACAAAACCTGCCAGAGACTCCTGCATCTGTGCATGGAGATCCATCACCTCTTCTCTTGCGGCTGGACCCAGAGGCAGAGGGTCGACATGTAGCGCAGCTGAGCTGAGCTGGCAGTGACCTGCGCCCTCCAACGAGGACTCTCCACTGCTGTCCCTGTCTCCAGAATCTGCTGAGGCTCACTTGTGAGCTGTGAAACACCAGGTGACAACACTACTCTATGTCCCATAGGTCCCCCCGAGGTGTGAGTGTCTGCGCTGGTGTTGGGTGCGCTTACTTCTGCTGATGCTGGAGGTTGGAGCTTCCTCTGAGGAGTCTGGCTGCACAGCCTCTTCCTCCTCCACAGTGAGGACGGGGGCTCTGGATGGTCCTGTGGGGGAGTAGAGGAAGGAGTTAGAGATGTGATGCCAAGGTTCTTCTGGTGACTCCCAGCAAGTTGGCATCTGCTGACACCTGCACCCATGCAGCATTGGTCTCAGTGGGAGGCCTCTTCCTCCCCGACCTAGGGAAGAGGACCTCCCTGTGGGCCCTAACCCCATCCAATAATGCCTGCAGTGAAGCCTCGTCGATTTTGAAGGCAGCTCGGGGTCTGGCACTGGCCACAGCTGCTGCAGGCTCCTCTGCCATCCTGTATGGTTTGTTTGGAAGCCTTCAGAGGATGCAGTGCTTGCTATGGACCTTGAAAGCGCCACGAATGATGACATCATACTGTGGGGATTTCTGACTTGAATTGTGATGTGCCTCAATGAATCCGAGACGCAACGTTAACGGAGCAAAGCAAGGCTTTTATTAACTCAGAAAGTAATACACAGTGGAGAAGTGTCTCTCATCCAGAGATCTGCTGTACTGGCTGTGAGACACGCTGGGGCCTGCTTAAGTAGTGGCCAGGTATGGGCGGAGCCCTACACAATACAATACAGGTAAGGAAATGAAACTGAAACTACGCTCCCCTGCTTGTCACAGCCACAGGCACAATCAAACACAGGGAATACAGCGTGCCTGATGAATGGCATATTTCATCACATTCACCCCTTCTACAGATTTAGTCTGTTCGGGGGTTTGGTAGTCCTCTGTGACCGACGTAGCTGTTGTGGTGCCGCGGGTGTCGGCTGGGTGTCCCCGGTGGCCTCCTGGGTCTCTGCCGGGGGCGCCGCCAGGGTTGTTGAAGGGGTAGTTGGTGGGGGCACCGTTGGTCTATGTTCTTCCGGGGGTGATGAAAGAATAGTGGGTGGGTAAGAGTTGCTGTGATCGTTGTTGCTGTTGTTGTCGTGGTTGTTGTCGTTACCGGCTGGGGCGATGTCTTTTATGGACACGGTGTCCTCCCTTCCGTCGGCGTGCCGGACATACGCGTATTGGGGGTTGGCATGGAGAAGGTGCACTGACTCCACGAGAGGGTCCGTCTTGTGGCCCCTCACATGCCTTCGTACAAATACCGGATCTGGGGTGGATTTCCGGGGAAAGACAAACATTTGTTCATGAGGCGTGGCATTAGTGGCAGTACACAATAGCGACCGTATTGAATGGAGCACATCTGGGAGGACTTCCTGCCAGCGGGAGGTAGGGAGGCCCTTGGTCCTTAGAGCTAGAGTGACTGCTTTCCATACTGTCCCGTTCTCTCGCTCCACCTGACTGTTACCCTGGGGGTTGTAGCTGGTGGTACGGCTCGTGGCGATCCCCCTGGACAGCATGTACTGGCGTAGCTCTTCACTCATGAAGGACGCCCCCCTATCCGTATGGATGTAGCTCGGCATACCGAACAGGCAGAACAGGCTGTTGAGGCATTTAATGACCGTGGCGCTGGTCATGTCTGGGCAGGGGAAGGCGAATGGGAAACGGGAGTATTCGTCCACAATGTTCAGGAAGTAAACATTGCGGTCGACTGACGGGAGGGGGCCCTTGAAATCTAAGCTGAGCCGCTCAAAGGGCCGTGTAGCTTTGATTAAGTGGGCTCTACCTGGGCGGTAGAACCGAGGCTTGCACTCAGCGCAAGTGCGGCAGTTCCTGGTCAGAGACCGAACTTCCTCAATCGAGTAGGGTAAGTTGCGGGACTTTATGAAGTGGAACAGCTGTGTGACCCCTGGGTGGCAGAGGTCATTGTGGAGGGTCTGTAGCCGATCCCCGGTGGCACTGGCACACATCCCTCGTGAGAGGGCGTCGGGGGATTCGTTAAGGGCCCCTGGCCGGTAAATGATGTCATACTCGAAGGTGGAGAGCTCGATCCGCCACCTGAGAATCTTATCATTTTTAATCTTCCCCTTCTGTTTATTATTAAACATAAACGCTACCGACCGCTGGTCGGTAAGTAGGGTGAAGCGTTTGCCAGCTAGGTAGTGCCGCCAGTGGCGCACTGCCTCCGCGATGGCTTGGGCCTCCTTTTCCACGGAGGAGTGTCTGATCTCGGGCCCCTGGAGGGTCCTCGAGAAGAAAGCTACGGGCCGCCCTGCCTGGTTGAGGGTGGCTGCCAAGGCAAAGTCAGACGCATCACTTTCCACTTGAAAGGGAGTGTTCTCGTCCACTGCCTGTAGCGTGGCCCGCTCAATATCCCGCTTAATGCTTTTGAAGGCGGCGTGGGCCTCAGCAGAGAGCGGAAAAGAGGATGCTTTCAAGAGGGGGTGGGCTTTGTCGGAGTAGTTGGGGACCCATTGGGCATAATAAGAAAATAACCCCAGGCACCTTTTCAGGGCTTTGGGAGTGTTGGGCAGGGGCAGCTCCCGTAGGGGGCGCAATCGGTCGGGGTCTGGTCCGATTTCCCCATTCTCCACCACGCTGCCTAGTATGCAGAGGCGCGTGGTGTTGAAAACGCACTTGTCCTCGTTGTAAGTGAGGTTGAGTTTTTGTGCGGTTTTCAGGAACCTCTCGAGGTTCGAGTCGTGATCCTGCTGGTTGTGACCGCAGATGGTGACGTTGTCGAGGTAGGGGAAGGTTGCCTGCAAGTGGTGGTCATCGACCATGCGGTCCATCTCCCTCTGGAAGACCGAGACCCCATTCGTCACCCCAAAGGGGACTCTGAGGAATTGGTAGAGGCGTCCGTTCGCCTCGAAGGCGGTGTACGGGTGGTCCTCTGGTCTGATAGGGAGCTGGTGGTACGCTGACTTGAGGTCGATGGTGGAGAACACCCGGTATTGGGCAATTTGGTTCACCATTTCTGATATGCGGGGTAGCGGGTAGGCGTCTAGTTGGGTGTACATGTTGATCGTTTGGCTATAGTCGATCACCATCCGTTTCTTCTCGCTACCCCTCACCACCACCACTTGGGCGCGCCACGGGCTGTTGCTGCGTTCAATAATGCGCTCCTTCAGGAGCCTGTCTACCTCGGTTGCGATAAACTGCCTGTCCTCCCAGCTGTACCTCCTGCTTTTGGTCGCTATTGGCTGGCAGTTAGGGGTAAGGTTCGCGAATCGCGAAGGCGGCTTTACCTTCAGGGTAGCCAGACCGCACACTGTGAGGGGCGGCTGGGACCCACCGTAATTGAGCGTGATGCTTTGGTGGTGGCACTGGAAGTCCAGGTCCAAGATCACGCTCGCACATAGACTCTTCATGATTAGTAATTTAAAATTATCGTATACAGTTCCATTAACGGACAATTGTACCGCGCAGTAACCCATAATGGTCGATGTCTGGGTTTTATCAGCCATAGAGATGGTGCCCCGAGCAGGGACCACCGTTAGAGAGAGTTGTTGTACTAGTCCAGGGTAAATAAAACTCTCCGTGCTTCCACTGTCAATTAAACATTTAACCCCGCACCCGTTTACCTCGATGTCCACCATTGATTTGGATAGCGGGTGCGGTCTGGTCTGGTCCACTGTGACCGATGCCACTGTAGGGCCCTGATCGAGACAAGATGGCGTCCACGCTGTCTGCTCACAAGATGGCGGACCCCACGAGGTCGGGCAAGATGGCGTCCAAGATGGCCGCTCCCACGGCGCACACGCAGCGGTGGCGGATTTTCCAGCGGGGTTCCCTCTGCACACCTTCCCGAAGTGCCCCTTCTTACCGCACTTAAAGCAGGTGGTGCCTTTCGCCGGGCACAGGTTTCTGGTGTGCTTCGGCTGCCCGCAGAAGTAGCAGTTGGGGCCCCGATGCGTCGCGGCTGTCGTAGGGCTTCTGGGGGGAGAACGGGGCCCCGACGGTGTCGGGCTGCCGGGCGGGGAAGATGCCTTCCAAGATGGCGGCGCCCTTGGTGCACACGTGGCGGCGTGGGCGGCGCGGGCTGAAGAGTAGGCGTCCGAGTTTCTCTGGGCCACATCCAGGGATCGCGCTGTGTCCACAGCCTGTTTCAGGTCCAACCCCGTTTTTTCCAGTAGTCTCTGCCGGATGTAAGTGGAGCTGAGGCCTGTGATAAAGGCATCACGAACAAGCTCGTCAGTGTACACTGCGGCTTTTACATCTTGGCACTTGCAGTCTTTGCCAAGCGTTTTCAGGGTGACTAGGAACTCATCCAGCGATTCCCCAGGTCGCTGTGTGCGAGTAGCGAGCAGATGCCTAGCGTACACCTCGTTCGTAGGCTGCTGGTAATGCGCCTTTAGGATGTCGCAGGCGGCCGGGTACGTGTCGGCGTCTTGGATGAGGGGGTAAACCCAGTGGCTTACCCAATTCCGCAGGATTCCGAGTTTCATACTTTCAACGTCCGTAGCGTCTGTGATGGCTGCGGAATTGTCCAGGAAGAATTCCATACACTTAAACCAGTGTCCGAATCGTGCCGATGCGTCCGAAGCATGCGGGTCCAAATCCAAACATTCGGGTTTCAAGAGTTGATCCATTGCGTTGAAAATTGAGTTAATAAAATTGATGTGCCTCAATGAATCCGAGACTCAACGTTAACGGAGCAAAGCAAGGCTTTTATTAACTCAGAAAGTAATACACAGTGGAGAAGTGTCTCTCATCCAGAGATCTGCTGTACTGGCTGTGAGACACGCTGGGGCCTACTTAAGTAGGGGCCAGGTATGGGCGGAGCCCTACACACAATACTATACAGGTAAGGAAATGAAACTGAAATTACACTCCCCTGCTTGTCACAGTCACAGGCACAATCAAACACAGGGAATACAGCGTGCCTGATGAATGGCATATTTCATCACAAATTGGACAATGAGCAAGGCTTCCCACATGCTGGGAATTAATTGGCCAATTGAGGGAAAATTGCGTGGAGCTGGCTGACACTTTTTCATGTGTGTCAGAAACCCCACATTTGGGAAAACCCGACCGTTTCCCACACAAGCCGAAAATCGGGGCCAAAGACTCAGCATCCACAGCCCTCTGGGGCAGAGAATTCCAAAGATTCACAACCCTCTGAGTGAAGAAATTTTTCCTCAACTCAGTCTTAAATGGCCGGCCCCTTATCCTGAGACTATGACCCCCCCTAGTCCACTCATTCTCTCCCCATAGTGAACCCTATACCGAGGAACACTTGATGCTGGCACTGGCTAAAAACTTCATGCAAAAACAAAAAGAACAGGACAAAGGATATTGATGTTTAATTTTTTGAACTGGTTTGATTTATAAAAAGGAGCTCTTGTTATTGAGATTCAATCTTGAATTGCCAGACTGGTATTTCAATTTGAATTAAAAAAAAAGAACATTTGATACAGTTTAAATGTTTTGGAATCCTGTAATGATATGCAGAGTGTGAAGTGATGTAATAAAAGTGGTTTCTTTTTAAATATAGCAATTTCCCTGGATTCAAGCAAGTGCCTCCTGAGAGACAACCTTTATTAAAGTGGTACAGAAACTATCCATCAGTACCATCATATCTAGTACATTTCTCAGCATTAAGTAATTTCATATTAAATTTATTACTCATGAAAAATGAAAGTTAATTCCCTTGTTAAAGATATGGCATTCTGCAGTCAGCTAATTCTCACAGTAGAACATTGGACTGTCAACCAAAGACCTGAGCTCAAATCCCAGCCTTGACTGTCATTCAGCCATGAATGCCCTCAATTGTCAAGTTTTGCTAAATGTCATCTCGCTTGCAATGGAGCTTTCTATAGTAGTAAAGCCCTCAGTCGGGGCTGGGTGGGAGGCAAGGGGTGGGAGTGGGGAATAGTGACATCAGTGTCATCTTATGGAAGTGTATTTATAGAAGTGTATTTCCTGTTGACCAATAATGGAATAACATTGACGTCAACCTTGGACAAGTTTATGTCTAGAGGTCTATACGATATTCTTTATCCTGCTGCAGGATGAAGCCGGGGTGCAAGACACATGAAATAAAAATAAAACATGGGGGAGTGATAGTTTTAATATTTAACATTCCTAATTTTCTCTTCTCCCCGATTTTATCAAATCCCGTCTGTTGGCCAAGGGCTGAAAAGCCAACACAGATGGAAAGCGAAATGAAAGGGTTGCAATGCTTAGATTTTCCACACCCATGCCCACCTTGAGGTACCTCGCCTCCAGCCGGGACGTATCAGAAAGTCACAGGAAGCATGCGATTTTCCTACATGCGCTGACAGTGGGCAGGCTGGAACTTGGAAAATCTACCCAGAGCCTACTTTAAGCACTCTGGTGTTGATTTCGACTTTTGGCCGACCAACTGGTGGAGTGCGCTGGCTGACCGCCCGTTCCAGCGCCGAAAATGCCCCCATGATTTTGAGGCCCCGCCCTCATTTAAATTTGGCAGGTGAGCTGCGGGGAACCAAACAGACATTCCGATACAATTCACTGGATCGAGGCCTCAAGACCGGACCAGAGCGGCTGCCAGCAAGTTAAGTTGTGGTAGGGGAGGGGGGTCGCAATACAAAGGGTGGGGATTCCGGGACGGCAGCGACCCAGATCATTTTTGTGGGCCCCAGAGAAGCACCCCTGCTCCTCTGGGGCCCATAATAATAATAATAATTCGACACTTAACTTTGGCGAGCCTCCTCAGTTCCCTCACCTGTGGAACTGGTGGGAGTGTGCATGGCGCAGGCTTTGACCACTTCCAACCTAAAATGGCAATTGGGATCCTATTTACATCATAGGACCCCCTATTTCCATATTAAAATGGGCCTATCGCTTGACCAGGCAGCTGCTTTGGACACCTAGCGGTAGGTCCCTTTCAAAATAGTGCCGGCACATCACTGATGTTAATGGGACAGTAAGCCTACTGACCTCATTTTGAGGTCGTTACTGCTCCAATAACGCCAGGCAAAGGCAATGAAAATCAACACCAGGGAGTCATTCTCTGCATGAATTAGTTGAGATTTGAAAGATGACAGATCCAATGCTTTTTAATTCTGCCACACTAGATAGTTCTTTTGTGATCAATCCACTTCTGTCTCTGTTGTCAATAATTTCTCAGTGATAAGCTGTTTTCACAATACTGTTAAAGTATAAGGGTTGACCTGCTCCACCTTAATAGTAGCCTACTACAATATTAATCAATTAACTACATCTTATGTCAAAAATGATAGCAAATTCACTATTACACTTTGAATTGAATTATCATCCATGGATCACTTAGGGCCAGTTACTTTTAACAAGTATTCATTTCCTACTGAATCAGTGACACCAACTAGAAATGTTAATTCAGACTTGACTTGTACAGCATACTCAGCTATACCTAACACAAGGAAATCCTATCAAATAATTGCTACAAATAGAGGTCACAGTTAATCAGTCTTAGCAATTTTCTTTGGTATGACTTATGTGTTTGATACTGCTGTATATTTAAGTGTTTATATCTATAATGGTACATTAATACATTAACATTAATTAACCTTACTATTGCTGATTAACTACTAATGCAATCTTCAACAAAATCCAGGCTGGGAAGGCCTTGAAATGAATTGAAGAAACAGGCTTTTACTTTCTTAAAGCTACAAGTTTGGGATAGAGAGAAAGGTGCAAAGGGCTCAAGGGAATCATAAAGGAGGGAGCAATAGGCTGTCACAAAGCAGATAATAAGCGTAGGCAGGACAATGAGAGGGGGAAGCAGAGAGGACAGTAGTAGTGATGGGGAGGAGGAGTAGTAGAGAGGGCACTACTCACAAGGAGACATATCGGGTAAAGGGACTACCAATGATGGAGTAAGGGTAATAAGGAAAGGGTCGAATAAATCAAATCAAATCAAATCAAATCAAATCAAATCAACTCAAATCAAATCAACTTTTATTGTCATTGTTAGTGCACGAGTGCAGTACAACGAAATGTAGGCTTGCGGCTCCCGAGAGTGTACATTTAGATTAAGACATTTAAACATTCAACATACATTTGGCTTGTAATACATTAACATAAACATAACCATAATAAAGTGCATTGGCAGAGGTGCAGGCTTTAGAGTTTATTTGTGGAGTTCAGTAGGATGACAGCCCTGGGAAAGAAGCTGTTCCTAAATCTGGTCGTTCGGGTGCGAATGCATCTGTAGCGTCTCCCAGATGGCAGGAGGGCGAACGGACTATGGCTGGGGTGGGTAGGGTCTTTGATGATGGAATACTCTGTGTGTTGCAAATAATGATACAGATAAAAATCATCTCCTCCAACTAATCATGAGCAATGACACAGGAGGTCAACTAGTACATAAAATAATCATCCAGGTGACAACATCTCCTGAAATAAGTCATTACCTTGCTCCCCCATGTCTAACCATTCTGTGGTTGTGTTAGAAAAGAAACTTACAAAAATTACAACTGTTTTGCTGTGTCCTCATCCATGTTCAGTTATTTACTCCTTTCCCTGTTTCTATATCTTACAATCATTCTTAGGCATAAGAAGAGGAAGTCAAAATATATTCTTGCCTATTTCCCCCACAAACTTAACTAAATTGGTAGTGCTGACAGTGGCTTTGCAGTATAACCCTGACTTTAGGAGGCCACGTGCTACCTGCAGAATCCCTCAGGCAACCAGCAGGATTTTAAAATCAGACATGTAACTTCACTTAACTTTACGAGACACAATTCGGGCAGCTGACGAAGGTCACACAACCGGCATGCGTGGGCCTCATAGTAATATTTAAATGAAGGCAATCATGCTGAATTTCATGTGTTTGGGTGAGGTTGCACCCACAGTATTAGACTCTTCATTTTATGTGCAACACAGCTGCTTAGTAAGTGTAGTTCCAGGAGACAAGGTAGACAGGGCATGTGGGGAGGATGTCAAAAAAGTAAGATACCTGTTGGTTGATGGAGCCATGTCCAAATGTAGCCTCATTAAAGTTTTCCACAGTTTCCCCGGAGAACAGAATGACGGCCATTTTCCTTGTGGAGTCAGGTTCTTGATAGTTGCTGGGACCCAATCTGTCCATCGTCCTCTCCCTGTGGTTATGTATATCCATCATCCTGCAAACTAACTATAAACTAGAAAAACCCCAAAGAGTTGGTAAATGTAATGTATGACTGCTTCATGACTCAGCACATAAGGAAAGCTACGAAAGCAATGTTCACCTTGACCTGATATTAGTAAATGACCTGGAAAATGTACGGAAATTGGCTATAGCATGTATAAATTCAATATGATTTGGGATTCAGAACACCTAAAGATGAGGAGTCAGATATATAACTTTAAAAAGGCTAACTTCAAAGAAATTAGGGAACAGCTCAAGCAAATCAATTGGGTGAAGCTGTTCAGTAATACAGAGGACAAGTGGAACTCCTGTAAAAGAATCCTGTTGAGCATGTAGGCTAAATACATACCTCGCATCAACAAACTCATGCTAATCAGGTGTGCTCCTAAATGGATCAATAAACAAATCGGAAGTGAAATAAAATGGAAAAATTACCTCTACAAATCCTACAAGGAGAAAGGGGACAGGGTTCATTGGGATCAATATAAGAAAATGCATAAGCATGTTAAAAAGGTGACTAGAGGGGCAAAGAGAGACCTAAAAAAATAGCTGCAGAGGTAAAACACAGTAAGATTTTTTTCATCAGTAAGAGGATAGTCAGAGAAGAGGTGAGAACTATAAAAGATGCAAACAGATGGAAACGGGATAAGCACAAGATAGTAAACATTCTGATTGAATACTTCCTCCAAGTATTCACAAGGGAAGACATGAGCAACATGTTCTCCCTAAACAGAGATAATGTAAGCAAATTAAAGACCTCAATATAAATTAGTTGGAAGTCCCGGCAGGTTAAAAGGGTTTGAAATCATTACATCCCCAGAGATAGATGATATTTGCTCCAAAGGGGCAAGAGAGACTAGGAAGGATTTGCATGGCTATAGACTTTTGCACTACAAGCCAAAACAGTAGAATATAAGTTAGACTATGTCATAGCCCAGCTCTGGTCAGCAAGACACAACATTGGAGACAGTGCAAAGAGCCACACGGCTGATCACTAGTATAGGAGGTCTGAGTTATAAGCAAAGGTGAGAAATATTTGAGCCTTTCAGTCTTGAAAGGAAATGCCCAGGAGTTGACCTGAAAGAAGTATATATTGGCCTGGAATTTGCAGTCAGTGGCGAAGCAAAGGCATTCGCCGCTGGCCCCAAAGTAAGCTTCACACAAAGGTCTCGCGATTTCTGTGACGAGAAGTTCGGGTATTCTGACACGTAATTCAGATCAACAGAGTACAGTGGGAATCCCCCAGTGAGAGCTGCTGTGATGTCAACAAGCTGTCTAAGCAGCCAATCAAAACGCAGAATTCTCAGATAGCGAACAAGGAAGTGAGTAATCTCTTAAAAATTCTAACTTTTTAAAAATGTTCACGAGAGCAAAACAAAGATTGAGGCTCTCACATGGGGAGAAAGCAAACCTGAAATAAAGATGAATAAACTACAAAAAAATGTATTTTTAAAAAGTTTCTTTAAAATTTTAATTTTTATTAAAATGGACAAATTTTTACAAAAGTAAAATTAGTTTTTCAGGCTTACAACCTTTGTTTAGCAGTCAATTATTTGTTAAAGCCCCAGTTCCACCTAATCACTTTGGGTCTAACTTTTAGTGGGAAATTTAACATCGTAATTACTGCGGAAGAGATGATGGCCTAGAAATTGGGTATAGCCCCGCTTGAGGCGTTAGAACTGGCGCTGCGCAAAGTTTATAGCCAGACGCAACTTATCGCCACCTGGCGCGATATTGGGTTGCATCGCCCCCAAAGGTGATTGAGGCGCGAATTCAGGCGTTGCACGGGACTCCTAAGGCGCTAATCTTCCGGCGCAACCCAATATCGGCGCAGACGGGCGCAGCGCAGGTGCTCTCAATTACCGATAACCACGAGACATCCAGGCGCCGGCCGGCTCTTAAAGGGGTGGGTCAGTCAGCCTCAGCTTCCACACTCAGCGCCTTGTAGGCCTCAGAATCGGTGCAGGCCCTTCTCTGGTGCTAAAAACTTGGACCAAATGGAGAAGGTGAGACAGAGAGCAGAGCGCTTCAGCAATGAGGCTCTGGAGCAATTGGTGGCCGCAGTGGAGCGCCGTCAAGATGTTCTGTACCCAGACAATGGCAGGAGGCCGAATCATAAGGACTACCGACGAGCTTGGAGGGATGTATGCCAGAGGATCAACTCCAGCAACATGGTGACCAGGAGCCCTGTCCAATGCAGAAAGAAATTCAACGACCTCACTCGGGTCGTCAGGGTGAGTGTTGTTTCTGCAAACTTCTGCATCCCTTCATTTGCACCTGTCTTTATGGCTACAGGGTAGGCTGTGCCCCATTGCCCATCTGCCAGCAAGCACCGATGGCCCTTTCTGGGCACACACATCCACATTTGACTCAGGGCATCATGTAAGGGCTCTTGCACCATGGGGAGCATGAGATGCTCACTCAGGGCATCATGTAAGGGCTTTTGCACCATGGAGGGCATGAGATGATCAGTCAGGGCATCATGTAACATAACTTCCCCTCCTTTCCCCTGCAGTCCAAGCTGGCGAAGATTCGCAAAGACTAGCTTTGAACCGGTGGAGGACCTCCACAAGTGGTCACTCTCACGGATCTCGAGGAGAGAGTGCACCAGATTCTTGGAGGACGTCTGAGTGGTCCTGTTACCACTGCAGCTGCCGACCCCATTGTCGACAGCGATGGTAAGGTTCTCACCTTTTACAACAGTCTCCTTCCACTTGTTCCCCTGCCAGCATGCTTTCTCACTGTGGACCCATGTCATAGCCTTGCTGCAATCTGGCCTCCCTTGCTGCCAAGCTGTCCTTTTGCTAAAGCCACTCTTCCACCTCCCTGCTTTCAGATGCTGCATCACCAGCTCGGGAGCCGGGCCCTGAAGCTGCCAGTGCCAGTGCCTCCGGAGGCGAGGATCAGGAGGAAGCCGGACCATCCGTTCCAGCCTCAAGGGAGCCTACACATCTGCAGACTGGGGATAGTAGTTCCCTGGAGGGGAGGGGGGTGCTCTGATGAGGAGCCAGTTGCCGGAACAAGCTGCCTGCAGCAACGCAAGTGGGGTAGGCAAGTTCGGGGACTGGCTCCCCGGAGCACAAGGCAGGGCATGATGACTGCTGCACAGAGTGCAGAGGAGGTGCGTAGCCTTGCCGAAATGAGCACCCAGGCCCGGCTCAGGCACACTGAGCTTATGGCTGCAGTGGGGAGGATGCCTCAGTCGATCGACACACTGGCAAAGAGTGTGCTGGACTTTGGGGCAGCAATGGAGAGGACTGTCCAGGGCTTCGAGGCCGCTATGGAAAGGACTGTTCAGAGCTTCGGACAATCCTTGGAAAGTTCTGTCCAGGGCTTGTCCGAGGCAGTGGAACGGACTGCTCTGGCCTTGTCCGAAGCAATGGAAAGAACTGTCCAGGGCTTCTCCGAAGCGCTGGCACCTGCCACACAGGTCCTCACTGCTGCCACGCAGTCACTTGCTGGCCTCGTCCACACCCAGATTGAGGCAACGCGAACTCTCACTGCTGCCACCCTATCTGCATCAGCCAGGATCACCCTGGGTCCTTCCAGTACCACAGGAGGCCATGAATCAGTGGAGCAATCGATTGTGGCGGATGATCCGAACCGGTCCCCTCAGAGAGCCAGTGTGTCGTCCGACCATGGTGCAGGTGTCCTCTCTCGGCAGGTGAGCATTGCTCATGCCACTGCTGGAACGTCTGCAGTGCAGCTGCCACCACCTGCAGTGCACACTGCTTCCAGCCATGCCCAGTTGAAGCAGCCAGCTTCCGCGCCCTCCAAGCCCAGAGGTCGTCCAGGCCGTCCCTCAGGGGCTTCTGCACTTCCAGACACTCAGCAGGCATCCCCCAGCCTTGACGCCATCACTGGGGTTCAATTACGTAGGAGCTGCAGGGAGGGAAGGGGCCGACCGCGAAAGAGAAGTCGGTCTCCATCAAGGGGCCAGCAGTAGAGGGAGGTGCTGAGACGTATCTTGTTTGTGATGGCTTGTTTAGTTTCGCGGCTTTGCCAGAGAGTTATCTGTTATTTTGTTAGTTATAGTTTCTGTTGACATGACGTTGTAATGCTGGAAGAAAGCACTTTTTTGACAATAAAGAATTTTTTTTATTTACAATTGTACTCCGAACTGTTTACAATCATGGTGGCCTTCATAGGCTTTGTTCGAGCCGAAGTGCGCGGTACGAATGACACCCATCATTCCGTCAGAGGGGCCTAGAACCGAGTCCTTATGAGCCTCTGATGGACGGCCCTTCCAGTTTCAGGAGCCCTCCCATCTTCCTCCTCCTCCTCCTCCTCGTCCGCATGCTCCTCCTCCTCGTCCGCCTGCTCTTCCTCCTCCTCCTCCTCCTCCTCGTCCGCCTGCTCTGCTGGACCTTGAGGGTCGGCTGGCATTGACTGGGTTCGTCAAATGGCCAAGTTGTGGAGCATGCAGCAGACGATGACGATGCGACCCACTTGCTCCGGCGAGTACTGCAGGGCTCCCCCTGAATGGTCTAGACAGCGGAAACGCTGTTTGAGCACACCAATAGTGTGCTCCACAATGTTCCTGGTCGCCTGATGGCTGCTGTTGTAAAGCTCTTCTGCTGGGCTGGCAGGCAAACGGAGTGGGGTCATGAGCCATGGGCAGAGAGGATAGCCCTTGTCGCAAAGAAGCCAGCCTCGTGGGTGAGCCAGGCCCTCAAAAAGGTCAGAAACTGAGGTTTGCCGCAGGGTGAACGCATCGTGGCTGCTCCCAGGGAATTGTGCGTTGACTGCCATGATCATCTGCCGGTGGGCACAGACCAGCTGGACATTGAGGGAGTGGAACCCCTTGTGGTTGCGGAACTCCTCAGGATTCTGTAATGGCGCCCGCAAAGCCACGTGTGTGCAATCAATGGCCCCCTGCACCATGGGGAAGTCCGCAGTAGCAGCGAAGCCCTGCGCGCGCTCCCCCTGCTTCTCCAGGGTCACAGGGAAGGTGATGAATTCACGCCTCCTTCTATAGAGGGCAGCTGTCACTTGCCGGATGCAACAATGCACTGCAAATTGTGATATATTCGCGATGTCCCCAGTGGCTGACTGAAAGGATCCGCTGGCGTAAAAGTTGAGGGCAACAGTCACTTTGACGGCCACCGACAGAGAGGTCCTGCACCGGAGACGCGGCTGCAGATCTTCAGCAAGCAGGTGGCACAGCTCAGTCACAACCTCCTTACCAAATCTGAGCCTTCGCAGACACTGCTCCTCCGACATGGTAAGGTATGACACCTGCTGCCTGAAAACCCTCGCAGCGTATCGTCGGATTGGGCGACCTCCATTGCCCCTCCTCCTTCTGGCCAATCCCGGCCCTCTCTCCCGCCGTCTCTGTGCCCCTGCCAAATGTCCGGCCATGAGGACGTTCCCCTCCAAAGCAGCTCCCATTGCTATGCCAGACGGGCAAGACACAGTTAAGGCTAGCGCTCCAACTGCTCCGGACAGGGCTGCAGGTCCCAAGTCTCCGAAGGCTAAATCAGAAAATTACTGTGCAACAGAAGGTCAGCAACTCTCTCCAGCAACGATCAGAATGAACAGGCCAAGTGGCTGCAGCTTTTATACTAGAGCTGTCCCCTTTAAATAGCGCCCCCGACTCCGAGAAGGGCCTGGGAACGTTCCATCCAACTGTCACTAATAGCGCCAGGCGGAAAGGTTGCGGGTGCCACCGAATATCCGGTCTGGGGCGCCAAAAAGGCGTTGCACACTGAAATGACATCATGATCTGCCTGCGCACGCGGGCGCGCGCAAAGAGTTAGCGCAGGCGCTAAAAGGATACTCCATATGGGAGGTGGCGCTATCTTCATTGCGCCCGCCCGAACATTGGGTAACGCCCCAATTCTCGGGCTCTTTAGGCGCTAATCGCTGGCGCAACCAACCGAATTTCTAGGCTGAAGTTTTTGTCCATTTCCCTGATTGAAGTAATTTCACTTATTGCTGGCTTTGTGGCAGAGCGGTGAATGGCAGATCGCAACTTCAAGATTTCCGGCTGCGCCTGCTCAAGCGTTGCATCCCAAAGTTGCGGTTAGTTTCAAAGGCGGGAATGATGGCGAACTGGCAGCGTTCACCATCATCCGAACCGCAAATTCTGGGCCAATGTAGTTAACTGAATGGAAAAGGTAAATCTGGAAAATTACTTTAAAGTAAATTGAATGAGGACGTAAAGGGAACACAAATTCAAATGATCAAAGGGCAAATTTAGGAATATCAGAAAGTTCTTCAAACCAAGAGGGGTCAAAAGGTGGAATGAACTTCCTGATGACTTAGCGGAGGTTAAAACACCAGAATCATTTAGGAATCAATTAGGTGTTGCAATGGGGAGATAAGGTTCATTCTCTGTGGATGACCTAAGATGGGCTGAATGGCTTTTTGATTTATTCGTTCCTGGGATGTGGGTGTTGCTGCCAATGCCAGCATTTATTGCCCATGCCTAATTGCCCTTGAGAAGGTGGTGGTGAGTCGCCTTCTTAAACCGCTGCAGTCCTTGTGGTGAAGGTGCTCCCACAGTACTGTTAGGGAGGGAGTTCCAGGATTTTTACCCCGCGACGATGAAGAAACGGCGATATATTAACAAGCCAGGATGGTGTGTAACTTGTATAACTGGTGTTCCCATGCGCCTGCTGCCCTTGTCCTCCTAGGTGGTAGAGGTCGCAAAGAAACCTTGGTGAGTTGCTGCAGTGCATCTTGTAGTTGGTACACACTGCAGCCACAGTGCGCCGGTGGTGCAGGGAGTGAATGTTTAATGTGGTAGATGGGGTGCCAATCAAGCGAGCTGCTTTGTCCTAGATGGTGTCGAGCTTCTTGAGTGTTGTTGGAGCTGTACTCATCCAGGCAAGTGGAGAGTGTTCCATCATACTCCTGACTTGTGCCTTGTAAATGGTGGAAAGGCTTTGGGGAGTCCGGAGGTGAGACATTCGCCGCAGAAAACCCAGCCTCTGACCTGCTCTTGTAGACACAGTATTTATGTGGCTGGTCCAGCTAAGTTTCTGGTCAATGGTGACCCCCAGGATGTTGATGGTAGGGGATTTGGCGATGGTAATGCCATTGAATGGGGTGGTGATTAGCCTCTCACTTGTTGGAGATAGTCATTGCCTGGCACTTGTGTGGCGCGAATGTTACCTGCCAATTATCAGCCCAAGCCTGAATGTCATCCAGGTCTTGCTGCATTCGGGCATGGACTGCTTCATTATCTGAGGAGATGCGAATGGAACTGAACACTGTGCAATCATCAGCGAACATCCCCACTTCTGACCTTATGATGGAGGGAAGGTCATTGATGAAGCAGCTGAAGATGGTTGGGCCTAGGACACTGCCTTGAGGAACTCCTGCAGTGATGTCCTGGGCTGAGATGATTGACCTCCAACAACCACAACCATCTTCCTTTTTGCTAGGTAAGATTCCAGCCAGTGGAGAGATTTCCCCCTGATTCCCATTGACTTCAATTTTACTAGAGATCCTTGATGCCACACTTGGTCAAATGCTGCCTTGATGTCAAGGGCAGTCACTTTCACCTCACAGATGCATCTGCGACAGGTAGATTGGTGAGGACGAGGTCAAGTAGGTTTTTCCCTCGTGTTGGTTCTCTCACCACCTGCCGCAGTCCTAGTCTGACATATCTATGTCCTTCAGGACTCAGCCAGCTCAGTCAGTAATGGTGCTATCGAGCAACTCTTGGTGATGGACATTGAAGTCCCCTACCCAAAGTATATTCTGTGCACTTGCTACCCTCAGTGCTTTTTCCAAGTGGTGTTCAACATGGAGGAGTACTGATTCATCAGCTGAGGGAGGGCGGTAGGTGGTAATCAGCAGGAGCTTTCCTTGCCCGTGCTTGACCTGAAGCCATGAGACTTCATGGGGTTCGGAGTCAATGTTGAGGACTCCCAGGGCCAGTCCCTCCCGGCTGTATACCACTGTGCCACCACCCGTGGTGGGTCTGTCCTGCCGGTGATGGAGGAATCTGGGACATTAGCTGAAAGGTATGATTCTGTGAGTATGACTATGTCAGGCTGCTGCTTGACTAGTCTGTGGGACAGCTCTCCCAATTTTGGCACAAATCTCCAGATGTTAGTGAGGAGGGCTTTGCAGGGTCGACTGAGCTGGATGTGCCGTTGTCGTGTCCAAAGCTGGTGCCGAGGTCCAGTTTCATTCTTATGCGGTTGTGTACAAGTGAGAGGCTTGTTCGGCCATTTCAGAGGGCAGTTAAGATTCATAGAAACATAGAAACATAGAAGATAGGAGCAGGATTAGGCCATTCAGCCCTTCAAGCCTGCTCCGCCATTCAATGAGATCATGGCTGATCATCCAATTTCAGTACCCTGTCCCTGCCTTCTCCCCATATCCCTTGATCCCTTTAGCCTCAAGAAATATATCCAACTCTTTCTTGAATATATTTAATGAACAGGCCTCCACCGCCCTCTGTGGCAGAGAATTCCACAGGTTCACCACTCTCTGGGTGAAGAAATTCCTCCTCATTTCAGTCCTAAATGGCTTACCCCTTATCCTTAGACTATGACCCCTGGTTCTGGACTCCCCGGCCATCAGAAACATCCTTCCTGCATCTAGTCTGTCCAGACCTGACAGAATTTTATAGGTTTCGATGAGATCCCCTCTCAATCTTCTAAACTCCAGTGAGTATAAGCCCAATCGACACAATCTCTCCTCATACGTCATTCCTGCCATCCCAGGTATCAGCCTGGTGAATCTTCACTGCACTCCCTCCATGGCAAGAACGTCCTTCCTCAGGTAAGGTGACCAAAACTGCACACAATACTCAAGGTGCGGTCTCACCAAGGCCCTGTACAACTGTAGCAAGACATCCTTGTTCCTGTACTCGAACCCTCTTGCTACGAAGGCCAACACACCATTTGCCTTCTTAACCGCCTGCTGCACCTGCATGCTTACCTTCAGCGACTGGTGCACAATAACACCCAGGTCTCTTTGCACTTTCCCTTCTCTCAATCTATTGCCATTCAAATAATAATCTGCCTTCCTGTTTTTGCCACCAAAGTGGATAACCTCACATTTATCCACATTATAGTGCATTTGCCATGTTTCTGCCCAATCACCCAACCTGTCCAAATCGTACTGGAGTTTCACGACATCCTCCTCACAGCTTACCCTCCCACCCAGCTTTGTGTCGTCTGCAAATTTGGAGATATTACATCCAATTCCCTCGTCCAGATCATTAATATATATTGTGAACAGCTGGGGTCCTAGGACCGATCCTTGCGGTACCCCACTAGTCACTGCCTGCCACTCGGAAAACGACCCGTTTATTCCAGTGCTTTGCTTTCTGTCCGCCAACCAGTTCTCTATCCAATTCAATACCTTGCCCCCAATCCCATGTGCCTTAATTTTGCACACTAATCTCTTATGTGGGACCTTATCGAAAGCTGTGGGTCTGGTGTCACATATAGGCCAGACCAGGTAAGGACGGTAGATTTGCTTCCCTAAAGGACATTAGTGAACCAATCCGAAAGTTTTATTTAATTAACTGAAATTAAATTCCCTGTGGGATTTAAACTCACATCTCTGGATCATTAGTCCAGACCTCTGGATTACTAGACAAGTAACATAACCACTATGCTATAGCAAAATACTGCAGATGCTGGAAATCTGAAATAACAACAGAAAATGCTGGAAAAACTCAGCAGGCCAGGCAACATCCGTGGAGAGAAAATAGAGTCGACGTTTCGGGTCAAACCCTTTGTCAAGACTGGAAAAGCACAGGAAATGAAATAGATTGAAAGGCAGGGCTGGGAGAGAACAAAAGAGAAGTGAAGAGACATTAAGAGGTATTCAAAACAAGACGAGATGGTGATAGGACGAGTGGAGACAAAAGACAGCTCTAGATTAGGTGTGAAATGCGCTGGCAGAATGAGAGACAGCTGCCATGTGGGAGAGAAAAAAAGCCGGGGGGGGGGGGAAGGGCCAAAACAAAGGTGTGGATAAAAAATAAGTAAAAATGTAATTGGGGCTTCCGTGGAACAATGTAAGAACCCAAGTACAGTGAGGTCTGAGTGGGAATGGGGCGGTGAATTAAAATGACAGGCGACCAGAAGCTCGGGGTCATCCTTACGGACTGAACGGAGGTGTTCCGCAAAGTGGTCACCCAATCTGCGTTTGGGAAGCTCAGCATAAGCTCGAGGAACAGCACCTCATCTTCCGATTAGGCACTTTACAGCCTTCCAGACTCAATATCGAGTTCAACAATTTCAGATCATAACCTTGGCCCCCATTACATTTTTACTTATATTTTTATCCACACCTTTGTTTTGGCCCTTTCCTCCCCCCCGCCCTTCTTTTTTTCTCTCTCCCACATGGCAGCTGTCTCCCATTCTCCCAGCACATTTCACACCTAATCTAGAGCCATCTTTTGTCTCCACTAGTCCTATCACCATCTCGTCTCATTTTGAATACCTCTTAATGTCTCTTCACTTCTCTTTTGTTCTCTCCCAGCCTGGCCTTTCAATCTATTTCATTTCCTGTGCTTTTCCAGTCTTGAAAAAGGGTTTGACCCAAAACGTTGACTCTATTTTCACTCCACGGATGTTGCCTGGCCTGCTGGGTTTTTCCAGCATTTTCTGTTGTTATAACCACTATGCTACTCTTCCCGACTGAATGGCTTACCACATTCATAATTATCCTACAATCTTCTGAAAGGCAAACATCTTCAATTTTGCCACTAGCAGCCAGTTGGTTTGCAGGCTTGACTCCATGTGCAGGTTCTCCTGCACAGAAAGCTGAGGAAAATAAAAAAAGGAGGCCTCAGACTGCAAAGATTCTCACGGCACACTCCTGTGCTAACTGTAGTGTGTGCAACCGCAACCCCCCGCCACTGTGTTAAGGAGTTGGATGTGCACTCTACTGCCCTAAGGGACTGGGTGTGCACCCTCCTGTGCTAAGGGGAGGGTGTGCAGCCTCTTGAACTAAGGGCAGGGTGTGCACCCTCTTGTGCTAAGGGTAGGGTGTGCACCCTCTTGTGCTAAGGGTAGGGTGTGCACCCTCTTGTGCTAAGGGTAGGGTGTGCACTCTCCTGTACTAAGGGTAGGGTGTGCACTCTCCTTTGCTAAACATAGAAGATAGGAGCAAGAGTAGGTCATTCGACCCCTCGAGCCTGCTCCGCCATTCAATGAGATCATGGCTGATCATCCAAATTCTGTACCGTGTCCCTGCTTTCTCCCCATATCCCTTGATCCCTTTAGCCTTAAGAAATATATCCAACTCCTTCTTGAATATATTTAATGAATTGGCCTCTACTGCCTACTGTGGTAGAGAATTCCACAGGTTCACCACTCTCTGGGTGAAGAAATTCCTCCTCATTTCTGTCCTAAATGGCTTACCCATTATCCTTAGACTGTGACCCCTGGTTCTGGACTCCCCGACCATTGGGAACATCCTTCCTGCATCTAGTCTGTCCAGTCCTGTCAGAATTTTACAAGTTTCAATGAGATCCCCTCTCATTCTTCTAAACTCCAGCGAGTATCAGCCCAATCGACCCAATCTCTCCTCATACGTCATTCATGCCATCCCAAGTATCAGCCTGGTGAATCTTTGCTGAACTCCCTCCATGGCAAGAACATCCTTCCTCAGATAAGGCGACCAAAACTGCACACAATACTCAAGATGTGGTCTCACCAAGGCCCTGTACAACTGCAGCAAGACATCTTTGTTCCTGGATGCAAACCCTCTCGCTACAAAGGCCAACAGGCCATTTGTCTTCTTAACCGCCTGCTGCGCTTGCATGCTTAACTTCAGCGACTGGTGCACAAGGACACCCAGGTCTCGTTGCACTTCCCCCTTCTCCCAATCTATTGCCATTCAGATAATAATGTGCCTTCCTGTTTTTGACGCCAAAGTGGATAACCTCGCAATTATCCACGTTATATTGCATCTGCCATGCTTCTGCCCAATCACCCAACCTGTCCAAATCATCCTGGAGTTTCTCAGCATCCTCCTCTCAGCACACACGCCCACCCAGCTTTGTGTCATCTGGAAACTTGAAGATATTACATCTAGTTCCCTTGTCTAGATCATTAATATATATTGTGAAAAGCTGGGGTCCAAGGACTGATCCCTGCGGTACCCCACTAGTCACTGCCTGCCACTCGGAAAAAGACCCATTTATTCCAACTCTTTGCTGTCTGTCTGCCAACCAGTTCTCTATCCAAGTCAATACATTGCCCCCAATCCTATGTGCCTTCACTTTACACGCTAATCTCTTATGCGGAACCATATCAAAAGCCTTTTGAAAGTCCAAATACACCACATTCACTGGTTCTCCCTTAACTATTTTACCAGTTACATCCTCAAAAAATTCCAGTAGATTAGTCAAGCATGATTTTCCTGTGTTAAGTGTAGGGTGTGCACTCTCCTGTACTAAGGGTAGGGTGTGCACCCTCCTGTAGGAAGGGTAGGGTGTGCACCCTCCTGTACAAAGGGCAGGGTGTGCACCCTCCTGTACTAAGGGTAGGGTGTGCAGTCTCCTGTACTAAGGGTAGGGTGAGCACTCTCCTGTACTAAGGGTAGGGAGTGCACTCTCCTTTGCTAAGGGTAGGGTGTGCACTCTCCTGTACTAAGGGTAGGGTGTGCACTCTCCTGTGCTAAGTCAGTGTGTGAACTCTCCTGTACTAAGGGTAGGGTGTGCATTCTTTAATTCTAAGGGAAGGCCGAGCACACTCCTGCTTTAAGGGAAGGGTGTGCACTCTCCTGTACTAAGGGTAGGGTGTGCACCATCCTGTACTAAGTGTAGGGTGTGCACTCTCCTTTGCAAAGGGTTGGGTGTGCACCTTCCTGTACTAAGGGTAGGGTGTGCAGTCTCCTGTACTTAGGGTAGGGTGTGCACACTCCTGTACTTAGGGTAGGGTGTGCACTCTCCTTTGCAAAGGGTTGGGTGTGCACCTTCCTGTACTAAGTGTAGGGTGTGCACTCTCCTTTGCAAAGGGTTGGGTGTGCACCTTCCTGTACTAAGTGTAGGGTGTGCACTCTCCTGTACTTAGGGTAGGGTGTGCACCCTCCTGTGCTAAGGGTAGGGTGTGCACTCTCCTGTACTTAGGGTAGGGTGTGCACACTCCTGCACTTGGGTAGGGTTTGTACACTCCTGTACTTAGGGTAGGGTATGCACTCTCCTGTACTAAGGGCAGGGTGTGCACTCTCCTGTGCTAAGGGTAGGGTGTGCACCCTCCTGTACTAAGGGTAGGGCGTGCACTCTCCCCTACTAATGGTATGGTGTGCATTCTCCTGCACTAAGGGTAGTGTGTGCACTCTCCTGTACTAAGGGTAGGGTGTGCACCCTCCTGTAGGAAGGGTAGGGTGTGCACTCTCCTGTACTAAGGGTAGGGTGTGCACTTCCTGTGCTAAGGGTAGGGTGTGCATTCTCCTGTACTAAGGGTTGGGTGTGCACACTCTTGTACTTGGGTAGGGTGTGTACACTCCTGTAATTAGGGTAGGGTGTGCACTCTCCTGTACTAAGGGCAGGGTGTGCACCCTCTTTTGTTAAGGGTAGGGTGTGCACTCTCCTCTACTAATGGTAGGGTGTGCAATCTCAATTAGTAAGGGTAGGGTGTGCACTCTGAATTACTAAGGGTAGAGTGGCACTCTCCTCTACTAAGGGTAGAGTGTGCACACTCCTGTACTAAGGGTAGGGTGTGCACTCTCCTCTACTAAGGGTAGGGTGTGCACCTCAATTAGTAAGGGTAGAGTGGGCACTCTCCTCTACAAAGGGTAGAGTGTGCACTCTCCTGTAATAAGGATAGAGTGTGCACTCTCATGTATTATGGGTAGGGTATGCACTCTCCTCTACTAAGGGTAGGGTGTGCACTCCTCTGTACTAAGGGCAGGGTGAGCACTCTCCTGTGCTAAGGGTAGGGTGTGCAGCCTCCTGTACTAAGGGTAGGGTGTGCACCCTCCTGTACTAAGGGTAGGGTGTGCACTCTCCTCTACTAAGGGTATGGTGTGCACCCACTTGTACTAAGGGTATGGTATGCATTCTCCTGTACTAAGGGTAGGGTGTGCACACTCTGCTGTACCAAGGGTAGGGTGTGCACTTCCTGTGCTAAGGGTAGGGTGTGCATTCTCCTGTACTAAGGGTTGGGTGTGCACACTCTTGTACTTGGGTAGGGTGTGTACACTCCTGTAATTAGGGTAGGGTGTGCACTCTCCTGTACTAAGGGCAGGGTGTGCACTCTCCTGTACTAATGGTAGGGTGTGCACCCTCTTTTGTTAAGGGTAGGGTGTGCAGTCTCCTCTACTAAGGGTAGAGTGTGCACTCTCCTGTAATAAGGGTAGAGTGTGCACTCTCCTGTAAGAAGGGTAGAGTGTGCACTCTCCTGTAATAAGGGTAGAGTGTGCACTCTCCTGTAATAAGGGTAGAGTGTGCACTCTCATATACTATGGGTAGGGTATGCAGTCTCCTCTACTAAGGGTAGGGTTTGCCCTCTCCTGTACTAAGGGTAGGCTGTGCACTCTCCTGTACTAACGTTAGGGTGTGCACCCTCTTGTGCAAAGGGTAGGGTGTGAACTCTCCTGCGCTAAGGTTAGGGTGTGCACTCTCCTGTATTTAGGGTAGAGTGAGCACTCTCCTGTAATAAGGGAGAGTGTGCACTCTCCTGTACTAAGGGTAGGGTGTGCACTCTCAATTAGTAAGGTTAGGGTGTGCACTCTCCTGTACTAAGGGTAGGGTGTGCACTCTCCTGTACTAAGGGTAGGCTGTGCCCTCTCCTGTACTAAGGGTAGGCTGTGCACTCTCCTGTACTAAGGGTAGGGTGTGCACTCCCCTGTACTAAGGGTAGGGTGTGAACTCTACTGTACTAAGGGTAGGCTGTGCACTCTCCTGTACTAAGGGTAGGGTGTGAACTCTCCTATACAAAGGGTAGTGTTTGCACGGTCCTGTACTAAGTGTAGGGTATGCACACTCCTGTACTAATGGTAGGGTGTGCACTCTCCTGTAATACGGGTAGTGTTGCTCGGTCCTGTACTTAGGGTAGGGTGTGCACGCTCCTGTACTAAGGGTGGGTTGTGCACTCTCCTGTACTAAGGGTAGCATGTACACACTTCTGTACTAAGGTTAAGGTCTGCATGCTCCAGTACTAAGGGGAGTATGTGCACCCTCCTGTACTAAGGTTAGGGTGTTCAATCTCCTGCACTAAGGGTAGGGTGCGCACCCTCTTGTACTAAGTGTAGGGTGTGCACTCTCCTGTAGTAAGGTTAGGGTTTGCACTCTCCTGTACTAAGGGTAGGGTTTGCACCCTCCTGTACTTAGGGTGTGCACCCTCTTGTACTAAGTGTAGGGTGTGCACTCTCCTGTACTAAGGTTAGGGTTTGCACTCTCCTGTACTAAGGGTAGGGTTTGCACTCTCCTGTACTAAGGGTAGGGTGTGCACCCTCTTGTACTAACGGTAGGGTGTGCACACTCCGCTGTACAAAGGGCAGGGTGTGCACTCTCCTGTAATAAGTGTAGGGTGTGCACTCTCCTGTACTAAGTGTAGGGTGTGCACCCTCTTGTACTAAGGGTAGGGTGTGCAGTCTCCTGTACTAAGGGTAGGGTGGGCACCCTCTTGTACTAAAGGTAGAGTGTGCACTCTCCTGTACTAAGGGTGGGTTGTGCACTCTCAATTACTAAGCGTAGAGTGTGCAGTCTCCTGTACTAAGGGTAGAGTGAGCACTCTCCTGTAAAAAGGGAGAGTGTGCACTCTCACTAACTAAGTGTAGAGTGTGCGCTCTCCTCTACTAAGGGTAGGGGTACACTCTCAATTAGTAAGGGTAGGCTGCGCACTCTCAATTACTAAGGGTAGGGTGTGCACTCTCCTCTACTAAGGGTAGAGTGCGCACTCTCAATTAGTAAGGATGGGGTGTGCACTCACAATTACTAAGGGTAGGGTGTGCACTCTCCTGTACTTAGGGTAGGGTGTGCACACTCCTGTACTAAGTGTAGGGTGTGCACTCTCCTGTACCTAGGGTAGGGTGTGCACCCTCTTGTACTAAGGGTAGGGTGTGCACACTCTGCTGTACTAAGGGTAGGGTGTGCACCCTCCTGTGCTAAGGGTAGGGTGTGCACTCTCCTGTACTTGGGTAGGGTTTGTACACTCCTGTTCTTAGGGTAGGGTGTGCACTCTCCTGTACTAAGGGCAGGGTGTGCACTCTCCTGTGCTAAGGGTAGGGTGTGCACCCTCCTGTACTAAGGGTAGGGCGTGCACTCTCCTCTACTCAGGGTATGGTGTGCATTCTCCTGCACTAAGGGTAGTGTGTGCACTTTCCTGTACTAAGGGTAGAGGGTGCACTCTCCTCTCCTAAGGGTAGGGTGTGCACCTCAATTAGTAAGGGTAGAGTGGGCACTCTCCTCTACAAAGGGTAGAGTGTGCACTCTCCTGTAATAAGGGTAGAGTGTGCACTCTCATGTACTATGAGTAGTGTAGTGTCTGTGTGTAGATAAAGACACTGAAGACAGGAGTTGGTTCATAGATATTTACTAAGCAAGTCTGGGGGGGTGGTTTCTAAAGGATATACACGATACACAGGCTTATATAGCCCAAGTGGCAATTACCGGCATTACGCACACCTGGGGCTCTTAAAGGCACATACACCATAATTGCTCTTAAAGGCACATACACCACAATTCCTCCCCTTCTATCTAACTAGTACATCATATTTTAAGTAATTATTAATTACATGTTATATGCAAAATAATATACATTGCTGTATTAATTAATTATAAGTTAGTCTCTCAGGAGGCTTCCTGACTCGGTCCGGATAACGCCTCGGGGGTGTAGTAGTTTCTGGTGGTGTAGTAGGTTCTTCTGGCAAGGCTGATTCGGCTTGAAGGCCAGTGTCGGGTTCATCGGGCTCCAGTATCACCGGATCGGAGGTAGATATGGGTATCTCTACTTCATCGTTAGATGTATAGAGTGGTGGTGTAGGTTGTCCCTTTTCGGATGACTTGATGATTTGGTCAGCATGGCGCCTTATTATGCTGTCTCCGATGTCCACGGTATACATCAGTGGTCCTAATCGTGTGCAGATAGTTCCAGGCTGCCATTTCTCGGTACGGTAGTCCCGGGCCAAAACCGGTTGGCCTATCTGGAAGGCCCTAGTTGGCCTTTCATTCATGCCCTGAAACTGCCGGTTCTCCACGTCCCTTCGGATGTTGGGCTTGACCAAATCCAGCCGGCATCTTAGGTTTCTATTGTAGAACATCATGGCGGGAGTTTGGTTAGTAACCATATGCGTTGCATTCCTATATGCAAATAAGAAGTTATCCACCTTGTGCTGAAGTTTTATGTCTTCATTACCCATGGCCTTGATGGCCTTCTTGAAGGTCTGGACAAACCTTTCAGCCAATCCATTGGTGGCGGGATGGTATGGGGCGGACGTGTAGTGCTTTACCCCATTGTTCTTTAAGAACTTTCTGAATTCTTCGGACACAAATTGCGGTCCATTATCAGAACATATCTGCTCCGGCAGCCCATTCCTGGCAAATATGGTCCTTAATACTGTGATGGTTTTTTCCGTGGTGGTGGAGGACATCTTTATTACCTCCGGCCATTTGGAGTGTGCATCAACTGCGATTAAGAACATTGAGTCCAAAAATGGACCAGCAAAGTCGATGTGCACCCTTTGCCAGGGAGATGAGGGCCACTCCCATGGATGTAGAGGGGCCTGTGGCGGAGCATTTTGGACCTTCTGGCATCCTAGGCAGCTCTTGGTCATGTCTTCGATGTCTCCATCGATACCTGGCCACCATACAAACGCCCTAGCTAGGTTCTTCATTTTCACTCCACCCAGACGCCCCTCGTGAAGCTCCTTTAGCACTTTATCCTGGAGTTTGGGTGGAATCACCACTCTGGATCCACACATCAAGGTTCCTCGGCACACTGACAGCTGTTCTCTTCTTTGCGAGAATGCTGGCAACAGTGGTTCGCCATGTGCTGGCCATCCCTTCACTGTTAAATCGTAGATCCGTGAGAGAGTAGGGTCATTTCTTGTCTCCCTTTCAATGGCAGAATTTGTCACCGGTAGACATTCCACTATGGTAGAGTGGAATATCTCTACTGGGTCTACTGTAGGTGCCTCTTCTATCGTTGGCAACGGTAGGCGTGATAAACCGTCAGCATTCCCATGCTGATTTGACCCTTTGTATTCAATGTTGTATTGGTGTGCCCCTAGAAAAAGGGACCACCTCTGTAGTCTTTGTGCCGTCATAATGGGGACACCTTTTTTAGGGTTGAATATGGAGATGAGGGGTTGATGGTCAGTCAGCAAGGTAAATTTTTGTCCGTGTAGGTAATGGTTGAATTTCTTCACTCCCCATACCAGGCTGAGTGCTTCCCTGTCTATCTGGGCATAGTTACGCTCAGCTGAGTTCAATGAGCGTGACGCAAAAGCTATCGGCCGTTCCGAGCCATCAGGGAATCTATGGGACAATACCGCTCCTATGCCGTAAGGGGATGCATCGCACGCCAGTCTGATTGGTAGTGATGGGTTGTAATGAGCCAAAATTTTCTCGGATGTGATTAAGCCTTTACATTTATGGAAGGCACGTTTACAGTCTTCGTTCCATTTCCAAATCACTCCTGTCTGTAGAAGATCATTAAGAGGGTGTAGAATAGTTGATAAGTTCGGTAAAAATTTATGATAGTAATTTATTAATCCCAGGAATGACCTTAATTGTGAAACATTTTCAGGTGCTGGGGCTTTTATAACTGCTTCAATTTTTTCAGGTGACTTATGCAACCCTTCCTTATTTATTATGTGGCCACAATATGATATCTGATTTTGGAAAAACTCGCACTTGGGGCGATTTGCTCGTAGGCCCCGTTCTTTCAGCCTAGTGAGCACCTGCTCCAAATTGGCAAGGTGCTCGTTGTCGTTTTCTCCTGTTATAAGGATGTCGTCTAGGTAGCATTGAGTCCCCGGAATCCCTTGCAGGACTTGCTCCATAGCTCTTTGCCAGATAGCTGGAGCTGATGCTATTCCAAAAACCAGTCGATTGTACTGGTACAGGCCTTTGTGTGTGTTTATTGTGAGATACTTTTTAGAGGTCTCCTCAACCTCCATCTGTAGATATGCCTGTGCCAAGTCAATTTTTGTGAAACGTTTCCCTCCGGATAGTGAGGCGAAAATATCTTCTATCCTCGGAAGAGGATACTGTACCGTGTGAAGGACCGGGTTTACAGTCACCTTAAAGTCTCCACAGATGCGAATTTTTTTCTGTTCCTCAGAGTTATTTTTCAATGTTTTTTTCATGACTGGAACGATGGGTGTTGCCCATTCGCTCCAATCTATTTTGGATAATACGCCTGCCTTTTCCAAATTCTTCAGCTCTGCCTCGACTGCCGGACGTATTGCGTATGGCACCGGTCTTGCCTTAAAAAATTTTGGAATTGCTGTATCTTCCACTTTTATTGAGGCAGTGATGCCTTTCAAGGTTCCTAGTTTCTCTTGAAACACTTCTTTGGCGTTGGCCAAGATGTCTTTTAATCGTTCAGGTATGATGTCATCATTGTTTTTTTCCTTACTGGTCACCGTCAGTGCCTGAATGGAGTGCCAGTCTAAACGTATCTTCCTTATCCATTCACGTCCCAACAACGGTGGACCACCATCTTGTAGAATGTATAAATACAACTTTTGTATTTCTTTGCCGTTGTATACCACAGGCACCCTTATTTTTCCTTTGGGGTAGACATTCTGCCCCGTATATGTTTTTAAGATAATGGATGTGTCTTTTAGAGGTATATGCGAAAATAGCCTCTCGTAATCTCGTCGATTTATTACGGTTAGAGCTGATCCTGTATCTAGCTCCATTTTAACTGGGGACCCTGCTATTGTGAGGGTAACCCAAATGGTTTGGTAATCCTCTTTGGCAAGTACATTATGTAATTTGAGACAGCTTAGTCTCTTGTTTCCGGAGTCGCTATCGCTATTCTGGCCTTCGGAGCTATTGTCCGTCATCATTTGTACCTTCCTGTACTTTTCTTTATTGATTTTTTGTTTTCTGTCAGTGGATTTATTTTGTCCAGATTGGCATACCCGTGCAATGTGTCCAATCTTACCACATTGCCTGCATGCTTTGCCCTTGAACCAGCAGTCCCTCCGATTATGGGTGGATCTGCCGCAGCGATAACATCTTCCGAACTCCTGTGTCATTTTATGGGTGCCGAAATCCTGTGTCTCTTGTTGTATCTCTGCAGCTCCTTTTGCTGCTGCTTCGTATGATACAGCCATACTGAAAGCTTTGTCCAATGTTAAATCTTTTTCAGAAAGCAGTCTTTTTTGTGTTCCTTCACTTAAGAGACCGCAAACAAATTTGTCTCGAAGATAATCCGATAGTCCTGCTCCGAATTGGCAGTACTTTGATAGCTTTCTTAATTCGGTTAGGTAATCAGCGTTACTTTCATTCTTGTGTTGATTTCTCTTGAAGAACTTGAATCGTTCCGCTATCAGCAGCGGTGTTGGGTTTAAATGCTCCTGCAGGGTATCAACAATTTCTTTAAAAGTCTTGTCCTTTGGTTTGGCTGGAGTGATTAAATTTCGTAACAGCCCGTATGTCTTCGCGCCCATTAAGTTCAGAAGTACTGAAGCTTTTTTTTCATCTGTTATTCCATTTGCAGTGCAATAAACCTCTACTCTTTCCACGTATGTGGTCCAATCTTCTATTTCGCCATCAAAAGCCTCAATATTACTAGATTTAGGCATTTCAGAAAAGATATGGCGCTTCCTGCGCTTTTTTTTTTCTCTCTGTAGCAACGATATAGCGCTTCCCGCGCTTTCCCGCCGCTGCTACCGATAACAACGCTGTTTTACTGTGGTTTCAGTTTATTCACTGTTGGAGACTCGTTCCCGACGGAGGTCTAAACGCTGACCTGCTTGCCGCGCCGGCCGTCTCTCGAGTGCACCCTCCCAGTCCGTTATTGCTTGCCTCCGATTTCGCTGCCTGTCTCAGCTGTAGAGCCCGCCGCTGGAGCTCCAGCCTGACGCCCAGGAAGGATTAGCGCAGTACCTGTCACCAGCTTGGCCAGCTGGTGAAACCACAGTTTCTCTTACTTCCTTGAGTCTTCTGGACGCTGGAGGAATCGATGTCCTTGAGGTGCTGCCGAATTGCAGGTAAGTCCGTTTCCACTTCGTCGCCACTGTAGTGTCCGTGTGTAGATAAAGACACTGAAGACAGGAGTTGGTTCATAGGTATTTACTAAGCAAGTCTGGGGGGGGGTTTCTAAAGGATATACACAATACACAGGCTTATATAGCCCAAGTGGCAATTACTGGCATTACGCACACCTGGGGCTCTTAAAGGCACATACACCATAATTGCTCTTAAAGGCACATACACCACAGGTAGGGTATGCACTCTCCTCTACTAAGGGTAGGGTGTTCACTCCCCTGTACTAAGGGCAGGGTGAGCACTCTCCTGTGCTAAGGGTAGGGTGTGCAGACTCCTGTACTAAGGGTAGGGTGTGCACCATCCTGTACTAAGGGTAGGGTGTGCACTCTGCTCTACTAAGGGTATGGTGTGCACCCGCTTGTACTAAGGGTAGGGTGTGCATTCTCCTGTACTAAGGGTAGGGTGTGCACACTGTGCTGTACTAAGGGTAGGGTGTGCACCTCCTGTGCTAAGGGTAGGGTGTGCATTCTCCTGTACTAAGGGTAGGGTGTGCACTCTCCTGTACTAAGGGTAGGGTGTGCACCCTCCTGTACTAAGGGTATGGTGTGCACTCTACTGCACTGTGGGTGGTGTGTGCACTCTCCTGTACTATTGGTAGAGTGTGCACTCTCCTGTAATAAGGGTAGAGTGTGCACTCTCCTGTACTAAGGGTAGGGTGTGAACTCTCCTGTACTAAGGGTAGGCTGTGCACTCTCCTGTACTGAGGGTAGGCTGTGCACTCTCCTGTACTAACGTTAGGGTGTGCACCCTCTTGTGCAAAGGGGAGGGTGTGAACTCTCCTGTACTAAGGGTAGGGTGTGAACTCTCCTGTACTAAGTGTAGGCTGTGCACTGTCCTGTACTAAGGTTAGAGTGTGCGCTCTCCTCTACTAAGGGTAGGGTGTACACTCTCAATTAGTAAGTGTAGGCTGCACACTCTCAATTGCAAGGGTAGGGTGTGCACTCTCCTCTACTAAGGGTAGAGTGTGCACTCTCAATTAGTAAGGATGGGGTGTGCACTCTAAATTACTAAGGGTAGGGTGTGCACTCTCCTGTACTAAGGGCACGGTGTGCACTCTCATGTAATAAGGTTAGGGTGTGCACTCTCCTGTACTAAGGGTAGGGTGTGCACTTTCCTGTACTAAGGGTAGGGTGTGAACTCTCTTGTACTAAGGGTAGGCTGTGCACTCTCCTGTACTAAGGGTAGGGTGTGCACTCTCCTGTACTAAGGGTAGGGTGTGAACTCTCCTGTACTAAGGGTCGGCTGTGCACTCTCCTGTACTAAGGGTAGGTTGTGAACTCTCCTATACTAAGGGTAGTGTTTGCACGGTCCTGTACTAAGGGTAGGGTATGCACGCTCCTGTACTAAGGGTAGCATGTACACACTTCTGTACTAAGGTTAAGGTCTGCACGCTCCAGTACTAAGGGGAGCATGTGCACCCTCCTGTACTAAGGTTAGGGTGTTCAATCTCCTGTACTAAGGGTCGGGTGTGCGCTCTCCTGTACTAAGGGTAGGGTGTGCACCCTCTTGTACTAAGTGTAGGGTGTGCACTCTCCTGTAGTAAGGTTAGGGTTTGCACTCTCCTATACTAAGGGTAGGGTGTGCACCCTCTTGTACTAACGGTAGGGTGTGCACACTCTGCTGCACAAAGGGCAGGGTGTGCACTCTCCTGTAATAAGTGTAGGGTGTGCACTCTTCTGTACTAAGGGTAGGGTGTGCACCCTCTTGTACTAAGGGTAGGGTGTGCAGTCTCCTGTACTAAGGGTAGGGTGAGCAATCTCCTGTAATAAGGGAGAGTGTGCACTCTCAATTACTAAGTGTAGAGTGTGCGCTCTCCTCTACTAAGGGTAGGGGGTAAACTCTCAATTGGTAAGGGTAGGCTGTGCACTCTCAATTACTAAGGGTAGGTTGTGCACTCTCCTCTACTAAGGGTAGAGTGTGCACTCTCAATTAGTAAGGATGGGGTGTGCACTCACAATTACTAAGGGTAGGGTGTGCACTCTCCTGTACTAAGGGTAGGGTGTGCACTCTCCTGTACTAAGGGTAGGGTGTGAACTCTCCTGTACTTAGGGTAGGCTGTGCACTCTCCTGTACTAAGGGTAGGCTGTGCACTCTTCTGTACTAAGGGTAGGGTGTGAACTCTCCTATACTAAGGTTAGGGTATGCACTCTCCTGTACTAAGTGTAGTGTGTGAACTCTCCTATACTAAGGGTAGTGTTTGCACGGTCCTGTACTAAGGGTAGGGTGTGCGCTCTCCTCTACTAAGGGTAGGGTGTACACTCTCAATTAGTAAGGGTAGGCTGCGCACTCTCAATTACTAAGGGTAGGGTGTGCACTCTCCTCCACTAAGGGTAGAGTGTGCACTCTCAATTAGTAAGGATGGGGTGTGCACTCTCAATTACTAAGGGTAGGGTGTGCACTCTCCTGTACTAAGGGTAGGGTGTGAACTCTCTTGTACTAAGGGTAGGCTGTGCACTCTCCTGTACTAAGGGTAGGGTGTGCACTCTCCTGTACTAAGGGTAGGGTGTGAACTCTCCTGTACTAAGGGTAGGCTGTGCACTCTGCTGTACTAAGGGTAGGGTGTGAACTCTCCTATACTAAGGGTAGTGTTTGCACGGTCCTGTACTAAGGGTAGGGTGTGCACGCTCCTGTACTAACGGTAGGGTGTGCACTCTCTTGTAATACGGGTAGTGTTGCTCGGTCCTGTACTTAGGGTAGGGTGTGCATGCTCCTGTACTAAGGGTGGGTTGTGCACTCTCCTGTACTAAGGGTAGCATGTACACGCTTCTTTACTAAGGTTAAGGTCTGCACGCTCCAGTACTAAGGGGAGCATGTGCACCCTCCTGTACTAAGGTTAGGGTGTGCACCCTCCTGTACTAAGGGTAGGGTGTGCACCCTCTTGCACTAACGGTAGGGTGTGCACACTCTGCTGTACAAAGGGCAGGGCGTGCACTCTCCTGTAATAAGTGTATGGTGTGCACTCTCCTGTACTAAGGGTAGGGTGTGCACCCTCTTGTACTAAGGTTAGGGTGTGCAGTCTCCTGTACTAAGGGTAGGGTGGGCACCCTCTTTTACTAAACGTAGGGTGTGCACTCTCCTGTGCTGAGGCTGGGTTTGTGCTCTCCTGTACTAAGGGTAGTGTGTTCAGACTCCTGTACTAAGGGTAGGGTGGGCACCCTCTTTTACTAAACGTAGGGTGTGCACTCTCCTGTACTGAGGGTAGGGTGTGCACCCTCTGGTGCTAAGGGTAGGGTGAACACTCTCATGTACTAAGGGTAGGGTGTGCACTCTCCTGTACAAAGGGTAGGGTGTGCACTCTCCTGTAATAAGTGTAGGGTGTGCAGACTCCTGTACTAAGGGTAGGTTGTGCACGCTCCTGTACTAAGGGTAGGGTGTGCACCCTCTGGTGCTAAGGGTAGGGTGAACACTCTCATGTACTAAGGGTAGGGTGTGCACTCTCCTGTACAAAGGGTAGGGTGTGCACTCTCCTGTACTAAGGGTAGGGTGTGCACTCTCCTGTACTAAGGGTGCAGTGTGCACTCTACTTTAATAAGGGTAGGGTGTGCACTCTCCTGTACTAAGGGTAGGGTGTGCAGTCTCCTGTACTAAGGGTAGGGTGGGCACCCTCTTGTACTAAGGGTAGGGTGTGCACTCTCCTGTACTGAGGGTAGGGTGTTGATATACCTATCAATTCATTCCATGAAAAGCGACGAGTTAAGATAGTAACTATAGGTTTTTATTGGCTAAATGACAGAGCCCACCCTCGTGGGTGATCGGTTCCAGCAAGGAAGAATACTAGCCAAGCAATCACCTTTATAACTGGGCAAGCAGGCGGAGCCATGGGCGGAGTCAGCTGAGGTATGCCTAGGTATAACAGTGTGCGAGGCAAGAGGTAAGCTTGTGTAGGTGATAACAACAGTGTAACAATAACAGTGGTTTACCACATTCACCTCTTGTTTAAAATTGAGTCCGGCGGGATGAAGTGTACTACTAGTTCATGTATGTCAGTCTATCAGGAGGCCTCATAAGCCTTTCTGACCGGCGCGGCGGTGGTGCCGTATCCGATGTTAATGCTGGTGTCTGCGTGGTCGACGAAGGCCCCTGAGGTTCCGGCATGCCGCCTACAGGAGCTGGATTTGGGGGAGTGGTGGGGGATAACGGTGGTGTCTCAGGGGTGCCCGAGGGTGCGAGGTCTCGCAAGGAGACTGTGTCCTTCCGCCCGTCAGGGTATTCCACATAGGCATACTAGGGGTTGGCGTGCAGGAAGTTCACCCTCTCGACCAGGGGGTCTGTTTTATGGGTCCTCACGTGCTTCCGCAGCAGGACTGGCCCCGGAGAAGTCAGCCATGTTGGTCGTGAGGTTCCCGTAGTCGACTTCCTGGGGAAAACAAACATTTGCTCATGAGGGGTGGCGTTAATGGCAGTACAAAGCAGTGACCGGATGGAATGGAGCGCTGCCGGGAGGACTTCCTGCCAGCGAGAGGTTGGGAGGCCCTTAGACTTTAGGGCTAAGAGGACGGCCTTCCAAACTGTCGCGTTCTCTCTTTCCACCTGGCCGTTCCCCCGGGGGTTGTAGCTGGTGGACCTGCTCGCAGCGATACCTCTCGCGAGCAGGAACTGGCGAAGTTCCTCGCTCATGAAGGATGAGCCCCGGTCGCTATGTATATAGTTCGGGAACCCAAACAAGGCGAAGAGGTCGTTCAGGCATTTGATGACCGTGGTACTGGTCATGTCTGGGCAGGGGATGGCAAAGGGGAAACGGGAGTAGTCATAGAGTTTTAGAGTTTTACAGCACAGAAAGAGGCCCTTCGGCCCATCGTGTCTGCGCCACCCATCCATCCCTGTCCAGTCTAATCCCATTTTCCAGCATTTGGTCCATAGCCTTGTATGCAATGGCATTTCAAGTGCTCATCCAAATGCTTCTTGAATGTTGTGAGGGTTCCTGCCTCTACCACCCTTTTAGGCATTGAGTTCCACATTCCAACCACCCTCTGGGTGAAAAAGTTCCTCCTCAAATCCCCTCTAAATCTCCTGCCCCTTACCCTGAATCTATGCCCCCTTGTTATTGACCCCCCTACTAAGGGGAAAAGTCCCTCTTTGTCTACCCTATCTATGCCCCTCATCATTTTGTACACCTCAATCAGGTCCCCCCTCAGCCTTCTTTGCTCCAAGGAAAACAACCCCAGCCTGTTTAGTCTTTCTTCATAGCTGAGGCGCTCCATCCCAGGTAACATCCTGGTGAATCTTCTCTGCACCCTCTCCAAAGCAATCACATCCTTCCTATAGTGAGGTGACCAGAACTGCACACAGTACTCCAGCTGTGGCCTCACCAGCGTTTTGTACAGCTCCATCATAACCTCCCTGCTCTTATATTCTATGCCTCGGCTAATGAAGGCAAGTATCCCATATGCCTTTTTAACCACCTTATCTACCTGTTCCGCTGCCTTCAGGGATCTATGTACATGTACACCAAGGTCCCTCTGACCCTCTGTACTTCCTAGGGTCCTACCTACTCGTCAATAATGTTGAGGAAGTACACATTACTGTCAGAGGATGGGAGGGGCCCCTTAAAATCGATGCTCAAGCGCTCGAAGGGGCGGGTGGCCTTGATCAGGCTTGCTCTGTCCGGCCTATAGAAATGCGGTTTGCATTTGGCACAGACTTGGCAGTTCCTGGTCATGGTCCTGACCTCCTCGATGGAGTAGGGCAGGTTGCGGGCCTTAATGAAGTGGTAAAGTCTAGTGACCCCGGGGTGGCAGAGGTCGTTGTGGAGGGTCCGCAGTCTATCAACTTGCGCGTTGGCGCATGCACCTCGTGATAGAGCATCTGGGGGCTCGTTGAGTTTACCCGGCCGGTACAAGATATCGTAGTCGTAGGTGGAGAGCTCGATTCTCCAGCTCAAGATCTTGTCGTTCTTGATTTTGCCCCTCAGCTTGTTATTAAACATAAAAGCAGCCGAACGCTGGTCGGTGAGGAGGGTAAATCGTTTGCCTGCCAGGTAATGCCTCCAGCGTCGTACTGCTTCCACAATCGCCTGGGCCTCCTTCTCGACAGAAGAGTGTCGGATCTCAGGGCCCTGGAGGGTCCTTGAGAAGAAGGCCACAGCTCTCCCCACCTGGTTAAGGGTTGCAGCTAGGGCGAAGTCGGATGCATCGCTCTCCACTTGGAAAGGGATGGACTCATCCACTGCGAGCATTGTGGCCTTCGCAATGTCTCCTTTTATGAGGGAGAAGGCTGCGCATGCTTCTTCTGTCAGGGGGAAGGAGGTGGACTTCATGAGGGGTCTGGCTTTGTCCGCATAATTGGGCACCCATTGGGCATAGTAAGCGAAGAGCCCCAGGGTTCTCTTCAGTGCCTTTTGACAGTGGGGAAGGGGAAGCTCCATGAGGGGGCGCATTCTTTCGGGGTCGGGGCCGATGACTCCGTTCTCTACTACGCAGCCGAGGATGGCAAGGCGCGAGGTGTTAAATATACATTTCTCCTTATTGTAAGTGAGATTCAGCCGTTGGGCCGTACGGAGGAATTTCTCCAGATTAACATCGTGGTCCTGCTGGTCGCGGCCGCAGATGGTGACGTTATCTAGATAAGGAAACGTGGCCTGCAGCGCGTTCTGGTCAACCATCCGGTCCATCTCCCTTTGGAAGACCGAAACCCCGTTGGTGACGCCGAAGGGAACCCTAAGGAAGTGGTAGAGGCGGCCATTCGCCTCGAAGGTGGTATACTGGCGGTCCTCAGGGCGGATAGGGAGTTGGTGATAGGCCGACTTAAGGTCGATGGTGGAGAATACCCGGTACTGTGCAATCTGGTTGACCATGTCAGATATGCGGGGAAGGGGATATGCGTCCAGCTGGGTGTACCGGTTTATGGTTTGGCTGTAGTCGATGACCAGGTGGTTTTTATTGCCGGTCTTAACGACTACGACCTGGGCACGCCAGGGGCTGGTGCTCCCCTCGATGATGCCCTCCTTCAGGAGACGCTGCACCTCAGAGCTAATAAAAGCTCTGTCCCCGGCGCTGTACCGCCTGCTCTTGGTAGCGACGGGTTTACAGTTGCGGGTGAGGTTAGCGAACAAGGAGGGGGGCAGGACTGTGAGAGTGGAGAGGCCGCAGGTGGTATGCGGTGGGCGGTTTAAAAACTGCTGGTTGTAGACTGTGAGTGGGGGGAGGGGTCCACCGTATGCCAAAGTGACACTTTGGAGGTGGCATTGGAAATCCAGCCCTAGTAGGACGGCAGCGCAGAGCTGGGGCAGGACGAGAAGTTTAAAGTTTTTATATTCCGTGCCCCTAACCGACAGGGTCACCACACAGTATCCGCTGACGTCTGTTGAATGGGGCTTCGACGCCATCGAGATCCGATGGCGCGTTGGCCGGACAGTGAGGGAGTAGCAGCGCACTGTGTCTGGGTGAATAAAACTCTCCGTGCTCCCGCTGTCGAACAAGCAGGTTGTGGCGCGGCCGTTTACCTCGATGTCCATCATGGGCCTGGACAGATGATGCGGGAGAGCTTGGTCCAGCGTGACGGAGGCCAGTGTATGGCTGAGTGTGCTGCTGTCGTCGGCAGGTGAGGCGGTGGTCGGGCCTGGAGACAACATGGCGGCCGAGTGTGGCGAACAAAATGGCGGAGAAGATGGCCGCCCCCACGACTCACATGAGGCACTGTTGGCGTCTGTGGCCTTGATCAAAGATGGCCGCCCCACGACTCACATGAGGCACTGCTGGCGTCTGTGGCCTTGATCAAAGATGGCCGCCCCCACAACTCACATGAGGCACTGCTGGCGTCTGTGGCCTTGATCAAAGATGGCCACCCCCACAACCCACATGAGGCACTGCTGGCGTCTGTGGCTTTCCTTCTGCAGGCGTTCGCGAAGTGGCCTTTTTTTCTGCAGCCGGAGCAGGTCGCGTTCCTTGCAGGGCAGCGCGCCCTTTGATGTCTCGCCTGGCCACAGAAATAGCAGCTGGTGGCCCGATCGCGGGGCTCCGCTGCCGCAGCAGGTCCCGGGGGTGGCGGTCCCGATCGATTCCGGGACACCGACGCCGTAGTAGGTCCCAGGAGCGGCGGTGCGAGGTGTATTGCTGCCGGAGTCGGGCCCGAGTCCCACGGTCGCGCAGCACTGTACCCGGAGTACGCCTCGAGGTCCCGATGGGCCACTTCCAGGGAGCGAGCGAGGGCTGTAGCTGCTTTCAAGTCGAGGTCCTTTGATTCAAGCAGTCTTTGCCGTGAGTAGTCGGACCGAAGGCCTTTCACGAAGGCATCACGGATATTTCCTTCAGCATGTTGTGCAGCCGATACAGCTTTAAAGTCACAGTCCCTGCCGAGTGTTTGTAGCGCCCGTAAAAATTCATCTACAGACTCTCCTGGCTGTTGCGAGCGGGATCTTAGGAGATGTCTGGCATACATTGAATTTACTGGGCTCCAGTACTGCTCTTTTACCAGGTCGAGGGCCTCCTTGTATGTAGTAAGGTCCCGGATGAGTGCAAATACTTTAGGGCTCACCTGGGCGGTCAGAACTCTTAGCTTGTCGGCTTCCGATGGCACGCCGGAGGCTACCAGGTAGGATTCAAAGCAGCTCAGCCAGTGGTCGAAGTCGAGGGCTGAATTCGCTGCCTGTGGATTTAGATCCAGGTACGGCGGTCGGAGGGCTCGCAGCCAAGTCGGCTGCTGGGGCTGGTCAGTCATTTCAAAATTTAGCCAATAAAATTGATATACCTATCAATTCATTCCATGAAAAGCGACGAGTTAAGATAGTAACTATAGGTTTTTATTGGCTAAATAACAGAGCCCACCCTCGTGGGTGATCGGTTCCAGCAAGGAAGAATACTAGCCAAGCAATCACCTTTATACCTGGGCAAGCAGGCGGAGCCATGGGCGGAGTCAGCTGAGGTATGCCTAGGTATAACAGTGTGCGAGGCAAGAGGTAACCTTGTGTAGGTGATAACAACAGTGTAACAATAACAGTGGTTTACCACAGGTGTGCACTCTCCTGTACTAAGGGTAGGATGTGCAATCTCCTATACTAAGGGCAGGGTGTGCACTCTCCTGTACTAATGGTGGGGTGTGCACCCTATTTTACTAAGGGTAGGTTGTGCACACTCTGGTGCTAAGGGTAGTGTGATCAGTCTCCTGTACTAAGTGTAGGTTGTGCACGCTCCTGTACTAAGGGTAAGGTGTGCACCCTCTGGTGCTAAGAGTAGGGTGAACACTCTCCTGTACTAAGGTTAGGGTGTGCATCCTCTTGTGCTAAGGGTAGGGTGAGCACTCTCCTGTACTAAGGTTAGGGTGTGCAGTCTCCTGTACTAAGGGTAGGGTGTGCACTCTCCCGTACTAATGGTAGGGTGTTCACTCTCCTGTACTAAGGGTAGGGTGTGCAGTCTCCTGTACTAAGGGTAGGGTGGGCACCCTCTTGTACTAAGGGTAGGGTGTGCACTCTCCTGTACTGAGGGTAGGGTGTGTGTAAAGTCTGTGGGTTGTATAGCAAAGTAATACACAGACTACAAGAATAACTTAAACAGGACTTTACTATTCGAAGGTCAGGGCGAATCTGCCCAATAAATTCTGCCACAGCACTTATATACCGGTGTGGTCACCGTCGGTATTACAGTATACAGCAGCCAGGATAAAGTAGTGCCACACCTAAAATAGTTCTCTTAAAGGTGGACGGTTACATACAATAGTTCTCTTAAAGGTAGAACAGTTACATACACTACAATCCTCCCTTTTTAGCTTACAACATACTTATTCCCCATTAACATAACATCATAACATATCCAACTTCATGTTACAACAGTTCACAGAGGTAGTCTCTGCGGAAACAGTTCACAGATTCAGTCTCTGCGGGAAACAGTTCACAGATTCAGTCTCTGATCTTCTTGACTCGGTCCGGACCACGCCTCCGTGGTGTAGTCGGGTCACCTTGCTAGAGGGACTCATCCCATAGTCCTTCCCTAGACTTAACAGCTTTACTTCCATCACTTCTGAACCAGCATTGCTGACTTTTTAAAACAAACAAAAAACAGTTGGATTGCCTTGGGAAATTTTCCTACTTTCTAACTGAGCTGGCTCCGTTCGGGGGACCACGTGTGTGATCGGGTAGAGGTAATAATGGTTCAGATGGTTATCATCTTCTGCTTCGTCTTTTCCTTTTTTTGCTTCTTGGAGACTCTCGGGGCTCCATTGTCAGCTGCCAGCTGTAACGCCACCATCTCCCTATGTTCCTTAGACTTTAAGTGATTCATCCTGATTTCGGCACTTTGGGAGTTCTCGGCACAAGCTGGGCAGACCAGGTCCTCGTAATATTCAGTGTCACTCAACAGATCATGGTAATATTCGGTGTCGTCCTGAGCTAGGCCAGCGAGAGGGTCTTCTATTTCCTCCTTACCCAGCTGGACGTTAGCCGACTTTTGTTCCAAATCCCGACATCTGCCCTGAAGAGACTTCATCATGCGTTCAGATTCATCCCGCTTTTTCTGGGCTTCCTGCAAGTCTTTTACTAATGACCTCATTTGTGATTTCAATACTTCAACTTCATTCGGAGATTGATTGATCGGACTATTCAATCCCTCTACTGAAATAGCTGTTTCAGTATTCTGTTGTTCTACATTGCCGTGCGTCAGCGTACTTTTGGCATCCAAGGGCTGTTCTGCTGCAGACTTCTCAGTCTGGGTTGCCACCTCAGCTCTTCCAATGACTTTTGAGAGCTCCCTTCCCTTTGAAGATTGAGGCTCGTATTTAAGTTTTTCCCATTTTAGAGTTTTATCCCTCAGCATATGAATGAGTTGGCTGACTGTTAACTCTTCTGCCATCATCCCTTTTCCATTAACTGCAGGGCTGTTTAGAACCTTGTCCTGAGGCTCCTTTGCTGCTTCTACTTCGCCATCATCCGCAGCCCCCATCATTCGAATTTCCACAAATGAATCGTCCGGTGATGCTGCACCCAACTTCAGTAGGAGCTCGGAAGTCATATCGACCAACTCAGCTTTTTCTGCCTGCAACCTGCTAACCAGCGCCTTCAGTTGCGGCACTGAGGACCGCTGCCTCCAGCTGCATTTCTGCAGTTCCTTTCGCTGCGGCTTCGTGTGATGCTGCAATAAGGACAGCCCTATCCAGTGTAAGGTCGTTCTCTTCGAGCAGTCGCTTTTGCGTTCCTTCCTTCGACAGCCCGCACACGAACTTGTCTCGCAATGCCTCTGTCAGATTTCCTCCAAACTGGCAGTATTTCGCTAGCCTACGCAGTTCGACCAAGTATTCCGCGTTGCTTTCCTCTTTCCGTTGCGTTCTCGCATAAAATTTGAATCGTTCCGCCAACATCAGCGGTGTGGGGTTCAAGTGATCCTTCAGAACAGCAACAATATTATCGAAGGTTTGATCCGTCGGTTTAACTGGTGCTAGAAGATGCTTCAATAGCCCGTATGTCTTCGCCCCCATCGAGTTTAGCAAGGTTATAGCTTTATCATCATCCTCTATTTTATTGGCCTCACAATATATCTCAATGCGTTCTACATACGTGGCCCAATCTTCTACCTCGGAATCGAAATCGTTGATGTTACCACGCTTAGGCATCTTCACCTCCCTGATAAACAACAACGAAATATTTCTTTAACTCTTTTTTTTTCCAAGATGGCGGTTTCCCCGCGCTTATCTTCTTTCCCCGCCCCTTTCAAAATGGCGGTTCCCGCTTCTGTCTTTTTCTCCGCCTACTGGCGGCTTCCCGCGGTTTCCCGCGCTTATCTTCTTTCCCCGCCCACTTTCAAGATGGCGGTTCCCGCTTTTCTTCCCCTGGCGGGAGGGGTAAGCTTTTCCCTCGGGCGACGGCTGCTGGCTTTCGGGGTTCGCAGCCTGCGCTTCGGCTTCAGCCCGTTCCCTTCTCTCAGCCGGGCAACCGGCTCTGGGTACAACCCGTTGACGGCGAACGGTCTCAGCCGCTGGCTGGATCTCGCTCAGTCTCCCTCGCTCGGGCTCTGTCTCTCCGGTGCTGGGTACAACCCCTTGACGGCGAACAGTTTCAGCCGCTGGGCTGGATCTCGCTCAGTCTTCCTCGGGCTCTGTCTCTCCCGCTCGCGCGGCTCTCGCTCGCTCTCTCTCGGGCTCTGTCTCTCCCGTTCGCGCGGCTCTCGCTCGGGCTCTGTCTCTCCCGCTTGCGCAGCTCTCAATCGCGCCTCCCAGCCCTCTCGCAGTCCGGTGCTTCCCTCCCCGGCTGCGGCTGAGTTCTCCGCGATTTATTTATTTTATCTCTTCCCGCGCCTTACGATCCCGGTCGCAGCGCTTCGTGGCCTCGGTCACTGTCCGACCTTTTTCACCCCAATCGCGCCTCCCAGCTTCTCGCAGTCCGATGCTTTCCTCCCCGGCTGTGGCTGAGTTCTCCGTGGCTTATTTATGTTTATATCTTCCCGCGCCTTACGATCCCGGTCGCAGCGCCTCGTGGTCGCGGTATTTGTCCGGCCTTTTTCGCCGTCGCGGTCTAGTCGTCTCACGACGCTCCCCAGCCCGCTTGTACCGTGGCTTCTGCTCCACGCTGCCCCAGTCTCAGCGCCTCTGGGCCCGACTTCTGTCCGGCTCCTTTCCCCCTCGACCGTGGTCGAGTGCACTGCCCTTATCCTCCGTTTATTTGTTTCTATTTTCCCTTTACTCACAGTCACCGTGGCCGACTTGCTTCTCGTGCTGATCGGCTCACTCACCACCGTGGCAGAAGGGACAATCCGTGCCTATTGCTGATGGAAGACTTCGTGTTTGAAATCTTCCTCCTTTCTTGGTCTGCAGACTCGAGTTTTCTCTCAGCAAAACGACGAGGGCGGGTGCCTCTTCTCGATGCTCGTTTACTTCTTCAGAAGTATTGTTGCCGCAGGGTAAGATCGAACTCGTCGCCACTGTAAAGTCTGTGGGTTGTATAGCAAAGTAATACACAGACTACAAGAGTAACTTAAACAGGACTTTACTATTCGAAGGTCAGGGCGAATCTGCCCAATAAATTCTGCCACAGCACTTATATACCGGTGTGGTCACCGTCGGTATTACAGTATACAGCAGCCAGGATAAAGTAGTGCCACACCTAAAATAGTTCTCTTAAGGTGGACGGTTACATACAATAGTTCTCTTAAAGGTAGAACAGTTACATACACTACAGTGTGCACTCTCCTGCACTAAGGGTAGGGTGTGCACTCTCCTGTACTAAGGGTAGGGTGTGCACTCTCCTGTACTAAGGGTAGGGTGTGCACTCTCCTGTACTAAGGGTAGGGTGTGCAATCTCCTCTACTAATGGTAGGGTGTGCACTCCCAATTATTTAGTGTAGGTTGTGCACGCTCCTGTACTAAGGGTAGGGTGTGCAGTCTCCTGTACTAAGGGTAGGGTGCGCAATCTCCTTTACTAATGGTAGGGTGTGCACTCCCAATTAGTTAGGGTAGGGTGTGCACTCTCAATTACTAAGGGTAGAGTGGGCACTCTCCTCTACTAAGTGTAGAGTGTGCACACTCCTGTACTAAGGGTAGGGTGTGCACTCTCCCCTACTAAGGGTAGGGTGTGCACTCTCAATTTGTAAGGGTAGAGTGGGCACTCTCCTCTACTAAGGGTAGAGTGGGCACAGTCCTCTACTAAGGGTAGAGTGTGCACTCTCCTGTAGTAAGGGTAGGGTGTGCAGTCTTCCTTACTAAGGGTAGGGTGTGCAGTCTCCCTTACTAAGGGTAGAGTGTGCACTCTTCTGTATTAAGGGTAGGTTGTGCACTCTCCTGTACTAAGGGTAGGGTGTGCACTCTCCTGTACTAAGGATAGGATGTGCACTCTGAATTACTAAGGGTAGAGTGTGCAGTCTCCTGTACGAAGGGTAGAGTGTGCAGTCTGCTGTACTAAGGGTAGAGTGTGCAGTCTTCTGCACTAAGTGTAGGGTGTGCACTCTCAATTAGTAAGGGTAGGGTGTGCACTCTCAATTACTAAGGGTAGGGTGTGCACTCTCCTGTAAGAAATTTAGGGTGTGCCCTCTCATGAAATGATGGTAGGGTGTGTACTCTCCTGTACTAAGGGCAGGGTGCGCACTCTCGTGTACTAACGTTAGGGTGTGCACCCTCTTGTGCAAAGGGTAGGGTGTGAACTCTCCTGTACTAAGGGTAGGGTGTACACTCTCAAATACTAAGGGTAGAGTGTGCAGTCTCCTGTACTAAGGGTAGAGTGTGCAGTCTCCTGTACTAAGGGTAGAGTGTGCAGTCTTCTGTACTAAGTGTAGGGTGTGCACTCTAAATTACTAAGGGTAGGGTGTGCACTCTCCTGTAATAAGGGTATGGTGTGCCCTCTCTCGAAATGATGGCAGGGTGTGTACTCTCCTGTACTAAGGGCAGGGTGCGCACTCTCGTGTACTAAGGGTAGGGTGTGCACACTCTGGTGCTAAGGGAAGGGTGAGCACTCCCCTGTGCAAAGGGTAGGGTGTGAACTCTCCTGTACTAAGGGTACGGTGTGAACTCTCCTGTACTGAGGGTAGGCTGTGCACTCTCCTGTACTGAGGGTAGGCTGTGCACCCTCCTGTACTAAGGGTAGGGTGTGAACTCTCCTGTACTAAGGGTAGGCTGTGCACTCTCATGTACTAAGGGTAGTGTTTGCACGGTCCTGTACTAAGGGTAGGCTGTGCATGCTCCTGTACTAAGGGTAGGGTGTGCTCTCTGCTATACTAAGGTTAGTGTTTGCATGGTCCTGTACTAAGGGTAGGGTGTGCATGCTGTGTTGATTTCTTTGTGGGTTCAATGACGAGACATTTATGAAAGAGAATGTCTTTTAATCTAAAGCTTGTTCAACAAGTTAACAGCATTACAGGAGACACCATCTTAGGGATCCATCTAAAACGAAAGTAAAACCAAACTAAACTGCTTGTCTCTCACATGCCCTCTGCTGGTCAGGCATAAGTAATCAATCAGGCAAACATGCTGGTAAGGCATCATAATCAAACAGGCAACTACCATCACTATTTGCTGATATCATTACATCTCCCTTTCTTAAAACAAAAGTATTTTACTTTTAACTAACAACATGTTTTCTTTGTATTAATCTGCATTTTAACTGTAACACTTAATGAACTTACATTATCATTATCATGATCAAGGTTTTTTAACCTTGCTTTGTGTGTTCACATGAAATATGTAAATACACTAGAACTTGAAGAAAGAATAAGATAACATTACTTCCTTCTATAACAATAGTCCTTAAATTTGCTCAATGAGTCTCTCCCATTTTCTGTACACATGTGAAAAATCTGTGCCTCTCAAATGTCACGTTACGTTTAGGTATGCAGTAGGCCTCAAACTGTTCCATTATTTTATCTTGCTTCATTTTGTCTCCATCAGCAGCGAATGTGAAGTTATTGGGTCAGAAATTCCAGAACGGGGCTTGCAGCGCGTGCAAGCCCCATATTTGCACTTACCCCGCGCTCCTGCCGATCAGCTTCTGGGACGCCTGAACTTGGAGAAATAGAAAGCACATTCCCGGGCAGCGTATGACGTCACGCCGCCCAGGAGTGCAGCCAGCGCGGACCCAGGAGCGTGCAGTGTAAGTGAGACACGCCCCTTGAGGTCTCAGTTTCACTGGACACGCCCCCAATGTTTCTGTCAAGCTGCTTTGCTTTTTTACATGCAAAGCAGCAGTTTAAATAGGTTTTTGGAAGTTTTTTGAAGATTTTGGTAACTTTTATAAACTTTTTTAAATGTTTACATTATTTTGAGTAATCTGAAGTAGTTTTAAAGAGAATTAAAGCAATTTAAAGACTTTTAAAAGCCCTAAAAGAATTTTTTAAATTCCATTTACTTATTTAGCAATGCCGTCGTCATACGTGTCTTCACACTGTTCCCTTTGGGGAACTGTATGAAGTGGTGGAAGGATTTATGGCCGTGATTAACGCTCATTCCGTGACCGTAACCATCTTTGAACCAGCCATTAGGGCGGTTAGTCCTATGGCGGGAGGGTTTTACAGGCTCCCACAAGCTATACAAGGAGGGGGGGCCACCCACACCCACGGACGCAAATATCCCACTGGATGTCAACCCAGAATTTAGAGCCGGAGCTCCGACTCCACTTGCCGGGACTGTCTGGAGCGGGGTTCGAAACCCTACCCTGATCTGGCCCAGCGGTGGGGATCCTACCGCTATGACAAACGCCCAATCCGATTAGCAACGTGAAATTGCAGCATAGGGCTCCAGTCACGGGGAGGGAAAAGGCGCAGGAAACGTATGGGTGTCACCTTTTGTGCGGAGTGGGCCTTTTGCGTAGCAGTAAGCATCCCCGCCGCTGGGCCAGAAGGAGTAGGGTTTTGAACCCCACTCCAGACAGTCCCGGCAAGTGGAGTCGGAGCTCCAACTTTAAATTCTGGGTGGACATCCAGCGGGATACTTGCGTCCGTGGGTGTTGGTGGCCCCCCCCCCTCAGATGGGTTGTGGGAGCCCGTAAAACCCTCCCGCCATAGGACTAACCACCCTAATGGCTGGTTCAAAGATGGTTACGGTCACGGAATGAGCGTTAATCACGGCCATAAATCCTTCCACCACTTCATACAGTTCCCCAAAGGGAACAGTGTGAGGATACGTCCGATGATGACCTCTTGCGCAATGCACCTCCTTGGACCCTCAGTCGCAGATGCGAGGGGGCAAGTCGTGCAAGTGTTAAATTTTTTATTTTATTGACATGTAAAATGTTGGCCCAATAATTCCCTTCCAAATGCGCTAGTACGGTCGGGGGTACTTACGCATCTGGCCGGATGAAATGCCGGTTTTCAGCATGCACAGTGCATGTGGGGAAAACCGGCATTTCCTGTCCTCTGAACGAAGGGGTTCAGAGGCAGAACGCGTGCGACTGCACATGCAGCGCGTGCGCAGTATAATTCGCCGCTTTCATTAATGCTTTCAGTGAGGTCCAGTCATTACAACTTACACATGAAAAAAGCATGGGTGCAGTTGCTACAGAGGCTGCGGAGGAAGATATTTCTTATCGTGGAGCTTCTGAAAGTATGTATGTCTGTATATATTCCTTTGCGTGTTATGTATATATTCCTTTACTTATGTGTATGAATGTATTATTTAATTATGACTTTCAGAGAAAGTAACTTATTGGAAAATCATAATTAAAAACATACATTCATACACATTAGTAAAGGAATATAAAACATACATACATATACGTAAAGGAATATATGTGGACATACATACATAACTCATTCTCACATTCCATTCACACAGCCACAATTGCACCTTCTACCTACCGTGCTGAAAACCCTTTAAAAAATTTTTTTTTAACTTTAAAACTTACTTAAAATTTCTTAAAATAACTTCCCTCCCTTTCCCAAACAAAAATATTGCATTTCAAAAGCTCCACGATAAAATATATCTTCCTCCGCAGCCAATGAACCACTTTACACTTGCTTTTTTTCAGTGTAACTTCTAAGGACTTAACCTCACGGATTTCACGAATGAAATCCACGAAGTTCACTGCGCAAGCGCTGCCTGTGCAGTCGCACGCGCTCGAGGTCTGGAAATGCCGGCGTTCCCCGCATGCGCTGTTCATGCTGAACGCCGGCATTTCCAACGGCCAGAAGCGTGAGTAAGACGACCGTACTCACGCTTCTGGCCTGGAATTTCTGGCCCATTATACACCTCCAGCGCTTCATCACCCACGACATGTAAGAACACTGACGATTTATTTTTATCACTTTTCTCGTCAGCTCCGATTGCCGCTAAATACAACCCCACATGTTGTTTGAACCTCCTCCAATTTTCAGCCACATTACCTGTCAACTGAAGCTTCGCCGGTGGGAGTAAACCTTCCATTTTTTCACTTCGTTAGCTATTCTCCAAAGGTAAGTAACGATGTTCTCTTTCGGCTTGCTAATATGTGGAGAGCTGATTTCGCTGGGTAGCTTACTTGCCGCTATCTCGTCGAGTTGCTAACTTCAGATTTTTCCTCTTCATCTCTTTCAATCCCACTTCTGACACCATGTGTTGATTTCTTTGTGGGTTCAATGACGAGACATTTATGAAAGAGAATGGCCTAGAAATTCAGTATAGCCACTTTTGGGGCGGAAAAGTCGGGCGGCCGCTAAAGTTTGCGCCCGGCGCAAAGTCGAGGCCACTTCGCCGATATTCAGTAGCTTCGCCCTAAGAGTTTGCTCGAGCGCTAAAACTGGCGTTGCACAACTATCTTTAGGCGCAAAGCCGGCGGTGCTGAGCGAAACCGCCGAGGCCGGGCGCAGCGCAGGTGCGTCCATTTCTTGATTGACAGCAGACAGCCTGGCGCCGGCCAGCTCTTAAAGGGGGAAGGGTCGATTCCTTCTGCTGCGACGCCCTGGACACTGCAGCCCTCCAGCTAGGCCCAAACACTGCTGGTGAACAGAAATAGCGCCGGGAAAGATGCAGAAGGCCCGTGAACGAGCGCAGCGCTTCACTGGCCATGATTTGAGGGTGCTGGTTAGGGCTTTGGAGAGGAGACGCAAAGTCTTGTTCCCGGACAGTGGGAAGAAGCCTGCGACCAGCGTCTACAGGAAAGCCTGGAGGGAGGTCGCCATCAGGGTGACAGCCAACAGCGAGGTCCCCAGGAACTCTGTCCAATGCAGAAAAAAGTTCAATGACCTCACCAGGATTGTCAGGGTGAGTACCCTTTCCAGTGTCCTCCTCATCCTTGCATGTGCACCTCACATTATGGGCAAAGGGACCTGAAAGCCCTAATGGCCAGCCCTCATCCAGCAGCTATGGGACTGGCATGATCATCAATTGCACATTCTGCACTTTACACACTGGCCAAGCTATTCGACCATGGGAGGCAGTGCACACCAGATCAGGGCTACACACTGGCCAAGCTATTCGACCATGGGAGGCAGTGCACACCAGATCAGGGCTACACACTGGCCAAGCTATTCGACCATGAGAGGCAGTGCACACCAGATCAGGGCTACACACTGGCCAAGCTATTCGACCATGGGAGGCAGTGCACACCAGATCAGGGCTACACACTGGCCAAGCTATTCGACCATGGGAGGCAGTGCACACCAGATCAGGGCTACACACTGGCCAAGCTATTCGACCATGGGAGGCAGTGCACACCAGATCAGGGCTACACACTGGCCAAGCTATTCGAACATGGGAGGCAGTGCACACCAGATCAGGGCTACACACTGTACTTAGAGGCCGTCCTTTCTCTTGCAGGCCAAGCTGGCCCACAATCAGAAGAGCCGGACTGAGACCGGGGGAGGCGGTCCCCAGATCCAGCAGCTCACTGACCTGGAAGAGCGCGTGGGTCGCCTCATGGGAGCCCGGGTGATTGGTCCCATTGCCAGTGGAGATGCCGACCCTGTTCTGGGCACCAATGGTAAGGACATCACCTTTTGGACCTCTCTCGTCCCACTTGCGCATCAGATCTACATCCTTTGCCACTGTCCGACCAATGCGCTGAATGCCACCACTCATGCCTCCCTCGCTGACGCCCTCTCCTCAATCTAAAGCTACTCTTGTCCCTTCCTGCTTTCAGATGGTGAGGAGGAAGTCCCTGAAGCTGCCAGTGACAGCCCCTCGGAAGAGGAGGAGGAGGAGGAGGAAGAGGAACGCGGCCCATCAGGGGAACCCTCACCCGCGCCAGGGGATGCCAATGTAGGGGACACGTCTTCCGTGGACGAGAGCCTGGGGGAAGTGTCGGAGGGGAGTGTCGCTCCTGGGACCAGTGGCGTGCAGCAACGCAGGGGGTGTGCGGTTGCTCAGCGGCCTTCTTCCCAGAGGGGTGTAGTTGCTGGGCCCAGTGGCATCCAGCAACGCGGGAAGGGTCGGGCAGCTCGGCGGCCTTCTCCCCGAGGGAGAGTCCGGCCTCAAGTCCGGCGACGGTCAACTCCGAGGAGCTGCGCCTCCTCGATCAAATGGCCGTGGACTCAGAGCGCCGGCACACCGAGCTCATGGGGGTTGTGGCACGGATGCCTGAGGCCATCGAGTCCCTGGCTCATAGTGTGGCCGATTTCGGGGCCTCACAGGCCAGGAGTTTGGAGCAATTCGGGGCAGTACAGGCCGCGAGTCATGCCGATTTCGGGGCAGCACATGCAGCGAGTCGGCTGGAATTCGGGGCAGCACAGGCAGCGAGTTGGGTGGAATTCGGGGCAGCTCACGCAGCGAGTGGGCAGGTGATCAGTGGTGCCATGCAGTCACTGGCTGGTCTGATGCGGTCACAGACCAGGGCAGCACGGGCACTCACTGATGCCACACTCGCTGCGTCAGCCAGGCATCGCCAGGACACCCGCCGTGCTGTAGCAGCACAGCGGTCTGTCGTTCGGCACATTGCAGCGCATGCTGCAGTGCGGGCCCGGGCGAGTGCCAGTGTGTCGCTTGACCACCGGCCGCCTGCCATCCGCCAGCTTGCCCCCATTCCTCCAGCCGCCACTGTCACTCCCCCAGTGGAGCTGCCACGAGATGCTGGTCCGACTGATGCTAGCCAGCCACAGCTGCAGCATTCACCAGCCGGCCCCTCGAGGCCCAGACCTCGTCTAGGCCGACCCCCAAGGGCATCTGCCATGACGACATGTGCCCCTCAGGAGCCTTCCCCCAGCCTTGCAGTAGCCACTGGGCACGGTTTGAGGAGGAGCAGCAGGGCGGCCAGGGGCCGCCAAAGGCTGGACAAGGAATCGCCCTCGCGGGCCACAAAGTAGAGGGTGTGGACAAATGTTTTTTTATATTGCGATGGTTGTTTTGTTTCTGGGGATGGTTGTTTTGTTAAGGCCGAGGATGAAGGCCATTTTTGTTTAAATGTTTTGTTATTCCTCCCCAGGTTGTGGGAGTGATTCATGTGTGTGACTGTTTTTTGGGGGTCTTGTCTGTTTTTGGGTTTCATGTGGGAAGGGCCCTGAGTTTGTTCAATAAAGCTTTTTATTTATTCAGATTGTCTATGTTTGATCTTTGAAGTGTTTGTTGCCTTAAGCGGCTGAGGGCTTGCGGAGCGGCTGCATTCATGTTCTTTCATTGGCACAAGCCATTCCCTGACAGGGGGCCTAGAAGTGACGTTCAATAAGCCGCCGACGGGCGGCCCTTGGACCTTCTGCCTCCCTCCTGGGCTGGTACTCCTCCTCCTCCTCCTCCTCATGCTCCTCCTGCTCCTCCTCCTGAGGTGGTGCTCCAGCGTGAGGTGGCAGTGCCTGAGTCCTGCGGATAGCCAGGTTGTGCAGCATGCAGCAAACGACCACGAACTGGGAGACTCGCTCCGGCGAATACTGCAGAGATCCGCCGGAACGATCCAGGCAGCGGAACCGTTGCTTGAGGACGCCAATTGTTTGTTCTATGATGTTCCTGGTCGCTTGATGGCTCTCGTTGTATGCCTCTTCAGCAGGGGTCGTGGGCGCGTGGAGCGGGGTCATGAGCCAGGTACACAAAGGATAGCCTTTGTCCCCGATAAGCCATCCTCTTGGGTGAGGCTGTGCCTGGAAGATGTCAGCCACAGTAGTCTGTCGCAGGATAAAGGCATCGTGGCTGCTGCCTGGAAAGCAGGCATTGACAGCTAGGATGCGCTGCCTGTGGTCACACACCAGCTGTACGTTGAGGGAATGGTAGCCCTTCCGGTTGCGGTAATCCTCGGGATGGTCCACAGGTGCCCGCAAAGCCACATGCGTGCAGTCAATGGCGCCCTGCACCATGGGGAAGTCCGCGATTCTTGCAAATCCCACTGCACGCTGCTGCTGCCTCTCCAGGGTCATGGGGAAGGAGATGAATTGGCGTCTCCTTCTGAAAAGGGCATTGGTGACCTGGTGGATGCAGCAATGCACGGCGAACTGGGATATGTTAGCAATGTCCCCAGCAGCTGATTGGAAGGAGCCGGTGGCATAGAAGTTCAGAGCCACCGTCACCTTCACTTCCACCGACAGAGACGCCCTGCACCTCAGCTGTGGACGCAGATCTCTGTGAAGCAGCTGGCAGATCTCTGCAACCACCTCCCTTCTGAATCGCAGCCTCCTAACACATTGCGCGCCACTCATGTTGAGATACGAGACCTGCTGGCGGTATTGCCTGAGTGGGTAAGGCCCACGTTGCCGACGCCTGTTGCCCCCTCTGCGTCTAGCCAGGGCTGCCCCTCTCACACAGCGTCTGCGCGCCCTTCCGACATAAGGCTGAAACTCAGCGTTGGCACCCCACGCAGCCCCCATAATATGCTGGCAAACAATGAGATATCAGTGAGGCGAATTGCAAAGCTCTGGCCTGAAGCCAAAAATACCTGTCCTAGTGTTGGGCCAAAGCAGTAAGCTCCCTTCCTTGGTCTCTCTCCAAAAATCCGTTGCACAAGAGTGATTGCTGCCAAATGGCTGCCCTTTATAGTGCAGGGGAAGTGCCCTTTAATTTGCGCTCCCCGCGGCCCGCTTCGGCTGTGCACCGTTCCACTCCACAGTCGTTAGGGCCGCCCGGCGCACAATGGGCCGGCGCGACTGAAGTTCCGGTTTGGGGCGCACAAAGGGCGTTGCACAAGGAAATGATGTCATGATCTGCACGCGCAGCAGGGCGCGCGCTAAGACTTTGCACCGGCGCTAAATGTCTACTGAAGTTGGGGCGAGGCGCAGATCGCGCTGCGCCCGGGCGCTAAGCGCCTAGCGCTCGAGATCTACTCCTCCTAAGGCGCTAACGGCTGGCGCAGCCAACTGAATTTCTAGGTCAAGGTCTTTTAATCTAAAGCTTGTTCAACAAGTTAACAGCATTACAGGAGACACCATCTTAGGGATCCATCTAAAACGAAAGTAAAACCAAACTAAACTGCTTGTCTCTCACATGCCCTCTGCTGGTCAGGCATAAGTAATCAATCAGGCAAACATGCTGGTAAGGCATCATAATCAAACAGGCAACTACCATCACTATTTGCTGATATCATTACACACGCTCCTGTACTAAGGGTAGAATTTGCACACTCCTGTACTAAGGGTAGGGTGTGCACTCTGCTGTACAAAGGGTAGGGTGTTCCCTCCCCTGTACTAGGGGTAGGGTGTGCACCTCCTGTACTACGGGTAGGCTGTGCACTCTCCTGTACTAAGGGTAGGGTGTGCACTCTGCTGTACTAAGGATAGGGTGTGCACTCTCCTGTACCAATGGTAGGGTGTCCACTCTCCTGTACTAAGGGTAGGGTGAGCACTCTCCTGTACTAAGAGTAGGGTGTGCACTCTCAATTACTAAGGGTAGAGTGTGCAGTCTCCTGTACTAAGGGTAGACTGTGCACTCTCGTGTAATAAGGTTAGGGTTTGCACTCTCCTGTGCTAAGGGTAGGGTGTGCACCCTCCTGTGCTAAGGGTAGGGTGTGCAACCTCCTGTCCTAAGGGTAGGGTGTGCGCACTCTGCTGTACTAAGAGTAGGGTGTGCACGCTCCTGTAATAAGGGTAGGGTGTGCACTCTCCTGTAATAAGTGTAGTGTGTGCACTCTCCTGTACTAAGGGTAGAGTGTGCACTCTACTGTACTAAGGTTAGAGTGTGCACTCTCCTGTACTAAGGGTAGGGTGTGCCATCTCCTCTACTAATGGTAGGGTGTGCACTCCCAAATAGTAAGGGTAGGGTGTGCACTCTCAATTACTAAGGGTAGAGTGGGCACTCTCCTTTACTAAGGGTAGAGTGTGCACACTCCTGCACTAAGGGTAGGGTGTGCACTCTCCTCTACTATGGGTAGGGTGTGCACTCTCAATTAGTAAGAGTAGAGTGGGCACTCTCCTCTACTAAGGGTAGAGTGTGCACTCTCCTGTACTAAGTGTAGCGTGTGCACTCTCCTGTACTAAGTGTAGGGTGTCCACTCTCCTGTGCTAAGGGTAGGGTGCGCACTCTCAATTACTAAGGTTAGAGTGTGCAGTCTCCTGTCCTAAGGGTAGAGTGTGCAGTCTCCTGTACTAAAGGTAGAGTGTGCAGTGTTCTGTACTAAGGGTAGGGTGTGCGCTCTCAATTAGTAAGGGTAGGGTGTGCACTCTCGTGTACTAAGGGTAGGGTGTGCATACTCTGGTGCTAAGGGAAGGGTGAGCACTCCCCTGTAGTAAGGGTAGGGTGTGCACTCTCCTGTACTAACGTTAGGGTGTGCACCCTCATGAGCAAAGGGTAGGGTGTGAACTCTCCTGTACTAAGGGTAGGCTGTGCACTCTCCTCTACTAAGTGTAGGCTGTGCACTCTCCTGTACTAACGTTAGGGTGTGCACCCTCATGTGCAAAGGGTAGGGTGTGAACTCTCCAGTACTAAGGGTAGTGTGTGAACTCTCCTGTACTACGGGTAGGGTGTGCACTCTCCTCTACTTAGAGTTGGGTGTGCAGTCTGTTTTACTTAGGGTAGGGTGTGCACGCTCCTGTAGTCAGGGGAGGGTGTACACTTTCTTGTACTAAGGGTAGGGTGTGCACCCTCTTGTGCTAAGGGTAGAGTGTGCACACTCTCCGGTGCTAAGGATAGGGTGTGCACTCTCCTGTACTAAGGGTAGGTTGTGCACTCTCAATTACTAAGCGTTGAGTGTGCAGTCTCCTGTACTCAGGGTAGAGTGTGCAGTCTCCTGTATTAAGGGTAGAGTGAGCACTCTCCTGTAATAAGGGAGAGTGTGCACTCTCCTGTACTAAGGGTAGGGTGTGCGCTCTCCTCTACTAAGGGTAGGGGGTACACCCTCAATTAGTAAGGGTAGGCTGCGCACTCTCAATTACTAAGGGTAGGGTGTGCACTCTCCTCTACTAAGGGTAGAGTGTGCACTCTCAATTAGTAAGGATGGGGTGTGCACTCTCAATTACTAAGGGTAGGGTGTGCACTCTCCTGTACTAAGGGCACGGTGCGCACTCTCATGTAATAAGGTTAGGGTTTGCACTCTCCTGTACTAAGGGTAGGCTGTGCACTCTCCTGTACTAAGGGTAGGGTGTGCACTCTCCTGTACTAAGGGTAGGTTGTGAACTCTCCTGTACTAAGGGTAGGCTGTGCACTCTCCTGTACTAAGGGTAGGGTGTGCACTCTCCTGTACTAAGGGTAGGGTGTGAACTCTCCTGTACTAAGGGTAGGCTGTGCACTCTCCTGTACTAAGGGTAGGGTGTGCACTCTCCTGTACTAAGGGTAGGGTGTGAACTCTCCTGTATCAAAGGTAGGCTGTGCACTCTCCTGTACTAAATGTAGGGTGTGCACTCTCCTGTACTTAGGGTAGGTTGTGCACTTTGCTGTACTAAGGGCAGTGTTTGCATGGTCCTGTACTAAGCGTATGGTATACACGCTCCTGTACTAAGGGTAGGGTGTGCACGGTCCTGTACTAAGGGTAGGGTGTGCACCCTCTTGTGCGAAGCGTAGAGTGTGCACACTCTCCGGTGCTAAGAATAGGGTGTGCACTCTCCTGAACTAAGGGTAGGATGTGCACTCTCCTGTACTAAGGGTAGGGTGTGCACCCTCATGTACTAAGGGTAGGGTGTGCACTCTCCTGTACTAAGGGTAGGGTGTGCACACTCAATTACTAAGGGTAGAGTGTGCAGTCTCCTGTACTAAGGGTCGAGTGTGCACTCTCGTGTAATAAGGTTAGGGTTTGCACTCTCCTGTGCTAAGGGTAGGGTGTGCACCCTCCTGTGCTAAGGCTAGGGTGTGCAACCTCCTGTACTAAGGGTAGGGTGTGCACTCTCTTGTACTAAGGGTAGGGTGTGCACCCTCTTGTACTAAGGGTAGGGTGTGCACACTCTGCTGTACTAAGGGTAGGGTGTGCACTCTCAATTACTAAGGGTAGAGTGTGCAGTCTCCTGTACTAAGGGTCAAGTGTGCACTCTCGTGTAATAAGGTTAGGGTTTGCACTCTCCTGTGCTAAGGGTAGGGTGTGCACCCTCCTGTGCTAAGGGTAGGGTGTGCACTCTCTTGTACTAAGGGTAGGGTGTGCACCCTCTTGTACTAAGGGTAGGGTGTGCACACTCTGCTGTACTAAGGGTAGGGTGTGCACTCTCAATTACTAAGGGTAGAGTGTGCAGTCTCCTGTACTAAGGGTAGAGTGTGCACTCTCGTGTAATAAGGTTAGTGTTTGCACTCTCCTGTGCTAAGGGTAGGGTGTGCACCCTCCTGTGCTAAGGGTAGGGTGTGCAACCTCCTGTACTAATGGTAGGGTGTGCACTCCCAAATAGTAAGTGTAGGGTGTGCAGTCTCAATTACTAAGGGCAGAGTGGGCACTCTCCTTGTAGTGTCCGTGTGTTGATAAAGACACTGAAGACAGGAGTTGGTTCATAGGTATTTACTAAGCAAAGTCTGGGGGGGGGGGGGTTCTAACGGATATACACAATACACAGGCTTATATAGCCCGAGTGGCAATCACCGGCCCCACAGCACACCTGGGGCTTTTAAAGGCACATACACTACAATTCCTCCCCTTTTAGCTAACCAGTACATCATATTTTAAGTAATTATTAATTTACATGTTATAAGCAAAATAATATACATTGCTGTAGTTAATTAATTATAAGTCAGTCTCTCAGGAGGCTTCCTGACTCGGCCCGGATAACGCCTCGGGGGTGTAGTAGTTTCTGGTGGTGTAGTAGGTTCTTCTGGCAAGGCTGATTCGGCTTGAATGCCAGTGTCGGGTTCATCGGGTTCCAGTATCACCGGATCGGAGGTAGATATGGGTATCTCTACTTCATCGTTAGATGTATAGAGTTGTGGTGTAGGTTGTCCCTTTTCGGATGACTTTATGATTTGGTCAGCATGGCGCCTTATTATGCTTTCTCCGATGTCCACGGTATACATCAGCGGTCCTAGTCGTGTGCAGATAGTTCCAGGCTGCCATTTCTCGGTACGGTAGTCCCGAGCCAAAACTTGTTGACCTATCTGGAAGGTTCTAGTTGGCCTTTCATTCATGCCTTGAAACTGCCGGTTCTCCACGTCCCTTCTGATGTTGGGCTTGACCAAATCCAGCCGGCATCTTAGGTTTCTATTGAAGAACATCATGGCGGGAGTTTGGTTGGTAACCATATGTGTTGCATTCCTTTATGCGAATAAGAAGTTATCCACCTTGTGCTGAAGTTTTATGTCTTCATTACCCATGGCCTTTATGGCCTTCTTGAAGGTCTGGACAAACCTTTCAGCCAATCCATTGGTGGCGGGATGGTATGGGGCGGACGTGTAGTGCTTAACCCCATTGTTTTTTAAGAACTTTCTGAATTCTTCGGACACAAATTGCGGTCCATTATCAGAACAGATGTGTTCCGGCAGCCCATTCCTGGCAAATATGGTCCTTAATACTGTGATGGTTTTTTCCGTGGTGGTGGAGGATATCTTTATTACCTCCAGCCACTTGGAGTGTGCATTAAGAACATTGAGTCCATAAATGGACCAGCAAAGTCGATGTGTACCCTTTGCCAGGGAGATGAGGGCCACTCTCATGGATGTAGAGGGGCTTGTGGTGGAGCGTTTTGGACCTTCTGGCTCTTGGTCATTTCTTCGATGTCTCCATCGATACCTGGCCACCATACAAACGCCCTGGCTAGGTTCTTCATTTTCACTCCACCCAGATGCCCCTCGTGAAGCTCCTTTAGCACTTTATCCTGTAGTTTGGGTAGAATCACCACTCTGGATCCACACATCAAGGTTCCTCAGCACACTGACAGCTGTTCTCTTCTTTGCGAGAATGCTGGCAACAGTGGTTTGCCATGTGCTGGCCATCCCTTCACTGTTAAATCGTAGACCCATGAAAGAGTCGGGTCATTTCTCGTTTCCCTTTCAATGGCAGAATTTGTTACTGGTAGACTATGGTAGAGTGGAACACCTCCATTGGGTCTACTGTAGGTGCCTCTTCTACCGTTGGCAACGGTAGGCGCGATAAACCGTCAGCATTCCCATGCTGTTTTGACCCTTTGTATTCTATGTTGTATTGGTGTGCCCCTAGAAAAAGGGACCACCTCTGTAGCCTTTGCGCTGTCATAATGGGAACACCCTTTTTAGGGTTGAATATGGAGATGAGGGGTTGATGGTCAGTCAACAAGGTAAATTTTTGTCCATGTAGGTAATGGTTGAATTTCTTTACTCCCCATACCAGGCTGAGTGCTTCCCTGTCGATTTGGGCATAGTTACGCTCAGCTGAGTTCAATGAGCGTGACGCAAAAGCTATCGGCCGTTCCGAGCCATCAGGGAATTTATGCGATAATACTGCTCCTATGCCATAAGGGGATGCATCGCACGCCAGTCTGGTTGGCAGTGATGGGTTGTAATGAGCCAAAACTTCGTTGGATGTGATTAAGTCTTTGCATTTATGGAAGGCACTTTTGCAGTCTTCGTTCAATTTCCAAATTACTCCTGTTTGTAGCAATTCATTAAGAGGGTGTAGAAGAGTTGATAAGTTCGGTAAAAATTTATGATAGTAATTTATTAATCCCAGGAACGACCTTAATTGTGAAACATTTTCAGGTGCTGGGGCTTTTATGACCGCCTCAATTTTTTCAGGTGACTTATGCAACCCTTCCTTATTTATTATGTGGCCACAATATGATATTTGATTTCGGAAAAATTCGCACTTGGGGCGATTTGCTCGTAGGCCCCGTTCTCTCAGCCTAGTGAGCACCTGCTCTAAATTGGCAAGGTGCTCATTGTCGTTTTCTCCTGTTACAAGGATGTCGTCTAGGTAGCATTGAGTCCCCGGAATCCCTTGGAGGACTTGCTCCATAGCTCTTTGCCAGATAGCTGGAGCGGATGCTACTCCGAAAACCAGTCGATTGTACTGGTACAGACCATTGTGTGTATTTATCGTGAGATATTTTTTAGAGGCCTCTTCAACCTCCATCTGTAGATATGCCTGTGCCAAGTCAATTTTGGTGAAACGTTTCCCTCCGGATAGTGAGGCAAAAATATCTTCTATCCTCGGAAGAGGATACTGTACCGTGTGAAGGACCGGGTTTACAGTCACCTTGAAGTCTCCACAGATGCGAATTTTTCTCTGTTCTTCAGATTTATCATTCTTCAATGCTTTCTTCATGACTGGGACGATGGGTGTTGCCCACTCGCTCCAATCTATTTTAGATAATACGCCTGCCTTTTCCAAATTCTCCAGCTCTGCCTTGACTGCTGGACGAATTGCGTATGGCACCGGTCTTGCCTTAAAAAACTTGGGAATTGCTGCATCTTCCACTTTTATTGAGGCGGTGATGCCTTTCAAGGTTCCTAGTTTCTCTTGAAACACTTCCTTGGCGTTGGCCAAGATGTCTTTTAATCGTTCAGGTATGACGTCATCATCATTTTTTTCCTTACTGGTCACTGTCAGTGCCTGAATGGAGTGCCAGTCTAAACGTATTTTTCTGATCCATTCACGTCCCAACAGCGGTGGACCACCATCTTGTAGAACGTATAAATACAACTTCTGTATTTCCTTGCCGTTGTATACAACAGGCACCCTTATTTTTCCTTTGGGGTATACTTTCTGCCCCGTATATGTTTTCAAGATAATGGATGTGTCTTTTAAAGGTATATGCGGAAATAGCCGCTCGTAATCCCGTCGATTTATGACGGTCAGAGCTGATCCTGTATCTAGCTCCATTTTAACTGGGGACCCTGCTATTGTGAGGGTAACCCAAATGGTCTGGTAATCTTCTTTGGCAATTACATTATGTAATTTGAGAGAGCTTAGTCTCTTGTTCCCGGAGTCGCTATCGCTCTTCTGGTCTTCGGAGCTACTGTCCGTCATCATTTGTACCTTTCTGTGCTTTTCCTTATTGGTTCTTTTCCTGTTAGTGGATTTTTTGTTTTCAGATCGGCACACACGTGGAATGTGCCCCATCTTTCCGCATCGCCTGCATGCTTTTTCCTTGAACCAGCAGTCCCTCTGGTCATGGGTGGATCTGCCACAGCGATAACATCTCTCGAAACCCCGTGTCATTTCATGGGTGCCGAAGTCCTGTGGCCTTTGTTGTATCTCTGCAGCTCCTATTGCACTGAAAGCCTTGTCCAGTGTTAAATTTTTCTCAGGAGATTGCTTTTTTTGTGTTTCTACACTTAGGGGATTGCAGACGAATTTGTCTCGCAGAGAATCTGCCAGTCCTGCCTCGAATTGGCAGTGTAGGGTATCAACAATCTCCTTAAAATTCTTGTCCATCGGTTCGGCTGGAGTGATTAAGTTTCGTAACAGCTTGTATGTCTTTGCGCCCATTAGATCCAGAAGTACTGAAGCTTTTTTTTCATCTTCTATTCCATTTGCGGTGCAATATACCTCCACTCTTTCCACATATGTGGTCCAATCCTCTATCTCGTTATCAAAAACATCAATATTGCCAAAATTAGGCATCTTAGAAAAGATATGGCGCTTCCCGCGCTTTTCTTTCTTTTCTGTAGAAAAGATATGGCGGCTCCCGCGCTTTCCCGCCGCTGCTGCCGATGACAACGCTGTTTACTGCGGTTTTCGTTTGTTTTATTTTTTTATTTATTGTTGGAGACTCGTTCCCGCCGGAATTTCTCTCCAGGTCTGAACGCTGACCTGCTTGCCATGCCGGCCGTCTCCCGAGTGCTCCCTCCCAGTCCGTTATTGCTTGCCTCCGATTTCGCTGCCTGTCTCAGCTGTAGAGCCAGCCGCTGGAGCCCCAGCCTGATGCCCAGGAAGGATTAGCGCAGTACCTGCCACCAGCTTGGCCAGCTGGTAAAACCACAGCTTCTCTCACTTCTTTGAGTCTTCAGGAAGCCCGAGGAATCGATGCCCTTGAGGTGCTGCCGAATTGCAGGTAAGTCCGTTTCCACTTCGTCGCCACTGTAGTGTCCATGTGTTGATAAAGACACTGAAGACAGGAGTTGGTTCATAGGTATTTACTAAGCAAAGTCTCGGGGGGGGGGGTTCTAACAGATATACACAATACACAGGCTTATGTAGCCCGAGTGGCAATCACCGGCACCACAGCACACCTGGGGCTCTTAAAGGCACATACACTACACTCCTCTACTAAGGGTAGAGTGTGCACACTCCTGTACTAAGGGTAGGGTGTGCACTCTCCTCTACTATGGGTAGGGTGTGCACTCTCAATTAGTAAGAGTAGAGTGGGCACTCTCCTCTACTAAGGGTAGAGTGTGCACTCTCCTGTACTAAGTGTAGAGTGTGCACTCTCCTGTACTATGGGTAGGGTATGCACCCTCCTCTACTAAGGGTAGGGTGTGCACTCTCCTGTACTAAGGGTAGGGTGTGCACTCTCCTGTACTAGGGTAGGGTGTGCAGTCTTCCTTACTAAGGGTAGAGTGTGCACTCTTCTGTACTAAGGGTAGGGTGTGCACTCTCCTGTACAATGTGTAGGGTGTGCACTCTCCTGTACTAAGGGTAGGGTGTGCACTCTCAATTACTAAGGTTAGAGTGTGCAGTCTCCTGTACTAAGGGTAGAGTGTGCAGTCTCCTGTACTAAAGGTAGAGTGTGCAGTGTTCTGTACTAAAGGTAGGCTGTGCACTCTCCTGTACTAACTGTAGGGTGTGCACTCTCCTGTACTAAGTGTAGGGTGTGCACTCTGCTGTGCTAAGGTTAGGGTATGAACTCTCCAGTACTAAGGGCAGGGTGTGAACTCTCCTGTACTAAGGATAATGTGTGCAACCTCCTGTACTAAGGGAAGTGTGAGCACTCTACTGTACTCAGGGTAGGGTGTGCACTCTCCTGTACTCAGGGGAGGGTGTGCACTTTCTTGTACTAAGGGTAGGGTGTGCACTCTGCTGTACTAAGGGTAGTGTTTGCACGGTCCTGTACTAAGGGTAGGGTATACACACTCCTGTACTAATGGTAGGGTGTGCACTCTCCTGCAATACGGGTAGTGTTGCAAGGTCCTGTACTTAGGGTAGGGTGTGCATGCTCCTGTACTATGGGTGGGTTGTGCACTCTCCTTTATTAAGGGTAGCATGTACATCCTAGTGCGAGCAAGCACTGAGTGCGAGTCATCAAAGAGTGCTCTGAGTTTGGGTAAGTGTGAGAGTTCTTTAATTGTTATTTCTCTTTAAATCATTCTTGATAAGATTACTTAAGCAGTTTAAGTAAAGGGGAAAAGTTAAATATTTGGGATTCTGTTGGTTTAAGAAGAGTAAAGCAAGGTTACACTGCAGCAGGAGTAAATTGGCACAGCAGGCAGTGGAAACCAGTTTTCTAACCAATCAGCAGGGGTGACTCATTTGGCTGTAAACAAACAAACAGTATAAAAAGACCAGTCCGAGTGTGAGCAAGCACTGAGTGCGAGTCATCAAAGAGTGCTGTGAGTTTGGGTTAGTGTGAGTTAGGGTAAGTGGGGTGTTAGGTACTCTTTTCAAACTTTAACTCTGTGGGTTGTAGTTAATAAGGCCTTTCTGCTGCAGAGTGACTGTTGGTAAACCATTTAACTGGTGTAACTAGAGGGATTGATTTAATTTAAATCCAATTACTTAAAGGGGATACTAGCATCTAAAATCGGGCAGAGGGTGTCCATAAATAACAATAAAAAATGTAATTAATTACATAGAATGGAGCAGGTGATGTGTTACTGTTGCAAGATGTGGGAGCCGGGGAACCCCATTTAGGTTCACGGTGATTACGTCTGTGACAAGTGTCTGCTGCTACAGGAACCCCAGCTCCGTGCTGATGAGCTGGAGTCTGAGCTTCAGACACTGCGACACATCAGGGAGGGGGAAAAGTACCTGGACTCTGTGTATCAGGAGGTGGTCACACCTATGAAGTTAATTAATTCAGATGTAGCCCATGGTCAGGGACAGGACGGTGTGACTACGAGTGAGGCAGGTACGGGGATCCAGGATGTAGAGCTGGAGGAGCCGCAGCCCTTGCTCTTGTCCAACAGGTTCGAGGTTCTTACTCCCTGTGGGGACAGGAGCAGGGACTGCAGGGAGGATGAGCAACCTGGCCACAGCACCATGGAACGGGGGGCCATTCAAGAGGGGGGAGTAAATAGAAATGTTGTAGTGGTAGGGGATAATATTATTAGGGGGATAGATAGAGTTCTCTGCAGCCGAGAGCGAGAGTCCCGAAGGCTGTGTTGCCTACCCGGTGCCAGGGTTAAGGACATCTCCTCTGGGCTGGAAAGAAACTTGCAGTGGGAGGGGGTGGATCCAGTTGTCGTGGTCCATGTTGGTACAAACGACGTAGATAGGACTAGGAAGCCGGTTCTGTTAAAGGAGTATGAGCAGCTTGGGGTCAAATTAAAAAACAGAACCTCAAGGGTAATAATCTCTGGATTATTACCTGAGCCACGAGCGAATTTGGCTAGGACAAATAAAATTAGAGAGTTAAATTCGTGGCTCAAAGACTGGTGTGGGAGAAATGGGTTTTGCTTCCTGGGACACTGGCACCAGTACTGGGGCAGGAGGGAGCTGTTCCGTTGCAACGGGCTTCACTTGGCCAGTGCTGGGACTAGAGTCCTGGTGGATCATATAACTAGGGCTGTAGAGAGGGCTTTAAACTAACTAGTCGGGGGGAGGTTCCTAGAGAGCAAATAATAAAAATGACAACGGAGAAGGTCATAGACTTAGGTAGCAGTGGGGCAATTAAAAACCAGAGTGTGTCAGGAAGGGGCAGAAGGAATGGAGTAAAAGGTAAAGTAATAAAAAGGGCAAAAGCAGGAACTAAGTGTCACAAAACATATTTGAAAGTTCTCTATTTGAATGCACGTAGTATTCGTAACAAAATAGACAAGTTAATTGCACAAATAACTACATATGGGTATGATCTTGTGGCCATTACAGAAACATGGCTGCAGGGTGACAATGCCTGGGAATTAAACATACCAGGTTATTTAACGATCAGGAAGGACAGGCAGGAAGGAAGGGGAGGTGGGATGGCTATGATAATAAAGGAAGGAATCACTGTAATACAGAGAAATGATATTGGGTCAAAAGATCAGGATAATGAAACAGTTTGGGTGGAGGTAAGGAATAATAAGGGGAAAAAAACACGAGTGGGCGTAGTCTATAGGCCTCCGAACAGTTGCAACTCTGTTGGACGGAGTATCAATCAGGAAATAGTTGAGGCTTGTAATAAGGGAACATCTACAATTATGGGGGATTTTAACTATCATATTAATTGGACAAATCAAATTGGGCACGGCTGCCTTGAGGATGAGTTCATTGAGTGTATTAGGGATGGGTTTCTTGAGCAGTATGTAACAGAACTGACCAGGGGGCAAGCAACCTTAGATCTGGTCCTGTGTAACGAGACAGGATTAACTAAAAATGTCCTAGTAAAGGATCCCCTTGGAATGGTTGAATTCCATGTTCAATTAGAGGGTGAGAAGGTTGGATCTCAAACAAGCGTGCTAAGCTTGAATAAAGGAGACTATGAAGGTATGAGAGTGGAATTGAGTAGAGTGGATTGGGAAAATAGATTAAAGGGTAAGACGATACATGATCAGTGGTGTACATTTAAGGAGTTATTTTACAACTTCCAAAAAAAAAATATTCCACTGAGAAGAAAAGGGTGTAAAAGAAAAGACCGCCATCCGGTGCTAAGTAAAGAAATTAAGCATATAAGTTAGCCAAATCTAGTGGGAGGATAGAGGATTGGGAAAACTTTAAAAGACAGCAAAAAATAACAAAAAGATTGATTAAGAAAGGGAAGATAGATTATGAAAGTAAATTAGCAAAAAATGTAAAAACAGAGAGTAAGAGTTCTTATAGTTATATAAAAAGAAAAAGGGTGGCTAAAGTAAATGTTGGTCCCTCAGAGGTTGAGACCGGGAAATTAATGGTGGGAAATATGGAGATGGCAAAAACACTGAATGAATATTTTGTATCAGTCTTTACAGTAGAGGACACTAAGAATATCCCAACACTGGACAAACAGGGGGCTATAGGGGGGAGGAGCTAAATATGATCAAAATCACTAAGGAAGTGGTACTCGGTACAATAATGGGACTCAAGGCGGATAAATCACCTGGACCAGATGGCTTACATCCTAGGGTCTTGAGGGAAGTGGCGGTAGGGATTGTGGATGCATTGGTAATAATTTTCCAAAACTCCCTGGACTCAGCAAAGGTCCCGGCAGACTGGAAAACTGCTAATGTAACACCCTTATTTAAAAAGGGCAGTAGACAGAAGGCTGGAAACTATAGACCGGTTAGCCTAACATCTGTGGTAGGTAAAATTTTGGAGACCATTATTAAGGAGACATTACTAGGCCATTTGGATAATCATAATTTAATAGGACAAAGTCAGCATGGTTTTATGAAGGGGAAGTCATGTTTGACAAATTTGCTGGAGTTCTCTGAGGAAGTAACATATAGGGTGGATAAAGGGGAACCAGTGGACGTAGTGTATTTAGACTTCCAAAAGGCATTTGACAAGGTGCCACACAAAAGATTATTGCTTAAGATAAAAAATCATGGGATTGGGGGTAATATTCTGGCATGGATAGAGGATTGGCTATCTAACAGAAGGCAGAGAGTTGGGATAAATGGTTCATTCTCAGACTGGCAATCAGTAACTAGTGGTGTTCCGCAGGAGTCAGTGCTGGGTCCCCAACTCTTTACAATCTATATTAACGATTTGGAGGAGGGGACCGAGTGTAACATATCAAAGTTTGCAGATGATACTAAGATGGGAGGGAAAGTAGTGAGTGAGGAGGACATAAAAAACCTGCAAGGGGACATAGACAGGCTAAGTAAGTGGGCAGAGATTTGGCAGATGGAATACAATACTGGAAAGTGTGAGGTTATGCACTTTGGCAGGAAAAATCGTAGAGCAAGTTATTATCTTAATGGCAAGAAACTGGAAAGTACTGAAGTACAAAGGGATCTGGGGGGCCTGGTGCACGAAACTCAAAAGGTTAGTATGCAGGTGCAGCAAGTGATTAAGAAGGCCAATGGAATGTTGGCTTTCATTGCTAGGGGGATAGAATATAAAAATAGGGAGGTATTGCTTCAGTTGTACAAGGTATTGGTGAGACCGCACCTGGAATACTGCATACAGTTTTGGTGTCCATACTTAAGAAAAGACATACTTGCTCTCGAGTCAGTACAAAGAAGGTTCACTCGGTTAATCCCGGGGATGAGGGGATGGACATATGAGGAGAGGTTGAGTAGATTGGGACTCTACTCATTGGAGTTCAGAAGAATGAGAGGCGATCTTATTGAAACATATAAGATTGTGAAGGGGTTGGATTGGGTGGATGCGGGGAGGATGATCCCGATGATGGGTGAAACTAGAACTAGGGGGCATAGTCTTAGAATAAGGGGCTGCTCTTTCAAAACTGAGATGAGGAGGAACTACTTCACTCAGAGGGTGGTAGGTCCATGGAATATGCTGCCCCAAAAAGCTGTAGAAGCTACATCATTACATAAATTTAAAACAGAAATAGACAGTTTCCTAGAAGTAAAGGGAATTAAGGGTTACGGGGAGCAGGCAGGAATTTGGACATGAGTCTAGGTTCGGATCGGACATGGCCCTGTGGGTAACGGAGCGGGCCCAGGGGCCGTGTAGCCTGGTTCTGCTCCTATTTCATGTGTCTAATTCTGTTAGATTCAGGAGATGGTTCTGTGATAGTATATTTGAGGTTAGGATCAGATCAGCCATGATCTTATTGAATGGCGGAGCAGGCTCGAGGGGCCGATTGGTCTACTCCTGCTCCTATTTCTTATGTTCTTATGTTCTTATGTTCTAAGGTTAAGGTCTGCATGCTCCTGTACTAAGGCGAGCATGTGCACCCTCCTGCACTAAGGGTAGGGTGTTCAATCTCCTGTACTAAGGTTAGGGTGTGCACTCTCCTGTACTAAGGGTAGGGTGTGCACCCTCTTGTACTAAGTGTAGGGTGTGCACTCTCCTGTAGTAAGGTTAAGGTTTGCACTCTCCTGTACTAAGGGTAGGGTGTGCACTCTCCTGTACTAAGGGTAGAGTGTGCACTCCCCTGTACTAAGGTTAGAGTGTGCACTCTCCTGTACTAAGGGTAGGTTGTGCAATCTCCTCTACTAATGGTAGGGTGTGCACTCCGAAATAGTAAGGGTAGGGTGTGCACTCTCAATTACTATGGGTAGAGTGGGCACTCTCCTCTACTAAGGGTAGAGTGTGCACACTCCTGTACTAAGGGTAGGGTGTGCACTCTCCTCTACTAAGTGTAGAGTGTGCACTCTCCTGTACTATGGGTAGGGTATGCACTCTCCTCTACTAAGGGTAGGGTGTGCCCTCTCCTGTACTAAGGGTAGGGTGCGCACTCACCTGTGCTAGGGTAGGGTGTGCAGTCTTCCTTACTAAAGGTAGAGTGTGCACTCTTCTGTACTAAGGGTAGGGTGTGCACTCTCCTGTACTAAGGGTAGGGTGTGCACTCTCCTGTATTAAGGGTAGGGTGTCCACTCTCCTGTACTAAGGGTAGGGTGTGCACTCTCAATTACTAAGGTTAGAGTGTGCAGTCTCCTGTCCTAAGGGTAGAGTGTGCAGTCTCCTGCACTAAAGGTAGAGTATGCAGTGTTCTGTACTAAGGGTAAGGTGTGCACTCTCAATTAGTAAGGGTAGGTTGTGCACTCTCAATTACTAAGGGTAGGGTGTGCCCTCTCGTGTAATGAGGGTAGAGTGTGTACTCTCCTGTACTAAGGGCAGGGTGTGCACTCTCATGTACTAAGGTTAGGGTGTGCACACTCTGGTGCTAAGAGAAGGGTGAGCACTCCCCTGTAGTAAGGGTAGGGTGTGCACTCTCCTGTACTAACGTTAGGGTGTGCACCCTCATGTGCAAAGGGTAGGTTGTGAACTCTCCTGTACTAAGGGTAGGGTGTGAACTCTCCTGTACTAAAGGTAGGCTGTGCACTCTCCTGTACTAAGTGTAGGGTGTGCACTCTCCTGTAATAAGGGTAGGGTGTGCACTCTGCTGTACTAAGGTTAGGGTGTGAACTCTCCAGTACTAAGGGTAGGGTGTCAACTCTCCTGTACTAAGGGAAGTGTGAGCATTCTACTGTGCTAAGGGTAGGGTGTGCACCCTCTTGTTCTAAGGGTAGGGTGTGCACGGTCCTGTACTACGGGTAGGGTGTACACTCTCCTCTACTTAGAGTTGGGTGTGCAGGCTGCTTTACTGAGGGTAGGGTGTGCACGCTCCTGTACTCAGGGGAGGGTATGCACTATCTTGTACTAAGGGTAGGGTGTGCACTGTCCTGTACTAAGGGTAGGGTGTGCATCCTCTTGTGCTGAGGGTAGAGTGTGCACACTCTCCAGTGCTAAGGGTAGGGTGTGCACTCTCCTGTACTAATGTAGGTTGTGCACTCTCAATTACTAAGCGTAGCGTGTGCAGTCTCCTGTATTAAGGGTAGGGTGTGCACTCTCCTCTACTAAGGGTAGAGTGTGCACTCTCAATTAGTAAGGATGGGGTGTGCACTCTCAATTACTAAGGGTAGGGTGTGCACTCTCCTGTACTAAGGGTTGGCTGTGCACTCTCCTGTACTAAGGGTAGGGTGTGCACTCTCCTGTACTAAGGGTAGGGTGTGAACTCTCCTGTACTAAGGGTAGGCTGTGCACTCTCCTGTACTAAGGGGTGGGGTGTGAACTCTCCTATACTAAGGTTAGGGTGTGCACTCTCCTGTACTAAGTGTAGGGTGTGCACTCTCCTGTACTTAGGGTAGGGTGTGCACTCTGCTGTACTAACGGCAGTGTTTGCACGGTCCTGTACCAAGGGTAGGGAATACATGCTCCTGTACTAATGGTAGGGTGTGCACTCTCCTGCAATATGGGTAGTGTTGCACGGTCCTGTACTTAGGGTAGGGTGTGCACGCTCCTTTACTAAGGGTGGGTTGTGCACTCTCCTGTACTAAGGGTAGGGTGTGCACCCTCCTGTACTAAGGGTAGGGTGTGCACCCTCTTGTACTAACGGTAGGGTGTGCACACTCTACTGTACTAAGGGCAGGATGTGCACTCTCCTGTAATAAGTATAGGGTGTGCACTCTGCTGTACTAAGGGTAGGGTGTGCACTCTCCTGTATTAAGGGTAGGGTGTGCAGTCTCCATTACTAAGGGTAGGGTGTGCACTCTCCTGTACTAAGGGTAGGGTGTGCACTCTCCTGGACTACGAGTAGGGTGCACACTCTCCTGTACTAAGGGTAGAGTGTGCAGTCTCCTGTACTAAGGGTGGAGTGTGCAGTCTCCTGTACTAAGGGTAGAGCGTGCACTCTCCTGTAGTAAGGGTAGGGTGTGCACCCTCTTGTGCTAAGGGTAGGATGTGCACTCTCCTGTACTAATGGTATGGTATGCACCCTCATGTACTAAGGGTAGGATGTGCACTCTTCTGTGCTAAGGATAGGGTGTGCACTCTCCTGTACTAAGGGTAGGTTGTGCACTCTCAATTACTAAGCTTAGCGTGTGCAGTCTCCTGTACTAAGGGTAGGGTGTGCACTCTCCTGTACTAAAGGTAGGTTGTGCACTCTCAATTACTAAGCGTAGCGTGTGCAGTCTTCTGTACTAAGGGTAGAGTGTGCAGTCTCCTGTACTAAGGGTAGAGTGAGCACTCTCCTGTAATAAGGGAGAGTGTGCACTCTCCTGTAATAAGGGTAGGGTGTGTGCTCACCTCTACTAAGGGTAGTGTAGTGTATGTGCTTTATGTCAGAACTACTTTTTACAGCTCCTGTATATTGTAGTACCAGCAGTGACCACACCGGTATATAAGCTGTGAAGAAGGAGCAGCGCTCCGAAAGCTTGTGATTTCAAATAAAGCTGTTGCACTATAACCTGGTGTTGTGTGACTTCTTACATTTGTACACCCCAGTCCAACTCCGGCATCTCCACACTATAAGCTGTGTGCATGCCTCTGTACCCCAGTCTAGAGATTACCCTCCTCCAGTAAAGACCTGTTATTTGTTTATGTACAGCATCCGTGTAATTATTTATCCACTGAACCATGGATCTAACAGTGGCGACGAGTGTTGATGCAAATGTACCTGCAACATAAAAAATAAAAAAAATATTCGAGTCCAGGAACACGGGCGTCGACCGCGAGCAACCGCCCAGCAGTCAGGCAGAGATCCAACTTCGCTGGGGAGGCTGTGGAGAGCCGGGCTTGGTTCCGCAGCCACAATGAGCAGCAAGAGACCGACGACAGGTCCAGAGCAGACCCTTCCCGAGCAGCGGCGGCTGCAGCCGACCGACGGCAGAGAAAGAGAGCCGGGCAGCATCGACGGGGTAAGAAAGAGGGTGAAGAGAGCAGGGCGCAGCCGGGGGTTGATCACCGTGTGGCGTCAAGGAAAAATACTGCAAACCAGAGCGAGAGAGGGTAAGAAACAGCCAGGTTCTAGACTGAGCGGCATCGACAAATATCAAGAGAAGAACACGCAGAGCACAGCCAGGGATCACGGGCTGATCAGGGTCCGCGGGGCGAAGCAAGGGGAGACGCCATTTAGCCGCAGAGAAGCAGGGAGAACGCGGGAGACGCCATTGAGTCGCGGAGAAGCAGGGAGAGCGTGGGAGGCGCCATTGAGCCGCGGAGAAGAAGGAAAAGCGCGGGAGACGCCATTTTGCGAAGCTGCAGCGGAGAAGACGGGTGAGCGCGGGAAGGAAGGAAAGCGCGGGAGACGCCATTTTGTGCCAGCGGAGAAGAAGGGGAAGCGCGGGAGGCGCCATTGGTGATAGTTAACGCACAACCAAGGATGCCGAAGAGTGGCAGTATCTCTACGTTCGACAACGAAGTCGAAGATTGGGCGTCATATGTGGAATGTATTGAGGTGTACTGCAGGGCGAATGAAGTGCCAGAGGCTAATAAAGCACTGGTTCTGTTAAATTCCATGGGTGCAAAAACTTATGGGTTACTGCGAAATCTAATAACCCCAGAGAAGCTGGTAAACAAGAATTTTGAAAGCATAGTAGAAATCCTACAGGACCACTTAAACCCCACACCACTGCTGATAGCAGAACGATTTAAGTTCTATAAAAGGAACCAACACAAAGACGAAAGCAATGCTGAGTATTTAACGGAACTACGCAAGCTATCGAAATACTGTCAGTTTGGAGCGGGACTAGCAGACACGTTAAGGGACAAGTTTGTGTGTGGGCTACAAAGTGAAGGAACCCAGAAACGGCTTCTTTCAGAAAAGGACCTTACGCTGGACAAAGCTTTCAGTATGGCAGTATCAAACGAAGCAGCCGCAAGGGGCGCTGCAGAGATACAATGGAGACCGCAAGAATATGGCACCAACGAAATGACCTATGGAACAGGGAAGTGCTATCGCTCGGCAGAGCAACACATGACCAGAAAGATTGTTGGTTCAAGGACCAAGTGTGCAGACAGTGTGGGAAAGCAGGACACATAGCAAGAGTCTGCAGGTCTGGGAAGTAAACCAACAGTAAGAAATCTCCACAGGAGAAGTACAAAAAGGTACACCAGGTGATGGACAGTGGTTCAGACGAACAGAAAAGTGACACAGACTCCGGAAGCAAGGAGCTGGGTTGTCTGAAACTACATAATGTAACTGAAATGGAGGATCACCAGACTATCTGGGTTACACTCAAGATAGACGGAGTCCAAGTGGAAATGGAATTGGACACAGGGTCAGCTCTAACAGTCATAAATCAAAGAGACTACAAGCGGCTATTTTCACACATACCCTTGAAAGCTACAGAGATTGTCTTGAAGACGTATACGGGGCAAAAAGTCTACCCCAAAGGAAAAATAAGGGTGAAAGTGACATATAAAGGTCAGGAAATACCTAAAATGGATATATATGTATTGCCAAATGGAGGACCACCACTGCTAGGACGTGAATGGATCCGGAAGATACATTTAGATTGGCATTCCATACAGGCACTGAAGGTGGAGGCCAAAAATGATGACGACGTCACACCTGGACGACTGTCAAAAATGCTAACTGACACAAAAGAAGTGTTCCAGGAGGGACTAGGAACACTAAAAGGAATAACAGCAACAATTAAAATAGAGGATAATGCAAGCCCAAAGTTTCTGAAGGCCAGACCAGTGCCTTATGCGATCAGACCAGCCGTCGAAGCAGAGCTGGAAGGGTTGGAATGTTCAGGACTACTGTCCAAAGTAGACTGGAGTGAGTGGGCTACACCCATCGTTCCTGTAATGAAGAGGTCGTTGAGTAATATGCCTGGGGAACCAAAGAAGGTCTGCATCTGTGGGGATTTTAAGGTGACAGTGAACCCAGTCCTTCACACGGTGCAATATCCGCTTCCACGAATTGAGGATATTTTTGCCTCGCTATCTGGTGGTAAACGCTTCACCAAAATTGATCTAGCCCAGGCGTACTTGCAAATGGAGGTAGAAGAAGCTTCAAAACATTACCTTACGATCAACACCCATAAAGGTCTCTATCAATACAACCGGCTGGTGTTTGGAGTAGCCTCGGCTCCGGCTATCTGGCAAAGGGCGATGGATCGGGTCCTGCAAGGGATTCCAGGGACCCAGTGTTATTTGGACGACATCTTGGTCATGGGCGAAAATGACGGTGATCACCTGGCTAACTTGGAGAAGGTGCTCGCCAGATTAAAGGAATATGGGCTACGAGCTAATCGCCACAAGTGCGAGTTTTTCCAAAAACAGATCTCGTATTGCGGCCACGTCATCGATGAAGAGGGGTTACATAAGTCCCCTGACAAGATAGAGGCAGTAGTCAAGGCTCCAGCACCGGAAAATGTGTCACAACTGAGGTCGTTCCTCGGGCTGGTAAACTATTACCACAAGTTCTTACCAAATTTGTCTACGGTATTACACCCGCTGAACACCCTACTGCAAACAGGGGTACCATGGAAGTGGGATGACGAACATAGACGAGCTTTCCAGAAGTGTAAAGAATTGATCACATCAAAAGAGGTGTTGGCCCATTTCAACCCAGCACTACCAATTCGTTGGCATGTGATGCATCACCCTATGGTATTGGAGCGGTGCTGTCGCACAAATTCCCAGACGGGTTGGAGAGGCCAGTAGCCTTTGCGCCTCGGTCACTAACCTCAGCCGAGTGCAACTATGCCCAGGTTGACAGGGAGGCCCTCAGCCTAGTATGGGGAGTAAAAAAATTCAACCACTATCTGCATGGACAGAAGTTCACCTTGCTGACTGACCACCAACCACTTGTCTCCATCTTTAATCCTAAGAAGGGCGTGCCAGTAATGACTGCACAGCGGTTACAAAGATGGTCCCTGTTTCTAGGGGCGAATCAATATGAAATAGAATATAAAGGCACGAAACAGCATGGAAACGCTGATGGGCTGTCACGCCTGCCACTGCCTACTGTGGAGGAAGCACCAGCAGTGGACCCTATCGAGATATTTTATTCGTCGATAATTGAACGATTGCCAGTAACAAACGCGGATATAGAGAAGGAGACCCGCAATGATCCGACGCTGTCACAGGTATATGAATTGACGGTGAGGGGATGGCCAACACATGGCGACTCATTGTTGCCAGCATTCTCATCCAGAAGAGAACAGCTGTCAGTATGCCAGGGGACAGTGATGTGTGGATCCAGAGTGGTGATTCCACCCAAGTTAAGGGAGAGAGTGCTAAATGAGCTACATGAAGGTCATCTGGGGGGAGTGAAAATGAAAAGCCCAGCTAGGGCTTATGTGTGGTGGCCGGGAATCGATCAACAAATCGAAGACCTAACTAAGAGCTGCTTAGGATGCCAGAAGGTCCAAAATGCACCACCACATGCCCCTCTACACCCATGGGAGTGGCCCTACTCTCCATGGCAACGGGTGCACATTGATTTCGCTGGTCCATTCATGGACTCAATGTTCTTAATAGCAGTGGATGCTCATTCAAAGTGGCCTGAGGTGATAAAGATGTCTTCAACCACTACAGAGAAAACGATTGCAGTCCTACGGACCATATTTGCCAGAAACGGGTTGCCAGAGCAGATCTGCTCTGACAATGGACCACAGTTTGTGTCCGACGAGTTCCAAAAATTCATGAAAAGGAATGTGGTAAGGCATTGCACATCCGCCCCGTATCATCCAGCCACCAATGGATTGGCTGAGAGGTTCGTACAAACATTTAAGAAGGCGATAAAGGCCATGTGCGACGAGGAAATTCCACGACAGCATAAGATGGACAATTTCTTATTAACCTACCGAAACGCGACACATGCAGTTACCAACCAGACCCCGGCCATGATGTTCTTTAACCGAAGGTTGAGATCTCGTCTGGAGTTGCTCAGACCAAATGTGCGAAGAAATGTTGAGGACAAACAATTCCAGCACATCAACGAGAAGCCGACAAGGAGCTTCAATGTTGGGCAACCAGTCTTGGCCCGGGACTATCGAACAGAGAAGTGGCAACCCGGAACAATATGTACAAGGCAGGGGCCAATAGTGTACACAGTGGATGTCGGGGAGAACATTGTGAGACGCCACGTCGATCAGATCTTAGCATCACAGGAATGCGTCCACCCCATGTCTCGAGTACCTGGGGATGAACCCGACATACCGGTAGTATCTACTTCAGACCCAGTAGCAGTGGAACGCGATGAACTACCCGATGAAAGGGGCTCAGAATCGCCTCTGCACCAAGAACAAGAACCTCCGGAAAGGCGCTAACCCGAAAGGGTAAGGAAGCCGCCCCAAAGACTGAATCTATAAATGGACTTTTGTTATTGCATGTACATGTAATAATGTAATTGTTATTTGAATATTAAGGGGGTATTATTAATCTAAAAAGGGAGGAATTGTAATGTATGTGCTTTAAGTCAGAACTACTTTTTACAGCTCCTGTATACTGTAGTACCGGCAGTGACCACACCGGTATATAAGCTGTGCGCATGCCTCTGTACCCCAGTCTAGAGATTACCCTCCTCCAGTAAAGACCTGTTATTTGTTTATGTACAGCATCCGTGTAATTATTTATCCACTGAACCACGGATCTAACAGGTAGGGTGTACACTCTCAATTAGTAAGCGTAGGCTGCGCAATCTCAATTACTAAGGGTAGGGTGTGCACTCTCCTCTACTAAGGGTAGAGTGTGCACTCTCAATTAGTGAGGATCTGGTGTGCACTCTCAATTACTAAGGGTAGGGTGTGCACTCTCCCGTACTAAGGGCACGGTGCGCACTCTCGTGTAATAAGGTTAGGGTGTGCACTCTCCTGTACTAAGGGTAGGCTGTGCACTCTCCTGTACTAAGGGTAGGGTGTGAACTCTCCTATACGAAGGTTAGGGTGTGCACTCTCCTGTACTAAGTGTAGGGTGTGCACTCTCCTGTACTTAGGGTAGGGTGTGCACTCTGCTGTACTAAGGGTAGTGTTTGCAAGGTCCTGTACTAAGGGTAGGGTATGCACACTCCTGTACTAAGGGGAGCATGTGCATCCTCCTGTACTAAGGTTAGGGTGTTCAATCTCCTGTACTAAGGGTAGGGTGTGCACTCTCCTGTACTAAGGGTAGGGTGTGCACTCTCCTGTACTAAGGGTAGGGTGTGCAGCTTCTTGTACTAAGGGTAGGGTGCGCACTCCCCTGTACTAAGGGTGCGGTGTGCACTCTCCTTTAATAAGGGTAGGGTGTGCACTCTCCTGTACTAAGGGTAGGGTGTGCAGTCTCCTGTACTAAGGGTAGGGTGGGCACCCTCTTGTACTAAATGTAGGGTGTGCACTCTCCTGTACTAAGGGTAGGGTGTGCAGACTCCTGTACTAAGGGTAGGGTGTGCACTCTCCTATACTAAGGGTAGGGTGTGCAGACTCCTGTACTAAGGGTAAGGTGTGCACTCTCCTGTACTAAGGGCAGGGTGTGCACTCTCCTCTACTACTGGTAGGGTGTGCACCCTCTTTTACTAAGGGTAGGTTGTGCACATTCTAGTGCTAAGGGTAGGGTGATCACTGTCCTGTACTAAGGGTAGGTTGTGCACGCTCCTGTACTAAGGGTAGGGTGCGCACCCTCTGGTGCTAAGGGTAGGGTGAACATTCTCATGTACTAAGGGTAGGGTGTGCACCCTCTTGTGCTAAGGGTAGGGTGTGCACTCTCCTGTACAAAGGGTAGGGTGTGCAGTCTCCTGTACTAAGGGTAGGGTGTGCAGTCTCCTGTACTAAGAGTAGGGTGTGCACTCTCCTGTACTAAGGGTGCAGTGTGCACTCTCCTTTAATAAGGGTAGGGTGTGCAGTCTCCTGTACTAAGGGTAGGGTGGGCACCCACTTGTACTAAGGGTAGGGCGTGCACTCTCCTGTACTGAGGGTAGGGTGTGCACTTTCCTGTACTAAGTGTAGGGTGTGCAGTCTCCTGTACTAAGTTTAGGGTGTGCACTCTCCTGTGGTAAGGTGAGGGTTTGCACCCTCCTGTACTAAGGGTAGGGTGTGCACCCTCTTGTACTAACGGTAGGGTGTGCACACTCTGCTGTACAAAGGGAAGGGTGTGCACTCTCCTGTAATAAGTGTAGGGTGTGCACTCGCCTGTACTAAGGGTAGGGTGTGCACTCTCCTGTACTAAAGGTAGGGTGTGCACCCTCTTGTACTAAGGGTAGGGTGTGCACTCTCCTGTACTAAGGGTGCGGTGTGCACTCTCCTTTAATAAGGGTAGGGTGTGCACTCTCCTGTACTAAGGCTAGGGTGTGCAGTCTCCTGTACTAAGGGTAGGGTGGGCACCCTCTTGTACTAAACGTAGGGTGTGCACTCTCCTGTACTGAGGGTAGGGTGTGCACTCTCCTGTACTAAGGGTAGGGTGTGCAGACTCCCGTACTAAGGGTAGGGTGTGCAGACTCCTGTACTAAGGGTAGGGTGTGCACTCTCCTGTACTAAGTGTAGGGTGTGCAGACTCCTGTACTAAGGGTAGGGTGTGCACTCTCCTGTGCTAAGGGTAGGGTGTGCAGACTCCTGTACTAAGGGTAGGGTGTGCACTCTCCTGTACTAAGGGCAGGGTGTGCACTCTCCTCTACTAATGGTAGGGTGTGCACCCTCTTTTACTAAGGGTAGGGTCTGCACATTCTGGTGCTAAGGTTAGGGTGATCACTCTCCTGCACTAGGGATAGGTTGTGCATGCTCCTGTGCTAAGGGTAGGGTGAACACTCTCATGTACTAAGGGTAGGGTGTGCACCCTCTTCTGCTAAGGGTAGGGTGTGCACTCTCCTGTACAAAGGGTAGGGTGTGCAGTCTCCTGTACTAAGGGTAGGGTGTGCACCCTCTTGTACTAAGGGTAGGGTGCGCACTCTACTGTACTAAGGGTGCGGTGTGCACTCTCCTTTAATAAGGGTAGGGTGTGCAGTCTCCTGTACTAAGGGTAGGGTGGGCACCCTCTTGTACTAAGGGTAGGGTGTGCACTCTCCTGTACTGAGGGTAGGGTGTGCACTTTCCTGTACTAAGTGTAGGGTGTGCAGTCTCCTATACTAAGGGCAGGGTGACCACTCTCCTGTACTAAGGTTAGGGTGTGCATCCTCTTGTGCTAAGGGTAGTGTGAGCACTCTCCTGTACTAAGGTTAGGGTGTGCAGTCTCCTGTACTAAGGGTAGGGTGTGTAGTCTCCTGTACTAAGGGTAGGGTGTGCACTCTCCTGTGCTAAGGGTAGGGTGTGCAGTCCCCTTACTGAGGGCAGGGTGTGCACTCTCCTGTACTAAGGGCAGGATGAGCACTCTCCTGTACTAAGGGCAGGGTGTGCACTCTCCTGTACTAAAGGTAGGTTGTGCACCCTCTTTTACTAAGGGTAGGGTGTGCACACTCTGGTGCTAAGGGTAGGGTTATCACTCTCCTTTACTAAGGGGAGGTTGTGCACGCTCCTGTACTAAGGGTAGGGTGTGCACCCTCTTGTGCTAAGGATAGGGTGAGCACTCTCCAGTACTAAGGGTAGGGTGTGCAGTCTCCTGTACTAAGGGTAGGGTGTGCACTCTCCTGTACTAAGGTAGGGTGTGAACTCTCCTGTACTAAGGGTAGGGTGTGCAGTCTCCTGTACTAAGGGTAGGGTGGGCACCCTCTTGTACTAAATGTAGGGTGTGCACTCTCCTGTACTAAGGGTAGGGTGTGCAGACTCCTGTACTAAGGGTAGGGTGTGCACTCTCCTATACTAAGGGTAGGGTGTGCAGACTCCTGTACTAAGGGTAAGGTGTGCACTCTCCTGTACTAAGAGCAGGGTGTGCACTCTCCTGGACTAAGGGCAGGGTGTGCACTCTCCTCTACTACTGGTAGGGTGTGCACCCTCTTTTACTAAGGGTAGGTTGTGCACATTCTAGTGCTAAGGGTAGGGTGATCACTGTCCTGTACTAAGGGTAGGTTGTGCACGCTCCTGTACTAAGGGTAGGGTGCGCACCCTCTGGTGCTAAGGGTAGGGTGAACATTCTCATGTACTAAGGGTAGGGTGTGCACCCTCTTGTGCTAAGGGTAGGGTGTGCACTCTCCTGTACAAAGGGTAGGGTGTGCAGTCTCCTGTACTAAGGGTAGGGTGTGCAGTCTCCTGTACTAAGAGTAGGGTGTGCACTCTCCTGTACTAAGGGTGCAGTGTGCACTCTCCTTTAATAAGGGTAGGGTGTGCAGTCTCCTGTACTAAGGGTAGGGTGGGCACCCACTTGTACTAAGGGTAGGGCGTGCACTCTCCTGTACTGAGGGTAGGGTGTGCACTTTCCTGTACTAAGTGTAGGGTGTGCAGTCTCCTGTACTAAGTTTAGGGTGTGCACTCTCCTGTAGTAAGGTGAGGCTTTGCACCCTCCTGTACTAAGGGTAGGGTGTGCACCCTCTTGTACTAACGGTAGGGTGTGCACACTCTGCTGTACAAAGGGAAGGGTGTGCACTCTCCTGTAATAAGTGTAGGGTGTGCACTCGCCTGTACTAAGGGTAGGGTGTGCATTCTCCTGTACTAAAGGTAGGGTGTGCACCCTCTTGTACTAAGGGTAGGGTGTGCACTCTCCTGTACTAAGGGTGCGGTGTGCACTCTCCTTTAATAAGGGTAGGGTGTGCACTCTCCTGTACTAAGGCTAGGGTGTGCAGTCTCCTGTACTAAGGGTAGGGTGTGCAGACTCCCATACTAAGGGTAGGGTGTGCAGACTCCTGTACTAAGGGTAGGTTGTGCACTCTCCTGTACTAAGGATAGGGTGTGCAGACTCCTGTACTAAGGGTAGGGTGTGCACTCTCCTGTACTAAGGGTAGGGTGTGCAGACTCCTGTACTAAGGGTAGGGTGTGCACTCTCCTGTACTAAGGGCAGGGTGTGCACTCTCCTCTACTAATGGTAGGGTGTGCACCCTCTTTTACTAAGGGTAGGGTCTGCACATTCTGATGCTAAGGTTAGGGTGATCACTCTCCTGCACTAGGGATAGGTTGTGCACGCTCCTGTGCTAAGGGTAGGGTGAACACTCTCATGTACTAAGGGTAGGGTGTGCACCCTCTCCTGCTAAGGGTAGGGTGTGCACTCTCCTGTACAAATGGTAGGGTGTGCAGTCTCCTGTACTAAGGGTAGGGTGTGCACCCTCTTGTACTAAGGGTAGGGTGCGCACTCTACTGTACTAAGGGTGCGGTGTGCACTCTCCTTTAATAAGGGTAGGGTGTGCAGTCTCCTGTACTAAGGGTAGGGTGGGCACCCTCTTGTACTAAGGGTAGGGTGTGCACTCTCCTGTACTGAGGGTAGGGTGTGCACTTTCCTGTACTAAGTGTAGGGTGTGCAGTCTCCTATACTAAGGGCAGGGTGACCACTCTCCTGTACTAAGGTTAGGGTGTGCATCCTCTTGTGCTAAGGGTAGTGTGAGCACTCTCCTGTACTAAGGTTAGGGTGTGCAGTCTCCTGTACTAAGGGTAGGGTGTGTAGTCTCCTGTACTAAGGGTAGGGTGTGCACTCTCCTGTACTAAGGGTAGGGTGTGCAGTCCCCTTACTGAGGGCAGGGTGTGCACTCTCCTGTACTAAGGGCAGGATGAGCACTCTCCTGTACTAAGGGCAGGGTGTGCACTCTCCTGTACTAAAGGTAGGTTGTGCGCCCTCTTTTACTAAGGGTAGGGTGTGCACACTCTGGTGCTAAGGGTAGGGTTATCACTCTCCTTTACTAAGGGGAGGTTGTGCACGCTCCTGTACTAAGGGTAGGGTGTGCACCCTCTTGTGCTAAGGATAGGGTGAGCACTCTCCAGTACTAAGGGTAGGGTGTGCAGTCTCCTGTACTAAGGGTAGGGTGTGCACTCTCCTGTACTAAGGTAGGGTGTGAACTCTCCTGTACTAAGGGTAGGGTGTGCACTCTCCTGTGCTAAGAGTAGGGTGTGAAGTCTCTTGTACTAAGGGTAGAGTGTGCACTCTCCTGTGCGAAGGGTAGGGTGTGCACTCTCCTGTAATAAGGGTAGGGAGTGCACTCTCCTGTACTAAGTTTAGGGTGAGCACTCTCCTGTAGTAAGGGTAGCGTGTGCACACTCCTGTAGTAAGGGTAGGGTGTGCACCCTCCAGTACTAAGGTTAGGGTGTGCACTCTCCTGTTCTAAGGTTAGGGTGTGCACTCTCCTGTACAAAGGCTAGGGTGTACACTCTCCTGTACAAAGGTTAGGGTGCACACTCTCCTGTACAAAGGGTTGAGTGTGCACCCTACTGTACAAAGGTTAGTATGTGCACTCTGCTGTACCAAGGGTAGCGTGTGCACTGCCCTGTAGTAATGGTAGGGTGTGCACCCTCCTGTACTAAGGCTAGGGCGTGCAATCTCATGTACTAAGGGTAGTGTGTGCACTCTCCTGTACTAAGAGTAGGGTGTGCACTCTGCTGCACTAAGGGTAGGGTGTGCACTCTGCTGTACTAAGGGTAGGGTGTGCACTCTCCTGTACTAAGGGTAGGGTGTGTATTCTCTTGTACTAAGGGTAGTGTGTGTACCCTCCAGTACTAAGGGTAGGGTGTGCACTCTCCTGTACTAAGGGTAGGGAGTGCACTCTCCTGCACTAAGGGAAGGGTGTGCATTCTCCTGTACTTATGATAGGGTGTGCACACTCCTGTACTAAGGGTAGGGTGTGCACTCTCCTGTACTAAAGGTGGAGTGTGCACTCTCCTGTACTAAGGATAGGGTGTGCACACTCCTGTACTAAGGATAGGGTGTGCACTCTCCTGTACCAAAGGTAGGGTGTGCACTCTCCTGTACTAAGGGTTGGCTGTGCAGTATCCTGTACTAAGGGTAGGCTTTGCACTCTCCTGTACTAAGGGTAGGTTTTGCAGTCTCCTGTACTAAGGGTAGGGTCTGAACTCTCCTGTATTAAGGGAAGGGTGTGCATTCTGCTGTAATAAGGGTAGGGTGTGAACTCTCCTGTACTAAGGGTAGGGTGTGCACACTCTGCTGCTAAGGTTAGGGTGTGCACCCCCTTGTGTTATGCATAGAGTCATAGAGTTATACAGCACAGAAAGAGGCCCTTTGGCCCATCGTGTCTGCGCCGCCCATCCCATTTTCCAGCATTTGGTCCATAGCCTTGTATGCAATGGCATTTCAAGTGCTCATCCAACTGCTTCTTGAATGTTATGAGGGTTCCTGCCTCTACCACCCTTTTAGGCATTGAGTTCCAGATTCCAACCACCCTCTGGGTGAAAAAGTTCCTCCTCAAATCCCCTCTAAATCTCCTGCCCCTTACCCTGAATCTATGCCCCCTTGTTATTGACCCCCCTACTAAGGGGAAAAGTTCCTCTTTATCTACCCTCTCTATGCCCCTCATCATTTTGAACACCTCAATCAGGTCCCCCCTCAGCCTTCTTTGCTCCAAGGAAAACAACCCCAGCCTGTTTAGTCTTTCTTCATAGCTGAGGCGCTCCATCCCAGGTAACATCCTGGTGAATCTTCTCTGCACCCTCTCCAAAGCAATCACATCCTTCCTATAGTGAGGTGACCAGAACTGCACACAGTACTCCAGCTGTGGCCTCACCAGCGTTTTGTACAGCTCCATCATAACCTCCCTGCTCTTATATTCTATGCCTCGGCTAATGAAGGCAAGTATCCCATATGCCTTTTTAACCACCTTATCTACCTGTTCCGCTGCCTTCAGGGATCTATGTACATGTACACCAAGGTCCCTCTGACCCTCTGTACTTCCTAGGGTCCTACCACTCATTGTGTATTCCCTTGCCTTATTTGTCCGTCCAAAATGCATCACCTCGCACTTTTCAGGGTTAAATTCCATTTGCCACTTTTCCGCCCATCTGACCAACCCGTTTATATTGTCCTGTAGCCTGAGGCTTTCCTCCTCACAATTTACCACCCCACCAATTTTCGTGTCATCCGCGAACTTACTGATCATACCTTTTACATTCTCATCCAAATCATTTATGTAGATCACAAACAGCAATGGACCCAGCACCGATCCCTGAGGTACCCCACTGGACACAGGCTTCCAGTCACAAAAGCAACCTTCGACCATCACCCTCTGCCTCCTGCCACTCAGCCAGTTTAGGATCCAACGCGCCAAGGCACCCTGGATCCCATGGGCTCTTACCTTCTTGACCAGTCTCCTATGCGGGACTTTGTTAAAAGCTTTGCTGAAGTCCATGTAAACCACATCCACAGCATTTCCCTCATCCACACACCTAGTCACCCCCTCGAAAAATTCAGTCAGATTTGTCAGACATGATTTACCCTTGACAAAGCCATGCTGACTATCCCCGATTAATCCTTGCCTCTCCAAGTGGAGACTAATTTTGTCCCTCAGAATTTTTTCCAATAATTTCCCTACCACAGATGTTAGGCTCACTGGCCTGTAATTCCCTGGTTTATTCCTGCTGCCCTTCTTGTATAATGGTACTACGTTAGCTGTTCTCCAGTCCTCTGGTACATCCCCTGTGGCCAGAGAGGTTCTGAAAATTTGTGTCAGAGCCCCTGCAATCTCCTCCTTTGCCTCATACAACAGCCTGGGATACATCTCGTCCGGGCCTGGGGATTTATCCACTTTTTGGCCTGCTAAAACCGCTAGTACCTCCTCCCTCTCGATGCAAATATGTTCAAGTATGTCACAGTCCCCTTGCCCGATTTCTATGTCTACATCGTCTTTCTCCATAGTGAACACAGATGCAAAAAATTCATTTAAAACCCCGCCTACATCATCTGGCTCTACACACAGATTGCCACTTTGGTCCCTAATGGGCCGTACCCTTTCCCTGGTTATCCTCTTGCCCTTAATATACTTATAAAACATCTTAGGATTTTCCTTTATTTTGCTCGCCAGTGTTATTTCATGGCCCCTCCTCGCCCTCCTAATTTCTTTTTTAAGTATGCCCTGCACTTTTTATACTCCTCTAGGGCTTCCTCCGTCTTTAGTCTTTTGTAACTGCCAAAAGCCCCCCTTTCTTTCCTATTGCATTTTTGTATATCCCTTGTCATCCAAGGTTCCCTTTGCTTGTTGGTCCCACCCTTGACCTTTACAGGAGCATGTTGGCGTTGTACTCTCTCTATTTCCCTTCTGAAAGTCTCCCACTGTTTTGATGTGGATTTTCCTATAAGTAGCTGCTCCCAGTCCACTTTGGCCAGATCCTGCCTTATCATATTAAAATCAGCCTTCCCCCAATTTAGAACCCTTATTTCTGGGCCGTCTTTGTCTTTTTCCATGACCACCTTAAATCTCACCGAATTATGGTCACTGTTGCCAAAATGCTCTCCTACTGATACTTCCACCACTTGCCCGGCTACATTCCCTAGAATTAGGTCCAGTACCGCCCCCTCTCTTGTAGGACTTTCTACGTGTTGGCTCAAAAAGCTCTCCTGGATGCACTTTAAGAATTCTGCACCCTCTAAGCCTTTCACACTCTGACTATCCCAATTAATATTGGGGAAGTTGAAATCCCCCACTATTATTACCCTATTATTTTTGCACTTCTCTGAGATTTGGCTACATATCTGTTCCTCTATCTCCCCCTGACTGTTTGGGGGCCTATAGTACACTCCCAGCAAAGTGCTTGCCCCCTTTTTGTTTTTAAGTTCTACCCATATGGCCTCATTAGAGGAACCCGCTAATATATCATCCCTCCTTACAGCAGTAATTGACTCCTTAATTAATATTGCAACACCCCCTCCCCTTTTACACCCCCCTCTGTCTCGCCTGAAGATTCTATACCCCGGAATATTGAGCTGCCAGTCCTGACCCTCCCTCAACCATGTCTCCGTGATAGCAACAATATCGTACTCCCATGTGTTCAACAACAACTTCAGTTCATCCACCTTGTTTGCAAGACTCCTTGCATTAAAATAAATGCCTTCCAGCCTTGCCATATTCCCTTCTGCCTTCACATATTTGCTCTGCCTTCCCAGCTGACTTATTTTTCCCTCCGTATTTGGTGTAAATCACCCCCTACTATAGCTCCACTCTGTACCCCATCCCCCTGCCAAGTTAGTTTAAACCCCCCCCAGCAGTGCTAGCAAACCTCCCCGCAAGGATATTGGTCCCCCTCTGGTTCAGGTGTAAACCGTCCGACTTGTACAAGTCCCACCTTTCCCAGAAGCAGACCCAGTGATCCAGGAAACTAAAGCCCTCCCTCCTGCACCATCCCTTTAGCCACGCATTCATCTGTTCTATCTTCCTATTCCTATACCCACTAGCACGTGGCACCGGGAGTAATCCAGAGATTACAACCTTTGAGGTCCTGCTCTTTAATCTTCCACCTAGCTCCCTAAATTCTTGCTGCAGGACCTCACCCCTCTTTTTACCTATGTCGTTGGTACCAATGTGGACCACGACCTCTGGCTGTTCACCCTCCCCCTCCAGAATGCCCTGCAGCTGCTCAATGACATCCTTGACCCTGGCACCAGGGAGGCAACAAACCATCCTGGATTCACGTCTACGGCCACAGAAACGCCTATCTGTTCCCCTTACTATAGAATCCCCTACCACTATTGCTCTCCCACTCTTTTTCCTCCCTTCCTGGGCAGCAGCAGCACCCCAAGTGCCAGGAAGTTGGCTGCTGCTGCCTTCCCCTGGTGAGTCATCCCCCTCAACAGTATCCAAATCGGTATACCTGTTTGAGAGGGGAATGGTCACAGGGGTCTCCTGCACTACCTGCCTGCTTCTATTGCTCCGCCTGGTGGTCACCCATTTCCTTTCTTCCTGTGCAGCCCTACCCTGCGGTGTGACCAACTCACTAAATGTGTTATCCACGACCCTCTCAGCATCGTGAATGCTCCACAACCCATCCACCCGCAGCTGCAGCGCCTCAATGCGGTCTGCTAGTAGCTGCAGCTGGATGCATTTCCAGCACACGCGGTCATCAGGGGCACCGGCAGTGTCCCTGAATTCCCACATAGAGCAAGAGGAGCATAACACGGGGCTGGGCTCTCCTGGCATGACTTACCCTTTAATTAATTTCAATTAATTCACTATCACCAATTAAAGATATCTCTAAGGCACTTGTATAGTCTACCAACAGTCCCTGCTACACCAGAAAAGACCCTAGTAACTATAAACTACAGAGTTAAAGTTTAAAAAAGAGAAATACTCACCAACCAATCACTTACCTGCTCCCTGGTGACATCACACTCTGATTACTTTTTACCTCTCTCCTCGCTGCTTGCGCCGGTTTTTATACCGGGCTCCGCCTCACCTCACTGCTCCCTGGAACTGGTCGGGCCTCGCTGCTTGCGCCGGTTTTTATACCGGGCTCCGCCTCACCTCACTGCTCCCTGGAACTCTCCTGTACTAAGGGTGTGCACTCTCCTGTACGAAGGTTAGGGTGTGCACTCTGCTGTATTAAGGTTAGGGTGTGCACTCTCCTGTACTAAGGGTAGGGTGTGCACTCTCCTGTACTAAGGGTAGGGTGTGCACTCTCCTGTACTGAGGATATGGTGTGCACTCTCCTGTACTAAGGGTAGGTTGTGCACACTCCTGTACTAAGGGTATGGTGTGCACTCTCCTGTACTAAGGGTAGGGTGTGCACACTCCTGGACTAAGGGTAGGGTGTGCACTCTCTTGTTCTAAGGGTATGGTGTGCACTCTACTCTACTAAGGGTAGGGTGTGCACTCTCCTGTATGCAGGGTAGGGTGTGCCCTCTCCTGTACTAAGTGTAGGGTGTGCACTCTCCTATACTAAGGGTTGGGTGTGCAGCCTCTTGTGTTATGCATAGGGTGTGCACTCTCCTGTACTAAGGATAGGGTGTGCACTCTCCTGTACTAAGGGTAGGATGTGCACGCTCCTGTACGCAGGGTAGTGTGTGCCCTCTCCTGTAGTAGGTGTAGGGTGTGCAATCTCCTGTACTAAGGGTTGGGTGTGCACCCTCTTGTACTAAGGGTAGAGTGTGCACTCTCCTGTACTAAGGGTATGGTGTGCACTCTCCTGTAAAAGGGTAGGGTGTGCACACTCCTGTACTAAGGGTAGGGTGTGCACTCTCCTGTACTAAGGGTAGGCTTTGCACTCTCCTGTACCAAGGGTAGGTTTTGCAGTCTCCTGCACTAAGGGTAGGGTCTGAACTCTCCTGTACTAATGGAACGGTGTGCATTTTGCTGTACTAAGGGTAGGGTGTGAACTCTCCTGTACTAAGGGTAGGGTGTGCACACTCTGCTGCTAAGGGTAGGGTGTGCACCCCCTTGTGTTATGCATAGGGTGTGCACTCTCCTGTATTTTTGTTAGGGTGTGCACTCTGCTTTGTTAAGGTTAGGGTGTGCACTCACCTGTACTAAGGTTAGGGTGTGCACTCTCCTGTACTAAGGGTAGGGTGTGCACTCTCCTGTACTAAGGTTAGTATGCGCACGCTGCTGCACTAAGGGTAGCTTGTGCACTCTCCTGTAGTAAGGTTAGGGTGTGCACCCTCCTTTACTAAGGGTAAGGTGTGCACTCTCCTGTACTAAGGGTAGGGTGTGCACTCTCTTGTACTAAGTGTAGGGTGTGCACTCTGCTGAACTCAGGGTAGGCTGTGCACTCTGCTGTACTAAGGGTTGGGTGTGCAATCTCTTGTACTAAGGGTATGGTGTGCACCCTCCTGTACTAAGGGTAGGGTGTGCACTCTCCTGTACTAAGGGTAGGCTTTGCACTCTGCTGTACTAAGGGTAGGGTGTGAACTCTCCTGTACTAAGGGTTGGGTGTGCACACTCTGCTGCTAAGGGTAGGGTGTGCACGCCCTTGTGTTATGCATAGGGTGTGCACTCTCCTGTATTAAGGTTAGGGTGTGCACTCTCCTGTACAAAGGCTAGGGTGTACACTCTCCTGTACAAAGGCTAGGGTGTACACTCTCCTGTACAAAGGTTAGGGTGCACACTCTCCTGTACAAAGGGTTGAGTGTGCACCCTCCTGTACTAAGGTTAGTATGTGCACTCTGGTGTACCAAGGGTAGCGTGTGCACTCTCCTGTAGCAATGGTAGGGTGTGCACCCTCCTGTACTAAGGGTAGGGTGTGCACCCTCCTGTACTAAGGCTAGGGCGTGCAATCTCAAGAACTAACGGTAGTGTGTGCACTCTCCTGTACTAAGGGAAGCGTGTGCACTCTACTGCACTAAGGGTAGGGTGTGCACTCTGCTGTACTAAGGGTAGGGTGTGCACCCTCCTGTACTAAGGGTAGGGTGTGCACTCTCTTGTCGTAAGGGTAGGGTGTGCACTCTCCTTTACTAATGGTAGGGTGTGCACTCTCCTGTACTAAGGGTATGGTGTGCACTCTACTGTACTAAGGGTAGGGTGTGCACTCTCCTGTATTAAAGGTAGGGTATGCACTCTCCTGTACTAAGGGTAGTTTGTGCATGCTACTGAACTAAGGGTAGGGTGAGCACCCTCCAGTACGAAGGGTAGGGTGTGCATTCTCTTGTACTAAGGGTAGGGTGTGCACTCTCCTGTACTAAGGGTAGGGTGTGCACTCTCTTGTACTAAGTGTAGGGTGTGCACTCTGCTGAACTCAGGGTAGGGTGTGCATTCTGCTGTACTAAGGGTAGGGTTTGAACTCTCCTGTACTAAGGGTAGGATGTGCACACTCTGCTGCTAAGGATAGGGTGAGCACCCCCTTGTGTTATGCATAGGGGGTGCACTCTCCTGTACTAAGCTTAGGGTGTGCACTCTGCTGTATTAAGGTTAGCGTGTGCACTCACCTGTACTAAGGTTAGGGTGTGCACTCTCCTGTACTAAGGGTAGGGTGTGCACTCTCCTGTACTAAGGTTAGGGTGTGAACTCTACTGTACAAAGGCTAGTGTGTACACTCTCATGTTCAAAGGTTAGGGTGCACATTCTCCTGAACAAAGGGTTGAGTGTGCACCCTCCTGTACTAAGGTTAGTATGTGCACTCTGCTGTACCAAGGGTAGCGTGTGCACTCTCCTGTAATAATGGTAGGGTGTGCACCCTCCTGTACTAAGGGTAGGGTGTGCACCCTCCTGTACTATGGTTAGGGCGTGCAATCTCATGTACTAAGGGTAGTGTGTGCACTCTCCTGTACTAAGGGGAGGGTGTGCACTCTGCTGCACTAAGGGTAGGGTGTGCACTCTGCTGTACTAAGGGTAGGGTGTGCACTCTCCTGTACTAAGGGTAGGGTGTGCACTCTCTTGTACTAGGGGTAGGGTCTGAACTCTACTGCACTGAGGGTAAGGTGTGCATTCTGCTGTACTAAGGGTATTGTGTGCACACTCTGCTGATAAGTGTAGGGTGTGAACCCTCTTGTGTTATGCATAGGGTGTGCACTCTCCTGTACTAAGGATAGGGTGTGCACTCTGCTGTACTAAGGGTTGGGTGTGCACCCTCTTGTACTAAGTGTAGAGTGTGCACTCTCCTGTACTAAGGGCATGGTGTGCACTCTCCTGTAATAAGGGTAGGTCGTGCACCCTCCTGTACTAAGGGTAGGGTCTGCACTCTCCTGTACCAAGGGTATGGTGTGCACCCTCCTGTACGAAGGGTAGGGTGTGCACTCTCCTGTACTAAGGGTATGTTGTGCACTCTCATGTATTAAGGGTAGGCTTTGCACTCTCCTGTACCATGGGTAGGCTTTGCACTCTCCTGTACCAAGGGTAGGTTTTGCAGTCTCCTGTACTTAGGGTAGGGTCTGAACTCTCCTGTACTAGGGGAACGGTGTGCATTCTGCTGTAATAAGGGTAGGGTGTGAACTCTCCTGTACTAAGGGTAGGGTGTGCACACTCTGCTGCTAAGGGTAGGGTGTGCACCCCCTTGTGTTATGCATAGGGTGTGCACTCTCCCGTTCTAAGGTTAGGGTCTGCACTCTCCTGTACTAAGGTTAGGGTGTGCACTCTGCTGTACTAAGGGTAGGGTGTGCACTCTCCTGTCCTAAGGGTAGGGTGTGCACTCTCCTGTACTAAGGGTAGTTTGTGCACGCTACTGAACTAAGGGTAGGGTGAGCACCCTCCAGTACTAAGGGTAGGGTGTGCATTCTCTTGTACTAAGGTTAGGGTGTGCACTCTCCTGTACTAAGGGTAGGGTGTACACTCTCCTGTACAATGTGTAGGGTGTACACTCTCCTGTACAAAGGGTTGTGTGTGCACACTCTGCTGCTAAGGGTAGGGTGTGCACCCCCTTGTGTTATGCATAGGGTGTGCACTCTCCTGTATCAAGGGTAGGGTGTGCACTCTGCTGTACTAAGGGTAGGGTGTGCACTCTCCTGCACTAAGGTTAGGGTGTGCACACTCCTGTACTAAGGATCAGGTGTGCACTCTCCTGTACCAAAGGTAGGGTGTGCACTGTCCTGTACTAAGGGTGGGCTGTGCACTCTCCTGTACTAAGGTTAGACATTGTACTCTCCAATACTAAGGGTAGGTTTTGTAGTCTCCTGTACTAAGGGTAGGGTCTGAACTCTACTGTACTAAGGGTAAGGTGTGCATTCTGCTGTACTAAGGGTATTGTGTGCACACTCTGCTGCTAAGGGTAGGGTGTGCACTCTCTTGTGTTATGCATAGGGTGTGCACTCTCCTGGACTAAGGATAGGGTGTGCACTCTTCTGTACTAAGGTTAGGATGTGCACTCTCCTGTATGCAGGGTAGGGTGTGCCCTCTCCTGTACTAAGTGTAGGGTGTGCACTCTGCTGTACTAAGGGTTGGATGTGCACCCTCTTGTACTAAGTGTAGAGTGCGCACTCTCCTGTACTAAAGGTATGGTGTGCACTCTCCTGTAATAAGGGTAGGGTGTGCACCCTCCTGTACTAAGGGTAGGGTGTGCACTCTCCTGTACCAAGGGTATGGTGTGCACCCTCCTGTGCTAAGGGTAGGGTGTGCACTCTCCTGTACTAAGGGTAGGCTTTGCACTCTCCTGTACCAAGGGTAGGCTTTGCACTCTCCTGTACCAAGGGTAGGTTTTGCAGTCTCCTGTACTAAGGGTAGGGTCTGAACTCTCCTGTACTAAGGGAACGGTGTGCATTCTGCTGTACTAAGGGTAGGGTGTGAACTCTCATGTACTAAGGGTAGGGTGTGCACACTCTGCTGCCAAGGGTAGGGTGTGCACCCCCTTGTGTTATGCATAGGTTGTGCACTCTCCTGTACTAAGGTTAGGGTGTGCACACTCCTGTACTAAGGATCGGGTGTGCACTCTCCTGTACCAAAGGTAGGGTGTGCACTGTCGTGTACTAAGGGTGGGCTGTGCACTCTCCTGTACTAAGGTTAGGCTTTGCACTCTCCAATACTAAGGGTAGGTTTTGCAGTCTCCTGTTCTAAGGGTAGGGTCTGAACTCTACTGTACTAAGGGTAAGGTGTGCATTCTGCTGTGCTAAGAGTATTGTGTGCATACTCTGCTGATAAGTGTAGGGTGTGAACCCTCTTGTGTTGGGCATAGGGTGTGCACTCTCCTGTACTAAGGACAGGGTGTGCAATCTCCTGTACTAAGGGTAGGATGTGCACTCTCCTGTATGCAGGGTAGGGTGTGCCCTTTCCTTTACTAAGTGTAGGGTGTGCACTCTGCTGTACTAAGGGTTGGGTGTGCACCCTCTTGTACTAAGTGTAGAGTGTGCACTCTCCTGTACTAAGGGTAGGGTGTACACTCTCCTGTACAAAGGGTTGGGTGTGCACACTCTGCTGCTAAGGGTAGTGTGTGCACCCCCTTGTGTTATGCATAGGGTGTGCACTCTCCTGTTCTAAGGTTAGGGTGTGCTCTCTGCTGTACTAAGGGTAGGGTGTGCACTCTCCTGTACTAAGGGTATGTTGTGCACTCTATTATACTAAGGGTAGGGTGTGCACTCTCCTGTATCAAGGGTAGGGTGTGCACGCTGCTGTACTAAGGGTAGGGTGTGCACTCTCCTGTCCTAAGGGTAGGGTGTGCACTCTCCTGTAGTAAGGGTAGTTTGTGCACGCTACTGAACTAAGGGTAGGGTGAGCACCCTCCAGTACTAAGGGCAGGGTGTGCATTCTCTTGTACTAAGGGTAGGGTGTGCACTCTCCTGTACTAAGGTTAGGGTGTGCACACTCCTGTACTAAGGATCGGGTGTGCACTCTCCTGTACCAAAGGTAGGGTGTGCACTGTCCTGTACTAAGGGTGGGCTGTGCACTCTCCTGTACTAAGGTTAGGCTTTGTACTCTCCTATACTAAGGGTAGGTTTTGCAGTCTCCTGTACTAAGGGTAGGGTCTGAACTCTACTGTACTAAGGGTAAGGTGTGCATTCTGCTTTACTAAGGGTATTGTGTGCACACTCTGCTGCTAAGGGTAGGGTGTGCACTCTCTTGTACTAAGGGTAGGATGTGCACTCTCCTGTACTAAGGGTAGGATGTGCACTCTCCTGTATGCAGGGTAGGGTGTGCCCTCTCCTGTACTAAGTGTAGGGTGTGCACTCTGCTGTACTAAGGGTTGGGTGTGCACCCTCTTGTACTAAGTGTAGAGTGTGCACTCTCCTGTACTAAGGGTATGGTGTGCACTCTCCTGTAATAAGGGTAGGGTGTGCACCCTCCTGTACTAAGGGTAGGGTGTGCACTTTCCTGTACTAAGGGTATGCTGTGCACTCTCCTGTACTAAGGGTAGGCTTTGCACTCTCCTGTACTAAGGGTAGGCTTTGCACTCTCCTGTACCAAGGGTAGGTTTTGCAGTCTCCTGTACTAAGGGTAGGGTCTGAACTCTCCTGTACTAAGGGAACGGTGTGCATTCTGCTGTACTAAGGGTAGGGTGTGAACTCTCATGTACTAAGGGTAGGGTGTGCACACTCTGCTGCTAAGGGTAGGGTGTGCACCCCCTTGTGTTATGCATAGGTTGTGCACTCCCCTGTACTAAGGTTAGGGTGTGCACGCTCCTGTACTAAGGTTAGAGTGTGCACTCTCCTGTACTAAGTGTAGGGTGTACACTCTCCTGGACAAAGGGTTGGGTGTGCACACTCTGCTGCTAAGGGTAGGGTGTGCACTCTCCTGTACTAAGGTTAAGCTGTGCACTCTCCTGTACTAAGGGTAGGGTGTATGTTAAGTCTGTGTGTTCTAGTTATTTTTAATAAGAATCACTGCACACAGACCACAAGAGTAAATTCAACAGGTCTTTACTAGTCGGAGGTCAGGCTGAACTGCCCAATAAATCATTACACAGCACTTATATACCGGTGTGGTCACCACCGGTATTACAGTATACAGCAGCCAAGATAAAGTAGTGCATCTCTTAAAATAGTTCTCTTAAAGGTGGAAAGGTTACATACACCACAATCCTCCCTTTTTAGCTTAACAGTATATATTCCCCATTAAACATAACATAATAACATATATACACAACTTCATGTAAAAACAGTTCACAGATTCAGTCTCTGAGGAGGCCTCCTGATCCGAGACGGATTACGCCTTTCAGGGGTCTCTGGTTCTCGTTGCTGGGGTGACTCATCTAGTTGATCCCCTATGGATAGGACATCATCATCAGGTATATTCACTTCTGAGGTAGATGCTTCAGGTTCACTAACTTCCTCCACGGTTGTCTCTGTCGTAACCATGGGCTCGACCCTTGTTCTCGATCCCACCAGTTGGTCAGCATGACGTCGCATTACATTTTCACCAACATCTACCGTGTACATCAGGGGTCCTTGTTTGGCCCGAATTGTTCCAGATTGCCATTTCTCGTTTTTATAGTCCCTGGCTAACACCGGTTGTCCTATTTCAAAACTCCGAGTGGGCTTGTTATTGATATGCTGGAACTGTTTGTTTTCGACTTCCCTCCGCACATTTGGTTTTAACAAGTCCAACCTGGACCGCAACCTCCTGTTATAGAACATCATGGCAGGACTTTGGTTTGTTGTTGCATGGGTGGCGTTTCGATATGCCAGTAGGAAATTGTCCACCTTGTGTTGCAGTGGAATCTGATCTTCGCTCATGGCCTTTATTGCCTTTTTGAACGTCTGTACAAACCTCTCGGCCAGCCCATTCGTAGCTGGATGATATGGGGCAGAGGTATAATGTTTCACCCCATTCTTCTTCAGGAATTTCTGGAATTCCTCTGACACGAACTGTGGTCCGTTGTCTGAACATATTTGCTCTGGCAATCCATTTCTTGCAAATATCGTTCTTAGCACCGCGATCGTCTTCTCCGAGGTAGTGGTAGTCATTTTAATCACTTCTGGCCATTTAGAATGTGCGTCCACCACAATTAAAAACATGGAGTCCATGAATGGACCAGCAAAGTCAATATGTACACGTTGCCACGGGGTTGAAGGCCATTCCCATGGATGCAGCGGTGCAATTGGAGGTGCATTTTGGACTTTTTGGCACCCTGAGCAGCTTTTCGTCAGATCCTCTATCTGTTGGTCGATACCCGGCCACCACACATAAGCCCTAGCAAGGCTTTTCATCTTGACTCCCCCCCAGATGACCTTCATGTAGTTCTTTTAGAACTCTCTCTCTTAACTTAGGAGGGATAATCACCCTTGTTCCATACATCAATGTTCCCTGACAGATGGACAGCTGATCTCGTCTTGCTGAGAATGCCGGTAACAGTGGATCACCATGGGCTGGCCATCCCTTTACTGTCAATTCGTAGACCCGGGACAGTGTCGGGTCATTCCTAGTCTCCCTTTCAATATTTGCATTGGTGACAGGTAAACATTCGATGATGGTCGAGTGAAATAACTCCACCGGGTCAACCGTCGGTGCCTCCCCCTCAGTAGGTAGTAGCAGGCGCGACAGCCCATCAGCATTACCATGCTGCTTTGTACCTTTGAATTCTATCTGATATTGATGTGCCCCTAGGAAAAGGGACCATCTCTGGAGCCTCTGTGCTGTCATCACCGAAACACCCTTCTTAGGGTTAAAAATGGATACCAACGGCTGGTGGTCTGTCAGCAGTGTAAACTTCTGGCCCTGCAGGTAATGATTAAACTTCTTTACTCCCCACACAAGGCTGAGAGCCTCCCTATCTATCTGAGCATAGTTGCGCTCAGCGGAGGTCAATGATCTGGATGCAAATGCGACTGGCCTTTCCAAGCCATTTGGCAACTTGTGTGAGAGTACTGCTCCAATACCATAAGGAGAAGCATCACAAGCTAAACGAATAGGTAGCGTTGGGTTGAAGTGAGCCAACACTTCCTCTGAGGTGATCAATGCCTTGCTTTTGCGAAAGGCCTTCTTACAGTCCTCGCTCCACTTCCATGGTACTTCTTTCTGCAAAAGAGCGTTCAGCGGTTGCAGCACCATGGATAGATTTGGCAGAAACTTATGGTAATAGTTAATCAACCCTAGGAATGACCTCAACTGGGATACATTTCCCGGAGCGGGAGCCTTCACAACAGCTTCGATCTTGTCAGGTGACTTGTGCAGCCCCTCCTGGTCAATGACATGACCACAGTACGAGATCCGTTTCTGAAAGAACTCACATTTCTGGCGATTAACTCGAAGTCCATATTCCTTCAATCTGGTGAGCACCAGTTTCAAATTTGCAAGGTGTTCCTCATCGTCATCTCCTGTAATCAGGATATCGTCCAAGTAACATTGAGTGCTTGGAATTCCCTGTAATACCTGCTCCATGGCCCTCTGCCAAATTGCTGGAGCCGAAGCCACTCCAAAAACCAGTCTATTATATCGATACAAGCCTCTGTGCGTGTTGATTGTGAGGTACTGGCGCGACTCTTCCTCAACTTCCATCTGTAAGTACGCTTGCGCCAGGTCTATCTTGGTGAAGTGTTTCCCGCCAGACAATGAAGCAAAGATATCCTCAATCCGCGGAAGCGGATATTGCACCGTGTGAAGCACCGGATTAACCGTGATCTTGAAGTCTCCACAGATGCGGACCTTCCCCGGTTCCCCTGGCTTGTTACTCGATGAACGCTTCATGACGGGAACAATGGGCGTGGCCCACTCACTCCAGTCCACCTTAGACAGTACTCCTGAACGTTCTAGCCCTTCCAGCTCAGCTTCCACAGCAGGTCGTATCGCATAAGGTACCGGTCTGGCTTTGAAAAATTTTGGGTTTGCATGTTCTGCAATCTTGATTTTTGCCGTAATTCCTCTGTGTTCCCAGTCCCTGTTGGAACACCTCTTTAGCCTCATCCAATATTTTGGACAATCGTTCAGGTTTGACATCTTTTTTTCCGGAATCTACCGTTATTGCTTTTAGGGAGTGCTGGTCCATATTTATTTTCCTGATCCACTCCCGTCCCAGAAGTGGTGGACCTCCCTCAGGTAGTACATATAAGTCCATTCCTTGGTGTTCTTTGCCCTTGTGTACCACCTTGACTTTTATCTTTCCGATGGGGTATACTCTTTGTCCCGTGTATGTCTGCAATACTATCTCCGTATCCCGTAGGGGAATATGACCGTCAACGCCGATCCGGTGTCCAATTCCATCTTCACTTGGACTCCTGCTATCTGAAGTGTGACCCAGATAGTTTGTAGGTCAGCTTCCTTACTCACATTGTGAATTCTCAGACTACCCAGTTCCTTGCTGTTGGAGTCTGAATCCGAACTCTGTTCATCCGAACTCTTCTCAGCCACCTTATGTACCTTTCTGCACTTTTCCTGCGGTGACTTTTTGTTGCTGGTCTTCTTTCCTGACTGGCATACTTTAGCTATGTGACCAAGCTTGCCACATTTTCTACATTCCTGATTTTTAAACCAGCATTGGTTCTGATCGTGTATTGTCTTTCCACAACGATAACATTTCGCTGTACCCAAAGCCATTTGATCTACGCTGAATACCGCTGCCTTCAGCTGCATTTCCGCTGTGCCTCTCGCTGCGGCTTCGTGCGATGCTGCAATAGTGACAGCCTTATCAAGTGTAAGATCATTCTCTTCAAGCAGCCGCTTTTGTGTTCCTTCTTTCGACAATCCACACACGAATTTGTCTCTCAGTGCCTCTGTCAGTCTTTCCCCAAACTGACAGTATTTCGCTAGCTTACGCAGTTCAATTAAATACTCCGCGTTGCTTTCCTCTTTCAGTTGCGTTCTCACATAAAATTTAAATTGTTCCGCTAACATCAGCGGTGTGGGGTTCAAATGATTTCTCAGGACAGCAACAATATTAGCGAAAGTCTGATCCGCCGGTTTAGCTGGTGATAGAAGATGCTTCAATAGCCCATATGTCTTCGCACCCATTGAGTTTAGTAAGGTTAGTGCTTTATCTTCATCTGATATTTTATTTGCCTTACAATAAATCTCTATGCGTTCTACATACGTGGCCCAATCTTCAACATCGGGATCGAAATCATTGATGTTACCACGCTTAGGCATCCTCGCAATCTTCTTGAGAAATAAAAGGAAATTTTTCTTTTATTTTTTTTTCAAAATGGCGGTTTCCCGCGCTTGTCTTCTTCCCCCGCCTACGAAAATGGCAGCTTCCCGCGTTTGCCTTTCTCCCCCGCTGGCTGTAATGGCGATTGCCGTATTGCTGCGTTCGCCCTCCCCAGCGGTTCTAAAATCGTGCCTCCCAGCCCCTCTTGCAGCCCGGTCCTTTCCCCCGGCTGCGGCTGAGTTCTCCGCGTTTTTTTTAAATTTTATCCCGCGCCTCACGGCCTCGGTAGCTGCCCGGCCTTTTTCCCCAGTCGCGGTCGAGCTCTTTCTCGACGCTGTTGCGTCTCCCAGCCCGCTTGCAGCCCGGTCTTTTACACCGGCTGTGTTTGCATTCACCGCGGCTCCCGTGCCTTACGCTGCCCCAGTCTCAGCGCCTCTGGCCCCGACTTCTGTCCGGCTCTTTTCCCCGGCCGTGGTCGAGTTCTCCGCCCTTATATCCTCCGTTTTTCCCTCCCCTACTTCACAGCCAACGTGGCCGACTTGCTGCTCGTCGCTGATCGGCTTACCCACCACCGTGATAGAAGGGATGGTCACTGCCTGTTGCTGATGGAAGGCTTCGTGTCAGGATTCTTCCTTGCTCTTCAGACCCGAGTCTTTTCTCAGCAGGATGATGAGGGCAGATGCCTCTTCTCGACGCCCGTTAAACTGCCTTGGATATATCTCTGCCGCAGGGTAAGATCGTCATCGTCGCCACTGTTAAGTCTGTGTGTTCTAGTTATTGTTAATAAGAATCACTGCACACAGACCACAAGAGTAAATTCAACAGGTCTTTACTAGTCGGAGGTCAGGCTGAACTGCCCAATAAATCATTACACAGCACTTATATACCGGTGTGGTCACCACCGGTATTACATTATACAGCAGCCAAGATAAAGTAGTGCATCTCTTAAAATAGTTCTCTTAAAGGTGGAACGGTTACATACACCACAGTGTACACTCTCCTGTACAAAGGGTAGGGTGTACACTCTCCTGTACAAAGGGTTGGGTGTGCACCCAACTGTATTAAAGGTTAGTATGTGCACTCTGCTGCACTAAGGGTAGTGTGTGCACTCTCCTGTAGTAAGGGTAGGGTGCGCACCCTCCTTTACTAAGGGTAGGGTGTGCAGTCTCCTGTACTAAGGGTAGGGTGTGCAATCTCTTGTACTAAGGGTATGATGTGCACTCTATTGTACTAAGGGTAGGGTGTGCACTCTCCTGTATCAAGGGTAGGGTGTGCACAATGCTGTACTAAGGTTTGGGTGTGCACTCTCCTGTCCTAAGGGTAGGGTGCGCACTCTCCTGTACTAAGGGTAGTTTGTGCATGCTACTGAACTAAGGGTAGGGTGAGCACCCTCCAGTACTAAGGGTAGGGTGTGCATTCTCTTGTACTAAGGGTAGGGTGTGCACTCTCCTGTACTAAGGTTAGGGTGTACACTCTCCTGGACAAAGGGTTGGGTGTGCACACTCTGCTGCTAAGGGTAGGGTGTGCACTCTCCTGTACTAAGGTTAAGCTGTGCACTCTACTGTACTAAGGGTAGGGTTTATGTTAAGTCTGTGTGTTCTAGTTATTGTTAATAAGAATCACTGCACACAGACCACAAGAGTAAATTCAACAGGTCTTTACTAGTCGGAGGTCAGGCTGAACTGCCCAATAAATCATTACACAGCACTTATATACCGGTGTGGTCACCACCGGTATTACAGTATACAGCAACCAAGATAAAGTAGTGCATCTCTTAAAATAGTTCTCTTAAAGGTGGAACGGTTACATACACCACAGTGTACACTCTCCTGTACAAAGGGTAGGGTGTACACTCTCCTGTACAAAGGGTTGGGTGTGCACCCACCTGTATTAAAGGTTAGTATGTGCACTCTGCTGCACTAAGGGTAGCGTGTGCACTCTCCTGTAGTAAGGGTAGGGTGCGCACCCTCCTTTACTAAGGGTAGGGTGTGCAGTCTCCTGTACTAAGGGTAGGGTGTGGAATCTCTTGTACTAAGGGTATGATGTGCACTCTACTGTACTAAGGGTAGGGTGTGCACTCTCCTGTATCAAGGGTAGGGTGTGCACAATGCTGTACTAAGGTTTGGGTGTGCACTCTCCTGTCCTAAGGGTAGGGTGCGCACTCTCCTGTACTAAGGGTAGTTTGTGCATGCTACTGAACTAAGGGTAGGGTGAGCAGCCTCCAGTACTAAGGGTAGGGTGTGCACTCTCCTGTACTAAGGATCCGGTGTGCACTCTCCTGTACCAAAGGTAGGGTGTGCACTGTCGTGTACTAAGGGTGGGCTGTGCACTCTCCTGTACTAAGGTTAGGCTTTGCACTCTCCTATACTAAGGGTAGGTTTTGCAGCCTCCTGTACTAAGGGTAGGATCTGAACTCTACTGTACTAAGGGTAAGGTGTGCATTCTGCTGTACTAAGGGTGTTGTGTGCATACTCTGCTGATAAGTGAAGGGTGTGAACCCTCTTGTGTTAGGCATAGGGTGTGCACTCTCCTGTACTAAGGATAGGGTGTGCACTCTCCTGTACTAAGGGTAGGATGTGCACTCTCCTGTATGCAGGGTAGGGTGTGCCCTTTCCTGTACTAAGTGTAGGGTGTGCACTCTGCTGTACTAAGGGTTGGGTGTGCACCCTCTTGTACTAAGTGTAGAGTGTGCACTCTCCTGTACTAAGGGTATGGTGTGCACCCTCCTGTAATAAGGGTAGGGTGTGCACTCTCCTGTACCAAGAGTATGGTGTGCACCCTCCTGTACGAAGGGTAGGGTGTGCACTCTCCTGTACTAAGGATATGCTGTGCACTCTCATGTACTAAGGGTAGACTTTGCACTCTCCTGTACCAAGGGTAGGCTTTGCACTCTCCTGTACCAAGGGTAGGTTTTGCAGTCTCCTGTACTAAGGGTAGGGTCTGAACTCTCCTGTACTAAGGGAACGGTGTGCATTCTGCTGTACTAAGGGTAGGGTGTGAACTCTCCTGTACTAAGGGTAGGGTGTGCACACTCTGCTGCTAAGGGTAGGGTGTGTACCCCCTTGTGTTATGCATAGGGTGTGCACTCTCCCGTACTAAGGTTAGGGTGTGCACTCTCCTATACTAAGTGTAGGGTGTACACTCTCCTTTACTAAGTGTAGGGTGTACACTCTCCTGTACAAAGGGTTGGGTGTGCACACTCTGCTTCCAAGAGTAGGGTGTGCACCCCCTTGTGTTATGCATAGGGTGTGCACTCTCCTGTACTAAGGTTAGGGTGTGCACTCTGCTGTATTAAGGTTAGGGTGTGCACTTCCCTGTACTAAGGTTAGGGTGTGCACGCTCCTCTACTAAGGGTAGGGTGTGCACTCTCCTGTACTAAGGTTAAGCTGTGCACTCTCCTCTACTAAGGGTAGGGTGTACACTCTCCTGTACAAAGGGTAGGGTGTACACTCTCCTGTACAAAGGGTTGGGTGTGCACCCACCTGTATTAAAGGTTAGTATGGGCACTCTGCTGCACTAAGGGTAGTGTGTGCACTCTCCTGTAGTAAGGGTAGGGTGTGCACCCTCCTTTACTAAGGGTAGGGTGTGCAGTCTCCTGTTCTAAGGGTAGGGTGTGCACTCTCTTGTACTAAGGATATGGTGTGCACTCTACTGTACTAAGGGTAGGGTGTGCACTCTCCTGTACTAAGGTTAGGGTGTGCACACTCCTGTACTAAGGATCGGGTGTGCACTCTCCTGTACCAAAGGTAGGGTGTGCACTGTCGTGTACTAAGGGTGGGCTGTGCACTCTCCTGTACTAAGGTTAGGCTTTGCACTCTCCTATACTAAGGGTAGGATTGCAGTCTCCTGTACTAAGGGTAGGGTCTGAACTCTACTGTACTAAGGGTAAGGTGTGCATTCTGCTGTACTAAGGGTATTGTGTGCACACTCTGCTGATAAGTGTAGGGTGTGAACCCTCTTGTGTTAGGAATAGGGTGTGCACTCTCCTGTACTAAGGATAGGGTGTGCACTCTCCTGTACTAAGGGTAGGATGTGCACTCTCCTGTATGCAGGGTAGGGTGTGCCATTTCCTGTACTAAGTGTAGGGTGTGCACTCTGCTGTACTAAGGGTTGGGTGTGCACCCTCTTGTACTAAGTGTAGAGTGTGCACTCTCCTGCACTAAGGGTATGGTGTGCACTCTCCTGTAATAAGGGTAGGGTGTGCACCCACCTTTACTAAGGGTAGGGTGTGCACTCTCCTGTACCAAGGGTATGGTGTGCACCATCCTGTTCTAAGGGTAGGGTGTGCACTCTCCTGTACTAAGGGTATGCTGTGCACGCTCCTGTACTAAGGGTAGGCTTTGCACTCTCCTGTACCAAGGGTAGGTTTTACAGTCTCCTGTACTAAGGGTAGCGTCTGAACTCTCCTGTTCTAAGGGAACGGTGTGCATTCTGCTGTACTAAGGGTAGGGTGTGAACTCTTCTGTACTAAGGGTAGGGTGTGCTCACTCTGCTGTTAAGGGTAGGGTGTGCACCCCCTTGTGTTATGCATAGGGTGTGCACTCTCCTGTACTAAGGTTAGGGTGTGCACTCTGCTGTATTAAGGTTAGGGTGTGCACTCACCTGTACTAAGGTTAGTGTGTGCACACTCTGATGCTAACGGTAGGGTGTGCACCCCCTTGTGTTATGCATAGGTTGTGCACTCTCCTGTACTAAGGGTAGGGTGTACACACTCCTGTACAAAGGGTCGGGTGTACACTCTCCTGTAAAAATGGTTTGGTGCGCACCCACCTGTATTAAAGGTTAGTATGTGCACTCTGCTGCACTAACGGTAGCGTGTGCACTCTCCTGTAGTAAGGGTAGGGTGTGCACCCTCCTTTACTAAGGGTAGGGTGTGCACTCTCCTGTACTAAGGGTAGGGTGTGCACTCTGCGGAACTCAGGGTAGGGTGTGCACTCTGCTGTACTAAGGGTAGGGTGTGCACTCTCCTGTACTAAGGGTAGGGTGTGCACTCTCCTGTGCTAAGGGTAGGGTGTGCACTCTCCTGTAATAAGGGTATGGTGTGCACTCTACTGTGCTAAGTGTAGGTTGTACCTCTCCTGTACAAAGGGTAGGGTGTGCACTCTGCTGTAATAAGGGTAGGGTGTGCACTCTACTATGCTAAGGGTAGGGTGTGCACTCTGCTGCACTAAGTGTAGGGTGTGCACTCTCCTGTACTAAGGGTAGGTTGTGCACTCTCCTGTACTAAGGGTAGGGTGTACACTCTCCTCTAAGAACATAAGAACATAAGAAATAGGAGCAGGAGTAGGCCAATCGGCCCCTTGAGCCTGCTCCGCCATTCAATAAGATCATGGCTGATCTGATCCTAACCGCCAATCTACTATCTCAGAACCATCTCCTGAATCTAACAGAATTTGACACACGAAATAGGAGCAGGATCAGGCTACACGGCCCCTGGGCCCGCTTCGCTATCCACAGGGCCATGTCCGATCCGTACCTAGACTCATCTCCAAATTCCTGCCCGCTCCCCGCAACCCTTAATTCCCTTTACTTCTAGTTAACTGTCTATTTCTGTTTTAAATTTATGTAATGATGTAGCTTCTACAGCTTTTTTTGGCAGCATATTCCATGGACCTACCACCCTCTGAGTGAAGTAGTTCCTCCTCATCTCAGTTTTGAAAGAGCAGCCCCTTATTCTAAGACTATGCCCTTAGTTCTAGTTTCACCCATCAGCGGGAACATCCTCCCCGCATCCACCCGATCCAACCCCTTCACAATCTTATATGTTTCAATAAGATCGCCTCTCATTCTTCTGAACTCCAATGAGTAGAGTCCCAATCTACTCAACCTCTCCTCATATGTCCATCCCCTCATCCCCGGGATTAACCGAGTGAACCTTCTTTGTACTGACTCGGGAGCAAGTATGTCTTTTCTTAAGTATGGTCACCAAAACTGTATGCAGTATTCCAGGTGCGGTCTCACCAATACCTTGTACAACTGATGCAATACATCCCTATTTTTATATTCTATCCCCCTAGCAATGAAAGCCAACATTCCATTGGCCTTCTTAATCACTTGCTGCACCTGCGTACTAACCTTTTGAGTTTCGTGCACCAGGACCCCCAGATCCCTTTGTACTTCAGTACTTTCCAGTTTCTTGCCATTAAGATAATAGCTTGCTCTACGATTTTTCCTGCCAAAGTGCATAACCTCACACTTTCCAGTATTGTATTCCATCTGCCAAATCTCTGCCCACTTACTTAGCCTGTCTATGTCCCCTTGCAGGTTTTTTATGTCCTCCTCACTCACTACTTTCCCTCCCATCTTAGTATCATCTGCAAACTTTGATATGTTACACTCAGTCCCCTCCTCCAAATCGTTAATATAGATTGTAAAGAGTTGGGGACCCAGCACCGACCCCTGCGGAACACCACTAGTTACTGATTGCCATTCTGAGAATGAACCATTTATCCCAACTCTCTGCCTTCTGTTAGATAGCCAATCCTCTATCCATGCCAGAATATTACCCCCAATCCCGTGATTTTTATCTTAAGCAATAATCTTTTGTGTGGCACCTTGTCAAATGCCTTTTGGAAGTCTAAATACACTACGTCCACTGGTTCCCCTTTATCCACCCTATATGTTACTTCCTCAAAGAACTCCAGCAAATTTGTCAAACATGACTTACCCTTCATAAAACCATACTGACTTTGTCCTATTAAATGATGATTATCCAAATGTCCTGTTACTGTCTCCTTAATAATGGACTCCAAAATTTTACCTACCACAGATGTAAGGCTAACCAGTCTATAGTTTCCAGCCTTCTGTCTACTGCCCTTTTTAAATAAGTGTGTTACATTAGCAGTTTTCCAGTCTGCCGGGACCTTTGCTGAGTCCAGGGAGTTTTGGAAAATTATTACCAATGCATCCACAATCCCTACCGCCACTTCCCTCAAAACCCTAGGATGTAAGCCATCAGGTCCAGGTGATTTATCCGCCTTGAGTCCCATTATTTTACCGAGTACCACTTCCTTAGTGATTTTGATCGTGTTTAGCTCCTCCCCCCCTATAGCCCCCTGTTTGTCCAGTGTTGGGATATTCTTAGTGTCTTCTACTGTAAAGACTGATACAAAATATTCATTCAGTGTTTTTGCCATCTCCATATTTCCCACCATTAATTTCCTGGTCTCATCCTCTAAGGGAGCAACATTTACTTTAGCCACCCTTTTACTTTTTATATAACTATAAAAACTCTTACTATCTCTTTTTATATTTTTTGCTAATTTACTTTCATAATCTATCTTCCCTTTCTTAATCAATCTTTTTGTTATTTTTTGCTGTCTTTTAAAGTTTTCCCAATGCTCTATCCTCCCACTAGATTTGGCTACCTTATATGCCCTTGTTTTTAGTCGAATACTATCCTTAATTTCTTTACTTAGCCACGGATGGCTGTCTTTTCGTTTACACCCTTTTCTTCTCAGTGGAATATATATCTTTTGGAAGTTGTAAAATAACTAATTAAATGTACACCACTGATCATGTATCGTCTTACCCTTTAATCTATTTTCCCAATCCACTCTACTCAATTCCGCTCTCATACCTTCATAGTCTCCTTTATTCAAGCTTAGCACGCTTGCTTGAGATCCAACCTTCTCACCCTCTAATTGAATATGGAATTCAACCATGTTATGGTCACTCATTCCAAGGGGATCCTTTACGAGGACATTTTTAATTAATCCTGTCTCGTTACACAGGACCAGATCTAAAGTTGCTTGCCCCCTGGTCGGTTCAGTTACATACTGCTCAAGAAACCCATCCCTAATACACTCAATGAACTCATCCTCAAGGCAGCCCTTATTATTCCTTACCTCCACCCAAACTGTTTCATTATCCTGATCTTTTGACCCAATATAAGGGTTGAGTGTGCACCCTCCTGTACTAAGGGTAGAGTGTGCACTCTCCTGTACTAAGGGTAGGGTGTGCAATCTCCTGTACCAAAGGTAGGGTGTGCACTCTCATGTACTAAGGGTTGGGTGTGCACACTCCTGTACTAAGGTTAGGTTGTGCACCCTGCTGTACGAAGGGTAGTGTATGCACTCTCCTGTACTAAGGGTAGCGTGTGAACTCTCCTGTACTAAGGGTAGGGTGTGCACGCTCCTGCAAAAAGGGTAGGTTGCGCACTCTCCTGTACTAAGGGTATGTTGTGCACTCTCCTGTACTAAGGGTAGGTTGTGTGCTCTACTGTACCAAAGATAGGGTGTGCACTCTCCTGTACTAAATGTTGGCTGTGCTCTATACTGTATTAATGGTAGGCTGTGCACTCTGCTGTACTAAGGATAGGTTTTGCAGTCTCCTGTACGCAGGGTGGGGTGTGCCCTCTCCTGTACTAAGTGTAGGGTGTGCACTCTCCTGTCCTAAGGGTATGGTGTGCACTCTCCTGTACTAAGGGTAGGGTGCACCCTCCTGTACCAAGGGTAGGGTGTGCACGCTCCTGTACTAAAGGTATGGTGTACACTCTCCTGTAAAAATGGTTTGGTGCGCACCCACCTGTATTAAAGGTTAGTATGTGCACTCTGCTGCACTAACGGTAGCGTGTGCACTCTCCTGTAGTAAGGGTAGGGTGTGCACCCTCCTTTACTAAGGGTAGGGTGTGCACTCTCCTGTACTAAGGGTAGGGTGTGCACTCTGCGGAACTCAGGGTAGGGTGTGCACTCTGCTGTACTAAGGGTAGGGTGTGCACTCTCCTGTACTAAGGGTAGGGTGTGCACTCTCCTGTGCTAAGGGTAGGGTGTGCACTCTCCTGTAATAAGGGTATGGTGTGCACTCTACTGTGCTAAGTGTAGGTTGTACCTCTCCTGTACAAAGGGTAGGGTGTGCACTCTGCTGTAATAAGGGTAGGGTGTGCACTCTACTATGCTAAGGGTAGGGTGTGCACTCTGCTGCACTAAGTGTAGGGTGTGCACTCTCCTGTACTAAGGGTAGGTTGTGCACTCTCCTGTACTAAGGGTAGGGTGTACACTCTCCTCTAAGAACATAAGAACATAAGAAATAGGAGCAGGAGTAGGCCAATCGGCCCCTTGAGCCTGCTCCGCCATTCAATAAGATCATGGCTGATCTGATCCTAACCGCCAATCTACTATCTCAGAACCATCTCCTGAATCTAACAGAATTTGACACACGAAATAGGAGCAGGATCAGGCTACACGGCCCCTGGGCCCGCTTCGCTATCCACAGGGCCATGTCCGATCCGTACCTAGACTCATCTCCAAATTCCTGCCCGCTCCCCGCAACCCTTAATTCCCTTTACTTCTAGGAAACTGTCTATTTCTGTTTTAAATTTATGTAATGATGTAGCTTCTACAGCTTTTTTTGGCAGCATATTCCATGGACCTACCACCCTCTGAGTGAAGTAGTTCCTCCTCATCTCAGTTTTGAAAGAGCAGCCCCTTATTCTAAGACTATGCCCTTAGTTCTAGTTTCACCCATCAGCGGGAACATCCTCCCCGCATCCACCCGATCCAACCCCTTCACAATCTTATATGTTTCAATAAGATCGCCTCTCATTCTTCTGAACTCCAATGAGTAGAGTCCCAATCTACTCAACCTCTCCTCATATGTCCATCCCCTCATCCCCGGGATTAACCGAGTGAACCTTCTTTGTACTGACTCGGGAGCAAGTATGTCTTTTCTTAAGTATGGTCACCAAAACTGTATGCAGTATTCCAGGTGCGGTCTCACCAATACCTTGTACAACTGATGCAATACATCCCTATTTTTATATTCTATCCCCCTAGCAATGAAAGCCAACATTCCATTGGCCTTCTTAATCACTTGCTGCACCTGCGTACTAACCTTTTGAGTTTCGTGCACCAGGACCCCCAGATCCCTTTGTACTTCAGTACTTTCCAGTTTCTTGCCATTAAGATAATAGCTTGCTCTACGATTTTTCCTGCCAAAGTGCATAACCTCACACTTTCCAGTATTGTATTCCATCTGCCAAATCTCTGCCCACTTACTTAGCCTGTCTATGTCCCCTTGCAGGTTTTTTATGTCCTCCTCACTCACTACTTTCCCTCCCATCTTAGTATCATCTGCAAACTTTGATATGTTACACTCAGTCCCCTCCTCCAAATCGTTAATATAGATTGTAAAGAGTTGGGGACCCAGCACCGACCCCTGCGGAACACCACTAGTTACTGATTGCCATTCTGAGAATGAACCATTTATCCCAACTCTCTGCCTTCTGTTAGATAGCCAATCCTCTATCCATGCCAGAATATTACCCCCAATCCCGTGATTTTTATCTTAAGCAATAATCTTTTGTGTGGCACCTTGTCAAATGCCTTTTGGAAGTCTAAATACACTACGTCCACTGGTTCCCCTTTATCCACCCTATATGTTACTTCCTCAAAGAACTCCAGCAAATTTGTCAAACATGACTTACCCTTCATAAAACCATACTGACTTTGTCCTATTAAATGATGATTATCCAAATGTCCTGTTACTGTCTCCTTAATAATGGACTCCAAAATTTTACCTACCACAGATGTAAGGCTAACCAGTCTATAGTTTCCAGCCTTCTGTCTACTGCCCTTTTTAAATAAGTGTGTTACATTAGCAGTTTTCCAGTCTGCCGGGACCTTTGCTGAGTCCAGGGAGTTTTGGAAAATTATTACCAATGCATCCACAATCCCTACCGCCACTTCCCTCAAAACCCTAGGATGTAAGCCATCAGGTCCAGGTGATTTATCCGCCTTGAGTCCCATTATTTTACCGAGTACCACTTCCTTAGTGATTTTGATCGTGTTTAGCTCCTCCCCCCCTATAGCCCCCTGTTTGTCCAGTGTTGGGATATTCTTAGTGTCTTCTACTGTAAAGACTGATACAAAATATTCATTCAGTGTTTTTGCCATCTCCATATTTCCCACCATTAATTTCCTGGTCTCATCCTCTAAGGGAGCAACATTTACTTTAGCCACCCTTTTACTTTTTATATAACTATAAAAACTCTTACTATCTCTTTTTATATTTTTTGCTAATTTACTTTCATAATCTATCTTCCCTTTCTTAATCAATCTTTTTGTTATTTTTTGCTGTCTTTTAAAGTTTTCCCAATGCTCTATCCTCCCACTAGATTTGGCTACCTTATATGCCCTTGTTTTTAGTCGAATACTATCCTTAATTTCTTTACTTAGCCACGGATGGCTGTCTTTTCGTTTACACCCTTTTCTTCTCAGTGGAATATATATCTTTTGGAAGTTGTAAAATAACTAATTAAATGTACACCACTGATCATGTATCGTCTTACCCTTTAATCTATTTTCCCAATCCACTCTACTCAATTCCGCTCTCATACCTTCATAGTCTCCTTTATTCAAGCTTAGCACGCTTGCTTGAGATCCAACCTTCTCACCCTCTAATTGAATATGGAATTCAACCATGTTATGGTCACTCATTCCAAGGGGATCCTTTACGAGGACATTTTTAATTAATCCTGTCTCGTTACACAGGACCAGATCTAAAGTTGCTTGCCCCCTGGTCGGTTCAGTTACATACTGCTCAAGAAACCCATCCCTAATACACTCAATGAACTCATCCTCAAGGCAGCCCTTATTATTCCTTACCTCCACCCAAACTGTTTCATTATCCTGATCTTTTGACCCAATATAAGGGTTGAGTGTGCACCCTCCTGTACTAAGGGTAGAGTGTGCACTCTCCTGTACTAAGGGTAGGGTGTGCAATCTCCTGTACCAAAGGTAGGGTGTGCACTCTCATGTACTAAGGGTTGGGTGTGCACACTCCTGTACTAAGGTTAGGTTGTGCACCCTGCTGTACGAAGGGTAGTGTATGCACTCTCCTGTACTAAGGGTAGCGTGTGAACTCTCCTGTACTAAGGGTAGGGTGTGCACGCTCCTGCAAAAAGGGTAGGTTGCACACTCTCCTGTACTAAGGGTATGTTGTGCACTCTCCTGTACTAAGGGTAGGTTGTGTGCTCTACTGTACCAAAGATAGGGTGTGCACTCTCCTGTACTAAATGTTGGCTGTGCTCTATACTGTATTAATGGTAGGCTGTGCACTCTGCTGTACTAAGGATAGGTTTTGCAGTCTCCTGTATGCAGGGTGGGGTGTGCCCTCTCCTGTACTAAGTGTAGGGTGTGCACTCTCCTGTCCTAAGGGTATGGTGTGCACTCTCCTGTACTAAGGGTAGGGTGCACCCTCCTGTACCAAGGGTAGGGTGTGCACGCTCCTGTACTAAAGGTATGGTGTGCACTCTCCTGTACTAAGGGTTGAGTGTGCACCCTCCTGTACTAAGGGCAGATGTGCACTCTCCTGTACTAACGGTAGGGTGTGCACTCTCCTGTGCCAAAGGTAGGGTGTGCACTCTCCGGTACTAAGGGTAGCGTGAGCAGACTCTTGTACTATGGGTAGGGTGAGCACACTCTTGTACTAAGTGTAGGGTCTGTTCCATCCTGTAATAAGGGTAGGGTTTGCACACTCCTGTACTACGGGTAGGGTGTGCATGCTACTGTACTAAGGGTAGGGTGTGCTCTCTCCTGTACTAAGGGTAGGGTGTGCACTCACCTGTACTAAGGGTATGGTGTGCACTCTCCTGTACTAAGGGTAGGGTGTGCACTCTCCTGTACTAAGGGTATGGTGTGCACACTCCTGAACTAAGGGTAGGGTGTGCACTCTCCTGTCCTAAGGGTATGGGGTGCACTCTCCTGTCCTAAGGGTATGGTGTGCACTCTCCTGTACTAAGGGTAGGGTGTGCACGCTCCTGTACTAAGGGTAGGGTGTGCACTCTCCTGTACAAAGGTTAGGGTGTGCACACTCCTGTAGAAAGGGTAGGGTGTGCACACTCCTGTACTAAGGTTAGGGTATGCACTCTACTGTACAAAGGTAAGGGTGTGCACTCTCCTGTACTAAGGGTAGGGGTTGCACCCTGATGTACTAAGGGTAGGGTGTGCATGCTCCTGTACTAAGGGTGTGGTGTGCACGCTCCTGTACTAAGGGTTGGGTGTGCACGCTCCTGTTCTAAGGGTAGAGTATGCACTCTCCTGTACTAAGGGTAAGGTGTGCACTCTCCTGTACTAAGGGTATGGTGCACCCTCCTGTACCAAGGGTAGGGTGTGCACGCTCCTGTACTAAGGGTATGGTGTGCACTCTCCTGTACTTAGGGTTGAGCGTGCACCCCCCTGTACTAAGGGTAGAGTGTGCACTCTCCTGTACTAAGGGTAGGGTGTGCACTCCCCGGTACTAAGGTTAGGGTGTGCACAGTCATGTACTAAGGATAGGGTGTGCACTCTCATGTACCAAAGGTAGTGTGTGCACTCTCCTGTACTAAGGGTAGGGTGAGCAGACTCTTGTACTAAGGGTAGGGTGTGTTCCCTCCTGTACTAAGGGTAGGGTTTGCACACTCCTGTACTACGGGTAGGGTGTGCATGCTATTGTACTAAGGGTAGGGTGTGCACTCTCCTGTACAAAGGGTAGGGTGTGCACTCTCCTGTACTAAGGGTAGGGTGAGCACTCACCTGTACTAAGGGTATGGTGTGCACTCTCCTGTCCTAAGGGTGTCAGGTGCACTCTCCTGTCCTAAGGGTATGGTGTGCACTCTCCTGTACTTAGGGTGTGCACACTCCTGTAGAAAGGGTAGGGTGTGCACACTCCTGTACTAAGTTTTGGGTGTGCACTCTCCTGTACAAAGGGTTGGGTGTGCACCCTCCTGTACTAAGGTTAGGGTGTGCACTCTGCTGTACTAAGTTTAGGGTGTGCACACTCCTGTACTAAGGGTACGGTGTACACTCTCCTGTCGTAAAGTTTGGGTGTGCACTCTCCTGTACTAAGGGTAGGGTTGCAGTCTCCTGTACTAAGGATAGGGTGCGCACTCTCCTGTACCAAATGTAGGGTGTGCACACTCCTGTACTAAGGATTGGCTGTGCAGTATCCTGTACTAAGGGTAGGCTGTGCACTCTCCTGTACTAAGGTTAGGGTGTGCACTCTCCTGTTCTAAGTGTAGGGTGTGCACTCTCCTGTACTAAGGGTAGGGTGTGTACCCTCTAGTACTAAGGGTAGGGTGTGCACTCTCTTGTGCTAAGGGTAGTTGGTACACTCCAATGTACTAAGTTTTGGTTGTTTACTCTCCTGTACTAAGGTTAGGGTGTGCACTCTCCTGTACTCAGGGTAGGATGTGCACTCTCATGTACTAAGGGTAGGGTATGCACTCCACTGCATTAAGGTTAGGTTGTGCACTCTGCTGTATTAAGGATAGGGTGTGCACTCTCCTGTACTCAGGGTAGGATGTGCACTCTCATGTACTAAGGTTAGGGTGTGCACTCTCTTGTAGTAACGGTAGGGTATGCACTCTCCTGTACTAAGGGTATGGTTTGCACTCTACTGTACTAAGGGTAGGGTGTGCACCCTCCTGTACTAAGGGTATGGTGTACACTCTCCTGTAGTAATGTTAGGGTGCGCACTCTCCTGTACTCAGGGTAGGATGTGCACTCTCATGTACGAAGGTTAGGGTGTGCACTCTCTTGTAGTAAGGGTAGGGTATGCGCTCTCCTGTACTAAGGGTATGGTTTGCACTCTGCTGTACTAAGGGTAGGGTATGCACCCTACTGCATTAAGGTTAGGTTGTGCACTCTGCTGTATTAAGGTTAGGGTGTGCACTATCCTGTACAGAGGGTAGAATGTGCACCCTCCTGTACACATGGTAGGTGTGCACTCTCCTGTACTAAGGGTATGGTGTGCACTCTACTGTACTAAGGGTAGGGTGTGCACTCTCTTGTACTAAGGGTAGGGTGTGCACTCTCCTGTACTAAGGGTAGGGTGTGCACTCTCCTGTACTAAGGGTAGGGTGTGCACTCTCCTGTATTAAGGGTAGGGTGTGCACTCTGCTGTACTAAGGGTAGGGTGTGCACTCTCCTGTACTAAGGGTAGGGTGTGCACTCTCCTGTACTAAGGGTAGTTTGAGCACGCTACTGAACTAAGGGTAGGGTGAGCACCCTCTTGTACTAAGGGTAGGGTGTGTACCCTCCAGTACTAAGGGTAGGGCGTGCATTCTCCTGTACTAAGGGTAGGTTGTGCACTCTCCTGTACTAAGGTTAGGGTGTGCACACTCCTGTAGAAAGGGTAGGGTGTGCACCCTCCTGTACTAAGGTGAGGGTCTGCACTCTCCTGTACTAAGGGTTGGGTGTGCACTCTCCTGTACTAAGGGTAGTGTGCTGTCCGGGGATAGGGTGGGATATGTGTTGGTGTAGGGGTTACGGGGATCGGGTGGGATATGTGTCAGTGCAGGCTCGATGGGCCGAAATGGCCTCTATCTGCACTGTGGGGTTTCTGTGATTCTGTGATTCTGTGATAAAGTAAACTACAGACCTACAGCGGCACATGCTCTGGGAAGTTGTATTGTTCCCATGCCTGAGTCTTGGATATTAATTGTCTGTAAGTACTTGAGAATGTTATAGATGATTAGTGTACACTGTATGTTGCAGAAAATGTTTAGTTTGTAACTTTTCTCTGTAAGCAAACTTACACAGCTAGCCGTGAAGTGCTTGCTCTCTGTCTAGCTGGTTAACTAGTAGCTGTATTTTGATGCACTATGTACAGGGCTAATTTAAAGAGAATGCCTTCCAGTTTGCTAAATGTATATTCACAGTAAGCTGTGTTTCCACGTGTTTGGTAATTTACATGCCAAATGTACTGTGTTGCTCAGGCGTACCTAAATTTGTGTATGCATATCAGTTATGCGCTTGTATACTAATGTGTGCTTCCATTTCTGTGTTGTATTTCAGTTTTACAATAAGAATCTTTCAGTAAAGCTTTACAAGAAAAGTCAAGCCTTGTGATTTTTATGGGAAGATATCAAGTTGTTAGCTATCTGTCTAGCTCTGCATAGGAATGCACTGCGAGGGCAGAAAAGTAAAAAGACAACAGCACAGCGGGCTCAAGCACAAGAAGATACCACTCAGCTACCATGAGTCTACGCTCAGGAAGACAATATACCATAGAGGACGTCGACCAGCCAATCGAGAAGCATGAGCCTCTCCGAGCAAACGATGCCAAGTCACAGTCCTCTAAAGCATCCTCTAGACATCTCGGTGGTCCAGCAGACCGTCGTCATCGACAACTTCTGCAGCCGCCAAAGCATGTGCCAAGGCAAAAGCTGCCCAGGCTCAATTGTCCTTTGCTGAAAAAGAAGCTAGTGTGATGAAACAGAGAGCTGACCTCGACGCCAGTCTCCACATTCTCCAAAGCCAGAGAGCTGCCGCTGCCGCTGAAGCTGAAGCCGCAGCTTATGAAGAAGGTGAGGAGAACGAAGGCGGGGAGCCCAGCCATGAAACATATGTTCTAGAACAGCCCCTCAGTCCAGTGCAACGTACAAGTGAGTATGTCCAACAACACTCCAAATTGTTGTTCAAGGAAACATCCAGGTATCTCGATGCAGAACCAGCTACTCACCACAGTAGCAAACAGCCTGTTTTTGGAGACACTGAGCTTAAAGGAGAAGAAACAAGTAAGACTTACCTGCAGAGACCTCCACAGCACTCGGCCAATCCAGCCAAGCAGTCCTCACCCGAGCCACAAGGTGCACAAGACCTCGCTAGGTACCTTATCCGCCTTCTAGAATTTGATGACCGTCCTGAAAATTATTGGTCATGGAAAGCGTCCTTCCTGAGTACCACCAAGGACTTGAATCTGTCAGCCAGAGAAGAACTAGACTTGATGACAAAGTGGCTCGGAGCTGAGTCGTCAGAACAGGCGAAGAGAATTCGCTCAGCGCACGTCCGCAATCCCACAGCAGGCCTCAACCTGGTTTGGCAACGTCTCGAAGACTGTTATGGGACACCAGAAGTCATTGAACACGCACTGCTCAAGAAGATTGAGGACTTTCCGAAGCTAACCAACAAAGATAATGTCGAGCTCCGAGAACTGGGCGACATTCTCCTCGAACTGGAGTGTGCCAAGGGAGAAGGTTACCTGACCGGCCTCTCGTATTTGGATACAGCTCGTGGGGTAAACCCAACAGTGGAAAAGCTCCCCTACAACCTTCAAGAGAAATGGATAGCTAAGGGATCCAAGTACAAGGAGGACAATGGAGTGGCATTTCCCCCCTTCTCTCTCTTCTCCAGGTTCGTCCAACAACAGGCAAAGGTGAGGAATGATCCAAGTTTCACTTTCTCCACCTCCAGCAGTTACGCTCCTTCGAGAACAGAGAAACCCACAAAGTACAGCAATAAAGCCTCTGTGAGCGTGCACAAAACAGACGTTCCAGCCGAACCCTCAGTCAACCAATCCAGTTCTGCTGGGAATAAAGTGGATGACCCAGATCGCCAGTGTCCAATACACAAGAAGCCCCGCCCACTCAAAAAGTGTCGAAGCTTTAGAGACAAGCCTATTGATGAGCGCAAATCATACCTGAAAGAGAATCGCATCTGCTGCAGGTGTTGTGGGTCGACTATGTACATGGCAAAAGACTGCAAGGCGACAATCAAGTGCTTCGAGTGCAACAGTGAAAAACACATTGCAGCCCTGCATCCAGGTCCTCCTCCTTCAACCACCGAGAGTGCTGCGGTTGACAAAGAGGATAGCGGGGAGAAAAGCGAAAGCACATCTTCTTCAGTCACCTCCAAGTGTACAGAGGTTTGTGGAAATGCAAGCAGCCCACGCTCATGCTCCAAAATCTGCTTGGTTAAAGCATATCCTGCAGGGAGAAAGGAGAAGGCAATCAAAATGTACGCAGTGCTTGATGAGCAAAGTAACAAGTCTCTAGCAAAGACAGAATTCTTCAATCTCTTTGAAGTCAAGGCCAGCGCAGCTCCGTACACGCTAAAAACCTGTGCAGGGACAACAGAGGCTACGGGTAGGAGAGTTGGGAACTTCATGATCGAGTCCATGGATGGGAAACTACAGCTTCCCCTCCCCACCTTAATTGAGTGTGACATGATGCCAGACGATAGGACGGAAATTCCCTCCCCAGAGGTCGCACACCATCAGCCCCACCTACAGCCAGTTGCCAACAAGATTCCAGCTGTGGACCCGGACGCTCCAATCCTCCTGCTCTTGGGAAGAGACATCTTAAGGGTGCACAAGGTGCATGAGCAAATCAACGGGCCCCACAATGCTCCTTATGCGCAGCGGCTTGACCTGGGATGGGTCCTCGTGGGTGGAGTTTGCCTGGGAACAGTCCACAAACCAGCGGGTGTCAACGTCTATAAAGCAAACGTGTTGCACAACGGTCGCACATCCTTTCTCAGCCCATGCCCAAACAGGATCCAGGTAAAGGAAGACTACGATGGCATGATGCAGCATCATAGGTCAACCTCCTCTGCCTGTGAGGAAGAGGCAGGCCTCACTGTGAGCACAGACAGCCTAGGATGCTCAGTGTTTGAAAGGTCCAAGGATGATGACAAGCCAGCACTATCCATGGACGACAAAGCTTTCCTAACCATCATGGATGAGGAGGTTTACCAGGACGATGGACACAGCTGGGTGGCACCCTTACCATTTCACACTCCCAGACGCCGTCTTCCGAGTAACAGGGAACAAGCTATGAAGCGCCTCTGCTCACTCAGGAGAACACTGGAGAAAAGGCTAGAAATGAAGGGTCATTGCATAGAGTTCATGCAGAAGATGCTGGACAACGACCAAGCCGAGCCTGCTCCACCTCTGGAAGAAGATAAAGAACACTGGTACCTGCCAACATTCGGTGTGTATCACCCACAAAAGCCAGACCAGTTACGAGTTGTGTTTGATTCAAGTGCTGAATGTAAAGGAGTGTCTCTGAACGATGTACTCCTCAGCGGCCCAGACTTGAACAACACCTTGTTGGGAGTTCTTCTGCAGTTCAGGAAAGAACCTGTAGCCCTGACAGCAGATGTGCAGCAAATGTTTTATTGCTTCATCGTCCGAGAAGACCACAGGGACTATCTCCGCTACCTGTGGCATGAGGACAACGACATCAACAAGAATGTGGTGGAGTACAGGATGAAGGTCCACGTGTTTGGAAACAGCCCTTCACCTGCTGTGGCTATCTACTGCATGAGGCGAGCCGCTCAGAAAGGTGAGCAAGAATATGGCTCCGATGCGAAGCATTTTGTTGAGAGACAGTTCTATGTTGACGATGGTCTTACCTCGGTTACCACACCTGAAGAAGCAAAAATCTCCTGACAAGAACCAGAGCGATGTTGGCAGAGTCCAACCTGAGACTACACAAGGTAGCATCGAACAGTGGACAGGTGATGGAAGCCTTCCCTGCAGAGGACCGTGCCAAGGATCTGAAGGATTTGCACCTTGGAGTGGATCCTCTCCCCCTTCAACGGAGCCTGGGGCTCTCCTGGAACCTGGAAACAGACAGCTTCACATTCCTGGTGTCCCGTGAAGAAAGGCCATTCACACGGAGAGGCGTCCTGTCCACAGTCAACAGTTTGTACGACCCTTTGGGGTTCGTAGCTCCCATAACAATGCAAGGAAAAGCATTAGTACGGGAACTCTCATCGGATCAGAGTGAGTGGGATGCTCCACTCCTCCCAGAAAAAGAAGCAAAATGGAACCTATGGAAGGAGTCCTTGAAGGCTCTCGAAGACCTGCACATAGAGAGGTGCTACATTCCAGGCTCGCTGTCTTCAACACAGAGAAGAGAGCTGTGCATCTTCTCAACGCTTCCACAGTAGCAATAGGAGCTGTGGCCTACTTGAGAGCAGCTGACACCGATGGGAAATACCATGTGGGATTCGTTATGGGGAAGTCCAAGTTGGCCCCTCGGCCTGCCCACACCATTCCACGTCTCGAGCTTTGTGCAGCTGTGTTGGCTGTTCAACTGTACGAGTTGATAAGAGACGAGATTGACATCGATGTGGGCGCCGTCAAGTTCTTCACGGACAGCAAGATTGTACTTGGTTACATCCACAACTCCACAAGAAGGTTTTATGTGTATGTTTCCAACCGGGTGACTCGTATCAGACGATCCACTCACCCTGACCAGTGGTGCTATGTCTCCACAGACCTGAACCCTGCAGACCATGCTACCAGGTCTATGCCAGCAGCACACCTACAGCAAAGCAGTTGGTTCTTGGGCCCCTCTTTACTGTCTAATGTCAACAGAGAGGAGACTCCTGAGTCCAATCCCTTCACCCTTGTGGAGCCTGAAGCTGATATTGAGATTCGGCCTGAAGTTACGACCCTGGTCACCAAAGCCTCAGAATCTCAGTTGGGCTCACAACGCTTTGAGCGATTCTCAAGCTGGAGAACACTCTGCCGAACCACAGCCCGACTCATTCATGTAGCAGCATCCTTCAAGGGGAATTTGGACAAGAGGGTCCGCAAGGTGGAGGTGAAGATTGTCAAGGAGGGGACTGTCAAAGTGTTTCTGAGGCCAGTCTCAGAGATCATAGTCCTCCTTTCTGAAGAAACCTAGAGAACGGATTCTGAGTATGTTTACAGCCAAAGGACGTTTTCTTTAGGTTTATTTTGTATCTGTAGTGGTACAATGGAATTGTACCAAGCGGTGAGTGTGCTGTCTCTCGGTAGCAATTTATGTTAGTTTTCCAGTTAATTCAGGGGTTTGAGTAAGTTGGGTCGATTCCCATTGTGTGCTGCCACCTAGTGGCTATTTGGTACCTAGCAACTGCAGTAAAAGTGCAGTAAAGTGCTGTAAAGCACAGTAAGTGCAGTAAATTGACCCTTAGTGTTAGGGGGATTAAATATGTGGGGTTACGGGGATAGGGTGGGATATGTGTTGGTGTAGGGGTTACAGGGATCGGGTGGGATATGTGTCGGTGCAGGCTCGATGGGCCGAAATGGCCTCTATCTGCACTGTGGGGTTTCTGTGATTCTGTGATTCTGTGATAAAGTAAACTACAGACCTACAGTGGCACATGCTCTGGGAAGTTGTATTGTTCCCACGCCTGAGTCTTGGATATTAATTGTCTGTAAGTACTTGAGAATGTTATAGATGATTAGTGTACACTGTATATTGCAGAAAATGTTTAGTTTTTAACTTTTCTCTGTAAGCAAACTTACACAGCTAGCCATGAAGTGCTTGCTCTCTGTCTAGCTGGTTAACTAGTAGCTGTATTTTGATGCACTATGTACAGGGCTAATTTAAAGAGAATGCCTTCCAGTTTGCTAAATGTATATTCACAGTAAGCTGTGTTTCCACGTGTTTGGTAATTTACATGCCAAATGTGCTGTGTTGCTCAGGCGTACCTAAATTTGTGTATGCATATCAGTTATGCACTTGTATACTAATGTGTGCTTCCATTTCTGTGTTGTATTTCAGTTTTACAATAAGAATCTTTCAGTAAAGCTTTACAAGAAAAGTCAAGCCTTGTGATTTTTATGGGAAGATATCAAGTTGTTAGCTATCTGTCTAGCTCTGCATAGGAACGTGCTGCGAGGGCAGAAAAGGTAGGGTGTGCACTCTCCTGTACTAAGGGTATGGTGTGCACTCTACTGTACTAAGGGTAGGGTGTGCACTCTCCTGTATTAAGGGTAGGGTGTGCACGCTCCTGTTCTAAGGGTAGGGTGTGCACTCTCCTGTATTAAGGGTAGGGTGTGCACTCTGCTGTGCTAAGGGTAGGGTGTGCACTCTCCTATACTAAGGGTAGTTTGTGCAAGCTCCTGAACTAAGGGTAGGGTGTGCACTCTCCTGTACTAAGAGTAGGGTGTGCACTCTCCTGTACTAAGGTTAATTTGTGCACGCTCCTGAACTAAGGGTAGGGTGTGCACCCTCTTGTACTAAGGGTAGGGTGTGTACCCTCCAGTACTAAGGGTAGTGTGTGCATTCTCCTGTGCTAAGGGTAGGGTGTGCACTCTCCTGTACTAAGGTTAGGGTGTGTGCACTCCTGTACTAAGGATAGGATGTGCACGCTCCTGTACCAAAGGTAGGGTGTGCACTCTCCTGTACTAAGGGTTGGCTGTGCAGTATCCTGTACTAAGGGTAGGCTTTGCACTCTCCTGTACTAAGGGTAGGCTTTGCACTCTCATGTACTAAGGGTAGGTTTTGTAGTCTCCTGTACTAAGGGTAGGGTCTGAACTCTCCTGTACTAAGGGTAAGGTGTGCATTCTGCTGTACTAGGGGTAGGGTGTGCACACTCTGCTGCCAAGGGTAAGGTGTGCACCCTCTTGTGTTATGCATAGGGTGTGCGCCCTCCTGTACTAAAGGTATGGTGTGCACTCTACTGTGATAAGGGTAGGGTGTGCACTCTGCTGTACTAATGGTGGAGTGTGCACCCTCCTGTACTAAGGATAGGGTGTGCACTCTCCTGTACTAAGGGTAGGTTGTGCACCCTCCTGTACTAAGGGTAGAGTGTGCACTCTCCTGTACTAAGGGTATGGTGTGCACTCTCCTGTACTAAGGGTAGAGTGTGCACTCTCCCGTAATAAGGGTATGGTGTGCACCCTCCTGTACTAAGGGTAGGGTGTGCACGATCCTGTACTAAGGTTATGGTGTGCACAGACATGTACTAAGGATAGGGTGTGCACTCTCCTGTACCAAAGGTAGGGTGTGCACTCTCCTGTACTAAGGGTTGGCTGTGCACTCTCCTGCACTAAGGGTAGGGTGAGCAGACTATTGTACTAAGGGTAGGATGAGCAGGGTCTGTTCCCTCCTGTACTAAGGGTAGGGCTTGCACACTCCGGTACTACGGGTAGGGTGTGCACGCTCCTGAACTAAGTGTAGGGTGTGCGCTCTCCTGTCCTAAGGGTATGGTGTGCACTTTCCTGTACTAAGGTTAGGGTGTGCACTCTCCTGTGCAAAGTGTAGGGTGTGCACTCTCCTGTACTAAGGTTAGGGTGTGCACACTCCTGTACTAAGGGTAGGGTGTGCTCTCTCCTGTACAAAGGTTTAGGTGTGCAATCTCTTGTGCTAAGGGTAGTGTGTACACTCTCCTGTATTAAGTTTTGGGTGTGCACTCTCCTGTAATAAGGTTAGGGTGTGCACACTCCTGTACAAAGGGTAGGGTGTGCACCCTCCTGTACTAAGGTTAGGGTGTGCACTCTGCTGTAGTAAGGTTAGGGTGTGCACTCTCCTGTACTAAGGTTAGGGTGTACACTCTCCTGTACTAAGGGTATGGTGTGCACTCTCCTGCACTAAGGTTAGGGTGTGCACTCTCCTGTACTAAGGGTATGGTGTGCACTCTCCTGTAGTAAGGGTAGCGTGTGCACTCTCCTGTACTAAGGGTAGGGTGTGTAACCTCCTGTACTAAGGTTAGGGTTTGCACACTCCTGTACTAAGGGTAGGGTGTGCACTCTCCTGTACTAAGGGTAGGGTATGCATTCCCCTGTACTAAAAGTAGTGTGTGCACGCTCCTGTACTTTGGGTAGTGTGTGCACGCTCCTGTAGTAAGAATAGGGTGTGCACTCTTCTGTAGTAAGGGATAGGGTGTGCACTCTGCTGTCCTAAGGGTAGGGTGTGCACTCTCCTGTGCAAAGGGTAGGGTGTGCACTCTACTGTAATAAGGGTAGGGTGTGCACTCTGTAAGAGTCATGAAAGTTTAAGAAAGAAAATACTTTAAAATATTGGTTAAATAGTATAATGTAGGAGTCTACCTACTCCTAACAATATATACTGAACTCGGAGAGGTTCAACAGAAAAGCTGTAATTGTTGAGGCTGCATGCTGAACACAAAATGGAGTCAGAGACTACACAAAGTTCAACTGTCTTTCATCAGTGTACAGCTTCGACTGCTCCTCCCCCGCTCTGGGCTTAACTATGTTGCAGATCGAGTTTCTTAAAGGTGTGATCCTTCTTAAAGGCATGACGCCTGATTTATAGTCTACAGACCGGAAAGCAGATTGTGTCTGTTCTGTGCTCGGTACGCCACACAGCTCCCCCCAGAATCCGCTAGTAGGGAGTGTATGAACCGGCGTGGCGGCTTGATGGCACGGCCGGAACGGCTCTTGGCAGTTGGTGTCGGGAGTGGGGTGGTCGGATGCGTCGGCCTCTTAGGCAGTCAGCCCCGCGGTGGGGTTTGGCCCACTTGAACGGGTTCGTCGGGCTCTAGGTGCGCCAGCTTGAGCCGGTCGACCGACACCTTGTCAGTTCTGCCGCCCACTTCGAGGAGGAAGAACTTGTTCCCCGTTTGGAGTACCTTGTAGGGTCCGTCGTATGGGGGCCATAGAGGTCCTCGGTGGGTGTCATGACGCATGAAAACAAATTTGGCCATGTGCAGGCTAGGTGGTATGCGGGTTGCTGGTTTGCCGTGCCGGCCGGTGGGTACCGGAGCGAATTGTTGTGCTCAGTTGGCAAAAGCGCGGCGTTGCTGGTCAGCCGACCAGGGGGTCGTGGCGGTGGGCAGGAACTCTCCGGGTACGCACAGCGGCTGGCCATACACGAGTTCCGCCGCCGAGGCTTGCAGGTCTTCCTTGACCGCGGAGCATAGGTCGAGTAGCACCCACAGGAGGCGGTCCATCCAAGCCTCGTCCTCGAGGCTGGCGCGGAGGGACGCCTTCATGGACCTGTGGAAACACTCGCACAGTCCGTTGGCTTGGGGGTGGTAAGCCGTGGTGCGGTGAACGGCCACCCCGAGGTTTCGGGCGATGGCAGCCCACAGATCAGAGGTGAACTGCGGGCCTCTATCCGACGTCATGTCGCAGGGGACGCCGAACCGAGCGACCCAGGTACCGATGAACGCCCTCGCGATGTCGGCGGTGGTGTTGGACGTCAGTGGAATGGCCTCGGGCCATCGGGTGGTACGGTCCACGATTGTCAGCAGGTGCGTGTGACCTTGTGATGGCGGCAGGGGGCTGACGAGGTCGATGTGGACGTGGTCGAACCTTCTTTCTGGCACGGTGAACTCCTTGAGTGGGGCTTTGACGTGCTGGTGGATTTTGGCACGCTGGCAAGCTATGCAGGATCTGGACCAGGCGTGCACATCTTTGCGCAGGCCGCGCCAAACAAATCGGTTGGCCACCAGTCTAATGGACGCGCGGGTGCTGCGTGTGAGAGGCCGTGGACGATGTCGAACACCCGTTTTCGCCAGGACGCCGGGACTACGGGGCGGGGTTGCGCCAAGGAGGTGTCGCATTTGACTGTGACGGCGGATGGGCTGCAGGCGACGTCGGTCAATCGCAGCCCTGGGAGGGTAGTGGGCGCGGAGAGCAGATTGGGGTCGGTGCGTTGCTCCATTGCCAGTTGAACATAGTCCACTGCCAGGTGGGCGCCGTGGACGGCGGGGCGGGATAGGCAGTCGGCCACCACGTTGTCTCGACCGGAGATGTGCCAGATGTCCGTGGTGAATTCAGACACCGCGGCGAGCTGGCGTTGTTGCCTGGCTGACCACGGGTCCGCAGATTTCGCCATCGCGAATGTAAGGGGTTTGTGGTCGACAAACGCGGTGAAGGGGCGGCCCTCCAGAAGAAATCTAAAATGGCGGACTGCCAGGTACGGTGCGAGGAGCTCGCGGTCAAAGGCGCTGTATTTGGCCTCCGGGGGGCGCAGTTGGCGGCTGAAAAAGGCCAGCGGTTGCCAGGCCCCATCAACCCACTGTTCGTACACGGCGCCGACCGCGTGGTCGGAGGTGTCCATGGTGAGGGCCACCCTGGCGTTGGGCTGTGGGTGAGCGAGCATGGTGGCATCGGCGAGCGCCTTTTTGGTCGAGTCGAAAGCAGTCAACATGTCCGCCGACCACTCGATCGCCATTCTGTCTTTCTTACCCCGGAGGGCTTCGTATAGGGGCCACATGAGGGAGGCCGCTCCGGGAATGAAGCGGTTGTAAAAGTTGATCACCCCCAAGAACTCCTGGAGGCCTTTGATGGTGGTAGGCCGGGGAAACTGCTGGACGGCTTGCACCTTGGCGGGCAGGGGAATGGCTCCATCCTGTGTGATGTGGTGGCCGAGGAATTTGATCCTGCTGAGGCCGAATTGGCACTTGGCTGGGCTGATGATGAGCCCGTGCTCACTGAGCCGCTGGAACAGGGTGCGGAGCTGCTCGATGTGTTCCTGCTTGGAGGAACTAGCTACCAGGATGTCATCCAGGTAGACAAAGAGGAACTTCAGCTCCCAGAGGACCGAGTCCATGAGCCGCTGGAATGCCTGGGCCGCGTTTTTGAGCCCGAAGGGCATTCGGAGGAACTCGAATAGCCCAAAAGGGGTGATTATGGCCGTCTTGGGAACGTCCGTGGGGTGGACTGGCACCTGATGGTAACTGCACACCAGGTCGACTTTGGAGAAGACTGAGCGGCCGGCCAGTCTAGCCGAGAAGTCTTGAATGTGCGGTATGGGGTACTGATCCGGCGTGGTGGCATCGTTTAGGCGCCGGTAGTCCCTGCAGGGGCGCCATCCCCCGTCGGGTTTGGTGACGATGTGGAGTGGGGAGGCCCAGAGGCTGTTGGAGCGGCGGATGATGCCGAGCTGTTCCATTGTGGCGAACTCGGCCCGCGCGATCTCCAGCTTGGACGGGTCCAGCCTGCGGGCATGGGCATACACTGGTGGGCCTGTGGTGGGGATGAAGTGTTCTACCCCGTGCTCAGCAACCTTCGCGGAGAAGGTCGGGTTGGTGAGGGCTGGGAACTCAGCCAGGAGTGCTGAGTAGTCGTCCATTGAGCGGGCGCGGCACTTCCACGCCATTTCGGCGGGTTGGGGGGGGCCATGGCGCCCGGGACAGGTGACATGGTGTTCATGTCCATGAGGCGGCGCCGAGGCATGTCGACTAACAGGCCGTGGGCGCACAGGAAATCCACACCGAGGAGCGGGGAGAGCAGCTTGGCAGTGATAAACTCCCTGTGGTAGCGGCGGCCTGCGAGCTCGATGGTGATGGTGCGGGTGCCGTACGTCCGGATGTCGGTGCCGTTGGCGGCAGCCAGCACAGGGCCGTGGCCGCCTCGCTGAATCTCGAGGGCGGATGTGGGGATGATGCTGCGCTGCGCGCCTGTGTCGCATATGAAACGGCGTCCGGAGGCGCTGTCCGTAATGTACAGCAGCGTGCCTGCTTGCCCCACGGCCGTCATGTAGGCCGGTGTGGGGGCGGTTGGAACCATGCAGGGATGGCTGCAGCGGCGTGCCCATGCGCCGAACCGGGTATAGAAGTAGCAGTAGCCCTGGGTCGGATGGCTTGGGGGACGTGGGGGCCTGGGGGGCCTCGTGGCTGAACTGTGTGGCCGCGCGATAGAGGGTGGAGCGCGCGCCGACGCTGCGGAGGCCAGGTCGGGGGTGATGGCGTGGTTGGAGCTGGCGGACAGGAGCTTATCGGCTTCGTCGGTCAGGGCCTCGCGGTCCGTGAGGCTGGACGCCACGATCGCCAGGCAGATGCTGGGAGGTAGTTGGCGGATAAAGAGCGTGCAGAAGAGGGAGCCGGGCAGTTTCTCATCGGTCACAGCAAGCATGTGTGAGAGCAAGTCTGATGGTGTGGAGTCACTGAGGCCTGGGAGGTCGAGGAGGTGGCAGTTGCGCACGAATTGGGAGGCTGTGAATTTTTTAATGAGCACGGCCTTGAGATGTGCGTACTTGCCTTCCTCCGGAGGGTTTTGTAGTGTTGTCCAGACTTTCGTGATTGTGGAGCTGCCCAGGGAGGCGAGGAGGTAGTCGTACATCGCTGCGTCGGCGGTGATGCCGCGGAGTCGGAATTGCGATTTGGATTGAAGGAACCAGGCGGTGGCCAGGTTCTCCCAGAACTCCGGCAGCTTCACAGAAACTGCGTTTGTGTCAGCCATGGTTATGCTTAGGAGTCGTCCTGAGCGTTGGGGTCACCAATGTAGGAGTCTACGTACTCCTAGCAAAAAATACTGAACTCGGAGAGGTTCAACAGAAAAGGTTTAATTGTTGAGGCTGCATGCTGAACACAAAATGGAGTCAGAGACTACACAAAGTGCAACTGTCTTTCATCAGTGCACAGCTTCGACTGCTCCTCCCCCGCTCTGGGCTTAACTATTTGCAGATCGAGTTTCTTAAAGGTGTGATCCTTCTTAAAGGCATGACGCCTGATTTATAGTCTACGGACCGGAAAGCGGATTGTGTCCATTCTGTGCTCAGTACGCCACAATAATACAGTTAATTTACCTGACTGACTTATTGTATTGAGAAACCCCCTCTTTTCTTGTTACAATAGTGTAGGCTGAGAGACCCCCTTTATTCTTGCTCCAATGGTACAGTCCTTAAGCTTGTCACATGGTATCCAGCCATTTTACATTTCAAGCACCACGAGGCTGGAGAAGGTAGAAGCTTTGAGGGCTGGAGCAATACAGTTTTTGACCGTGTGCATTTAAACGTCACTACATTAGTCAAAAACTAGCTGCCTAAGAAGGAAAGGACGGAATTTTCAGCGAACATATACAGGAATGGTCACGGAGCCAGACGGCAATATAAGAAAGCAAAGGTACAGTGACTGTTACTTGCCTTGTTCATTCTATTGAGAAGCTAAATAAGAGCTGCGGGTAAAATGGACGAGGCCTTAGGGAGCCGTGAGGAGTTTCCCCAGGCCGTACGAAGGATTGTTGGCCAAAAGAGGGAAGTAAAGCTCACCCCAAAGGCAATGGAAGAGAAGTTAAATAGAAGCATAAATGCAAGGAGAGCTAAATTAGCTCAGATAACTGGAAAAATGAAGATAATTGATTGTCTCATGGAAGATAATGCTAATATTAAGACAGTTGAGGACATAATGCATTATGATTTCTCCAAGTTGTATGAAGAATTTACTGTACTCCATGAAGATGTATTAGCACTTTTGTCTGAAGATGAGGGAAACGCTGATCAGCACAACTGGTTTGATCTTAAATCATCTAACATTAAGGACTATGTCAAGGCCACAGAACAGTGGATGTTAAAGACTCGTCAAGATGCTGATACAGCAGAGAAAGATAAAGATGACGATGAAGTCGGACCAGATGATAGCATTTCAGAGACTTCAGCCAGACTGAGCAAAAATCGAAAAGAAGGTAGCTCTGTTTCTGGACACAGGTCAGTCGCTTCTACCACATGCTCGTCGCAGCACATGAAAGTCGAGATTGAATGGGCAGCGTTGATGGCGCGCGCAGCATCTTTATTGGAGAAGCGAGCTCTTGAACGGGAAGAGGCCCAACTGCAGGCCCAACTGAAGGCTAAGAAAGAACAGCTGGAACTAAAAACAGCTATTGCGATCTCAAATGCCAAGTTGAGAGTGTTTGAAGATTATGAAGGCTCACAGGATGGCATGAACAACTATTGCCAGTCAATGGTGTCACACAGAGTTGGATCCAGGGCACCTTCAAAGGTTAAAAGAGAGTCTGAAGAACATCTCCCGGCATTACAGCATGGAAGAGAGGCCTTTCCACTAACAGGAGCACGTGATGCTACCCCAGACATCAGACGGTCTAGACTAGACCCTGCTGATGACCACCAGAGGCCTGAAGACACAGAGAGAAGCTTATACCAAGTGATGCAACGTCAGAACGAAATTACAGAGATGCTTGTAAAACAACAGAATCTGTTTCGACTCCCTCAAAGAGACATACCAGTGTTCCAAGGCAACCCACTCAAGTATAAGCCCTTCATCAGATCCTTCGAACAAGCCATTGACTCCAAAGCAGAGAGCAGCAGTGATAAGTTGTGCTACCTGGGACAGTACACCAGTGGTAAACCACAAGACCTGGTCAGAAGCTGTGAACACATGAGACCGGACCGGGGATACATAGAAGCCAGGAAGTTGCTGCAGGAGCACTATGGCAACAAGCTGAAGATAGCCACTGCATATATTGAAAAGGCTATCAAGTGGCCACAGATCAGATCAGAGGATGGGGAGGCATTGAACACATATGTTCTTTTTCTCACAGGATGTCGCAACACCATGGAGGATGTTAAATTCATGGAAGAGATGGACAATCCTACGACTATGAGAATCATCATCTCCAAGCTTCCTTACAGGATGAGAGAACAATGGAGAGGAAAAGCCTTTAAGATAATGGAGAGACGGAAAAGTAGAGTCAGGTTTGCAGACTTAGTGAATTTCATAGACAAACAGGCTAAAGTTGCTATGGACCCATTGTTCGGAAACATCAAGGATGTCAGCCCAACTACTGATGGAAGAATGAAAGTCAAGTCTGCTGAATCAAAGACTCTCAGGAAAGGTGGTTCCAAGGGAAGCAGCTTTGCAACTATCGTCACTCAAGCTGGGGAAGAAAAGTCTCAGAACTCATCTCCCAAAAGGTGCAGCAGAGTGACACCTGCTAATGCCTTTCAGAAGCCATGTTTATTCTGCCAGAAGAATCACACATTGAATTTCTGCAGTGACATCAAAGCACAGTCACATAAAGACAGAATTGAATTTCTGAAGGACAATGGCCTATGTTTTGGATGTCTCTCTCAGGGGCACCTGAGTAGAAACTGTAAGCAAAGAACAACATGCAGAGAGTGCACTCGGAAACATCCCAGTCTGCTGCATATCCATAAAGAAGAACAAGTCTCTAAGAAGAGTGAGGAAAACAATACCAACGAGAAGGTTGTTTCAAGTGCTCTGGTGTCGCTAGAACCAGAGACTTGTGGATTCACTGGGGCCGGTGACAGTGATTGTATTCTTGCCATCGTACCTGTAAAGATCAAGTCTAAGAGGAGCGAGAAGCTTGTGGAGACTTACGCCTTCATGGATCCAGGTAGTTCAGCAACGTTCTGCACAGAAACACTCATGTGACAGCTGAACGTTCGAGGCAGAAGAACAGAAATCCTATTACGCACCATGGGTCATGAGAAGTCAATGCAAAGCTATATCCTGTCAGACTTAGAAGTGTGTGGACTTGAAGAGAAGGACTTCATAGACCTGCCTAATGTTTTCACACAGAGGGAGATTCCTGCTAAAATAGGGAACTTAGCCCTGCAGAAGGATGTGGAGAGATGGCCTTACCTGGAAAAGGTGCGTCTCCCATACATTGAAGCAGAAATTGGCCTATTAATTGGAACCAATGCCTACAAAACTATGGAGCCATGGCAGGTGATAAACAGCAAGGATGACGGACCCTACGCCATCAGGACAGCCCTTGGATGGGTAGTCAATGGTAAGGAGAGATGATGGCAACAAGTCGAACTAGGAGGAACGACAAAATGTCACAGTTAATCGTATCTCTATCGCAAGCATTGAAGAGTTGTTGATACAGCAGTTCAACGCAGACTTCTCAGAACGCAACTGTGAGGAAAAGACAGAGATGTCACAAGAAGACCATCAGTTCATGGATTTGATGACAAGGTCTATACAGTTCATTGATGGCCACTATCACATTGGTTTGCCGCTGAGAAGACAGACCGCGAAGATGCCGAACAATCGCTGCATAGCAGAGCAGCGCGCCATCAGTCTAAAGAGAAAGCTGAACAAGAACCCCGACTTTCATGAGGACTACAAAGGCTTCATGAGAAACATCATAGCGAAAGGCTATGCTGTAAAAGTGCCCGAGGAACAGTTGAACAGAGAAGATGGAAGGGTCTGGTACATTCCTCATCACGGTGTGTATCACCCAAAGAAGAAAAAGATCCGTGTAGTGTTTGACTGCACCGCCTCATTCAGAGGAACTTCACTGAATGACCAGCTGCTTCAAGGTCCTGATCTTACTAATACCCTCATTGGCGTCTTGACGAGGTTTAGACAAGAGCTCGTTGCCATGATGGCAGATATAGAATCAATGTTCTACCAAGTCAGAGTCCCTGATGAAGATGCTGATCTTCTGCGTTTCCTTTGGCGGCCAGATGGCGACGTTAGTCAAGCTATGATGGAATGTAGAATGGCTGTACACTTGTTCGGAGCCACATCATCTCCCAGCTGTGCAAGCTACGCTCTCAGAAAAACTGCAGAAGATGGCAAAGGCAAAGCACCATCAGAGGCTGTGGAGACAATCTTCAGAAACTTTTACATCGATGACTGTCTGAAGTCCGTGTCAACAGAAGACGATGCCATTGCACTGTCAAGAGACCTTAGAACTCTGTGTTCAAATGGAGGATTTCATCTGACTAAGTGGATAAGCAACAGCAGAGCAGTTCTAGCTTCTATCCCAGAAAAGGAAAGGGCCACTGAAGTCAAAGATCTGGACCTGAGCCACGATGTCCTTCCAATCGAGAGAGCTCTTGGTGTACAATGGTGCATTGAGTCAGACACGTTCAACTTCAGAATAATGGTGAACGAAAGACCATCCACAAGATGAGGGATTCTCTCCATGGTCAGTTCCATCTACGACCCTCTTGGACTCCTGGCACCACTCATTCTGCCGGTGAAGCTGATCCTACGAGAGCTGTGTAGAGACAAGAGAGGCTGGGATGAAGATATTCCAGAAGGTCAAGCTCAGAGATGGCTCAGATGGTTGACAGATTTGCAACAACTTTCTAGCTTCAACGTCAGCAGATGCATCAAGCCTGTGAGTTTTGGAGTTACAAAGACGGCTCAACTACATCATTTCTCGGACGCCAGTGAGGACGGCTATGGCACGGCTACTTACCTCTTGCTGACAAATCAAAAGGGCCAGAAACATTGTTCCTTCCTCATGGGGAAATCTAGGGTGGCTCCGCTGAAGCAGGTCACCATCCCGAGACTGGAGTTGACGGCAGCGGTTGTTGCAGTTAAAGTTGACAAGGTGATGCGGAAAGAGTTACAGCTCCCACTAGAAGAATCTGTCTTCTGGACGGATAGCACGACGGTGCTGAAGTATATAGAGAATGAGAAGATATGCTTCAAGACCTTCATAGCAAACAGAATCTCATCCATTAGAGAAGCTACACAACCATCTCAATGGAGGTATGTAAATACCTGATTAAACCCAGCAGATCAAACCTCACGGGGATTGAAGGCTGAAAACTTCATGAGGAGCGAAACTTGGATACAAGGCCCAAGTTATCTGCTGGAAACAGAGAGATCATGGCCAGAAAGACCAGATATGCCAAGTCAGATTGCTGAAGACTGTAGCGGTTCGTGTAGATCGCCACTAAATAAGAGAGTTTGACTTCGACGAACTATAAATAAGTTGTTTATTTACAGGAACAGGCTAATTACAGCAGGTAAGATAGCAGGTAAGATGGCTGACTGTAGGAGCACCGTGGTGTAGGTCTTGTCCCAGCGGGGACTCCACGAGGACTGAGTTCGCAGTCCTGTGGGGAGCGTGATGACGTCATCGCGTTTGTGTTGTGATGTCATCACGTTGCTCACGTTTCCCGCGCTTAGGGCATCACGTGATGTGCGTCATTGTGTCGCTGGCCGTTGAGGCCGAAGTCGGGACACCGGGCTGTGCTGGTGCTTGCCGCGGGAGCGGAAGATCGCGTCGCTCCTGTCGGCTGGCCGTTGAGGCCGAAGACGCTAGGCTGGGCTGTGCCGGTGCTTGCCGCGGGAGCGGAAGATCGCGTCGCTCCCGTCGGCTGGCCGTTGAGGCCGAAGACGCTAGGCCGGGCTGTGCCAGCGCATGCACATCACGTTGTACGTGACGTGATGTCAGCACGCTAGGGCGCGTCTTAAAGGGGCAATGGCCCCAACAGGTAAGTTAAAAGGGCAACGGCCCCAAAAGGTAAGTTAAAGGGAATTATGTGTCTCAATGTAAGGGACAACCAGTGGTACCGCCACATAGGCCCCCCCAGAATTCGCTTTAACGAAAGTCCAAGGATGAGATGGTCTGACGAGCTGGTGGTCACGGCGGTTGTGCTGTCTCGACTTGGTAGGCGAGGTATGAAGATGCTGCTCGTGAGCGGATCCTTACGCATGTCGTGGCGAATAAAACGTATCCGTCAGGCGAAGGACCATGGAGACGTGCGAAACAGCAGGCCTTGTCAGAGTGACGGGCAGGTTGGGCAGACGTGGGCGATGTCTCCGTTGATGGGTGAGCGAAACCTTCGGGAGGCTGGAACGCACGGAACGGTGCGTGCCATAGTGCTACGACGTGAGCACAACGGAGGGTGAAGAGTTGCTGCGTTGATCAGTTATCGGTGGGGCTAGCAACTTTCACGTGGCTGATCGCGGCCGCAGGATGCCCGTTGGACCCGTCCTCGATGTGTGCGGCTTCAGTAGACGTTTGCGTTTGTTAAAGGGAAAACTGGAGAAAAGGCGGCAACGGTCCAGGTTGTTGTTGCTTTCAGGAGGGGTTAACTCTGCCTGGAGGGCGGCAACACTTGTAACAGTTGTAGATTTAGGAGAAAACAGCCGGGAGGGCGGCACGCTTTTTGTTCACGCCGAATCGTGTAGTAGGTAACACAACCAGCAGGCTGAAGGGCTGGTGCGTCGTCGGCAGGGAAAGAGTCGTCGGTGTTCACGAGGGATGGGTTCTCGTGGTTCGCGAGGGATGGGTCCTCGTGTGCGAGGAGTGCGTCCTCGTGTTTTGCGGGGGTGAGTCCTCATGGTATCCCCGCGGGGCACGATCCGATCTTGTGGGCCCGAACATGCTGTACCCCGCGCTTGGAGAGATGTATACTTGCTGTTGCTTTGGACATAGAGGCGGACGATCCGTGTGGCGGTAGAATAGTCGAATACGGAGACCGTGAGCACGTGCGTGGTCTGTGCCGCATCAATGTTCTTGGCGAACAGGGCTTCTACCTGCATAAAGCACGAGTGAGACCGTGGCTCCCTGGATTGCGGTAGCGACAGCAGAACGGCTGATGCTCCCATAGCGTGCTTCGTTTGTGAAAGACGTTCACAAACCCACCAATTGTAGCACTGGTGGATGACGGTTGCCGTTGGTCGTGCTCTACCTCTGTGAAATCGTTCGTGAAAAACGGGCTCACCGCCAAGCTGCGCTTCCGTTGCGAATACGTACGCAAAGACGGGGTCGCTTTTGGTGGAATCGGTGTTAGGCGGTTGCTGTTCCGTGGTTGTTCGTCGGTTGTGCGTTGGTCGTCTTGAGTGAAGACGAGGTTCAGGCGCGCGTTGCTACCATGAAAATCATTCACGGATACGGGTTCACCAATTGTAGCATTGGAATTGATGAGCTCCCGTACTCACATCGTGGGGTCACCAATGTAGCTGTTCGTGTAGATCGCCACTAAATAAGAGAGTTTGACTTCGACGAACTATAAATAAGTTGTTTATTTACAGGAACAGGCGAATTACAGCAGGTAAGATGGCTGACTGTAGGAGCACCGTGGTGTAGGTCTTGTCCCAGCGGCGACTCCACGAGGACTGAGTTCGCAGTCCAGTGGGGAGCGTGATGACGTCATCGCATTTGTGTTGTGACGTCATCACGTTGCTCGTGTTTCCCGTGCTTAGGGCGTCACGTGATGCGCGTCGTTGCGTCGCTGGCCGTTGAGGCCGAAGTCGGGAGGCCGGGCTGTGCCGGTGCTTGCCGCGGGAGCGGAAGATCGCGTCGCTCCCGTCGGCTGGCCGTTGAGGCCAAAGACGCTAGGCCGGGCTGTGCCGGTGCTTGCCGCGGGAGCGGAAGGTCGCGTCGCTCCCGTCGGCTGGCCATTGAGGCCGAAGATGCTAGGCCGGGCTGTGCCAGCGCACGCACATCAAGTTGTACGTGACGTGACATCAGCGCTCTAGGGCACGTCTTAAAGGGGCAATGGCCCCAACAGGTAAGTTAAAAGGGCAACGGCCCCAAAAGGTAAGTTAAAGGGAATTATGTGTCTCAATGTAAGGGACAACCAGTGGTACCGCCACAAGACAACGTCGAAGTCAAGAGATCAGTCACAGCAAATCTCATAACTACGAAAGAGAACTTTGACACAGTGAACAAGCTTGTTAACCATTTCTCAGGATGGCACCAGTTGAGGAAAGCAGTTGCATGGTTTCTAAGGTTGAAAGAGTTGCTGCTGCACCTGAGCGGTAAGAGAAAAAAGTATCGAGCCACTATCAGTCAGTCTGAAAGTATCCCTGATAAGCAGAGAATGCTTCTACAGCAGTATATGCACCAGCACAAGAACACATTGGGTAAGAATTCATTGACCGTGGAGGATTTGGCCAAGGCTGAGATGGAGATAGTTTGCTTCAGTCAAAGACAAAGATATCCAGAATAAATCGAAGCTTTACAGCGAAATACTCCAATCAAGAAAGGTAGTCATATCTATAAGCTGGACCCTACACTCCAAGATGGAGTACTGAGGGTGGGAGGGCAACTAAACAAATCTGCTATGCCAGAGGAGGCCAAGCATCCTGCTATACTTTCTAAGGACCTCCGGATTGCTACTCTCATTCTTCAGCATATACATCAGAGTATTGGACACAGTGGGAGGAACCACGTGCTTGCGAAGCTAAGACAAATATACTGGATTCCAGGAGCTAATTCCGTAATAAGAAAAATACTCTCTGAATGCATTGTTTGCAGACGGTTACACGCTAGAGCTGGGGAGCAGAAAATGGCAGACCTGCCTGAAGACCGTTTGTTACCAGACAAGCCCCCATTTACAAACGTAGGGGTGGACTATTTCGGGCCTTTCGAGGTAAAGCGAGGACGGAGCCTTTTCAAGAGATATGGTGTGCTTTTCACTTGTTTGACCATCAGAGCAGTTCATACTGAGGTGGCACACACGCTTGACACTGATTCCTGTATTAACGCCCTGCGGCGCTTTGTCTGTAGAAGAGGACAGGTGTCCATTATGCGTTCTGATAATGGCACTAATTTTGTCAGAGCAGAGAGAGAACTACGGGAAGCTATTGAAGGTTGGAATCAGCTTAAAATACAGGAAACCATGATGCAAACAGGAATTAAGTGGATCTTCAATCCACCGGCTGCATCTCACCATGGAGGTGTCTGGGAAAGACAGATACGCACCGTAAGAAAACGACTCAGTTCTGTACTGAAGCTGCAAGTGCTTGACGACGAGGGACTTCAAACCGTTCTGTGTGAGGTTGAAGCCATCATTAATGACCGACCGATAACTAAGACATCAGATGATCCCAATGACCTCGAAGCCCTGACCCCGAACCACCTGTTGTTGTTGAAAACACAGCCAGTCATGCCCCCGGGAGTCTTCAAAAAGGAAGACCAGTACGTCGGAAGTGGAGGCAAGTTCAGTATATGTCAGACCTTTTCTGGACCAGATGGACAAGAGAATACTTACCTCTGCTACAGGAGCATCAAAAATGGTCCAAAGTAAAGAGGAACTTCATTGCTGGAGACATCGTCTTAATCGTGGATGATTCAGCCCCCAGAAATTCTTGGTTGATGGGAAAAATAATTAAGACCATGCCAGACTCCAGAGGCATTGTTCGTCGCGTTTGTTTGCAAACCAAGACCAATACCCTGGAAAGACTGATCACAAAGCTCTGCCTGCTACAAGAAGCAGCGTGAAAGGTTCCTGAACAAAAAAAAGTGGACATTTATATTGTAAATATGTTGAACTCATTAGTTTATGACTCTTAATGTTTGAGTAATTGATATGCTTCATGTGCCTAGTCAATTAGGGGCCGGAATATAAGAGTCATGAAAGTTTAAGAAAGAAAATACTTTAAAACATTGGTTAAATAGTATAATACAGTTAATTTACCTGACTGACTTATTGTATTGAGAAACCCCCTCTTTTCTTGTTACAATAGTATAGGCTGAGAGACCCCCTTTATTCTTGCTCCAATGGTACAGTCCTTAAGCTTGTCACATGGTATCCAGCCATTTTACAGTTCAAGCACCACGAGGCTGGAGAAGGTAGAAGCTTTGAGGGCTGGAGCATTAACGTTTTTGACCGTGTGCGTTTAAACGTGTTTTGCTTTGTAATTCTGTTTATAAGGTGTTACAATAAACAGTTTAAAGACAAAGTTATGGTTTGGAACTTTTTATTTCGACACGCGTGTACTCGTTGCTAAAGCCTCAAAGCTCAGTGGCTGCATGCTTGGGAAAGACGGAGCGCCACTACACACTCTACTGTACTAAGGGTAGGGTGTGCACTCTGCTGTACTAAGGGTAGGGTGTGCACCCTGCTGTACTAAGGGTAGGGTGTGCACTCTCCTGTACTAAGGGTAGGGTGTACACTGTCCTGTATTAAGGGTTGGGTGTGCACACTCCTGTACTAAGGTTAGGTTGTACACTCTGCTGTACTAAGGGTAGCGTGTGCACTCTCCTGCACTAAGGGTAGGGTGTGAACTCTCCTGTACTAAGGGTATGGTGTGCAGGCTCCTGCAATAAGGGTAGGGTGTGCACCCTCCTGTACTAAGGGTATGGTGTGCACTCCCTGTACTAAGGGTAGGCTGTGTGCTCTCCTGTACCAAAGATAGGGTGTGCACTCTCCTGTACTAAGGGTTGGCTGTGCACTATCCTGTACTAAGGGTTGGCTGTGCACTATCCTGTACTAAGGGTATGGGGTGCACCCTCCTGTACTAATGGTATGGTGTGCACTCTCCTGTACTAAGGGTAGGGTGTGCACCCTCCTGTACTAAGGGTAGGGTGTGCACTCATCTGTACTAAGGGCAGGGCGTGCACTCTCTTGTGCTAAGGGTAGTGAGTACACTCTAATGTACTATGTTTAGGGTGTGCACTCTCCTGTACTAAGTGTAGGGTGTGCACTCTGATGTATTAAGGTTGTGCTGTGCACTCTACTGTACGAAGGGTAGGGTGTGCACCCTCCTGTTCTAAGGTTAGGTTGTGCACTCTGCTGTATTAAGGTTAGGGTGTGCACTCTCCTGTACTAAGGTTAGGGTGTGCACTCTCCTGTACTAAGGGTAGGTGTGCACACTCCTGTACTAAGGGTAGGGTGTGCACTCTGCTGTACAAAGGGTGGGGTGTGCACTCTCCTGTACTAAGGGTAGGGTGTGCACTCTCCTGTACTAAGGGTAGGGTGCGCACTCTCCTGTACTAAGGGTAGGGTGCGCACTCTCCTGTACTAAGGGTAGGGTGTGCACTCTCCTGTACTAAGGGTAGGGTGTGCACTCTCCTGTACTAAGGGTATGGGGTGCACTCTCCTGTACTAAGGGGAGGGTGTGCACTCTCCTGTACTAAGGGTATGGGGTGCACTCTCCTGTACTAAGGGGAGGGTGTGCATGCTCCTGTACTAAGGGTATGGTGTGCACTCTCCTGTACAAAGGTTAGGGTGTGCACTCTCCTGTACTAAGTGTAGGGTGTGCATTCTGCTGTACTAAGGGTATGGTGTGCACTCTACTAAGGGTAGGGTGTGCAACCTCCTGTACTAAGGTTAGGTTGTGCACTCTGCTGTATTAAGGTTAGAAACATAGAAACATAGAAGATAGGAGCAGGAGTAGGCCATTCGGCCCTTCGAGCCTGATCCGCCATTCAATGAGATCATGGCTGATCATCCAAGTTCAGGTCCCTGTCTTCTCCCCACATCCCTTGATCCCTTTAGACGATGACCCCTGGTTCTGGACTCCCTGGCCATCAGAAACATCCTTCCTGCATCTAGTCTGTCCATGCCTGACAGAATTTTATAAGTTTCGATGAGATCCCCTCTCAATCTTCTAAACTCCAGTGAGTATAAGCCCAATCGACACAATCTCTCCTCATACGTCATTCCTGCCATCCCAGGTATCAGCCTGGTGAATCTTCGCTGCTCTCCTTCCATGACAAGACCGTCCTTCCTCAGGTAAGGCGACCAAAACTGCACACAGTACTCAAGGTGCGGTCTCACCAAGGCCCTGTACAACTGTAGCAAGACATCCTTGTTCCTGTACTCGAACCCTCTTGCTACGAAGGCCAACATACCATTTGCCTTCTTAACCGCCTGCTGCACCTGCATGCTTACCTTCAGCGACTGGTGCACAAGAACACCCAGGTCTCTTTGCACTTCCCCTTCTCCCAATCTATTGCCATTCAAATAATAATCTGCCTTCCTGTTTTTGCCACCAAAGTGGATAACCTCACATTTATCCACATTATAGTGCATTTGCCATTTTTCTGCCCAATCACCCAACCTGTCCAAATCGTACTGGAGTTTCATGACATCCGCCTCACAGCTTAACCTCCCACCCAGCTTTGTGTCGTCTGCAAATTTGGAGATATTACATCCAATTCCCTCGTCCAGATCATTAATATATATTGTGAACAGCTGGGGTCCTTGGACCGATCCTTGCGGTGCCCCACTAGTCACTGCCTGCCACTCGAAAAATGACCGATTTATTCCAACTCTTTGCTTTCTGTCCGCCAAAAAGTTCTCTATCCAAGTCAATACCTTGCCCCCAATCCCATGTGCCTTAATTTTGCACGTTAATCTCTTGTGTGGGACCTTATCGAAAGCCTTCTGAAAGTCCAAATACACCACATCCACTGGTTCTCCCTTATCTATTTTACCAGTTACATCCTCAAAAAATTCCAGTAGATTAGTCAAGTATTACCTTTTGTAAATCCATGTTGACTTTTTCCGATCCTGTCACTGCTTTTCAAGTGCTCTGCTATTACATCTTTTGTGCAAAAGACAAGGCTGAAGCATTTGCAACTATTTTCAGCTAGATGTGCTGAGTGGATGATCCATCTCGGCCTCCTCCTGAGGTCCCCAGCATCACAGATGCCAGTCTTCAGCCCATTCAATTCACTCCACGTGATATCAAGAAACGGCTGAAGACACTGGATACTGCAAAGGCTATGGGCCCTGACAACATTCCGGCAATAGTGCTGAAGACTTGTGCTCCAGAACTAGCTGTGCCCCTAGCCAAGCTGTTCCAGTACAGCTACAACACTGGCATCTACCCGGCAATGTGGAAAATTGCCCAAGTATGTCCTGTCCACAAAAAGCAGGACAAATTCGACCCGACCAATTACCGTCCCATCAGTCTACACTCAATCATCAGCAAAGTGATGGAAGGTGTCGTCGACAGTGCTATCAAGTGGCACTTACTCAGCAATAACCTGCTAACTGACGCCCAGTTTGGGTTCCGCCAGGGCCACTCAGCTCCTGACCTCATTACAGCCTTGGTCCAAACATGGACAAAAGAGCTGAACTCAAGAGGTGAGGTGAGAGTGACTGCCCTTGACATCAAGGCAGCATTTGATCGAGTGTGGCATCAAGGAGCCCTAGCAAAACTGAAGTCAATGGGAATCAAGGGGAAAACTCTCCATTGGTTGGAATCATACCTAGCACAAAGGAAGTTGGCTGTGGTTGTTGGAGGTCATTCATCTCAATCACATGACATCACTGCAGGAGTTCCTCAGGGCAGTGTCCAAGGCCCAACCATCTTCAGCTGTTTCATCAATGACCTTCCCTAAATCATAAGGTCAGAAGTGGGGATGTTCGCTGATGATTGCACACTGTTCAGCACCATTCGAGACTCGTCAGATACTGACGCAGTCGGTGTCCATGTGCAGCAAGACCTGGACAACATTCAGACTTGGGCTGACAAGTGGCAAGTAACATTCGCACCACACAAGTGCCAGGCAATGACCATCTCCAACAAGCGAGACTCTAACCATCTCCCCTTGACATTCAATGGCATTACCATCGCTGAATCCCCCACTATCAACATCCTGGGGGTTACCATTGATCAGAAACTGAACTGGACCAGCCATATAAATACTGTGCCTACAAGAACAGGCCAGAGGCTGGGAATTCTGTGGCGAGTGTCTCACCTCCTGACTCCCCAAAGCCTTTCCACCATCTACAAGGCACAAGTCAGGAGTGTGATGGAATACTCTCCACTTGCCTGGATGAGTGCAGCTCCAACAACACTCAAGAAGTTCGACACCATTCAGGATAAAGCAGCCCGCTTGATTGGCACTCCATCCACCACCTTCAACATTCACTCCCTCCACCACCAGCGCACTGTGGCTGCAGTGTGTACCATCTACAAGATGCACTGCAGCAACTCGGCAAAGCTCCTTCAACAGCACCTTCCAAACCCGCGACCTCTACCACTTAGAAGGACAAGGGCAGCAGACACATGGGAACATCACCACCTACAATTTCCCCTCCAAGCCACACACCATCCTGACTTGGACCTGTATCGCCGTTCCTTCACTGTCGCTGGGCCAAAATCCTAGAACTCCCTTCCTAACAGCATTGTGGGTGTACCTACACCATATGGACTGCAGCGGTTCAAGAAGGCGGCTCACCACCATCTTCTCAAGGGCAATTAGGGATGGGCACTAAATGCAGGCCTAGCCAGCGACGCCCACATCCCATCAATGAATAAAAAAAATAAAAATAAATTTAAAAAATAATAGACTCTAGCATTTTCCCCACTACCGATGTCAGGCTTACCGGTCTATAAATCCCCGCTTTTTCTCTACCACCTTTTTTGAATAGTGGGGTAACATTAGCTACCCTCCAATCCATGGGTACTGTTCCAGAGTCTTTCGAGTTCTGGAAGATGACCAGCAGTGCATCTACTATTTCTAGGGCCACTTCCTTAAGTACCCTGGGATGTAGATTATCAGGCCCTGGGGATTTATCGGCCTTCAGTCCCATCAATTTTCCGAAAACAAATTCCCTACAAATACTGATTTCTTTCAGTTCCACCCTTTCATCAGACTCTATGTTCCCCGGCATCTCTGGGAGGTTATTTGTGTCCTCCTTTGTGAAGACAGAACCAAAGTATGAATTTAGTTGGTTTGCCATTTCTTTGTTTCCCATTATAAATTCCCCTGATTCTGACTGCAAGGGAACTACGCTTGACTTCACCAATCTTTTTCTCTTCACATATCTATAAAAGCTTTTACAGTCACTTTTTATGTTCCCTGCAAGCTTACTCTCATATTCTATTTTCCCTTTCTTAATTAATCTCTTCGTCCTCCTTTGATGAATCCTAAACTGCTCCCAATCCTCAGGATTATTGCTTTTTCTGGCCAATTTATATGTTGTCTCCTTGGATCTTATGCTATCCCTAATTTCCCTTGTTAGCCACGGTTGAGTCACCTTTTTTTGTTTTATTTTTATGCCAAACTGGGATGAACAAATTCTGTAGCTTGTAGGAGTCTACGTACTCCTAGCAAAAAATACTGAACTCGGAGAGGTTCAACAGAAAAGGTTTAATTGTTGAGGCTGCATGCTGAACACAAAATGGAGTCAGAGACTACACAAAGTACAACTGTCTTTCATCAGTGCACAGCTTCGACTGCTCCTCCCCCGCTCTGGGCTTAACTATGTTGCAGATCGAGTTTCTTAAAGGTGTGATCCTTCTTAAAGGCATGACACCTGATTTGTAGTCTACGGACCCGAAAGCGGATTGTGTCCGTTCTGTGCTCGGTACGCCACACAGCTCCCCGCAGAATCCGCTAGTAGGGAGTGTACGAACCGGCATGGCGACTTGATGGCACGGCCGGAACGGCTCTTGGCGGTTGGTGTCGGGAGCGGGGCAGTCGGACTCTTAGGCAGTCTGCCCCGCGGTGGGGGTTGGCCCACTTGAACGGGTTCATCGGACTCTAGGTGCGCCAGCTTGAGCCGGTCGACCGACACCTTGTGAGTTCTGCCGCCCACTTCGAGGAGGAAGAACTTGTTCCCCGTCTGGAGTACCTTGTAGGGTCCGTCGTATGGGGGCCGTAGAGGTCCTCGGTGGGCGTCATGGCGCACGAAAACAAATTTGGCCATGTGCAGGCTAGGTGGTACGTGGGTTGCTGGTTCGCCGTGCCGGCCGGTGGGTACCGGAGCGAACTGTTGTGCTCGGTTGGCGAAAGCGCAGCGTTGCTGGTCAGCCGACCAGGGGGTCGTGGCGGTGGGCAGGAACTCTCCGGGTACGCGCAGCGGCTGGCCGTACACGAGTTCCGCCGCCGAGGCTTGCAGGTCTCCCGTGACCGCGGAGCGTAGGCCAAGTAGCACCCACGGGAGGCGGTCGATCCAAGCCTCGTCCTCGAGGCTGGCGTGGAGGGACGCCTTCATGGACCTGTGTAAACGCTCACACAGTCCGTTGGCTTGGGGGTGGTAAGCCGTGGTGCGGTGAACGGCCACCCCAAGGTTTCGGGCGATGGCGGCCCACAGATCAGAGGTGAACTGCGGGCTTCTATCCGACATCATTTCAGAGGGGACGCTGAACCGAGCGACCCAGGTACCGATGAACGCTCTCGCGATGTCGGCGGTGGACATCAGTGGAATGGCCTCGGGCCAGCGGGTGGTACGGTCCACGATTGTCAGCAGGTGCGTGTGACCTTGTGATGGCGGCAGGGGGCCGACGAGGTCGATGTGGACGTGGTCGAACCTTCTTTCTGGCACGGTGAACTCCTCGAGTGGGGCTTTGACGTGCTGGTGGATTTTGGCACGTTGGCAAGCTATGCAGGATCTGGCCCAGACAAGCACATCTTTGTGCAGGCCGCGCCAGATAAATCGGTTGGCCACCAGTCTAATGGACGCGCGGGTGCCGGGGTGTGAGAGGCCGTGGACGATGTCGAACACCCGTTTTCGCCAGGATGCCGGGACTACGGGGCGGGGTTGCACCAAGGAGGTGTCGCATTTGACTGTGACGGCGGACGGGCCGCAGGCGACGGTCAGTCGCAGCCCTGGGAGGGTTGTGGGCGCGGAGAGCAGATTGGGGTCGGTGCGTTGCTCCGCTGCCAGTTGAGCATAGTCCACTGCCAGGTGGGTGCTGTGGACAGCGGGGCGGGATAGGCAGTCGGCCACCACGTTGTCTCGACCGGAGACGTGCCGGATGTCTGTGGTGAATTCGGACACTGCGGCGAGCTGGCGTTGTTGCCTGGCTGACCACGGGTCCGCAGGTTTCGCCATCGCAAATGTCAGGGGTTTGTGGTCGACAAACGCGGTGAAGGGGCAGCCCTCCAGAAGAAATCTAAAATGGCGGACTGCCAGGTACAGTGCGAGGATCTCGCGGTCAAAGGCGCTGTATTTGGCCTCCGGGGGGCGCAGTTGGCGGCTGAAAAAGGCCAGCGGTTGCCAGGCCCCGTCGACCCACTGTTCGTACACGGCGCCGACCGCGTGGTCGGAGGCGTCCGTGGTGAGGGCCACCCTGGCGTTGGGCTGTGGGTGAGCGAGCATGGTGGCGTCGGCGAGCGCCTTTTTGGTCAAGTCGAAAGCGGTCAACATGTCCGCCGACCACTCGATCGCCATTCTGTCTTTCTTACCCCGGAGGGCTTCGTATAGGGGCCGCATGAGGGAGGCCGCTCCGGGAATGAAGCGGTTGTAAAAGTTGATCGTCCCCAAGAACTCCTGGAGGCCTTTGATGGTGGTAGGCCGGGGGAACTGCTGGACGGCTTGCACCTTGGCGGGCAGGGGAATGGCTCCGTCCTGCGTGATGTGGTGGCCGAGGAATTCGATCCTGCTGAGGCCGAATTGGCACTTGGCTGGGCTGATGATGAGCCCGTGCTCACTGAGCCGCTGGAACAGGGTGCGGAGGTGCTCGATGTGTTCCTGCTTGGAGGAACTAGCTACCAGGATGTCATCCAGGTAGACAAAGAGGAACTTCAGTTCCCGGAGGACCGAGTCCACGAGCCGCTGGAAGGCCTGGGCCGCGTTTTTGAGGCCGAAGGGCATTCGGAGGAACTCGAATAGCACAAAAGGGGTGATTATGGCCATCTTGGGAACGTCCGTGGGGTGGACTGGCACATGATGGGAACCGCGCACCAGGTCAACTTTGGAGAAGACTGAGCGGCCGGCCAGTCTAGCCGAGAAGTCTTGAATGTGCGGTATGGGGTACTGATCCAGCGTGGTGGCGTCATTTAGGCGCCGGTAGTCCCCGCAGGGGCGCCATCCCCCGTCGGGTTTGGTGACGATGAGTAGTGGGGAGGCCCAGAGGCTGTTGGAGCGGCGGATGATGCCGAGCTGTTCCATTGTGGCGAACTCGGCCCGCGCGATCTCCAGCTTGGCCGGGTCCAGTCTGCGGGCGTGGGCATACACCGGTGGGCCTGTGGTGGGGATGAAGTGTTCTACCCCGTGCTTAGCGACCTTCGCGGAGAAGGTCGGGTTGGTGAGGGCTGGGAACTCAACCAGGAGTGCTGAGTAGTCGTCCGTTGAGCGGGCGCAGCACTGCCACGCCATTTCGGCGGGTTGGGGGGGGCCATGGCGCCCGGGACAGTTGACATGGTGTTCATGTCCACGAGGCGGCGCCGAGGCTTGTCGACCAACAGGCCGTGGGCGCACTGGAAATCCGCACTGAGGAGCGAGGAGAGCACCTTGGCGGTGATAAACTCCCAGTGGTAGCGGCGGCCTGCGTGGTCGATGGTGACGGTGCGGGTGCCGTACGCCCGGATGTCGGTGCCGTTGGCGGCAGCCAGCGCAGGGCCACGGCTGCCTCACTGGATCTCGAGGGCGGACGCGGGGATGATGCTGCGCTGCGTGCCCGTGTTGCATAGGAAACGGCGTCCGGAGGCGCTGTCCGTAACATACAGCAGCGCGCCTGCTTGCCTCACGGCCATTGTGTAGGCCGGTGTGGGGGCGGTTGGAAACGTGCAGGGATGGCTGCAGCGGTGTGCCCGTGCGCCGAACCGGGTATGGAAGTAGCAGTAGCCCTGGGTCGGAGGGCTTGGGGGACGTGGGAGCCTGGGGCGCCTCGTGGCCGAGCTGTGTGGCTGCGCGATAGAGGGTGGAGTGCGCGCCGACGCTGTGGAGGCCAGGTTGGGGTGACGGCGTGATTGGAGCTGGTGGACAGGAGCTTATCGGCTTCATCGGCCAGGGCCTCGAGGTCCGTGAGGCTGGACGCCATGTTCGCCGGGCGGATGCTGGGAGGTAGTTGGCGGATAAAGAGCGTGCGGAAGAGGGAGCCGGGCGGTTTCTCGTCGGTCAGAGCAAGCATGTGTGAGAGCAAGTCTGACGGCGTGGAGTCACCGAGGCCTGGGAGGTTGAGGAGGTGGCAGTTGCGCACGAATTGGGAGGCTGTGAATTTTTTAATGAGCACGGCCTTGAGATGTGCGTACTTGCCTTCCTCCGAAGGGTTTTGTAGTGTTGTCCAGACTTTCATGATTGTGGAGCTGCCCAGGGAGGCGAGGAGGTAGTCGTACATCATTGCGTCTAAGGTGATGCCGCGGAGTCGGAATTGCGATTCGGCTTGAAGGAACCAGGCGGTGGCCAGGTTCTCCCAGAACTCCGGCAGCTTCACAGAAACTGCGTTTGTGTCAGCCATGGTTATGCTTAGGAGTCGTCCTGAGCGTCGGGGTCACCAATGTAGGAGTCTACGTACTCCTAGCAAGAAATACTGAACTCGGAGAGGTTCAACAGAAAAGGTTTAATTGTTGAGGCTGCATGCTGAACACAAAATGGAGTCAGAGACTACACAAAGTTCAACTGTCTTTCATCAGTGCACAGCTTCGACTGCTCCTCCTCCGCTCTGGGCTTAACTATGTTGCAGATCGAGTTTCTTAAAGGTGTGATCCTTCTTAAAGGCATGACACCTGATTTATAGTCTACGGACCGGAAAGCGGATTGTGTCCGTTCTGTGCTCGGTACGCCACAAGCTCATCCATTCGGTCTTTGAATGTTTGCCATTGCCTATCCACCGTCAACCCTTTTGAGTGCCATTCCCCAATCAATCCTACCCAACTCGCTCCTCAGACCATCGTAGTTTCCTTTATTTAAATTGAGGAACCTAGTCTCTGAGTCAACTACTTCATTCTCCATCTTAATGAAGAATTCGATCATATTATGATCGCTCAGACCCAAGGGGCCTCGTACAACAAGATTGCTAATTAATCCTTTGTCGTTACATAATACCCAGTCTAAGATGGCCTGATCTCTGGTTGGTTCCTCGACATATTGGTCCAGGAAACCATCCCGTAAACACTCCAGGAATTCCTCCTCCACAGTATTGTTACTAATTTGGTTGGCCCAATCTATATGTAGATTAAAGTCACCCATGATGACTGCTGTGCCCTTATTGCACGCTTCTTTAATTTCCCTTTTAATGCCATCCTCCGCCTTACTGTTGGGACATCTCTATAAAACTCCCACTAATGTTTTTTTCCCCTTAGTATTTCTCAATTCTACCCATACAGATTCCACATCATCAGAGCTAATATCCTTCATTACAATTGTATTAATCCCTTCTTTAACCAGTAATGCTACCCCACCTCCCTTTCCTTTTTGCCTATCTTTCCTGAATATCGAATTCTCCTGGATGTTGAGTTCCCGGTCTTGGCCATCCTTGAGCCACGTTTCCGTAATCCCAACCAAATCATATTCGTTTACCTCTATTTGCGCAGCCAATTCATCCAACTTATTACAAATGCTCCTTGCATTAAGACACAAAGCCTTCAGGCTTGTTTTTTTAACGCTCTTAGACCTATTAGAATTATTATTTACTGTGGCCACATTTGATTTAACTGTTGATTTCTCTGACTGCCACTTTTGTGTTTCTCCTTCCTATCTTTTGCTTTTATCCCTGTTTCCCTTTCCTCTGTCTCCCTGCTCAGGTTCCCAACCCCCTGCCATTTTAGTTTAAACACCCCCGAACAGTGCTAGCAAACCTCCCCGCAAGGATATTTGTCCCGTTCTGGTTCAAGTGCAACCTGTCCAACTTGTACAAGTCCCACCTTCGCCAGAAGCAGGCCCAGTGATCCAGGAAACTAAAGCCCTCCCTCCTGCACCAACTCTTTAGCCACACATTCATCTGCTCTATCCTCCTATTCCTATACTCACTAGCACCTGACACCGGGAGTAATCCAGAGATTACAACCTTTGAGGTCCTGCTCTTTAATCTGCTACCTAGCTCCCTAAATTCTTGCTGCAGGACCTCATCCCTCTTCCTACCGATGTCATTGCTCCCAATGTGTACCACGACCTCTGACTGTTCACCCTCCCTCTTCAGAATGCCCTGCAGCCGTTCAGTGACATCCTTGACCCTGGCACCAGGGAGACAACAAACCATCCTGGAGTCACGTCTATGGCCACTGAAATGCCTATCTGTTCCCCTTACGATGGAATCCCCTACCACTATTGCTCTCCCACTCTTTTTCCTCCCTTCCTGAGCAGCAGAAGCACCCCTGGTGCCAGGAAGTTGGCTGCTGCTGCCTTCCTCTGGTAAGTCATCCCCCTCAACAGTATCCAAATCGGTATACCTGTTTGAGAGGGGGCTGGCCACAGGGGTCCCCTGCACTACCTGCCTGCCTCTACTGCTCTGCCTGATAAGTCACCCATTTCCCTTCTGCCTGTGCAGCCTTTACCTGTGGTGTGACCAACTCAATAAACGTGTTATCCACGACCCTCTCCGCATCATGCATGCTCCAAAGCCCATCCATCCGCAGCTCCAGCGCCGCAATATGGTCTGCTAGTAGCTGCAGCTGGATGCATTTCTGGCACACATGGTCGTCAGGGACACCGGCAATGTCCCTGAATTCACACATAGAGCAAGAGGAGCATAACACGGGGCTGGGCTGTCCTGACATGACTTACCCTTTAATTAATTTAAATTAAATCAATACCACCAATTTAATGATATACTCAAGACTGCTTGCCTGCCAGCAGTCCCCGCTACACCAGAGACCCTAGAAACTATAAACCACAGAATTTAAGTTTTGTAAAGAAGGAGAAAGAGTAAATACTTACCAACCAATCACTTACCTGCGTTCTGGTGACGTTACACTTGGATTACTTTTTACCTCTCTCCTTCCCTCGGACTTCGGAGATTGGTACGCCTTACCTGGCCTCGGAGCTGTTTTTGAACACACCGCCGCTCAGCCTCATTCCCTCACAGGTCCGCCCGCCTGCCTCCGCTGCTCTGAGCCCTTACCTGGTCTCGGAGTTGTTTTTGAACTCGCCGCCGCTCAGCCTCATTCCCTCGCAGGTCCGCCCGCCTGCCTCCGCTGCTCTGAGGGTGTGCACTCTCCTGTACTAAGGTTAGGGTGTGCACTCTCCTGTACAAAGGGTTGGGTGTGCACCCTCCTGTACTAAGGTTAGGGTATGCACTCTCCTGTACTAAGGGTAGGGTGTGCACTCTCATGTACTAACGGTAGGGTGTGCACCCTACTGTACTAAGGGTAGGGTGTACACCCTACTGTGCTAAGGGTAGGGTGTGTACCCTCCAGTACTAAGGGTAGTGTATGCACTCTCCTGAACGAAGGGTAGTGTGTGCAGGCTCCTGTACTTTGGGTAGTGTGTGCACGCTCCTGTACGAAGGGTAGGGTGTGCACTCTCCTGTAGTAAGGGTAGGGTGTGCACTCTGCTGTACTAAGGGTAGGGTGTGTACTCTCATGTACAAAGGGTAGGATGTGCACTCTGCTTTAATAAGGGTAGGGTGTGCACTCTACTGTACTAAGGGTAGGGTGTGCACGCTCCTGCAATAAAGGTAGGGTGTGCACCCTCCTGTACTAAGGGTATGGTGTGCACTCTCCTGTACTAAGGGTAGGCTGTGCGCTCTCCTGTACCAAAGATAGGGTGTGCACTCTCCTGTACTAAGGGTTGGCTGTGCAGTATCCTGTATTAAGGGTAAGCTGTGCACTCTGCTGTACTAAGGGTAGGTTTTGCAGTCTCCTGTACGCAGGGTAGGGTGTGCACCCTCCTGTACAAAGGGTAGGGTGTGCACACTACTGAACTAAGGGTAGGGTGTGCACTCTCCTGTACTAAGGGTAGGGTGTGCACTCTCCTGTACTAAGGGTAGGGTGTGCACTCATCTGTACGAAGGGTAGGGTGTGCACTCTCTTGTGCTAAGGGTAGTGAATACACTCTAATGTACTAAGTTTAGGGTGTGCACTCTCCTGTACTAAGGTTAGGATGTGCACTCTCCTGTACTAAGGGTAGGTTGTGCACATCACTGCACTAAGGGTAGGGTGTGCACACTTTTGTACTAAGGGTAGGGTGTGTACGCTCCTGTACTAAGGGTAGGGTTTGTACCCTCCTGTACGAAGGGTAGGCTTTGCACACTCCTGTACTACGGGTAGGGTGTGCACTCTCCTGTACTAAGGGTAGGGTGTGCACTCTCCTGTACTGAGGGTAGGGTATGCACTCTCCTGTACTAAGGGTAGTGTGTGCACGCTCCTGTACTTTGGGTAGTGTGTGCACGCTCCTGTACTTTGGGTAGGGTGTGCACTCTCCTGTAGTAAGGGTAGGGTCTGCAATCTGCTGTACTAAGGGTAGGGTGTGCACTCTCCTGTGCTAAGGGTAGGGTGTGCACTCTCCTGTACTAAGGGTTGGGTGTGCACCCTCCTGTACTAAGGTTAGGTTGTGCACTCTGCTGTACTAAGGTTAGCGTGTGCACTGTCCTGTACTAAGGGTAGCGTGTGCACCCACTTGTACTAAGGGTAGTGTAATGTATGTACCTTTAAGGGGAGAACTTCTTTTTACAGCTCCTGGATGCTGTAGTACCGGCAGTGACCACACCTGTATATAAAGCCTGAGTAGTGATCTGTACAGTAAGTTCTAGAGTAACCCTCATTCAGTAAACACCTGTTGTACCGTTTCTCCTGCAGTCTGTGTCTTATTACACACAGACACAACATTGGCGACGAGCAGATTTGAACCTACCTGCAACTCTGCATCACCTCCCAGGGATTCGCTCCTGGAGAACAGTGGAAGGAGGTCGAGTCCAGAACCACGGGCAACCGCCCAGTCATCCAGCGGAGATTTGAGCATCGCAGCGGAGGCTGTCGAGATCCAGGCTTGGCTTTCCAGTCACGGTGGTCCAGCAAAATGGGCTGGCAACAGGTACTGCGCAGTCCCTTCCCAGACAGCGGCAGCTAGAGCCGACCGAGTGGCACAGAAAAAGGCCGAGCAGCATCGACGGGGGAGAGAGAGAGGGCAGAGCGCACAGGGCGCAGCCGGTGTTCAGGACCGAGCGGCATCAACGGGGAGGGAGACGAGAGAGAGCAGAGCGCAGCCAGTGTTCATTGGCCGAGCAGCGTCAACGGGGGAGAGAGACGAGAGAGAGCAGAGCACAGCCGGTGTTCAAGGGCCAAGCAGCGTCAACGGGGGAGAGAGGTGTGTAGGAAAACGCGAGGTGCTGCCATTGCCACGAGGACCGCAGAGAGCAGCATTGGCAGCAGTGCAGGAGCAGCGCACAAAACCCCCAGGGTGTCGCCATTTGCCATGAGGACCGCCGTGAGTGGTGTTGGCAGCAGCGCGGGAGACGCCATTTTAAGTCGCAGCGGGGAAGAAAGGAAAGCACGGGAGACGCCATTTTAAGCTGTAGCGGGGAAGAAAGGAAAGCGCGGGAGATGCCATTTTAAGCCAGTTTAACCACACCCAAAAATGCCGAAGAGTGGCAGTGTCACAGCGTTCGACAATGAAGTCGAAGATTGGACGACATATGTCGAATGCATAGAAGTATACTGCAAGGCGAATGAAGTGCCAGATGACAAGAAAGCACTGGTATTGTTGAATTCAATGGGTGCAAAAACGTATGGCTTACTACGAAACCTAGTAACCCCAGAGAAGCCAGTAGAAAAGGATCTTATGCTGGACAAGGCTTTCAGCATTGCAGTATCACACGAAGCAGCAGCACGGGGCGCTGCAGAGATACAACAAAGACCGCAAGAATATGGCACAAATGAAATGTCATACGGAACAGTGAAGTGCCATCGCTGCGGCAGAACAACACACGACCATAATGATTGCTGGTTCAAGGACAAAGTGTGCAGACAGTGTGGAAAAGTAGGACATATAGCAAGAGTCTGCAGGTCGGGAAAGAAAACCAGCAGCAAGAACTCTCCACAGGAGAATTACAAGAAGGTACATAAGGTGACGGAGAGTAGTTCAGACGAACAGAAGTGTGATACAGGCTCCGGAAGCAAGAAGCTGGGTTGTCTGAAACTACATAATGTGATCAAAACGGAGGATCACCAAACTATCTGGGTCACGCTCAAGATAGACGGAGTCCAAGTGAAAATGGAATTGGACACAGGATCAGCCCAACAGTCATAAACCGAAGGGACTACAAGCGGCTATTCTCACATATACCCTTGAGAGATACAAAGATTATCTTGAAGACGTACATGGGGCAAAAAGTCTACCCCAAAGGAAAAATAAGGGTGAACGTTATATATAACGGCAAGGAAACACCAAAAATGGACCTATATGTATTGCCAGATGGAGGAGCACCACTACTAGGACGTGAATGGATCCGGAAGATACAGCTAGATTGGCATTCCATACAAGCACTGACTGTAGATGCCAAAAACGATGACGACGTCACACCTGGACGACTGTCAAAAATGCTAACTGACGCACAAGAAGTGTTCCAGCAGGGACTCGGAACACTAAAAGGCATAACAGTGATGATGAAAATAGAGGAAAATGCAAGCCCAAAGTTTTTTAAGGCCAGACCGGTACCTTATGTGATCCGCCCAGCCGTCAAAGCAGAGCTGGAAGGTTTGGAACGTTCAGGAGTACTGTCCAAAGTGGACTGGAGCGAGTGGGCTACACCCATCGTTCCTGTAATGAAGAGGTCGTTGAGTCATACGCCTGGGGCACCAAAGAAGGTTCGCATCTGTGGTGACTTTAAGGTGACAGTGAACCCAGTCCTTCACACTGTACAATATCAGCTTCCGCGGATTGAAGATATTTTCGCCTCGATATCTGGAGGGAAATGCTTCACTAAGATAGATCTGGCCCAGGCGTACCTGCAAATGGAGGTAGAAGAAGCCTCGAAACAGTACCTCACGATCAACACTCATAAAGGTCTCTACCAATACAACCGGCTGGTGTTCGGGGTAGCATCAGCTCCGGCTATTTGGCAAAGGGCAATGGAGCAAGTCCTGCAAGGGATTCCAGGGACCCAGTGTTATTTGGACGACATCCTGGTCATGGACGAAAATGACAGTGATCACCTCGCCAACCTGAAGCAGGTGCTCACTAGATTGAAGGAATATGGGCTCCGAGCTAATCGCCACAAATGCGAGTTTTTCCAGAAGCAGATCTCGTATTGTGGCCATGTTATTGATAAAGAGGGATTACAAAAGTCCCCTGAAAAGATTGAGGCAGTAGTCAAGGCTCCAGCACCGAAAAATGTGTCACAACTGAGGTCGTTCCTCGGGCTGGTGAACTACTACCATAAGTTCTTGCCGAATTTGTCTACCATACTACGCCCAATGAACACCCTACTGCAAATGGGGGTACCATGGAAGTGGAGTGACGAATGTAAATGAGCTTTCCAGAAGAGCAAAGCATTGATCACATCAAAAGAGGTGTTGGCTCATTTCAACCCAGCACTACCAATTCGGTTGGCGTGTGATGCATCACCCTATGGCATTGGAGCGGTGCTGTTGCACAAATTCCCGGACGGCTCGGAGAGGCCAGTAGCCTTTGCGTCTCAATCACTCACCTCAGCTGAGCGTAACTACGCCCAGATTGACAGGGAGGCCCTCAGCCTAGTGTGGGGAGTGAAAAAGTTCAATCACTATCTGCACGGGCAGAAGTTCACCTTGCTGACTGACCACCAACCACTTGTCTCCATCTTTAATCCAAAGAAGGGCGTTCCGGTGATGACTGCGCAACGGCTACAAAGATGGTCCCTTTTTCTAGGGGTGCACCAATATCATATTAAGTATAAGGGCACGAAACAGCATGGAAACGCTGATGGGCTATCACGCCTGCCACTGCCTACTGCGGAGGAAGCACCAGCCGTGGATCCTGTCGAAATATTTCATTCGACTATAATTGAACGCTTGCCAGTAACTAACGCTGATATAGAGAAGGAGACCCGAAATGACCCGACACTGTCTCGCGTATATGATTTGACGGTGAAGGGATGGCCAGCACATGGCGACTCACTGTTGCCAGCATTCTCATCCAGAAGAGAACAGCTGTCAGTATGCCAGGGGACCTTGATGTGTGGATCCCGAGTGGTAATTCCACCCAAGTTAAGGGAGAGAGTGCTCAATGAGCTTCACGAAGGTCATCTGGGAGGGGTGAAAATGAAAAGCCTTGCTAGGGCTTATGTGTGGTGGCTGGGGATCAGTCAGCAAATCGAGGACCTGACAAAGAGCTGCTCAGGATGCCAGAAGGTCCAAAATGCACCACCACATGGCCCTCTACACCCATGGGAGTGGCCCTCATCTCCATGGCAACGGGTGCATATTGATTTTGCTGGTCCATTCATGGGCTCAATGTTTTTAATAGCCGTGGATGCGCACTGGAAATGGCCTGAGGTGATCAAAATGTCCTCCACCACCACGGAGAAAACTATTGCAGTCCTATGGACCATTTTTGCCAGGAACGGCTTGCCAGAGCAGATTTGCTCTGATAACGGACAACAGTTTGTGTCCGAAGAGTTTCGAAGATTTATGAAAAGGAATGGGGTAAGGCATTACAAATCCGCCCCGTATCAGCCAGCCACAAATGGATTGGCTGAGAGGTTTGTACAAACCTTTAAGAAGGCAATAAAGGCTATGTACAATGACAACATTCCGCTGCAGCACAAGGTGGACAATTTCCTGTTCGCCTACCGGAATGCGACACATGCAGTCACCAACCAGGCCCCAGCCATGATGTTCTTTATCCGAAGGTTAAGATCTCGCCTGGATTTGCTCAGACCAAACGTACGAAGAGCTGTTGAGAGTAAGCAATTCCAGCACATCCATGAGAAGCCAACAAGGAGCTTCAATGTAGGGCAACCAGTCTTGGCCCGCGACTACCGAACAGAAAAATGGCAGCCAGGAACGATATGCACACGGCAGGGCCCACTAATGTACACAGTGGATGTTGGGGAGAGCATCGTGAGACGCCATGCTGACCAGATCCTAGAGTCACAGGAACAAGTCAACCCCATTCCTCGCCCATACGTACTTGGTGATGAACCCGACGTACAGGTAGCATCTACCCCAGAAACAGTAGCATCGGAAGCTGATGAACCAACCGACGACAGGGGGCCAGAATCGCCTCCGCACCAAGAGCAAGACACTCGGGAAAGGCGCTATCCAGAAAGGATCAGGAAGACTCCCCAAAGACTGAATTTATAAATAGACTATTTTCAGCTAATGTTGCATGTTAAAAGTGTTAATTGTAATTAGTTTGATATTTAATTGTTAAATGAGTGTTATGGTACTGTTAATCTAAAAGGGGAGGAATTGTAATGTATGTACCTTTAAGGGGGGAACTACTTTTTACAGCTCCTATATAGTGTAGTACCGGCAGTGACCACACCTGTATATAAACCCTGAGTAGTGATCTGTGCAGTTAGTTCTAGAGTAACCCTCATTCAGTAAACACCTGTTGTACCATTTCTCCTGCAGTCTGTGTCTTATTATATTCAGACACAACAGGTAGTGTGTGCACTCTCCTGTACTAAGGGTAGGGTGTGCGCACTCCTGTACTAAGGGTAGGGTGTGCACTCTCCTGTACCAAAGATAGGGTGTGCACTCTCCTGTACTAAAGGTTGGCTGTGCGTATCCTGTACTAAGTGTAGGCTGTGCACTCTCCTGTGCTAAGGGTAGGCTTTGCACACTCCTGTACTAAGGGTAGGTTTTGCAGTCTCCTGTACTAAGGGTAGTGTGGTAAACCACTGTTTGTATTCCACTGTGTACATGTCTGTACATGCCTCGGCTGACTCCTCCCACGAGTCCAGGTATAAAGGTGACTGCTCCACAGTCCCTCTGTATTCTGGACTGGTCGACCACTCGAGGCACACCTTCATTCTCTTGTTAATAAAAGCCTGTTAGTTACTCGCTTAACCTCAGTCTTTTGAGTGATTGATAGCGCATCAATTTTATTAACAAGATTTTTTATAATGGAGATGATCCTCACACCAGCATGCCTAGACTTAGACCATCGGGAGGCGGACGCATCCACCACGTTTACTCACTGGCTTAGGTGCTTTGAAAAATTCCTGACCGCCTCCGCTGCAACGGTCAAATCGGATGAGGACAAACTGGATGTCCTGACCTCCAAAGTGAACCACCGAGCGTACTCGGTCATCCAGGACGCGACCTCGTACACGGCTGCTATCAAGCTCCTCAAGGACCAGTACACGCGCCCAGTGAACGAGGTGTATGCCAGGCACCTCCTGGGGAGTCGTAAACAACAACCTGGGGAATCGACCGAGGAATACCTTCAGGCACTGTCTGTGCTTGGCCGGGCCTGTGGTTGTAAGGATGTAAAGGCCGCCGTGTACACAGAGGAACTTGTCCGGGACGCTTTTGTAGTGGGCCACAGGTCCAATTACACCCGACAGCGACTGTTGGAGCAGAGTGACCTCGACCTCAACAAGGCCTCTGAACTCACACTATCATTGGACGCAGCCTACCGGTGTAAGGACCGGAACACTGTGGACCCAACTGCAGTAAGGCAAACTGAGGCAGGGGTTAGGTTGCAAAACAAAGGTTGACTTTACTTGACATAAACAAAATAACAACAGTACAGAATACAGGCAAGCAGACCAACAAGAGGTATCACCAGGCAGTGCAACTCAAGACTGAGCAATGAACATAAAGTGAACACCACTTAAATAGTAGGTATCTAACAATGCACAGGTGAATACAATAATGAATAAAGAAGGACACAATTAAGAGAGTTCGTGGAGCCCTCTGGTGGCGAGGCGAGGCAGAATCTGAGTCATTCCTTACAGGACCCCCCCCCGGCGAGGAACGGCCCCTGACGTTCCCCCAGAAAGTCAATGGTGACGACGAAAAAAATTCCGTACTAAATCGCGATCCAGGATGTCCCGGTCCGGGACCCAAGAGCGTTCCTCCGGACCATATCCCTCCCAGTCCACCAGGAACTGGAGGCCCCCGCAAACCCGGCGAGAGTCCATCGGGCGACGGACCGTGTAAGCAGGCTGGCCGTCGATGATGCGGGGAGCAGGAGGAGGCCTCGTGGCGGGCGCCAGGGAACTGCTGGCCACTGGCCGAAGCCGGGAGACATGGAAGGTAGGATGAATCTGCATGGAGCGGGGTAGCTGGAGACGGTAGGACACCGGGTTGACCTTTCTCAACACCATGAAGGGGCCGATGAAATGGGGCGCCAGCTTGCGGGACTCCACTCGCAGCGGGAGATCCTGCGTAGAAAGCCAGACCCTCTGACCAGGACGGAATGAAGGAGCCGGTCTGCACCGCTTGTTGGCCTGGATCTGCCGTTGTCGAGAAGCTCATTGCAAGGCCAGCCGCGCTCTCCTCCAGGTCCGCCGACAACGCTGGACAAACTTCTCCGCGGATGGAACCCCCACCTCGAGCTCCTGCTCCTGGAACAGTGGAGGCTGAAAACCGAACTGGCACTCGAACGGCGACAGTCCTGTGGGGGAGCAGCGCAACGTGTTGTGCGCGTACTCAGCCCAGACGATGTGACGACTCCAGGTCGCAGGGTTAGCGGACACGAGACACCTCAGGGTCGTCTCCAGGTCTTGGTTAATCCATTCTGTTTGACCGTTCGACTGAGGATGGAAACCAGAGGAAAGACTGACAGTAGCTCCAATGAGCTTGTAGAAGGCTCTCCAAAACCAGGAGGCGAATTGTGGACCACGGTCAGAAACGATGTCAAGGGGCAAACCGAATAACCTGAAAACATGCTGGACCATGAGCTCGGCTGTCTCTTGGGCTGAGGGAAGCTTGGGCAAGGGCAGAAAACGACAGGCTTTGGAGAAGCGATCTACGATGACCAGAATGACAGTGTTGCCTTGAGATGGTGGAAGGCCGGTGATGAAATCCACCGAGAGGTGTGACCAGGGACGAGTGGGAATGGGGAGAGGATGCAGCAAACCCTGGGGGCGAGATCGAGGGTTCTTGTTTCGTGCACAAATGGCACAAGCTGCCACGAACGCCTTTATGTCCTTCTCCATGGTGGGCCACCAGAACCTTCTGCGAAGAAACTCCAGCGTCCTGGATGCGCGTGGATGACCGGTGAGTCGCGACGAATGCCCCCACTGCAGGACTTGTGAGCGAGTCGTGTTGGGGACAAAAAGGCGACCGGGTGGGCCATTGCCAGGGTCTGCTTCCCTCTGTTGCGCCTTTCTGACCAGCGTCTCGTTCCCCCAGCAAACCGGTGCTACAATTCGGGAAGTAGAAATAATAGGTTCAGGTTGTCTCTCCCGCTCGGGTGGATCAAATTGCCTGGAGAGAGCATCAGGCTTGAGATTCTTGGAACCAGGACGATATGACAGGACAAAGTCAAAACGATTAAAAAACAGTGCCCAGCGAGCTTGACGAGAGTTAAGTCGTTTGGCCTCCTGGATATAGGCCAGATTCTTATGATCAGCCCAGACAATGAACGGGTGTTTAGACCCCTCCAACCAATGTCTCCACTCCTCCAGTGCCAACTTAACTGCCAGTAATTCCCTGTTCCCAATATCGTAGTTTCGTTCAGCGGGAGTGAGTCGGTGAGAGAAAAAGGCGCAAGGGTGCAGTTTGTTGTCGTTAGACCGTTGGGATAAAACGGCGCCCACTCCTATATCCGAGGCATCCACCTCGACAATGAAGGGGAGTGAGGGATCCGGAATAATGAGGACAGGAGCAGACGTGAAGCGCCGCTTGAGATCCTCGAAAGCCTGCGCAGCCTCAGCGGACCAACTGAACCGGGTAGAGGCGGTCTTGGTGAGGGCGTTAAGAGGAGCAGCAATGGTGCCGAAGTTTCTGATGAATCTCCGATAGAAGTTAGCAAACCCCAAGAAACGTTGCACCTGTTTGAGAGAGGTGGGTGGTGGCCAATCTCGGACGGCCTGGGTCTTGCCAGGGTCCATTTGGATGTTGCCGCTGGAGATGATGAAGCCCAGAAATGAAACCGTGGAAACGTGAAATTCACACTTCTCCGCCTTGATAAACAAGAGGTTGTTAAACAAAAGTTGCAGGACTTGTCTTACATGCTGGACATGATCGTGAAGAGTTTTGGAGAAAATGAGAATGTCATCCAGGTAGACAAAAACAAAGCGATTCAGCATGTCTCGGAGAACGTCGTTGATGAGCGCCTGGAACACAGCAGGGGCGTTGGTCAACCCAAAGGGCATAACCAGGTACTCATAGTGCCCAGTAGGTGTGTTGAATGCCGTCTTCCACTCGTCCCCTTCGCAGACGCGGATGAGGTTGTAGGTGTTGCGGAGGTCCAATTTTGTGAAGACCGTGGCTCCCTGAAGTAGCTTGAAGGCCGTCGACATGAGTGGAAGAGGATAACGGTTCTTTATAGTAATCCGGTTAAGGCCACGGTAGTCGATGCAGGGACGGAGACCTCCATCTTTCTTACCCACGAAGAAAAAACCGGCACCAGCAGGAGAGGTGGACGGACGGATGAAGCCAGCGGCGAGGGCGTCACGGATGTACTCCTCCATGGCGGCAGTCTCAGGAGCAGAAAGGGAAAAGATCCTACCCCTAGGTGGGCATGTCCCAGGCAGGAGGTCAACGGCACAGTCATATGGCCTATGAGGGGGAAGTGATGTGGCTCGAACCTTACTGAAGACCTCTTTTAGATCCTCATACTCGGGTGGCACTCGGGACAATTCAGAGTGTGATGGGAACTCCTGGGGCTGGGAAGGAGACTTGGCGCGAAGACAGGTAGTATGGCAGGCGGAGCCCCATTCCGTAAGCCGGCCGGTGGCCCAATCCAAGCGAGGATTATGGCAGGCCAACCAAGGGTAACCCAGAATTAATGGAAACTGGGAAGAGTGGATAAGGGAGAATTGGATGGTCTCGAAATGTTGTCCTTCCACGCCCAAACACAGGGGGGCAGTATGATGGTGAATGGTTCCAGAGCCCAGGGGTCTTCCATCCAGGGCAACAACAGTGAGGGGGTGATCAGGATGGGTCAGGGGAATCTTGAGCTGTTTAGCTAACCCCAGATCTATGAAGTTACCATCAGACCCCGAATCCACCAGGGCCTTAAGATCATGTTGTTGATTGCCCCAGAAAAGGGAGGACGCCAGCAAAACCCTAGAAACAGTGGGGTCGGAAGGGATGGTTACGCTCATCTCAGGTCCCTCCGTCCTGGATGAGCCCTGGCTTTTCCCACCAACTCTGGACAGGAAGAGCGAAAGTGGCCAGCTTTCCCACAATAGAGGCAAGATCCCTCTCTCATTCGGCGATCATGTTTGGGTTGCGAGAGGCGGGTTACTCCCACCTGCATGGGCTCCTCTGGATCGGTCAAAGATGGATTCGGGATGGCTCGGAGGTTCTCAGATGGCTTCGAAGCAGGAAAAGCTCTGGTCTCTGGAAACGGAGTGAAAAAGGAGTGGCGTTCTCTTCGCCTCTCACGGAGACGATTATCCACACGAACGGAGATATCAAAAAGAGACTCCAAATCACTCACCGGATCCCTGGAAGCCAGTTCGTCCTTGATCTCATCCGTGAGACCGTGGCGAAAGGTGGCGATGAGCACCTCCGAATTCCATTGGCTTTCTGCAGCGAGAGTGCGAAACTCAATAGCGTAGTCCGCAACGCTACGAACTCCCTGGCGAAGCCGAAGCAGTTTGTTAGATGCCTCTCTCCCACTGACAGGGTGATCAAAGACCCTTCTCATTTCTTCCGAGAAAAGTTGGTAGTTTGAACATGCCGGCGTTTGCTGTTCCCAGACGGCTGTAGCCCAGGTAAGCGCCTTGCCGGTAAGTAGCGAAATGATGTAGGCCACTCGGGAACAGTCATTGGGAAATAATGAACCCTGCAGTTGGAAAACCAGGGAAAACTGGATTAGGAAACCTCAACATCCTCCTGGGTTACCGTCGTAGCGCTCGGGTGCAGGTAATCGGGGTTCTCTCAGAGGAGAAGGCGAAACCGTAGGAGCGGGTAACGGTGCAGGAGCGGCTTGGATCACCTGACTCTGTTTCTGGCTCTGATGGAAAGTGATGACGAGGCCCTCCAGCAGATTCTGGCTTTGAGAGACTGCCGTGGCGAGACACTGCAGTTCGTTCAAGATCAGTTGTAGCTGTTCAGAAACTTGTCTTGGCCATTGGTCCTTCTCTGCTGGGTCCATGTTTTGGCTCAGTCTTGCTGTAAGGACCGGAACACGGTGGACCCAACTGCAGTAAGGCAAACTGAGGCAGAGGTTAGGTTGCAAAACAAAGGTTGACTTTACTTGACATAAACAAAATAACAACAGTACAGAATACAGGCAAGCAGACCAACAAGAGGTATCACCAGGCAGTGCAACTCAAGAATGAGCAATGAACATAAAGTGAACACCACTTAAATAGTAGGTATCTAACAATGCACAGGTGAATACAATAATGAATAAAGAAGGACACAATTAAGAGAGTTCATGGAGCCCTCTGGTGGCGAGGCGAGGCAGAATCTGAGTCATTCCTTACAACCGGGGCATGGATGCCTACTCCTCTGCACCGTGGACGCCGCGGGGAACGACAGCCTGGGACACGGTAGGACTGTCTCATAGCGCCGTGCCACCCCAGCCACATCCCAGCAACGGCCCAACTACCGCAGCAGTGTCCCAAGGCCAGAAATGCTACTTCTGTGGCCAGGCCAAACACCCCAGAGCGCGCTGCCCGGTGAAAAATGCGATCTGCTCGGGCTGCGGGAAGAAGGGACACTACGCCAGTGTCTGCAGGGCCAAAGCCACCCGAACCCCAGCAGCACCGCGTGTGGGCCGTGCGGGCCGCCATCTTGGGCCTCCCCAGCCATGTGCGAACCACCGGAACAGCAGCCATTTTGGACGCCTCCAGCCACATGGGGATCATGGACGCCGCCATCTTGGATGCCAGCCGCCATCTTGGCCCCCAACACCGCCTCATCTGATACCCGCAACGACACACCGACCCCTACGCTGGCCTCCGTTACGCTGGACCAAGCGAGACCGCACCAACTGGCCCGGTCCACAATGGACATTAAGGTAAATGGTCATGAAACAATCTGCCTTTTTGACTCTGGGAGCACGGAGAGCTTCATCCACCCCGACACGGTGCGGCGTTGCTCTCTCCCAGCCCTGCCTGCGCACCAGCGGATTTCTATGGCCTCCGAGTCCCAGTCGGCGGACATTGGCGGCTACTGCGTGGTGACACTCTTAGTAGACGGGACTGTGTACGATAATTTTAAACTTCTGGTCCTGCCCCACCTCTGCACTGCCGTTCTACTGGGGTTAGATTTTCAGTGCCACCTTAAAAGTGTTACGATGGCGTACGGTGGACCCCTCCCCCCACTCACAGTCCGCAGCCAGCAGCTTCCAAATTGCCCACCGCGCACCAGGTGCAACCTCTTCACACTCAGAGTCACCCCCCCCCACTGTTTGCTAACTTCACCCCCGACTGTAAGCCCATCGCCACAAAGAGCAGGCGATACAGTGTCGGGGACAGGGTTTTCATTAAAACCGAAGTGGAGCGGCTCCTGAAGGAAGGGATTATTGAGGGCAGCACCAGCCCCTGGCGAGCCCAGGTTGTGGTCGTTAAGACCGGCGAGAAGCAGCGCCTGGTCATCGACTACCGCCAGACAATAAATCGCTACACCCTGCTGGACGCTTACCCACTCCCCCGCATAGCTGATATGGTCAACCAGATCGCGCAGTACCGCGTCTTCTCGACCATTGACCTGAAATCAGCGTACCACCAGCTCCCTATCCGCCCTGAGGACCGCCAGTATACTGCCTTTGAGGCAAACGGCCGCCTCTATCACTTCCTTAGGGTTCCCTTTGGCGTCACCAATGGGGTCTCCATCTTCCAAAGGGAGATGGACCGGATGGTCGATCAAAATGCGTTGCAGGCCACTTTCCCATATCTGGACAATGTGACCATCTGCGGCCATGACCTGCAGGACCATGACGCAAACCTCGAAAAATTCCTCTGCACCGCCCAACTCCTGAACCTGACGTATAACAAGGAGAAGTGCATATTCCGCACAACCCGCCTCGCCATCCTTGGCTGTGTTGTGGAACACGGAGTCATCGGTCCCGACCCCGACCGGATGCGTCCCCTTATGGAACTCCCACTGCCCCACTGCCTCAAGGCTCTGAAGAGGTGCCTAGGGTTTTTCTCCTATTACGCCCAGTGGGTCCCCTACTATGCGGACAAGGCCCGTCCGCCGATCAAGTCCACCTCTTTTCCCTTGACGGCAGAGGCCCGCTTAGCCTTCCACCATATCAAGGAAGACATTGCCAAAGCCACCATGCACGCAGTGGACGAATCCATCCCCTTCCAGGTGGAAAGCGACGCGTCCGACTTTGCCCTGGCCGCTACCCTTAATCAGGCGGGGAGACCCGTGGCCTTCTTTTCACGAACCCTCCAGGGCCCGGAGACCAGACACTCCGCTGTTGAGAAGGAGGCCCAGGCTATTGTGGAGGCTGTGCATCATTGGAGGCACTACCTGGCCGGAAAACGATTTACCCTGCTCACTGACCAGCGTTCAGTTGCTTTTATGTTTAACAACAAGCAGAGGGGCAAAATCAAAAATGACAAGATCTTGAGGTGGAGAATCGAACTTTCCACCTACAATTACGAGATCTTGTACTGGCCCGGGAAGCTAAATGAACCCCCGGATGCTCTATCGCGTGGCACCTGCGCCAGCGCGGAGATCGATAGACTGCGGGCCCTCCACAATGACCTCTGCCACCCGGGGTCACCAGGTTCTTCCACTTCATCAAGGCCCGCAATCTGCCTTACTCCATTGAGGAGGTCAGGACCATGACCAGGAACTGTCAAGTCTGCGTTGAGTGCAAACCGCACTTTTGTAGACCAGACAGGGCTCACCTGATAAAAGCCACTCGCCACTTCGAGCGCCTGAGCGTTGATTTTAAAGGGCCTCTCCCCTCCTCCGACCGTAATGTGTACTTCCTCAACATTATTGATGAGTACTCCCGTTTCCCGTTCGCCATCCCCTGCCCGGACATGACCAGTGCCACGGTCATTAAATATCTGAACGACCTCTTCACCCTGTTCGGTTTCCCCAGCTATATCCATAGCGACCGGGGCTCATCGTTTATGAGCGACGAACTCCACCAGTACCTGCTCGCTAGGGGTATTGCCACAAGCAGGACCACCAGTTACAACCCCCGGGGGAACGGACAGGTGGAAAGAGAGAATGCGACAGTTTGGAAGGCCGCCCTGCTAGCCTTAAAGTCTAGGGGCCTTCCGACCTCCCGCTGGCAGGATGTGCTCCCCGATGCGCTCCACTCTATTCGGTCACTGCTCTGCACTGCCACTAACGCCACCCCTCATGAGAAAATGTTTGTCTTCCCAAGGAAGTCCACATCGGGGACATCGCTACCACCATGGCTGACGTCCCCAGGGCCGGTCCTACTGAGAAGACACGTGAGGACCCATAAAATGGACCCCCTGGTCGAGAGGGTCGACCTCCTCCATGCCAACCCCCAGTACGCTTACATTGCGTACCCGGACGGGCGGGAGGACACAGTCTCCATACGAGACCTCGCACCCTCGGGGGCCCCAGTAACCCACTACCCACTACCACCACCCCCCATGATCCAATATCCAACCCCAGCAGACGGCACGCCTGGGCCCCGCGTCCCGCTCGACAACCACGAGGACTACACACCAGTGCCCCAGCCTACGCGGGACTCGACGCCGGGAGCTTCACTACCCCTGCCATCACCACGTCGATCACAGCGGCAGACAAGACCTCCGGAGAGACTCCAATACACAAACTTTTAATACACTTCACCCCGCCGGACTCATTTTTAAACAAGGGGTGAATGTGGTAAACCACTGTTTGTATTCCACTGTGTACATGTCTGTACATGCCTCGGCTGACTCCTCCCACGAGTCCAGGTATAAAGGTGACTGCTCCACAGTCCCTCTGTATTCTGGACTGGTCGACCAGTCGAGGCACACCTTCATTCTCTTGTTAATAAAAGCCTGTTAGTTACTCGCTTAACCTCAGTCTTTTGAGTGATTGATAGCGCATCAGGTAGGGTCTGAACTCTCCTGTACTAAGGGTAAGGTGTGCATTCTGCTGTACTAAGGGTAGGGTGTGCACACTCTGCTGCTAAGGGTAAGGTGTGCACCCTCTTGAGTTATGCATAGGGTGTGCACTCTCCTGTACTAAGGGTAAGGTGTGCACTCTCCTGTACTAAGGGTTAGGGTGTGAACTCTCCTGTACTAAGGGTGGGGTGTGCTCTCTCCTGTACTAAGGGTATGGTGTGCACGCTCCTGCAATAAGGGTAGGGTGTGCACCCTTCTGTACTAAGGTTAAGGTGTGCACTCTCCTGTACTAAGGTTAGGGTGTGCACTCTCCTGTACAAAGGTTTGGGTATGCAATCTGTTGTGTTAAGGGTAGTGTGTACACTCTCCTGTATTAAGTTTAGGGTGTGCACTCTCCTGTACTAAGGTTAGGGTGTGCACACTCCTGTAGAAAGGGTAGGGTGTGCACCCTCCTCTACTAAGGTTAGGGTGTGCACTCTGCTGTATTGAGGTTAGGGTGTGCACTCTCCTGTACTAAGGTTAGGGTGTGCACTCTCCTGTACTAAGGGTAGGGTGTGCACTCTCCTGTAGTAAGGGTACGGTGTGCACTCTCCTGTACTAAGGGTAGGGTGTGCCTCCTACTTTACTAATGTTAGGGTGTGTACCCTCCTGTACTAAGGGTAGGGTGTGCACTCTCCTGTAAGAACATAAGAACATAAGAAATAGGAGCAGGAGTAGGCCAATCGGCCCCTCGAGCCTGCTCCGCCATTCAATAAGATCATGGCTGATCTGATCCTAACTGCCAATCTACTATCACCGAACCATCTCCTGAATCTAACAGAATTAGACACATGAAATAGGAGCAGGATCAGGCTACAGGGCCCCTGGGCCCGTTCCGCTACCCACAGAGCCTTGACCGATCCGAACCTAGACTCATGTCCAAATTCCTGCCCGCTCCCCATAACCCTTTATTCCCTTTACTTCTAGGAAACTGTCTATTTCTGTTTTAAATTTATGTAATGATGTAGCTTCTACAGCTTTTTGGGGCAGCATATTCCATGGACCTACCACACTCTGAGTGAAGTAGTTCCTCCTCATCTCAGTTTTGAAAGAGCAGCCCCTTATTCTAAGACTATGCCCCCTAGTTCTAGTTTCACCCATCATCGGGAACATCCTCCCCGCATCCACCCGATCCAACCCCTTCACAATCTTATATGTTTCAATAGATCGCCTCTCATTCTCCTGAACTCCAATGAGTAGAGTCCCAATCTACTCAACCTCTCCTCATATGACCATCCCCTCATCCCCGGGATTAACCGAGTGAACCTTCTTTGTACTGACTCGAGAGCAAGTATGTCTCTTCTTAAGTATGGACACCAAAACTGTATGCAGTATTCCAGGTGCGGTCTCACCAATACCTTGTACAACTGAAGCAATACCTCCCTATTTTTATATTCTATCCCCCTAGCAATGAAAGCCAACATTCCATTGGCCTTCTTAATCACTTGCTGCACCTGCATACTAATCTTTTGAGTTTCGTGCACCAGGACCCCCAGATCCCTTTGTACTTCAGTACTTTCCAGTTTCTTGCCATTAAGATAATAACTTGCTCTACGATTTTTCCTGCCAAAGTGCATAACCTCACACTTTCCAGTATTGTATTCCATCTGCCAAATCTCTGCCCACTTACTTAGCCTGTCTATGTCCCCTTGCAGGTTTTTTATGTCCTTCTCACTCACTACTTTCCCTCCCATCTTAGTATCATCTGCAAACTTTGATATGTTACACTCGGTCCCCTCCTCCAGATCGTTAATATAGATTGTAAAGAGTTGGGGACCCAGCACTGACCCCTGTGGTACACCACTAGTTACTGATTGCCAGTCCGAGAATGAACCATTTATCCCAAATCTCTGCCTTCTGTTAGATAGCCAATCCTCTATCCATGCCAGAATATTACCCCCAATCCTGTGATTTTTTATCTTAAGCAATAATCTTTTGTGTGGCACCTTGTCAAATGCCTTTTGGAAGTCTAAATACACTACGGCCACTGGTTCCCCTTTATCCACCCTATATGTTACTTCCTCAAAGAACTCCAGCAAATTTGTCAAACATGACTTCCCCTTCATAAAACCATGCTGACTTTGTCCTATTAAATTATGATTATCCAAATGTCCTGTTACTGTCTCCTTAGTAATGGACTCCAATATTTTACCTACCACAGATGTTAGGCTAACCGGTCTATAGTTTCCAGCCTTCTGTCTGCTGCCCTTTTTAAATAAGGGCGTTACATTAGCAGTTTTCCAATCTGCCGGGACCTTTGCTGAGTCCAGGGAGTTTTGGAAAATTATTACCAATGCATCCACAATCCCTACCGTCACTTCCCTCAAGACCCTATGAGGTAAGCCATCAGGTCCAGGTGATTTATCCGCCTTGAGTCCCATTATTTTACCGAGTACCACTTCCTTAGTGATTTTGATCGTGTTTAGCTCCTCCCCCCCCTATAGCCCCCTGTTTGTCCAGTGTTGGGATATTCTTAGTGTCTTCTACTGTAAAGACTGATACAAAATATTCATTCAGTGTTTTTGCCATTTCCATATTTCCCACCATTAATTTCCCGGTCTCATCCTCTAAGGGACCAACATTTACTTTAGCCACCCTTTTTCTTTTTATATAACTATAAAAACTCTTACTATCTGTTTTTATATTTTTTGCTAATTTACTTTCATAATCTATCTTCCCTTTCTTAATCAATCTTTTTGTTATTTTTTGCTGTCTTTTAAAGTTTTCCCAATCCTTTATCCTCCCACTAGATTTGGCTACCTTATATGCCCTTGTTTTTAGTTGAATACTATCCTTAATTTCTTTACTTAGCCATGGATGGCTGTCTTTTCTTTTACACGCTTTTCTTCTCAGTGGAATATATTTCTTTTGGAAGTTGTAAAATAACTCCTTAAATGTACACCACTGATCATGTATCATCTTACCCTTTAATCTATTTTCCCAATCCACTCTACTCAATTCCGCTCTCATACCTTCATAGTCTCCTTTATTCAAGCTTAGCACGCTTGCTTGAGATCCAACCTTCTCACCCTCTAATTGAATATGGAATTCAACCATGTTATGGTCACTCATTCCAAGGGGATCCTTTACTAGGACATTTTTAATTAATTCTGTCTCATTACACAGGACCAGATCTAAGGTTGCTTGCCCCCTGGTCGGTTCAGTTACATACTGCTCAAGAAACCCATCCCTAATACACTCAATGACCTCATCCTCAAGGCAGCCCTGCCCAATTTGATTTGTCCAATTAATATGATAGTTAAAATCCCCCGTAATTATAGATGCTCCCTTATTACAAGCCTCAACTATTTCCTGATTGATACTCCGTCCAACAGAGTTGCATCTGTTCGGAGGCCTATAGACTACGCCCACTAGTGTTTTTTTCCCCTTATTATTCCTTACCTGCACCCAAACTGTTTCATTATCCTAATCTTTTGACCCAATATCATTTATCTGTATTACAGTGATTCCTTCCTTTATTAACATAGCCACCCCACCTCCCCTTCCTTCCTGCCTGTCCTTCCTGATCGTTAAATAACCTGGTATGTTTAATTCCCAGGCATTGTCACCCTGCAGCCATGTTTCTGTAATGGCCTCAAGATCATACCCATATGTAATTATTTGTGCCATTAACTTGTCTATTTTGTTATGAATGCTATGTGCATTCAGATAGAGAACTTTCAAATATGTTTTGTGACACTTAGTTCCTGCTTTTGCCCTTTTTATTACTTTACCTTTTACTCCATACCTTCTGCCCCTTCCTGACACGCTCTGGTTTTTAATTTCCCCACTGCTAGTTAAGTCTATGACCTTCTCTGTTGTCATTTTTATTATTTGCTCTCTAGGAACCCCCCCCCCCCCACTAGTTAGTTTAAAGCCCTCTCTGCAGCCCAGTTATATGATCCGCCAGGACTCTAGTCCCAGCACTGGCCAAGTGAAGCCCGTCCCAATGGAACAGCTCCCTCCTGCCCCAGTACTGGTGCCAGTGTCCCAGGAAGCAAAACCCATTTCTCCCACACCAGTCTTTGAACCACGCATTTAACTCTCTAATTTTATTTGTCCTAGCCAAATTTGCTCGTGGCTCAGGTAATAATCCAGAGATTATTACCCTTGAGGTTCTGTTTTTTAATTTGACCCCTAGCTGCTCATACTCCTTTAACAGAACCGGCTTCCTAGTCCTATCTACGTCATTTGTACCAACATGGACCACAACAACTGGATCCACCCCCTCCCACTGCAAGTTTCTTTCCAGCCCAGAGGAGATGTCCTTAACCCTGGCACCGGGTAGGCAACACAGCCTTCGGGACTCTCGCTCTCGGCTGCAGAGAACTCTATCTATCCCCCTAATAATACTATCCCCTACCACTACAGCATTTCTATTTACTCCCCCCTCTTGAATGGCCCCCCGTTCCACGGTGCTGTGGCCAGGTTGCTCATCCTCCCTGCAGTCCCTGCTCCTGTCCCCACAGGGAGTAAGAACCTCGAACCTGTTGGTCAAGAGCAAGGGCTGCGGCTCCTCCAGCTCTACCCCCTGGATCCCCGTACCTGCCTCACTCGTAGTCACACCATCCTGTCCCTGACCATGGGCTACATCTGAATTACTTAACTTCATAGGTGTGACCACCTCCTGATACACAGAGTCCAGGTTCTTCTCCCCCTCCCTGATGTGTCGCAGTGTCTGAAGCTCAGACTCCAGCTCATCAACACGGAGCTGGAGTTCCTGTAGCAGCAGACACTTGTCACAGACGTAATCACCGTGAGCCTCAATGGGGTCCACCGGCTCCCACATCTCACAACAGTAACACATCACCTGCTCCATTCTATGTAATTAATTAAATTTTTTATTGTTAGTTATGGACACCCTCTGCCTGATTTTAGATGCTAGTATCCCCTTTAATTAATTGGATTTAAATTAAATCAATCCCTCTAGTTACACCAGTTAAATGGTTTACCAACAGTCACTCTGCACCAGAAAGGCCTTGGTACACCACAGCAACCTTAAAAACTATAAACCACCGACTTAAAGTTTTAAAACGAGAGAAATACTCCAACCAATCACCTACCTGTTTTGTGGTGATGTCACACCTTGGATACTTTTTACCTCTCTCCTTGCCTGAGATTGGAGATTGGTACGCCTACCTGAGCCTCTGGGACCTCTTGTAGTCGCTCTGCCATGCTGCTCCGCCTCCACCCACTGCCGATTCCGCACTGAGGCCTACCTGAGCCTCTGGGACCTCTTGTAGTCGCTCTGCCATGCTGCTCCGCCTCCACCCGCTGCCGATTCCGCACTGAGGCCTACCTGAGCCTCTGGGGCCTCTTGTAGTCGCTCTGCCACGCTGCTCCGCCTCCACCCACTGCCGATGCCACACTGAGGCCTACCTGAGCCTCTGGGGCCTCTTGTAGTCGCTCTGCCGCGCTGCTCTGCCTCCACCCGCTGCCGATGCCGCACTGAGGCCTACCTGAGCCTCTGGGGCCTCTTGTAGTCGCTCTGCCGCGCTGCTCCACCTCCACCCTAAGGGTAGGGTGTGCACACTCCTGTACTTTGGGTAGTGTGTGCATGCTCCTGTACTAAGGGTAGGGTGTGCACTCACCTGTACTAAGGGTAGGGTGTGCACTCACCTGTACTAAGGGTAGGGTGTGGACTCTCCTGTACTAAGGGTAAGGTGTGCACTCTCCTGTACTAAGGGTATGGGGTGTGTTGTGTATGTCCCTTTAAGGGAATAACTGGTCTCAGACTGCAGTACTGGCAGTGACCATCCCTGTATAAAAGGCCCTGGCAGGCTTCTGTAGTTTCAGTTTCCAGATTGTCTCCATTCAGTAAAGACTTGTTAAACCAACTCCTGCATTCCGTGTCTCCATTAACACACGGATTTAATACTGGCGACGAGTAAGAAACGAACTTACCTGCAACTCGGCAGCACCACAGATGACGTTATTGAAGGTCGAAGCCAGAAAAGAAAAAAAATAATCCAAAGAAACTCGAGAAACAGGCGTCGACCGTGGGCAACCGCCCTCCAAATCATTGGATTGAAAACTTGCAGGGGAGACTGTCAAGAGCCAGGCTTGGTTCCCCAGTCTGTGGTTTCCCAGCTAATCGGGCTGGTGGCAGGTAGTGCACTGATCCTTCCTGGGCTGCGGCGGGCTAGAGCTCGATCGGGTGGCTCTGCAACGGGACCGGGCAGCGAGTTGGGAAGCAAAGAGAGAGAGAGAGGGTGGAGCACACGGCGCGGCCGGTGCTTCGCAGCCGGGCAGCGTTCGGACCTAAGAAGAGGGAGGGAAGTGTCCCAGAGGGTCCGCTCCATGACGGGAACCGTTAAAAATAAAAATACCGCGGAGAGCAGCGTTGACAGCAGCGGCAGCAGCGTGAAAGCGCGGGAGGCGCCATCTTAACTCGGCGGGGAAGAGGGAAAAGCGCGGGAGACGCCATCTTAGGTTTTCAAGATGCCAAAGACTGGCGCTATCACTGCCTTCGATAATGCAATAGAAGACTGGACCACGTATGTGGAAAGAGTCGAGGTATATTGCGAGGCAAACGAAATAGCCGAGGAGAAAAAGGCATCGGTATTGCTAAATTTAATGGGTGCAAGAACGTACGACCTATTGCGGGACCTGATTACTCCAGCCAAACCGAAGGCGAAGAGTTTTAACGAAATTGTTGCTATCCTACAGGAACACCTAAATCCTACACCGCTGCTGATAGCAGAAAGATTTAAATTCCACAGGAGAAATCAGCATAAAAATGAGAGCAATGCTGATTACCTTACAGAACTACGCAAGCTATCAAAGCACTGCCAGTTCGGAGCAGGGCTGGCAGATACCTTACGGGACAAATTTGTCTGTGGACTCCTGAGTGAAGGAACCCAGAAGAGGTTACTCTCAGAGAAAGAGCTGACGCTAGATAAGGCTTTCATCGTGGCAGTATCGTACGAAGCAGCAGCAAGGGGAGCTGCAGAAATACAACAAAAGCCACAGGAATACGGCACCCATGAAATGACACGGGGATTTGCAAAATGTTATCGCTGCGGCAGAACAAACCATGACCAGAAGGACTGCTGGTCCAAGGACAAAATATGCAGGCAATGCGGAAAGATGGGACACATTGCACGAGTTTGCAGTTCTGAGAAGACCAATGACAATAAAAAGGCTACTAAGGAACTGTACAGGAAAGTACAAAAGATGACGGACAGTAGTTCCGAAGACCAGATGAGCGACAGTGAATCCGGGAACAAGAGACTAAGCTGTCTCAAACTTCACAACGTAATCACAAAAGAGGATCACCGAACCATTTGGGTCACCCTCACGATAGCAGGGTCTCAAGTCAAAATGGAATTGGATACAGGATCAGCTCTAACCGTCATGAATCGACGAGACTACAAGCGGCTATTCTCACACGTACACTTGAGAGAGACATCCATTGTCTTGAGGATGTATACGGGGCAAAAAGTATACCCCAGAGGAAAAATAAGGGTGCCTGTCGAATACAACGGCAAGAAAATACGGAAATTGTATCTTTACATTCTGCAAGATGGTGGACCACCGTTATTGGGATGTGAATGGATCAGAAAGATAAGTTTAGACTGGCACTCCATTCAGGCACTGACGGTGGCTGGTAAAAAGGATGACGACGTCACTCCTGGACGATTGTCAACAATCTTAGCTGACGCCAAAGAGGTATTTCAACAAGAACTGGGCACTCTTAAAGGCGTAACCGCCTCGATAAAAATAGAGGAGAATGCAGTTCCCAAGTTTTTCAAAGCAAGACCGGTACCATATGCAATTCGCCCAGCCGTCGAGGCAGAACTGGAGAATCTGGAGAATGCAGGCGTGTTATCTAAGGTAGACTGCAGTGAGTGGGCAACACCCATCGTTCCTGTCATGAAGAAAACGTTAAACAACAAGTCTGAGGAGCCAAGGAAGGTTCGCATCTGTGGGGTCTTCAAGGTGACAGTGAACTCAGTCCTTCACACAGTACAATATCCTCTTCCAAGGATAGAAGATATCTTCGCCTCACTATCCGGAGGGAAGCGTTTTACAAAAATTGACCTAGCGCAAGCATATTTGCAGATGGAGTTTGAAGAATCCTCTAGGAAGTATCTCATGATAAACACCAATATAATCAGCTGGTATTCGGAGTAGCATCAGCTCCGGCGATATGGCAAAGAGTGATGGAACAAGTCCTGCAAGGGATTCCGAGGACTCAGTGTTACTTGGACGACATCCTAGTGACAGGTGAAGATGACAGTGAACACCTTGCCAACCTAGAGCAGGTGCTCACTAGACTACGTGAACATGGGCTACGAGCCAATCGCCCCAAGTGCGAGTTTTTTAAGAAACAGATACCATATTGTGGCCACGTGATTGATGAAGAGGGGTTGCATAAGTCCCCTGACAAAATTGAAGCGGTAGTTAAGGCTCCAGTGCCTGAAAATGTGTCACAACTGAGGTCATTCCTCGGATTGGTGAATTACTACCATAAGTTTTTGCCGAATTTGTCCACAATTCTGCATCCACTGAACGCCCTACTACGAACGGGAGTAGCATGGAAATGGAGCAATGAATGTAAGCGGGCCTTTCAGAAGAGTAAGGACCTAATCACTTCAAGAGAAGTATTGGCTCACTACAACCCATCACTACCGATAAGACTGGCGTGTGATGCGTCTCCCTACGTCATTGGGGCGGTACTGTCACATAAATTCCTTGATGGTTCTGAGAGGCCGATAGCTTTTGCGTCACGCTCATTAACTTCAGCCAAGCGTAACTATGCCCAGATTGACAGAGAGGCCCTCAGCCTGGTGTGGGGGGTGAAGAAGTTCAATCACTACCTGCACGGTCAGAAATTTACTCTACTAACTGATCATCAACCTCTCGTCACCATTTTCAACCCTCAGAAGGGCGTACCGATAATGACGGCACAACGGCTACAGAGGTGGTCCCTTTTCCTAGGGGCACACCAATATGACATCGAGTGCAAAGGAACTAAACAGCATGGGAATGCTGATGGATTGTTGCACCTACCGTTACCGACGGTGGAAGGAGAACTGGCAGTGGATCCAGTGGAGTTATTCCACTCGACTATTGTCGAATGTCTCCCTGTGACGAATGCAAACATAGAAAAGGAAACACGAAATGACCCGACACTCTCCTGGGTCTATGATTTAACGGTGAAGGGATGGCCAGCACATAGCGAACCACTGCTGCCAGCATTCTCGCCGAGAAGAGAACAGCTGTCAGTGTGCAGAGGAACCTTGATGTGTGGATCCAGAGTAGTAATTCCACCCAAATTGAAGGATAGAGTGCTCAATGAGCTTCATGAGGGTCATCTGGGAGGGGTAAAAATGAAGAACTTAGCCAGAGCATTTGTGTGGTGGCCAGGAATCGATAGAGAAATCAAAGAGATGACCAAGAGGTGTACAGGATGCCAGAAGGTCCAAAACGCCCCACCACAAGCCCCTCTACATCCATGGGAGAGGTCCTCATCTCCATGGCAAAGGGTGCACACTGATTTTGCTGGTCCCTTTATGGACTCGATGTTTTTAATTGCGGTGGATGCACATTCAAAGTGGCCAGAGGTAATAAAAATGTCCTCAACCACCACAGAAAAAACTATCACAGTCTTACGAACCATATTCGCCAGGAATGGGCTGCCTGAACAGATTTGCTCTGACAATGGACCACAGTTTGTGTCTGAAGAGTTCCGGAGGTTCTTAAAGAACAATGGTGTTAAGCATTACACATCCGCCCCATATCATCCAGCCACTAATGGATTGGCCGAGAGGTTTGTTCAAACATTCAAGAAGGCTATCAAGGCTTCGATGCCACTTGGATTTGGTTAAGCCAAACGTCAGAAGAGATGTGGAGAACAGGCAGTTTCAGAATATGAATGAAAGGCCGACCAGGAGTTTTAAGATAGGTCAACCAGTTTTGGCCCGGGACTACCGCACAGAGAAATGGCAGCCAAGAACGATCTGTACACGGCAAGGGCCTCTAATGTATACCGTGGACGTTGGAGAAAGCATTGTAAGATGCCATGCTGACCAGATTCTACAGTCACTGGAAAACCTCAACTCCACACCACGATCTGATACACCTGGCGATGAAACCGAAGTACCAATTGCATCTACCGCAGAATCGGTGATATTGGAAGCAGACGAACCAAACAATGACATTGATCCCGACTCAACCTTGCCAGAAGAACCTGATATCCCAAAGAGGTGTTATCCAGACAGAATCAGGAAGCCTCCTCAAAGACTGAACTTATAATTGCTTAACTTCAACTAATGTATCTAGCAACCGTAATTGTAATTGTAATTAGTTATTATTTAGTTGTTAAATGAATGTTATGTACTGTTTATCTAAAAGGGGAGGAATTGTTGGGTATGTCCCTTTAAGGGAATAACTGGTCTCAGACTGCAGTACCGGCAGTGACCATCCCTGTATAAAAGGCCCTGGCAGGCTTCTGTAGTTTCAGTTTCCAGATTGTCTCCATTCAGTAAAGACTTGTTAAACCAACTCCTGCATTCCGTGTCTCCTTTAACACACGGATTTAATAGGGTGCACCCTCCTGTACTAAGGGTAGGGTGTGCATGCTCCTGTACTAAGGGTATGGTGTGCACTCTCCTGTACTAAGGGTAGGGTGTGCACTCTCCTGTCCTAAGGGTATGGTGTGCAATCTCCTGTACTAAGGGTAGGGTGTGCACTCCCCTGTACTAAGGGTACGGTGTGCACACTCCTGAACTAAGGGTAGGGTGTGCACTCTCCTGTCCTAAGGGTATTGTTAGATCCATTTATCTTAATGTTTGTCCTTCAATAATCAGACAAAAGACTGCAGGGAACGATCAACAGGTGTTTACTGAATGAGGGTTACTCTAGAACTAACTGCACAGATCACTACTCAGGGTTTATATACAGGTGTGGTCACTGCCGGTACTACAGTATACAGGCGCTGTAAAAAGTAGTTCTCTCCCTTAAAGGTACATACATTACAATTTGGGCAGCACGGTGGCATAGTGCTTAGCACTGTTGCCTCACAGCGCCAGGGACCCGGGTTCAAATCCGGCCTTGGGTGACTGTCTGTGTGGAGTTTGCACATTCTCCCCGTGTTTGCGTGGGTTTTCTCCGGGTGCTCTGGTTTCCTCCCACAGTCCAAAGATGTGCGGGTTAGGTTGATTGGCCATGATAAAAAAAAATTGACCCTTAGTGTTAGGGGGGATTAAATACGTGGGGTTACGGGGATAGGGCTTGGGTGGGATGGCTGTCGGTGTAGGGACCGGGTGCTAGGGTTTGGATGATCAGTCATGATCTCGTTGAATGGCGGAGCAGGCTCAAAGGGCCGAATGGCCTACTCCTGCTCCTATCTTCTATGTTTAATTCCTCCCCTTTTAGATTAGCAGTACCATAACACTCATTTAACAATTAAATATCAAACTAATTACAATTAACACTTTTAACATGCAACTTTAGCTGAAAATAGTCTATTTATAAATTCAGTCTTTGGGGAGGCTTCCTGATTCTTTCTGGATAACGCCTTTCCCGAGTGTCTCGCTCTTGGTGCGGAGGCGATTCTAGCAGCCTGTCGTCAGTTGATTCATCAGCTTCCAATGCTATTGTTTCTGAGGTAGATGCGACCTGAACGTCGGGTTCCTCACCAGGTACGTATGGCCGAGACATGGGGTTGACTCGTTCCTGTGACTCTAGGATCTGGTCAGCATGGCGTCGCACAATGTTCTCCCCAACATCCACTGTGTACATTAGTGGCCACTGCCGTGTGCATATTGTTCCTAGTTGCCATTTCTCTGTTTGGTAGTCGCGGGCCAAGACTGGTTGCCCTACATTGAAGCTCCTTGTCGGCTTCTCATTGATGTGCTGGAATTGCTTACTCTCAACATCTCTTCGTACATTTGGTCTGAGCAAATCCAGACGAGATCTCAACCTTCAGTTAAAGAACATCATGGCCGTGGCCTGGTTGGTGACTGCATGTGTCGCATTTCTGTAGGCTAACAGGAAATTGTCCACCTTATGCTGCAGTGGAATGTTGTCATCGCACATGGCCTTTACTGCTTTTTTAAAGGTTTGTACGAACCTCTCAGCCAATCCATTTGTGGCTGGATGATACGGGGTGGATGTGTAAACCCTTACCCCATTCCTTTTCATAAATCTTCGAAACTCTTCAGACACAAACTGTGGTCCGTTATCAGAGCAAATCTGCTCTGGCAAGCCGTTCCTGGCAAAAATGGTCCGCAGGACTGCAATAGTTTTCTCCGTGGTGGTGGAGGACATTTTGATCACCTCAGGCCATTTCGAGTGCGCATCCACGGCTATTAAAAACATTGAGTCCATGAACAGACCAGCAAAATCAATATGCACCCGTTGCCATGGAGAGGAGGGCCACTCCCATGGGTGTAGAGGGGCATGTGGTGGTGCATTTTGGACCTTCTGGCATCCTGAGCAGCTCTTTGTCAGGTCCTCGATTTGCTGATCGATCCCCGGCCACCACACATAAGCCCTAGCAAGGCTTTTCATTTTCACCCCTCCCAGATGACCTTCGTGAAGCTCATTGAGCACTCTCTCCCTTAACTTGGGTGGAATTACCACTCGGGATCCACACATCAAGGTCCCCTGGCATACTGACAGCTGTTCTCTTCTGAATGAGAATGCTGGCAACAGTGAGTCGCCATGTGCTGGCCATCCCTTCACCATCAAATCATATACCCGAGACAGTGTCGGGTCATTTCGGGTCTCCTTCTCTATACCAGCGTTAGTTACTGGCAAGCATTCAATTATAGTCGAATGAAATATTTCGACAGGATCCACTGCTGGTGCTTCCTCTGCAGTAGGCAGTGGCAGGCATGATAGCCCATCAGCGTTTCCATGCTGTTTCGTGCCCTTATACTCGATTTCATATTGGTGCGCCCTAGAAAAAGGGACCATCTTTGTAGCCATTGCGCAGTCATCACCGGAACGCCCTTCTTTGGATTAAAGATGGAGACAAATGGTTGGTGGTCAGTCAGCAAGGTGAACTTCTGCCCGTGCAGATAGTGATTGAACTTTTTCACTCCCCACACTAGGCTGAGGGCATCCCTGTCAATCTGGGCGTAGTTATGCTCGGCTGAGGTTAGTGACCGAGACGCAAAGGCTTCTGGTCTCTCCGAGCCGTCCGGGAATTTGTGCGACAGCACCGCTCCAATGCCATAGGGTGATGCATCACGCGCCAACCGAATTGGTAGTGCTGGGTTGAAATGAGCCAACACCTCTTTTGATGTGCTCAATGCTTTGCTCTTCTGGAAAGCTCGTTTACATTCGTCACTCCACTTCCATGGTACCCCTGTTTGCAGTAGGGTGTTCAGTGGGTGTAGTACGGTAGACAAATTCGGCAAGAACTTATGGTAGTAGTTCACCAGCCAGAGGAACGACCTCAGTTGTGACACATTTTCCAGTGCTGGAGCCTTGACTACTGCCTCAATCTTTTCAGGGGACTTATGTAACCCCTCTATCAATAACGTGGCCACAATACGAGATCTGCTTCTGGAAAAACTCGCATTTGTGGCGATTCCTTCAATCTAGTGAGCACCTGCTCCAGGTTGGCGAAGTGATCACTGTCATTTTCGCCCGTGACCAGGATGTCGTCCAAATAACACTGGGTCCCTGGAATCCCTTGCAGGACTTGTTCCATTGCCCTTTGCCAAATAGCCGGAGCTGATGCTACCCCGAACACCAGCCGGTTGTATTGGTAGAGACGTTTATGAGTGTTGATCGTGAGGTACTGTTTCGAGGCTTCTTCTACCTCCATTTGCAGGTACGCCTGGACCAGATCAATCTTAGTGAAGCGTTTCCCTCCAGATAGCGAGGCAAAAATATCTTCAATCCGCGGAAGCGGATATTGTACAGTGTGAAGGACTGGGTTCACTGTCACCTTAAAGTCCCCACAGATGCGAAATTTCTTTGGTTCCCCAGGCGTATTACTCAATGAGCTCTTCATTACAGGAACGATGGGTGTAGCCCACTCGCTCCAGTCCACTTTGGACAGTACTCCTGAACGTTCCAAACCTTCCAGCTCTGCTTCGACGGCTGGGCGGATCGCATAAGGTATCGGTCTGGCCTTAAAAAAACTTTCGGCTTGCATTTTACTCTATTTTGATCATCGCTGTTATGCCTTTTAGTGTTCTGAGTCCCTGCTGGAACACTTCTTGTGCGTCAGTTAGCATTTTTGACAGTCGTCCAGTTGTGACGTCATCATCCTTTTTGGCATCTACAGTCAGTGCTTGTATGGAATGCCAATCTAGCTGTATCTTCCGGATCCAATCACGTCTTAGTAGTGGTGGTGCTCCATCTGGCAATACATATAGGTCCATTTTTGGTGTTTCCTTGCCGTTATATATAACGTTCACCCTTATTTTTCCTTTGGGGTAGACTTTTTGCCCCGTGTACGTCTTCAAGACCATCTTTGTATCTCTCAAGGGTATATGTGAGAATAGCCGCTTGTAGTCCCTTCGGTTTATGACTGTTAGGGCTGATCCTGTGTCCAATTCCATTTTCACTTGGACTCCTGCTATCTTGAGCGTGACCCAGATAGTTTGGTGATCCTGTTGAGATACCGCGGCAAACGTGGGAGTCGAGACCAGAGCTATTGAAAACACAACTACTTTATTCCAACCACATGACAAACAGGAACTAGAAAAGCCCGCGCATCCACTTAAATACTTCCCAGACAGGAAGTGCTCCCGGCAGCCTGTCCCTGCGGGAAACAAGTTGCTGGAGGAAAGGGCCCCCGGCTGGGGGCTTCTGCTTAGACTGTCTGTGCCGCCGTGAGCGGATTATGTCCAGTGGTGGTGTGTCGCCACAGAGCTCCCCCCAGAATCCGCTTAGGAGGAGTGGACGAGTCGTGACGGTGGTCTAATGGTTCTGCCGCAGCGGCTCTGAGTGGTCGCCGGTCTGGTTGGTTGGGTCGGGCGGTTCGCCGCCGGCTGTGCTGGCTTGCCAGGGGGACGGCCTCTAGTTGGAGGCTGGGCCACGGGGACCCGTTCCCCTGGTTCTGTGTGTGCCGGTTTGAGCCGGTCGATGGAGACTGTCTCGACCCTGTCGCCGAGTCGCAGCTTGAAGACCTTGTCCCCGGTTTGTAGTACCTCGTACGGACCGTCGTACGGGGGTCGCAGGGGCCCGCGGTGCGCGTCGTGTCGCACGAAGATGAAGCGCGCCTGCTGTAAATTTGGCGGGACGTGAGGTGCGAGTTCGCCGTGTCGGTTGACCGGAAGTGGGGCGAACTGCTGAGCGGAAGAGAAAGAGTCGAGCCGCTGCTGTTCGGCCAACCAAGGCTTGGTAGGCTCCGGAAGGAATTCACCTGGGACGTGCAGCGGTTGTCCGTAGACTAACTCCGCTGCCGAGGACTGGAGGTCTTCCTTGACCGCGGTGCGTAGGCCGAGTAGCACCCACGGTAGGCGGTCAGTCCAGGTACTGTCCTGCAGGCTGGCGCGGAGTGAGGCCTTGAGTGACCTGTGGAAGCGTTCACAAAGTCCGTTGGCCTGCGGGTGGTACGCCGTGGTGCGGTGGAGCATCACCCCGAGGTTGCGTGCTGTGGCCGTCCAGAGTTCGGAGGTGAACTGGGCGCCTCTGTCGGAGGTTATGTCGGCTGGTACGCCGAACCTCGCAACCCAGGTGTTAACGAACGCCCTGGCGATGTCGGCTGTGGTGGTGGAGGTCAGCGGCAGTGCCTCAGGCCAGCGTGTGTAGCGGTCGACCATCGTGAGGAGATAAGTTTGGCCTTGCGATGGCGGCAGGGGACCGATGATGTCGACGTGTATGTGGTCGAAGCGGCGGCTGGGTACCTCGAAGTCTCCCAGGGGTGCTTTGGTGTGCAGCTGTACCTTAGCCCGTTGGCAGGTGAGGCAGGAGGTGGCCCAAGTCCGAACATCTCTGCAGAGGCCGCGCCAGACGCAGCGCTTGGAGAGGAGTTTGACGGATGCGCGGGAACCCGGGTGAGAGAGCCCATGGAGCGCGTCGAAAACGCGGCGGCGCCAGGTCTCAGGGACGACCGGCCTGGGTTGGCCGAGTGAGACGTCGCACGTGACCGCCGTGGCTTCGGGCCCGTGCGCGACCTTGGCTAGGCGTAGCCCTGGCAGGCTGGTAGCTGCCAAGAGGAGGTCTGGGTCCATGAGCTGGGCCGCTGCTAGTTGTGCGTAGTCGACCGCGAGGTGATTCGCACAGACGGCGGGACGGGAAGGGCAGTCGGCGACCACGTTGTCTCTACCGGAGACGTGCTGAATGTCCGTAGTAAACTCGGAGACGGCCGCGAGCTGGCGTTGCTGCCTAGCGGACCAGGGTTCGGTGTGCTTGGCCATCGCGTATGTGAGTGGCTTGTGGTCCACATACGCGGTGAAGGGGCGGCCTTCCAGGAGGAACCTGAAATGGCGGACCGACAGGTGGAGTGCGAGAAGCTCGCGGTCGAAAGTGGAGTATTTGACCTCCGGGGGGCGCAGTTGGCGGCTGTAGAAGGCAAGTGGCTGCTACGCGCCATTGACCCACTGCTCGAACACGGCCCCGACCGCGTGGTCGGAGGTGTCGGTGGTGAGCGCGACCCGGGCATCGGCCCTCGGGTGCGCGAGCAGAGTGGCGTCGGCGAGCGCGTTTTTGGTGGCGTCGAAGGCGGCTGCCGTGTCAGTGGTCCAGGCTACGTCCATCTTGCCGGATTTTCCTCGGAGGGAGTCGTATAGGGGCTTCATGAGGGCTGCGGCTCTGGGGATGAACCTGTTGTAGAAGTTCACCATCCCGAGGAACTCCTGGAGGCCCTTGATGGTTGTGGGGCGGGGGAATTGCTGGACGGCCTGCACCTTGTTGGGCAGGGGGACGGCCCCAGCAGGGGTGATGTGGTGACCGAGAAAATCGATCTCGGTTAGGCCGAATTGGCAGTTCGCCGGGCTGAGGATGAGCCCGTGTTGGGCTAGGCGCCCGAACAGGATGCGAAGGTGTTCGAGGTGTTCCTGTTTGGAGGAGCTGGCCACGAGAATGTCGTCTAGATAGACGAATAGGAAGTTCAGGTCCCGGAGGACTGAGTCCATAAGGCGCTGGAAAGCCTGTGCTGCATTCTTGAGGCCGAAGGGCATCCCCAGGAACTCGAACAGGCCGAATGGGGTGATGACGGCCGTTTTGGGGATGTCCGCGGGGTGTACGGGGACTTGGTGGTAACCGCGCACCAGGTCGACTTTGGAAAAGACGGTTCGTCCGGCCAGTCGGGCCGAGAAGTCCTGGATGTGTGGCACCGGGTATCGATCGGGGGTGGTGGCGTCGTTGAGGCGGCGGTAGTCCCCACAAGGGCGCCAGCCTCCGCCGGGCTTGGGGGCGATGTGGAGGGGTGAGGCCCAAGGGCTGCTGGAGCGGCGGATGATGCCGAGTTGTTCCATGGTGGTGAACTCGGCCCGCGCGATTTCCAGCTTGGCCGGGTTGAGTCTGCGGGCGTGGGCAGAAACTGGGGGGCCGGTGGTGGGGATATAGTGTTCCACACCGTGCTTGGCAGCTTTGGCCGAGAAGGTCGGGTTAGTGAGGGCGGGAAACTCAGCTAGGAGTGCCGAGTAGTCGTCCGTGGCTCTGGCGAGGCAGTAGGTCGTCAGGCCGGCCGAACGGGCCGGTGTAAAGGCGCCGGGGATGGGGGCCATGGTGTTGATGTCGACGAGGCGGTGCCTCGGAATGTCGACCAGGAGGCCGTGGGCGCGTAGGAAGTCGGCACCGATGAGTGGGCAGAGGATTTTGGCTGTGAGGAACTCCCAGCGGTAGCGGCGGCCCGCGAGGTCGAGCGTGACCATGCGGGTGCCATATGTGCGGATTTCAGAGCCGTTGGCTGCAGCCAGTGTGATACCCCGTGTGCCGCGTTGGATCTCGAGGGCGGAGGCGGGGGTGATGCTGTGCTGGGCCCCTGTGTCGCACAAAAATCGGCGGTTGATTCTGTCGTCAGTGACGTACAGTAGGGGCTCCTTCTGCCCCGCGGCCATCGCGGGGGCCGATGCGGGGAGGGGTTTGAAGGTACACGGTGGCGTGCAGCGTTGAGCCCTAGCGCCAAAATGGGTGTGGTAGTAGCAGTGACCCGGAGTGGTAGGGCGGTCGGGCCTAGCGGCCCGGGAAGACCGCGTGGTCGTTGCCGTGAGGTCGGGCGCGACGTCGCGAGCGGCCTGTGCAGAGAGCAGCCGGTCGGCCTTTTCGGCTATATCATTCAGGTCCGTGGAGTCAGACTCCACAATGAGCGGGCGGATGCTGGCGGGGAGCTGCCGAATGAAAAGCGTGCGAAAAAGGGCGCCGGGGTTTTTGTCGTCTGAGAGGGACAGCATGTGGGAAAGCAGGCCTGATGGTGAAGCGTCACCAAGGCCGGGGAGGTCCAGGAGTTGGCAGTGGCGCTGGTAAGAGGACGTTTGAAATTTTTTAAGTAGCGCAGCCTTCAGATGTTCGTACTTGCCCTCTGTTGGTGGATTCTGCAGCGCTGCCCAAACCTTGGGGACTGTAGCGTAGGTGAGCGAGGCGACGAGGTTGTCGTACTTCGTGGCGTCGACTGTAATGCCTTTCAGCCGGAATCTGGACTCAGCTTGAACGAACCAGGCTTCGGCGAGGTTCTCCCAAAAGTCTGGTAATTTAACCGTGACTGCGTTTGTATCCGCCATGCTAGCTTAGGATTCGTCCTGAGCGTCGGGGTCACCAGTGTTGAGATACCGCGGCAAACGTGGGAGTCGAGACCAGAGCTATTGAAAACACAACTACTTTATTCCAACCACATGACAAACAGGAACTAGAAAAGCCCGCGCACCCACTTAAATACTTCCCAGACAGGAAGTGCTCCCGGCAGCCTGTCCCTGCGGGAAACAAGTTGCTGGAGGAAAGGGCCCCCGGCTGGGGGCTTCTGCTTAGACTGTCTGTGCCGCCGTGAGCGGATTATGTCCAGTGGTGGCGTGTCACCACAATCCTCCGTTTTGATCACATTATGTAGTTTCAGACAACCCAGCTCCTTGCTTCCAGAGTCTGTATCACTTTTCTGTTCGTCTGAACTACTCTCCGTCACCTTATGTATCTTCTTGTACTTCTCCTGTGGAGATTTCTTGCTGCTGGTTTTCTTTCCCGACCTGCAGACTCTTGCTATATGTCGTACTTTTCCACACCGTCTGCACACTTTGTCCTTGAACCAGCAATCATTATGGTCGTGTGTTGTTCACAGAAATCACAGAAACCCCACAGTGCAGATAGAGGCCATTTCGGCCCATCGAGCCTGCACCGACACATATCCCACCCAATCCCCGTAACCCCTACACCAACACATATCCCACCCTATCCCCGTAACCCCACGTATTTAATCCCCCCTAACACTAAGGGTCAATTTATCATAGCCAATCAACCTAACCCGCGCATCTCCTGCCGCAGCGATAGCACTTCACTGTTCCGTATGACATTTCATTTGTGCCATATTCTTGTGGTCTCCGTTGTATCTCTGCAGCGCCCCGTGCTGCTGCTTCGTGTGATACTGCAATGTTGAAAGCCTTGCCCAGCGTAAGATCCTTTTCTGATAGAAGTCATTTCTGGGTTCCTTCACTTTGAAGCCCACACACAAACTTGTCCCTTAAAGTATCTGCCAGTCCCGTTCCAAACTGGCAGTGTTTCGATAGCTTGCGCAGTTCCGTTAAATACTCAGCATTACTTTCATCTTTAAGCTGGTTCCTTTTGTGAAACTTAAATCTTTCTGCTATCAGCAGCGGTGTGGGGTTTAAGTGGTCCTGTAGGATTGACACTATGTTTTCAAAATCCTTTTCTACTGGCTTCTCTGGGGTTACTAGGTTTCGTAGTAAGCCATGCGTTTTTGCACCCATTGAATTCAACAATACCCGCGCTTTCTTGTCATCTGGCACTTCATTCGCCTTGCAGTATACTTCTATGCGTTCGACATATGTCGTCCAATCGTCGACTTCATTGTCGAACGCTGTGATACTGCCACTCTTCGGCATTTTTGGTTGTGGTTAGACTGGCTTAAAATGGCATCTTCCACGCTTTCCTTTCTTCCCCGCTGCGGCTTAAAATGGCGTCTCCCGCGCTTTCCTTTCTTCCCCGCTGCGACTTAAAATGGCATCTCCCGCGCTGCTGCCAACGCCGCTCTCAGCGGTCCTTGTGGCAAATGGCAACGCCCTGTGGGTTTCGTGCACTGCTCCTGCGCTGCTGCCAATGCCGCTCTCTGCGGTCCTCATGGCAATGGCAGTGCCTCGCGCTTTCCTGCGCCCCTCTCTCCCCTGTTGATGCTGCTCGGCCCTTGAACACCGGCTGTGCTCTGCTCTCTCTCGTTTCTCTCCCCGTTGACACCGCTCGGTCCTGAACACCGGCTGCGCCCTGTGTGCTCTGCCCTCTCTCTCTCCCCCATCGACGCTGCTCGGCCTTTTTCTGTGCCGCTCGGTCGGCTCTAGCCGCCGCTGTCCGGGAAGGGTCTGCGCAGTACATTTGCCAGCCCGTTTCGCTGGACCACCGTGACTGGAAAGCCAAGCCTGGCTCTCGACAGCCTCCCCTGCGATGCTCAAATCTCCGCTGGATGACTGGGCGGTTGCCCTTGGTCGACGCCCGTGCTTCTGGACTCAGCCTACTTCCACTGTTCTCCAGGAGCGAATCCCTGGGAGGTGATGCAGAGTTGCAGTTAGGTTTGAATCTGCTCGTCGCCAATGTTAGATCCGTGTAAATCTTAATGTTTGTCCTTCAATAATCAGACAACAGATGGCAGGGAACGATCAACAGGTGTTTACTGAATGAGGGTTACTCTAGAACTAACTTTACAGATCACTACTCAGGGTTTATATACAGGTGTGGTCACTGCCGCTCCTATAGTATACAGGAGCTGTAAAAAGTAGTTCTCTCCCTTAAAGGTACATACATTACAGGTATGGTGTGCACTCTGCTGTACTAAGGGTAGGGTGTGCACTCTCCTGTACAAAGGTTTGGGTGTGCAAGCTCTTGTGTTAAGGGTAGTGTGTACACTCTCCTGTATTAAGTTTAGGGTGTGCACTCTCCTGTACTATGGTTAGGGTGTGCACATTCCTGTAGAAAGGTTAGGGTGTGCACTCTCCTGTACAAAGGGTAGGGTGTGCACCCTCCTGTACTAAGGTTAGGGTGTGCACACTCCTGTACTAAGCGTAGGCTGTGCACTCTCCTGTATGAAGGTAGGCTTTGCACTCTCCTGTACTAAGGGTAGGTTTTGCAGTCTCCTGTACTAAGGGTAGGGTCTGAACTCTCCTGTACAAAGGTTAAGGTGTGCATTCTGCTGTACTCAGGGTAGGGTGTGCACACTCTGCTGCTAAGGGTAGGGTGTGCACCCTCTTGTGTTATGCACAGGGTGTGCACTCTCCTGTACTAAGGATAGGGTGTGCCCTCTCCTGTACTAAGTCTAGGGTGTGCACTCTCCTGTACACAGGGTATGGTGTGCACTCTGCTGTACTAAGGGTATGGTGTGCACTCTCCTGTACTAAGGGTAGGCTATGCACTCTACTGTACTAAGGGTAGGGTGTGCACTCTCCTGTATTAAGGGTATGGTGTGTACTCTCCTGTACTAAGGGTAGAGGTTGCACCCTCCTGTACTAAGGGTAGGGTGTGCACGCTCCTGTACTAACGGTATGGTGTGCACTCTCCTGTACTAAGGGTAGGGGGTGCACTCTCCTGTACTAAGGGTAGTGGGTGCACCCTCCTGTACTAAGGTTAGGGTGTGCATGCTCCTGTACTAAGGGTATGGTGTGCACTCTCCTGTACTAAGGCTTGGGTGTGCACCCTCCTGTACTAAGGGTAGAGTGTGCACTCTTAGGTACTAAGGGTAGGGTGTGCACTCTGCTGTACTAATGGTAGGGTGTGCACTCTCCTGTACTAAGGGTAGGGTGTGCACTCTGCTGTACTAATGGTAGGGTGTGCACTCTCCTGTACTAAGGGTAAGGTGTGCACTCTCCTGTATTAAGGGTATGGTGTGTACTCTCCTGTACTAAGGGTATGGTGTGCACTCTCCTGTACTAAGGGTAGGGGGTGCACTCTCCTGTACTAAGGGTAGGGGGTGCACCCTCCTGTACTAAGGTTAGGGTGTGCACGCTCCTGTACGAAGGGTATGGTGTGCACCCTCCTGTACTAAGGGTAGAGTGTGCACTCTTAGGTACTAAGGGTAGGGTGTGCACTCTGCTGTACTAAGGGTAGGGTGTGCACAGTCATGTACTAAGGATAGGGTGTGCACTCTCCTGTACCAAAGCTAGGGTGTGCACTCTCTTGTACTAAGGGTAGGGTGTGCACTCTCCTGCACTAAGGGTAGGGTGTGCAGTCTCTTGTACTAAGGGTAAGGTGAGCAAACTGTTGTACTAAGGGTAGGGTGTGTTCCCTCCTGTACTAAGGGTAGGGTTTGCACACTACTGTACAAGGGTAGTGTGTGCACTCTCCTGTACTAAGGGTAGGGTGTGCACTCACCTGTACTAAGGGTAGGGTGTGCACTCTCCTGTACTAAGGGTAGGGTGTGCACTCTCCTGTACTAAGGGTAGGGTGTGCACTCTCCTGTACTAAGGGTAGGGTGTGCACACTCCCGTACTAAGGGTAGGGTGTGCACACTCCTGAACTAAGGGTAGGGTGTGCACTCTCCTGTCCTAAGGGTATGGTGTGCACTCTGCTGTACTAAGGGTAGGGTGTGCACGCTCCTGTACTGAGGTTAGGGTGTGCACTCTCCTGTACAAAGTGTAGGGTGTGCACGCTCCTGTACTGAGGTTAGGGTGTGCACTCTCCTGTACAAAGGTTAGGGTGTGCACACTCCTGTACTAAGGGTAGGGTGTGCTCTCTCCTGTACTAAGGGTAGGGAGTGCACCCTCCTGTACTAAGGTTAAGGTGTGCACTCTCCTGTACTAAGGGTAGAGTGTGCACTCTTAGGTACTAAGGGTAGGGTGTGCACTCTGCTGTACTAAGGGTAGGGTGTGCACAGTCATGTACTAAGGATAGGGTGTGCACTCTCCAGTACCAAAGCTAGGGTGTGCACTCTCTTGTACTAAGGATAGGGTGTGCACTCTCCTGCACTAAGGGTAGGGTGTGCAGTCTCTTGTACTAAGGGTAAGGTGAGCAAACTGTTGTACTAAGGGTAGGGTGTGTTCCCTCCTGTACTAAGGGTAGGGTTTGCACACTACTGTACAAGGGTAGTGTGTGCACTCTCCTGTACTAAGGGTAGGGTGTGCACTCACCTGTACTAAGGGTAGGGTGTGCACTCTCCTGTACTAAGGGTAGGGTGTGCACTCTCCTGTACTAAGGGTAGGGTGTGCACTCTCCTGTACTAAGGGTAGGGTGTGCACACTCCTGTACTAAGGGTAGGGTGTGCACACTCCTGAACTAAGGGTAGGGTGTGCACTCTCCTGTCCTAAGGGTATGGTGTGCACTCTGCTGTACTAAGGGTAGGGTGTGCACGCTCCTGTACTGAGGTTAGGGTGTGCACTCTCCTGTACAAAGTGTAGGGTGTGCACTCTCCTGTACTAAGGTTAGGGTGTGCACACTCCTGTACTAAGGGTAGGGTGTGCTCTCTCCTGTACTAAGGGTAGGGAGTGCACCCTCCTGTACTAAGGTTAAGGTGTGCACTCTCCTGTACTAAGGTTAGGGTGTGCACTCTCCTGTACAAAGGTTTGGGTGTGCAATCTCTTGTGTTAAGGGTAGTGTGTACACTCTCCTGTATTAAGTTTAGGGTGTGTACTCTCCTGTACTAAGGTTAGGGCGTGCACACTCCTGTAGAAAGGGTAGGGTGTGCACCCTCCTGTAATAAGGTTAGGTTGTGCACTCTGCTGTATTAAGGTTAGGGTGTGCACTCTCCTGTGCTAAGGTTAGGGTGTGCACTCTCCTGTGCTAAGGTTAGGGTGTGCACTCTCTGTCGTGTATGTACCTTTAAGGGGAAAACTACTTTTTACAGCTCCTGTATACTGTAGTACCGGCAGTGACCACACCTGTATATAAACCCTGAGTAGGGATCTGTACAGTTAGTTTTAGAGTAACCCTCATCCAGTAAACACCTGTTGATTGTTCCTCTGCAGTCTCTGTCTATTTCTTGAAGGACACCATACATCAAGATTCACGGATTTAACATTGGCGACGAGGCGATTCGAACCTACCTGCAACTCTGCAGAGGAAGGCCGATTCCAGCAGCATGGGCGTCGACCATCCGGCGGAGACTCCAGCGAGGCGGCCTGGCAACAGGTACGGCGCAGACCTTCCCGCAAAGCGGTGGCTAGAGCCAACTGACGGCACAGGAAAAGGCCGAGCAGCGTCGATGGGAGCAGAGAGAGAGGGTAAAGCGCACAGGGCACAGCCGGGGTTCAGGACCGAGCGGCGTCAACGAGAGAGGCGCGCAGGAAAACGCGCAGAGCGCGGCCGGTGTTCATGGGCTGAGCAGCGTCCGCGGGCGAAGAAAGGAAAGCGCGGGAGATGCCATTTGAGCCGCAGCGGAGAAGAAGGGAGAGCGCGGGAGACGCCATTTTTGAGCCGCAGCGGAGAAGAAGGGAGAGCGCGGGAGAGGCCATTTTGAGCCACAGCGGAGAAGAAGGGAGAGCGCGGGAGACGCCATTTTTAGCCAGTCTAACCACACCCAGGGATGCCGAAGAGTGGCAGTGTCACAGCGTTCGACAATGAAGCCGAAGTTTGGGCGACATATGTAGAACGCATAGAAGTGTACTGCAAGGCGAATGACATGCCAGATGCCAGGAAAGCACTGGTATTGTTGAATTCCATGGGTGCAAAAATGTATGGCTTACTGCGAAACCTAGTAACCCCAGAAAAGCCAGTGGAAAAGGATTTTGAAAGCATAGTGGCAATCCTACAGGACCACTTAAACCCCACACCGCTGCTGATAGCAGAAAGATTTAAGTTTCATAAAAGGAACCAGCATAAAGATGAAAGTAATGCTGAGTATTTAACGGAACGGCACAAGCTATTGAAACACTGCCAGTTTGGAACGGGACTAGCAGATACTTTAAGGGACAAGTTTGTGTGTGGGCTTCAAAGTGAAGGAACCCAGAAACAGCTTCTATCAGAAAAGGATCTTACGCTGGACAAGGCTTTCAGCATGGCAGTATCACATGAAGCAGCCGCACGGGGCGCTGCAGAGATACAACGGAGAGCGCAAGAATATGGCACAAATGAAATGTCATATGGAGCATTGAAGTGTTATCGCTGTGGCAGAACAACACACGACCATAAGGATTGTTGGTTCAAGGACCAAGTGTGCAGACAGTGTGGAAAAGTAGGACACATAGCAAGAGTCTGCAGGTCGGGAAAGGAAACCAGCAGCAAGAAATCTCCACAGGAGAAGTACAAAAAGGTACATAAGGTGACGGAGAGTAGTTTAGACGAACAGAAAAGTGATACAGACTCCGGAAGCAAGGAGCTGGGTTGTCTGAAACTACATAATGTAATCAAAATGGAGGATCACCAAACTATCTGGGTCACGCTCAAGATAGACGGAGTCCAAGTGAAAATGGAATTGGACACAGGATCAGCCCTAACAGTCATAAACCGAAGGGACTACAAGCGGCTATTCTCACATATACCCTTGAGAGATACAAAGATTGTCTTGAAGATGTACACAGGGCAAAAAGTCTACCCCAAAGGAAAAATAAGGGTGAACATTATATATAACGGCAAGGAAACACCAAAAATGGACCGATATGTATTGCCAGATGGAGGAGCACCACTACTAGGACATGAATGGATCCGGAAGATACAGCTAGATTTGCATTCCATACAAGCACTGACTGTAGATGCCAAAAAGGATGACGACGTCACATCTGGACGACTGACAAAAATGCTAACTGACGCACAAGAAGTGTTCCAGGAGGGACTCGGAACACTAAAAGACATAACAGCGACGATCAAAATAGAGGAAAATGCAAGCCCAAAGGTTTTTAAGGCCAGACCGGTGCCTTATGTGATCCGCCCAGCCGTCGAAGCAGAGCTGGAAGGTTTGGAACATTCTGGAGTACTGTCCAAAGTGGACTGGAGCGAGTGGGCTACACCCATCGTTCCTGTAATGAAGAGGTCATTGAGTAATATGCCTGGGGAACCAAAGAAGGTTCGCATCTGTGGGGACTTTAAGGTGACAGTGAACCCAGTCTTTCACACGGTACAATATCCGCTTCCGCGGATTGAAGATATTTTCGGCTCGCTATCTGGAGGAAAACACTTCACTAAGATTGATCTGGCCCAGGCGTACCTGCAAATGGAGGTAGAAGAAGCCTCGAAACAGTACCTCACGATCAACACTCATAAAGGTCTCTACCAATACAACTGGCTGGTGTTCGGGGTAGCATCAGCTCCGGCTATTTGGCAAAGGGCAATGGATCAAGTCCTGCAAGGGATTCCAGGGACCCAGTGTTATTTGGACGACATCCTGGTCACGGGCGAAAATGACAGTGATCACCTCGCCAACCTGGAGCAGGTGCTCACTAGATTGAAGGAATATGGGCTCCGAGCTAATCGCCACAAATGCGAGTCTTTCCAGAAGCAGATCTCGTATTGTGGCCACGTTATTGATGAAGAGGGGTTACATAAGTCCCCTGAAAAGATTGAGGCTGTAGTCAAGGCTCCAGCACCGGAAAATGTGTCACAACTGAGGTTGTTCCTTGGGCTGGTGAACTACTACCATAAGTTCTTGCCGAATTTGTCTAGAGTACTACACCCACTGAACACCCGACTGCAAATGGGGGTACCATAGAAGTGGACTGACGAATGTAAACGAGCTTTCCAGAAGTGCAAAGAATTGATCACATCAAAGGAGGTGTTGGCTCATTTCAACCCAGCACTACCAATTCGGTTGGTGTGTGATGCATCACCCTATGGTATTGGAGCACGGTGGCATAGTGGTTAGCACTGTTGCCTCACAGCGCCAAGGACCCGGGTTCGAATCCGGCCTCGGGTGACTGTCTGTGTGGAGCTTGCACATTCTCCCCGTGTTTGCGTGGGTTTTCTCCGGGTGCTCCGGTTTCCTCCCACAGTCCAAAGATGTGCGGGATAGGTTGATTGGCTATGATAAATTGACCCTTAGTGTTAGGGGAATTAAATACGTGGGGTTACGGGGATAGAGTGGGATATGTGTTGGTGTAGGGGTTACGTGGATCGGGTGGGATATGTGTCGGTGCAGGCTCGATGGGCCGAAATGGCCTCTATCTGCACTGTGAGGTTTCTGTGATCTCTGTGATTTCTGTGGAGCGATGCTGTCGCACAAATTCCCGGACAGCTCGGAGAGGCCAGTAGCCTTTGCGTCTCAGTCACTAACCTCAGCCGAGCGTAACTACACCCAAATTGACAGGGAGGCCCTCAGCCTAGTGTGGGGAGTGAAAAAGTTCAACCACTATCTGCACGGGCAGAAGTTCACCTTGCTGACTGACCACCAACCACTTGTCTCCATCTTTAATCCAAAGAAGGGTGTTCCGGTGATGACTGCGCAACGGCTACAAAGATGGTCCCTTTTTCTAGGGGCGAACCAATATGAAATAGAGTATAAGGGCACGAAACAGCATGGAAACGTTGATGGGCTATCATGCCTGCCACTGCCTACGGTGGAGGAAGCACCAGCAGTGGACCCTGTCGAAATATTTTATTCGACTATAATTGAATGCTTGCCAGTAACTAACGCGGATATAGAGAAGGAGACCTGAAATGACCCGACACTGTCTCGGGTATATGACTTGACGGTGAAGGGATGGCCAACACATGGCGACTCACTGTTGCCAGCATTCTCATCCAGAAGAGAACAGCTGTCAGTATGCCAGGGGACCTTGATGTGTGGATCCCGAGTGGTAATTCCACCCAAGTTAAGGGAGAGAGTGCTCAATGAGCTTCACGAAGGTCATCTGGGAGGGGTGAAAATGAAAAGCCTTGCTAGGGCTTATGTGTGGTGGCCGGGGATCGATCAGCAAATCGAGGACCTGACAAAGAGCTGCTCAGGATGCCAGAAGGTCCAATATGCACCACCACATGCCCCTCTACACCCATGGGAGTGGCCCTCCTCTCCATGGCAACGGGTGCATATTGATTTTGCTTGTGCATTCATGGACTCAATGGTTTTTAATAGCCGTGGATGCGCACTCGAAATGGCCTGAGGTGATCAAAATGTCCTCCACCACCACGGAGAAAACGATTGCAGTCCTACGGACCATATTTGCCAGGAACGGCTTGCCAGAGCAGATTTGCTCTGATAACGGACCACAGTTTGTGTCCGAAGAGTTTCGGAAATTTATGAAAAGGAATGGGGTAAGGGATTACACATCCGCCCCATATCATCCATCCACAAATGGATTGGCTGAGAGGTTCGTACAAACCTTTAAAAAGGCAGTAAGGGCCATGTGCAATGACGACATTCCACTGCAGCATAAGGTGGACAATTTCCTGTTAGCCTACAGAAATGCGACACATGCAGTCACCAACCAGACCCCGGCCATGATGTTCTTTAACCGAAGGTTGAGATCTCGTCTGGATTTGCTCAGACCAAATGTACGAAGAGATGTTGAGAATAAGCTATTCCAGCACATCAATGAGAAGCCGACAAGGAGCTTCAATGTAGGGCAATCAGTCTTGGCCCGCGACTACCGAACAGAGAAATGGCAACCAGGAACGATATGCACATGGGAGGGGCCATTAATGTACACAGTGGATGTTGGGGAGAACATTGTGAGACGCCATGTCGACCAGATCCTAGAGTCACAGGAACGAGTCAACCCCATGTCTCGCATACCTGGTGATGAACCCGACATACAGGTAGCATCTACCCCAGAAACAGTAGAATCGGAAGCTGATGAACCAACCGACAACAGGGGGCCAGAATCGCCTCCGCACCAAGAGCAAGACACTCGGGAAAGGCGCTATCCAGAAAGGATCAGGAAGCCGCCCCAAAGACTGAATTTATAAATGGACTATTTTAAGTTAATGTTGCATGTTAAAAGTGTTAATTATTAAATGAATGTTATGGTACTGTTAATCTAAAAGGGGAGGAATTGTAGTGTATGTACCTTTAAGGGGAGAGCTACTTTTTACAGCTCCTGTATACTGTAGTACCGGCAGTGACCACACCTGTATATAAACCCTGACTGGGGATCTGTACTGTTAGTTTTAGAGTAACCCTCATCCAGTGCACACCTGTTGATTGTTCCTCTGCAGTCTCTTGTCTATTTCTTGAAGGACACCATACATCAAGATTCACGGATTTAACACTCTCCTGTACTAAGGGTACAGTGTGCACTCTCCTGTAGTAAGGGTAGGGTGTGCACTCTCCTGTACTAAGGGTAGGGTGTGCACCCTAATGTACTAATGTTAGGGTGTGTACCCTCCTGTACTAAGGGTAGGGTGTGCACCCTACTTTACTAATATTAGGGTGTGCACCCTCCTTTACTAAGGGTAGGGTATGCACTCACCTGTACTAAGGGTAGTGTGTGCACGCTCCTGTACTTTGGGTAGTGTGTGCACGCTCCTGTACTAATGGTAGGGTGTGCACTCTCCTGTAGTAAGGGTAGGGTGTGCACTCTGCTGTAATAAGGGTAGGGTGTGCACTCTACTGTACTAAGGGTAGGTTGCGCACTCTGCTGTACTAAGGGTAGCGTGTGCACTCTCCTGTACTAAGGGTAGGGTGTGATCTCTCCTGTACTACGGGTAAGGTTTGCACTCTCCTGTACTAAGGGTATGGTGTGCACTCTCCTCTTCTAAGGGTAGGCTGTGCGCTCTCCTGTACCAAAGATAGGGTGTGCACTCTCCTGTACTAAGGGTTGGCTGTGCACTATCCTGTACTAAGGGTAGGCTGTGCACTCTGCTGTACTAAGGGTAGGTTTTGCAGTCTCCTGTACGCAGGGTAGGGTGTGCCCTCTCCTGTACTAAGTGTAGGGTATGCACTCTCCTGTAGTAAGGGTAGGGTGTACACTCTGCTGTACTAAGGTTAGGGTGTGCACTCTGCTGTACTAAGGGTAGGGTGTGCACCCACTTGTACTAAGGGTAGGGTGTGCACCCACTTTTACTAAGGGTAGGGTGTGCACGCTCCTGTACTAAGGGTAAGGTGTGCACCCACTTGTACTAAGGGTAGGGTATGCACCCACTTGTACTAAGGGTAGGGTGTGCACTCTCCTGTACTCGGGGTAGGGTGTGCACCCACTTGTACTAAGGGTAGGGTGTGCACTCTCCTGTACTAAGGGTATGGTGTGCACTCTCCTGTACTAAGGGTAGGTGGTGCACCCTCCTGTACTAAGGGCAGGGTGTGCACGCTCCTGTACTAAGGGTTGAGTGTGCACTCTCCTGTACTAATGGTAGGGTCTGCACTCTCCTGTACAAAGGGTAGGGTGTGCACAGTTGTGTACTAAGGGTAGGGTGTGCACTCTCCTGTACCAAAGGTAGGGTGTGCACTCTCCTCCACTAAGGGTAGGGTGTGCAGACTCTTGTACTAAGGGTAGGGTGAGCACACTCTTGTGCTAGGGGTAGGGTGTGTTACCTCCTGTACTAAGGGTAGGGTTTGCACAGTCCTGTACTACGGGTAGGGTGTGCACTCTCCTGTACTAAGGGTAGGGTGTGCACTCTCCTGTACTAGTGGTATGGGGTGCACCCTCCTGTACTAAGGGTAGGGTGTGCACGCTCCTGTACTAAGTGTATGGTGTGCACGCTCATGTACTAAGGGTAGGATGTGCGCTCTCCTGTCCTAAGGGTATGGTGTGCACCCTCCTGCACTAAGGGCAGGGCGTGCACTCTCCTGTACTAAGGGTAGGGTGTGCACACTCCTGAACTAAGGACAGGGTGTGCACTCTCCTGTACAAAATGTAGGGTTTGCACTCTCCTGTACTAAGGTTAGGGTGTGCACACTCCTGTACTAAGGATAGGGCATGCACTCTCCGGTACTGAGGTTAGGGTGTACACTCTCCTGTACAAAGGGTTGGGTGTGCACTCTGCTGTATTATGCTTAAGGTGTGCACTCTCCTCTACTAAGTTTAGGGTGTGCACTCTCCTGTACTAAGGGTAGGCTGTGCACTCTCCTGTACTAAGGGTAGGCTTTGCACTCTCCTGTACTAAGGGTAGGTTTTGCAGTCTCCTGTACCAAGGGTAGGGTCTGAACTCTCCTGTACTAAGGGTAAGATGTGCATTCTGCTGTACTAAGGGTAGGGTGTGCACACTCTGCTGCTAAGGGTAGTGTGTGCACCCTCTTGTGTTATGCATAGGGTGTGCACTCTCCTGTACTAAGGATAGGGTGTGCACTCTCCTGTACTAAGGGTAGGGTGTGCACTCTGCAGTACTAATGGTGGAGTGTGCACCCTCCTGTTCTAAGGATAGTTTGTGCACACTCCTGAACTAAGGGCAGGGTGAGCACACTCTTGTACTAAGGGTAGGGTGTGCACTCTCCTCTACTAAGGGTAGGGTGTGCACTCTACTTTTCTAAGGGTAGGGTGTGCACTCTCCTGTACAAATGGTGGAGTGTGCACTCTTCTGTACTAAGGGTATGGTGTGCACTCTCCTGTACTAAGGGTAGGGGCTGCACCCTCCTGTACTAAGGGTAAGTTGTGCACGCTCCTGTACTAAGGGTATGTTGTGCACTCTCCTGTAATAAGGGTTGGGTGAGCACCCTCCTGTACTTAGGGTTGAGTGTGCACTCTCCTGTACTAAGGGTAAGGTCTGCACTCTCCTGTACAAAGGTTAGGGTGTGCACAGTCATGTACTAAGGGTAGGGTGTGCACTCTCCTGTACCAAAGGTAGGGTATGCACTCTCCTGTACTAAGGGTTGTGTGTGCACTCTCCTCCACTAAGGGTAGGGTGAGCAGACTCTCGTACTAAGGGTAGGGTGAGCACACTCCTGTGCTAAGGGTAGGGTGTGTTACCTCCTGTACTAAGGGTAGGGTTTGCACAGTCCTGTACTATGGGTAGAGTGTGCACGCTACTCTACTAAGTATAGGGTGTGCACTCTCCTGTACTAAGGGTAGGGTGTGCACTCACCTGTACAAAGTGTAGAGTGTGCACTCCCCTGTACTAAGGGTAGGGTGTGGACTCTCCTGTACTAAGGGTATGGGGTGCACCCTCCTGTACTAAGGGTATGGTGTGCACTCTCCTGTACTAAGGGTATGGTGTGCACTCTCCTTTACTAAGGGTAGGGTGTGCACTCTGCTGTACTAAGGGTAGGTTGTGCACACTCCTGTACTAAGGTTAGGGTGTGCACTCTCCTGTACAAAGTGTAGGGTGTGCACTCTCCTGTACTAAGGTTAGGGTGTGCACACTCCTGTACTCAAGGTAGGGTGTGCTCTCTCCTGTACTAAGGGTAGAGCGTGCACTCTCCTGTACTAAGGTTAGGGTGTGCACACTCCTGTACTAAGGATAGGGTGTGCACTCTCCTGTACTAAGGGTATGGTGTGCACGCTCCTGCAATAAGGGTATGGTGTGCACACTCCTGTACTAAGGGTAGGCTGTGCACTCTGTTGTACTAAGGGTAGGTTTTGCGGTCTCCTGTACTAAGGTTAGGGTGTGCATTCTCCTGTACTAAGGGTAGGGTGTGCACCCTCCTGTACTAAGGGTAGGATGTGCACTCTCCTGTACTTGGGGTAGGGTGTGCACTCTCCTGTACTGAGGGTAGGGTGTGCAGTCTCTTTTACTAAGGGTAGTGTGTGCACTCTCCTGTACTAAGAGTAGTGTGCGCGCCCTCTTGTACTAAGGGTGGAGTGTGCGCATTCTGGGGCTAAGGGTAGAGTGTGTACACTCCTGTACTGAGGATAGGGTGTGCACTCTCCTGTACTAAGGGTAGGGTGTGCACTCTCCTGTACTAAGGGTAGGGTGTGCACTCTCCTGTACTAAGGGTAGGGTGTTCACCCTCTTGTACTAAGGTAGGGTGTGCGCATTCTGGGGCTAAGTGTAAGAGCCATAAAAGCTTAAGAAAATACTTTAAAATATTGGTAAATAGCATAATACAGGTAATTTACCTGACCGACTTATTGTATTAAGAAACCCCCTATTTTCTTGCTCCAGTAGTATAGTCCGAGATACCCCCTTCATTCTTGCCACAATGGTACAGTCCCTAAGCCACACATGGTGTGCAGCCATTTTACAGTTTAAACTGCACGTGGCTGAAGGAGGCAGAAGTTGTGAGGTTTGGAGCAATACAGTTTTTGACCGTGTTCATTTATACGTGTTTGCTTTGTCATTCCGTTTGTTAAGTGTTATAGTAAACAGTTTAAAAGACAAAGCTACGTTTGGGAACGTTTTATTTCGACACGCGTCTACTCGTTGTTAAAAGCCCCACAGCTCAGTGGCTGCCTGTTTGGAAACTAAGAAGCGCCACTACATTAGTCAAAAACTCGCTCCCTAAGAAGGAAAGGACGGAATCGTCGGCGAACGTATACATGAATGGTCACGGAGCCAGACGACAATATAAGAAAGCGAAGGTACAGTGACTGTTACTTGCTTTGTTCATTCTATTGAGAAGCTAAATAAGAGCTGCGGGTAAAATGGCCGAGGCCTTACGGAGCCAGGAGCTTCCATCAGCCAGAAGGATTGCTGGCCAAAAGAGGGAAATAAAGCTCACCCCAAAGGCAATGGAAGAGAAGTTACATAGAAGCATAAGTGCAAGGAAGGCTAAATTAGCTCAGATAACTGGAAAAATGAAGATAATTGATCGTCTCATGGAAGATAATGCTAATATTAAGAAAGCTGAAGACATAATGTATTACGATTTCTCCAAGCTGCATGAAGAATTTAATGTACTCAATGAAGATGTATTAGCACTTCTGTCTGAAGAAGAGGGAAACGCTGATCAGCACAACTGGTTTGATCTTAAATCAACCAGCATTAAGGACTATATCAAGGTCACAGAACAGTGGATGTTAAAGATTCGTCAAGATGCTGATACAGCAGAGAAAGATAAAGTTGCCGATGAAGTCGGACCAGACGATAGCATTTCAGAGACTTCCGCCAGACCGAGCAAAAATCGAAAAGAAGGTAGCTCTGTTTCTGGACGCAGGTCAGTCGCTTCTACCACAAGCTCGTCGCGACGCATGAGAGCGGAGGTTGAACGGGCGGCGTTGATGGCGCACGCAGCATCTTTAGCGGAGAAGCAAGCTCTTGAACGGGAAGAGGCCCAACTGCAGGTCCAAGAGGCCCAACTGCAGGCCCAACAGGCCCAACAGGCCCAACTGCAGGCCCAAGTGCAGGCCCAACAGGCCCAGGTGCAGGCAAAGAAAGAACAGCTGGAGATAAAAACAGCTATAGCGGTCTCAGACGCCAGGTTGAGTGCGTACAAAGATTATGAAGGCTCACGGGACGGCGGGAGCGAATACTGCCAGTCAATGTTGTCACATAGAGTTGGATCCAGGGCACCTTCAAGAGTTACAAGAGAGCCTGAAGGCAATCCCCTGGCATTACAGCGTGGAAAAGTGGCCTCTCCACTAACAGGAGCATGTGATGCTACCCCAGACGTCAGACGGTCTAGACTAGACCCTGCTGATGACCACCAGAGGCCTGAAGGCACAGGGAGAAGCCTATACCGAGTGATGCAACGTCAGAACGAAATTACAGAGATGCTTGTAAAACAACAGAATCTGTTTCGACTCCCTCAAAGAGACATACCAGTGTTCCAAGGCGACCCACTCAAGTATAAGCCCTTCATCAGATCCTTTGAACAAGCCATTGACTCCAAAACAGAGAGCAGCAGTGATAAGTTGTACTACCTGGGACAGTACACCAGTGGTAAACCACAAGACCTGGTCAGAAGCTGTGAACACATGAGACCGGACCGGGGATACATAGAAGCCAGGAAGTTGCTGCAGGAGCACTATGGTAACGAGCTGAAGATAGCCACTGCATATATTGAAAAGGCTACCAAGTGGCCACAGATCAGATCGGAGGACGGAGAGGCATTGAACGCATATGTTCTTTTCCTCATAGGATGTCGCAACACCATGGAAGATGTTGAATTCATGGAAGAGATGGACAATCCTACGACTATGAGAATCATCATCTCTAAGCTTCCTTACAGGATGAGAGAACAATGGAGAAGAACAGCCTTTGAGATAATGGAGAGACGGAAAAGTAGAGCCAGGTTTGCAGACTTAGTGAATTTCATAGACAAACAGGCTAAAATTGCTAGGGACCCATTGTTTGGAAACATCCAGGATGTCAGCCCGACCACCGATGGAAGAGTGAAAGCCAAGCCTGTTGAATCAAAGACTCTCAGGAAAGGTGGTTCCAGGGGAAGCAGCTTTGCAACTATCGTCACCCAGGCCGAGGAAGAAAGGCCCCAGAACTCATCTCCCAAAAAGAGCAGCACAGTGACGTCTGCTAATGCCTTTCAGAAGCCATGCTTATTCTGCCAGAAGAATCATACATTGGATTCTGCAGCGACATCAAAGCACAGCCACATAAGGACAGAATCGAATTCCTGAAGTACAACGGCCTATGCTTTGGATGTCTCTCTCAGGGGCACCTGAGTAGAAACTGTAAGCAAAGAACAACATGCAGAGAGTGCACTCGGAAACATCCCAGTCTGCTGCATATCCATAAAGAAGAACAAGTCTCTAAGAAGAGTGAGGAAAACAATGCCGACGAGAAGGTTGTTTCAAGTGCTCTGGTGTCGCTGGAACCAGAGACTTGTGGACTCACTGGGGCCGGTGACAGTGACTGTATTCTTGCCATCGTACCAGTAAAGATCAAGTCTAAGAGGAGCGAGAAGCTTGTGGAGACTTACGCCTTCATGGATCCAGGTAGCTCAGCAACGTTCTGCACAGAATCACTCATGCGACAGCTGAACGTTAGAGGCAGAAGAACAGAAATCCTATTACGCACCATGGGTCATGAGAAGTCAATGCAAAGTTATATCCTGTCAGACTTAGAAGTGTGTGGACTTGAAGAGAAGGACTTCATAGACCTGCCTAATGTTTTCACACAGAGGGAGATTCCTGTTAGAATAGGGAACTTAGCCCTGCAGAAGGATGTGGATAGATGGCCTTACCTAGAAAAGGTGCGTCTCCCATACATTGAAGCGGAAATTGGCCTATTAATTGGAACCAATGCCTACAAAACTATGGAGCCATGGCAGGTGATAAACAGCAAGGATGACGGACCCTACGCCGTCAGGACGGCCCTTGGATGGGTAGTCAATGGACCGGTAAGGAGAGATGATGGCAACAAGTCGAACAAGGAGGAACGACAAAATGTCACAGTTAATCGCATCTCTATCGCAAGCATTGAAGAGCTGTTGATACAGCAGTTCAACGCAGACTTCTCAGAACGCAGCTGTGAGGAAAAGGCGGAGATGTCACAAGAAGACCATCAGTTCATGGATTTGATGACAAGGTCTACACAGTTCATTGATGGTCACTATCACATTGGTTTGCCACTGAGAAGACAGACCGCGAAGATGCCGAACAATCGCTGCATAGCAGAGCAACGCGCCATCAGTCTAAAGAGAAAGCTGAACAAGAACCCCGACTTTCACGAAGACTACAAAGGCTTCATGAGAAACATCATAGCGAAAGGCTATGCTGTAAAAGTGCCCGAGGAACAGTTGAACAGAGACGATGGAAGGGTCTGGTACATTCCTCATCACGGTGTGTATCACCCAAAGAAGAAAAAGATCCGGGTAGTGTTTGACTGCGCCGCCTCATTCAGAGGAACTTCACTGAATGACCAGCTGCTTCAAGGTCCTGATCTTACTAATACCCTCATTGGCGTCTTGACTAGGTTTAGACAAGAGCTCGTTGCCATGATGGCAGACATAGAATCAATGTTCTACCAAGTCAGAATCCCTGATGAAGATGCTGATCTTCTGCGTTTCCTTTGGTGGCCAGATGGCGACGTTAGTAAAGCGATGGTGGAATGTAGAATGGCCGTACACTTGTTCGGAGCCACATCATCTCCCAGCTGTGCAAGCTACGCTCTCAGAAAAACTGCAGAAGATGGCAAAGGCAAAGCACCATCAGAGGCTGTGGAGACAATCTTCAGAAACTTTTATGTCGATGACTGTCTGAAGTCCGTGTCAACAGAAGACGATGCCATCGCACTGTCAAGAGACCTTAGAACTCTGTGTTCGAATGGAGGATTCCATCTGACTAAGTGGATAAGCAACAGCAGAGCAGTTCTAGCTTCTATCCCAGAAAAGGAAAGAGCCACTGAAGTCAAAGATCTGGACCTGAGCCACGATGTCCTTCCTATCGAGAGAGCCCTTGGTGTACAATGGTGCATTGAGTCAGACACGTTCAACTTCAGGATAATGGTGAACGAAAGACCATCCACAAGATGAGGGATTCTCTCCGTGGTCAGTTCCATCTACGACCCTCTTGGATTCCTGGCACCACTCATTCTGCCGGTGAAGCTGATGCTACGAGAGCTGTGTAGAGACAAGAGAGGATGGGATGAAGATACCCCAGAAGGTCAAGCTCAGAGATGGCACAGATGGTTGACAGATTTGCAACAACTTTCTAGCTTCAACGTCAGTAGATGCATCAAGCCCGCGAGTTTTGGAGTTACAAAGACGGCTCAACTACATCATTTCTCGGACGCCAGTGAGGACAGCTATGGCACGGCTACTTACCTCTTGCTGACAAACCAACAGGGCCAGAAACATTGTGCCTTCCTCATGGGGAAATCCAGGGTGGCTCCGCTGAAGCAGGTCACCATCCCGAGACTGGAATTGACGGCAGCGGTCGTTGCAGTTAAAGTTGACTAGGTGATGCGGAAAGAGTTACAGCTCCCATTAGAAGAATCTGTCTTCTGGACGGATAGCACGACGGTGCTGAAGTATATAGAGAATGAGAAGATATGCTTCAAGACCTTCGTAGCAAACAGAATCTCATCCATTAGAGAAGCTACACAACCATCTCAATGGAGGTATGTAAACACCTCATTAAACCCAGCAGATCAAGCCTCACGGGGATTGAAGGCTGAAAACTTCATGAGGAGTGAAACTTGGATACAAGGCCCAAGTTATCTGCTGGAAACAGAGAGATCATGGCCAGAAAGACCAGATATGCCAAGTCAGATTGCTGAAGACGACGTCGAAGTCAAGAGATCAGTCACAGTAAATCTCATAAATACGAAAGAGAACTTTGACACAGTGAACAAGCTTGTTAACCATTTCTCAGGATGGCACCAGTTGAGGAAAGCAGTTGCACGGTTCCTAAGGTTGAAAGAGTTGCTGCTACACCTGAGCGGTAAGAGAAAAGAGTACCGAGCCATTATCAGTCAGTCTGAAAGTAACCCTGATAAGCAGAGAATGCTTCTACAGCAGTATATGCATCAGCACAAGAACACATTGGGCAAGAATTCATTGACCGTGGAGGATTTGGCCAAGGCTGAGAAGGAGATAGTTTGCTTCAGTCAAAGACAAAGATACCCAGAAGAAATCGAAGCTCTACAGCGAAATACTCCAATCAAGAAAGGTAGTCATATCTACAAGCTGGACCCTACACTGCAAGATGGAGTACTGAGGGTGGGAGGGAGACTAAACAAATCCGCTATGCCAGAGGAGGCCAAGCATCCTGCTATCCTTTCTAAGGACCTCCGGGTTGCTACTCTCATTCTTCAGCATATACACCAGAGTATTGGACACAGTGGGAGGAATCACGTGCTTGCGAAGCTAAGACAAAGATACTGGATTCCAGGAGCTAATTCCGTAATAAGAAAAATACTCTCCGAATGCATTGTTTGCAGGCGGTTACACGCTAGAGCTGGGGAGCAGAAAATGGCAGACCTGCCTGAAGACCGTTTGTTACCAGACAAGCCCCCATTTACAAACGTAGGGGTGGACTATTTCGGGCCTTTCGAGGTAAAGCGAGGACGGAGCCTTGTCAAGAGATATGGTGTGCTTTTCACTTGTTTGACCATCAGAGCAGTTCATATTGAGGTGGCACACACGCTTGACACTGATTCCTGTATTAACGCCTTGCGGCGCTTTGCCTGTAGAAGAGGACAGGTGTCCATTATGCGTTCTGATAATGGCACTAATTTCATCGGAGCGGAGAGAGAACTACGGGAAGCTATTGAAGGTTGGAATCAGCCTAAAATACAGGAAGCCATGATGCAAACAGGAATTAAGTGGATCTTCAATCCTCCGGCTGCATCCCACCACGGAGGTGTCTGGGAAAGACAGATACGCACCGTAAGAAAACTACTCAGTTCTGTACTGAAGCAGCAAGCGCTTGACGATGAGGGACTCCAAACCGTTCTGTGTGAGGTCGAGGCCATCATTAATGACCGACCGATAACTAAGACATCAGATGATCCCAATGACCTCGAAGCCCTGACTCCGAACCACCTGTTGTTGTTGAAAACACAGCCAGCCATGCCCCCGGGAGTCTTCAAAAAGGAAGATCTGTATGCCCGTCGGAAGTGGAGGCAAGTTCAGTATATGTCAGACCTTTTCTGGACCAGATGGACAAGAGAATACTTACCTCTGCTACAGGAGCGTCAAAAATGGTCCAAAATAAAGAGGAACTTCATTGTCGGAGACATTGTCTTAATCGTGGATGATTCAGCCCCTAGAAATTCTTGGTTGATGGGAAAAATAATTAAGACCATGCCAGACTCCAGAGGCGTCGTTCGTCGCGTTTGTTTGCAAACCAAGACCAGTACCCTGGAAAGACCGATCACAAAGCTCTGCCTGCTACAAGAAGCAGCGTGAAAAGTTCCTGAACGAAAAAAGTGGACACTTATATTGTAAATATGTTGAACTCATTAGTTTATGACTCTTAATGTTTGAGTAATTGATATGCTTCATGTGCCTAGTCAATTAGGGGCCGGAATGTAAGAGCCATAAAAGCTTAAGAAAATACTTTAAAATATTGGTAAATAGCATAATACAGGTAATTTACCTGACCGACTTATTGTATTAAGAAACCCCCTATTTTCTTGCTCCAGTAGTATAGTCCGAGATACCCCCTTCATTCTTGCCACAATGGTACAGTCCCTAAGCCACACATGGTGTGCAGCCATTTTACAGTTTAAACTGCACGTGGCTGAAGGAGGCAGAAGTTGTGAGGTTTGGAGCAATACAGTTTTTGACCGTGTTCGTTTATACGTGTTTGCTTTGTAATTCCGTTTGTTAAGTGTTATAGTAAACAGTTTAAAAGACAAAGCTACGTTTGGGAACGTTTTATTTCGACACGCGTCTACTCGTTGTTAAAAGCCCCACAGCTCAGTGGCTGCCTGTTTGGAAACTAAGAAGCGCCACTACACTAAGGTTAGAGTATGTACAGTCCTGTACTGAGGGTAGCCTCTGCAATCTCCTGTACTTCAGGTAGGGTGTGCACTCTCCTGTACTAAGGGTAGGGTGTGCATGGTCCTGTGCTAAGGGTAGGGTGTGCACTCCCCTGTAATAAGGGTAGGGGAGCCCTCTCCTGTACTAATGGTAGGTTGTGCAGTCTCTTTTACTAAAGGTAGGATGTGCACTCTCCTATACCAAGGGTAGGGTGTGCACCCTCCTGTACTAAGGGTAGGGTGTGCACTCTCCTGTAATAAGGGTAGGGTGTGCACACTCCTTTACTAAGGGTAGGGTGTGCACCCTCCTGTACTAAGGGTAGGGTGTGAACTCTCTTGTACTAAGGGTAGGGTGTGCATGCTCCTGTGCGAAGGGGAGGGTGTGCACTCTCCTGTCCTAAGGGCTGCGTGTGCACTCTCTTGAGCTAAGGGTACGGTGTGCACTCTCCTGTGCTAAGGGTAGGGTGTGCACTCTCCTGTACTAAGGCTAGGATGTGCACTCTCCTGTACTAATGGTAAGGTGTGCATGGTCCTGTGCTAAGGGTAGGGTGTGCAGTCTCTTTTACTAAGGGTAGTGTGTGCACTCTCATGTACTAAGGGTAGGGTGTGCAGTCTCTTTTACTAAGGGTAGGGGGTGGCGTGTGTGTGTCCAGTCAGCTTCACCTCCTGACTTGTCTCTGAGCAGTTCAATTTGCTCCCACACCCCTGGGTTCTAGACACCAGACTAAGGTACAGGCGGCGATATTGAAAAATTGGATAGACAAGTGGTTTGGTGCAAGAAAATCAAAATTTTATTGAAGACAGAATAAAACTCAATCTTACTGAGAATTACTGATATAATTACAGGCATAAACAATTACATTCATATGGGAATGGGGAACACACGGCACATCGAGGGAAACAAATGCATTAAAAATCCCCTTATCCTTATCCCACCCCCTATACCTAACTAGATTAAGCTATGAGGGGCCAGGAATTCATGCACACCAATCTGAAACTTGTTGCTTTAACTGGTAATGTGTTTTTGAGGTTCACTCTTTCTGTCCTTTGGGGTGTCCTGTCACCATGTGGTCTCAGGGCGCGGTGCTGAAGTTGTTGATGCGAATCACCCTCCTTTTTCCTCAGCTAACGTCTTCGTCGAGTCACGATGGGTCTTCTTCTTCTTCCTCGGGCAGTCGTCGCCGGTATTGCTACGGCTGGGTGTCGGTTGGCGGCCTTTACCGTCTAAATGATTTTGCTAACCAAGCTTCGAATGCCAGTTTATTCTTAAACTAGGCTATTATTGTCCATTGATTTTGCTACCCATTCTTCGAACACCAGCTTATTACTAGGCGTTCGTCCCCCAACGCGTCTTTCCGCTGCCCTTCTCTGCTCTTATCGGTTTACCGTATTCTTCGTCTCGTCTCATCTCGTCTGCCCGTTGTGTGGCCTGTGTGTCCTGTGTGCTTTTGAATCGGGTCCGTTCTCCTCCCGTGTTTGGCCCTGGTGTAATGGGCGTCCTTGGTGTTGAGCGGCGCGGGGAGCAAGAAGAGAGCCTGCCACGAGGCCAGGGCACGAGAACGAGAGGCAGCAGGCCAAGGCCACAAGCGAGAGATAAGAGTGCAAGAGATAAGAGCGCGATCACCACTGATGGGCCTACAATTATACCCGGTTCTTCATTCCTTATCTGCGCACCAAATCAGATCAGTCCTTTGTCTAACTTTTGGCGGGCTCGTTTAAAATGATTACAGCCATTTACTTTAACGACTTCTGGAGTGGTTGTCTCTGGGTCTAATGGCCTCGATGTCCTGGTTGTTTGTCATTAATGAAACTTAATTGTCCCATCCTGACTTGATGGCTACTGTGAGCTGTTACCGATTAAATATGCAGAAACCTAATGGTCTCGATTTTAGGCCCATTCCAGCTTGATCTGTTTCAAGGTGAATGAATGCATATTCTGTGTTTGCTTTGGCTGTCTCGCCCCACAGCCCTTTCACAGATTCCTGCATTTTAAGTTTCGCTTCAGGGCCTGCCTGTCTGCAGAGCACTGCTATTAAAAATCCTGTCGGTTTTGGTCACTAGGTTACAGAAGCCATTTTGGGTACCCTGTTTTTAATAACTTGTCCAAACAGGGTCCCTTGATCCATAATTTTGGGGAATGCGGGAATTTTGAGAACCCTACACTCCCCCCTGTTGATACTAAACTCGCTTTAAGTATCATCCTGATAAGGTGAGCAAAATTTCCGTCCCTCCATAGTCAACCTTCCCCTGTCAACCTACACTAAGATACCCATGACACATGCATTTCCCATTCTGTAAAATGTAGTGTACATAAGCATACATAGAATAAATTACAGTCGTTTACACACATCCAAGCATGGAGGGGGTCCAACACCCCTGCACCACTTGGTACACATGCATCTTTATTGAAACAACACGTTGAAAATCTTTGTCACAAACCAACAAAAACAGAACAAAACACCAATCTTTATTCAAAATACAAAATAAAAGATTCAAACAGGTGTATCTCCCTCCACCTTCACATAATGTTCTTTCCAGGTCCTTTGGTTTCGGAATTCTAGTATTTGACCTTTTCCCTTGCACTGCGTGCATACTAGGTACAATACTATCCCCAGCTGGCACACCATGGGGATGTGGGAAGCCAGCCTAATCCACGAAGGGCCCTCTATGTTATTGAAAATGTCCCACCAGGATGGGATCACAATGTCCAATATCTTAGCCCCTATCTCTACCGTTTTCTGCGAGACTATAACTGCTTTCAGTATTTTTGTAAGATGTTCTGGGAGAGGGGGGATTTTGTAGTTGAAATGCGCTACATACTTTTGCAGGTTGGTAAAATTCTCTTTTACAGTGAAGGGTTCAGGAATGGGGACAATTCATTCCTGGGCCACTTGAACTTCTGCCTCGGGTTTAAAGCAGAAACTGCTGTCACTTACCGAACACCAGCTATGCTGTCCATGCTGGTAGTGGGGCGCTCCTGTGGTGACACAATATGTCCCACCCCCTATATATGCTACCTGTGGGGGAACATCGCCTTGTGCCATTGCCTCCATGGTACAATTTCTAGGTTTTGCATCAACAGCTTTAAACCCGCACTGTGGTTTTGAATAGGCGTTCAAGTGCTGGGGACACAGGATTATGTGTGCTCCCCGGCTCCGGCACCCTGAGAGGTCAGTGCCTGTCATAACGTGCTCCCACTTTATGTCATAAGGTGGGACCGCTATGAAACGAATGTGTGCATCCCCTTGAATGACTCCAATGTTCTCAACCCTGTATACCAGTGTAGGTCGGGCTGTCCTACCCATGACCGGCATCCTCACTACTATACCCATGATGGTGTGGTTAGACCGCCCACAATCCACTGGGACTGGGTAGGCCTCGGAAGCTAGCCGGAGTTGACACGGGCTTAATGCATTCTCAAACAGATGGAGGGCTGCGAGGTGTTTGTTGCTGATCCAGGAGGGGACTAAACCCTGTTTTAAACCCTCCAGATTATTGCAGCCCTCGCCCAGCAACCATGCCCCGTACAGCATGCACACCTCATTCTGCGCAGCCTGGTCAGAAGCAGTTTGGCATAAAAATAAAAAAGGTGACTCAACCGTGGCTAACAAGGGAATTTAGGGATAGTATAAGATCCAAGGAGAGGACATATAAATTGGCCAGAAAAAGCAGTAAACTAGAGGATTGGGAGCAGTTTAGGATTCAACAAAGGATGACAAAGGGATTAATTAAGAAAGGGAAAATAGAATATGAGAGTAAGCTTGCAGGGAACATAAAAACAGACTGTAAAAGCTTTTATAGATATGTGAAGAGAAAAAGATTGGCGAAGTCAAGCGTAGGTCCCTTGCAGTCAGAATCAGGGGAATTTATAATGGGGAACAAAGAAATGGCCGACCAATTAAATACATATTTTGGTTCTGTCTTCACAAAGGAGGACACAAATAACCTCCCAGAGATGTCGGGAAACATAGAGTCTGATGAAAGGGGGGGGAACTGAAAGAAATCAATATTTGTAGGGAAATGGTGGTAGGGAAATTGATGGGATTGGAGGCCGATAAATCCCCAGGGCCTGATAATCTACATCCTAGGGTACTTAAGGAAGTGGCCTGAGAAATAGTAGATGCATTGCTGATCATCTTCCATCATTCGATGGAATCTGGAACAGTACCCATGGATTGGAGGGTAGCCAATGTTACCCCACTATTCAAAAAAGGTGGTAGAGAGAAAATGGGGAATTACAGACCGGTAAGCCTGACATCGGTAGTGGGGAAAATGCTGCAGTCCATTATAAAAGATGTAATAGCAGAGCACTTGGAAAACAGTGACAGGATCGGACAAAGTCAACATGCATTTACAAAAGGTAAATCGTGCTTGACTAATCTACTGGAAGTTTTTGAGGATGTAACTCGTAAAATAGATAAGGGAGAACCAGTGGATGTGGTGTATTTGGACTTTCAGAAGGCTTTCGATAAGGTCACACATAAAAGATTAGCGTGTAAAGTTAAGGCACATAGGATTGGGGGCAAGGTATTGACTTGGATAGAGAACTGGTTGACAGGTAGAAAGCAAAGAGTTGGAATAAACGAATCTTTTTCCGAGTGGCAGGCAGTTACTAGTGGGGTACCGCAGGGATCGGTCCTTGGACCCCAGCTATTCACAATGTATATTAATGATCTAGACAAGGGAAATGGATTTAATATCTCCAAATTTGCAGACGACACAAAGCTGGGTGGGCGTGTGTGCTGTGAAGAGGATGCCGAGAAACTACAGGATGATTTGGACAGGTTGGGTGATTGGGCAGAAGCATGGCAGATGCAATGTAACGTGGATAAATGTGAGGTCATCCACTTTGGTGGCAAAAACAGGAAGGCAGATTATTATCTGCATGTGTCCTTGTGCACCAGTCGCTGAAGGTAAGCATGTAGGTGCAGCAGGCGGTTAAGAAGGCAAATGGTATGTTGGCATTCATAGCGAGAGGATTTGAGTACAGGAACAAGGATGTCTTGCTGCAGTTGTACAGGGCCTTGGTGAGACCACATCTTGAGTATTGTGTGCAGTTTTGGTCACCTTATCTGAGGAAGGATATTCTTGCCATGGAAGGAGTTCAGCGAAGATTCACCAGGCTGATACCTGGGATGGCAGGAATGACGTATGAGGAGAGATTGGGACGATTGGGCTTGTACTTGCTGGAGTTTAGAAGAATGAGAGGGGATGTCATTGAAACTTATAAAATTCTGACAGGACTGGACAGACTAGATGCAGGGAGGATGTTCCCGATGGTCGGGGAGTCCAGAACCAGGGGTTACAGTCTAAGGATAAGGGGTAGGCCTTTTAGGACAGAAATGAGGAGGAATTTCTTCACCCAGAGAATGGTGAACCTGTGGAATTCTCTACCACAGAAGGCAGTAGAGGCCAATACATTAAATATATTCAAGAAGGAGTTGGATATATTTCTTAAGGCTAAAGGGATCAAGGGGTATGGGGAGAAAGCAGGGACCGGGTACTGAACTTGGATGATCAGCCATAATCACATTGAATGGCGGAGCAGGCTCGAGGGGCCGAATGGCCTACTCCTGCTCCTATCTTCTATGTTTTATGTTTCTATTTCTGTCCTCTCTGATGAGGGCATTTACAGTCTTTGCGTGCTTCTCCAGCTCAGCTATAATTTCTTTTAAATGGACGGTCATGGCCTGGTCCTCATGTAACTCTGAGCCCACTACCTTATTCTCATCCATTAATATCTTCCTTAACTGTGTTTTTATACCGTTTACTTGGGTCTGCAAGTATCATCCAGACTGTTGATGACAGAGGACCCTGTGTTAAATGCAGTAAAAACATAATTCCATACTCCCCTTCTTTGTCTCCCCGTATTACCAGAGTACTCGCGATGTGTGGTGTACAGATCGGTTTTGTCCACATTAGCGAAATCGAACTCGTAAAACTTTCTAAACATGTCCTTCAACAGGGCCTGGTATAGCTGCTCTGTCTCTTTGGGACACCACTCCGGTAAGTGTACCTCGGTGAGGTTTAGAATCACGGAGGCTACCGTGTAGTGTACCCCCTGGTATAGTATCTGATCTGTCGGTACTAGTACCAGCCCATTCCCTGGTCCCTTTGTGGTGGTGGGGCACCCCTCTCTGTGTGTCCTTGCTGCCTGAGTCGTGGGCAAGGGCTTCCGGGCGCGCGCCACTAGCTCAGTGGCTTTAACTGGGGCTGGGTAATGTGGGACTATGCAAGTGTGTAGGTGGGAATCCCATTCCACCCCCTTCCCCTTATCCTGCCATGATGCGGAGAAGATGATAGATGTGCCTGTGGGGCAGGCCCTTTTCGACCCCCACATACAGACATAGATTCCCTGTTCCGACTCCCACCACTTATCCCAACATACGCTAGTCCCTTCTTGGGTCCCGTTGACCGTCCGGTGGGTGTCGTTCCCCAATCGTACCCAGTCAGCTGTACGGTCCCCCATGTCTGGGCTCAGCTTTCTGAGCCACCACCACCTTCCCAGGGGAATCTGCCCTCTGCAAGTCAGGCACACACGTTTCCCTTCAGTGACCCCGACCCGTGAGGCCACAACCTGTACGCTGGGGCAGGGGAGGGAGGCCTCCCCGTAGGTGAACCCAGTCTGGCCGGAGTACCGGGTGGAGTTGGATCCCAACCACCCGGGCCATCTTCCCTCATGGGCGTAGACGGCGGGCTCCTCCGCGCCTTGTTCGCTGCTCCCTGCAGTCACCACTGGAGCCTTTTCTCCCGAGCACCCGTAGATGTGGGAGTCCTCCACGTCGCCTTGCTTTCCAACACTCATCCCTATCAGGGCGAGTAGGAGTACGCCCCCCTTCATTATGAAATCCTCTCCTGCAAAGAGACACAAGAACATATAGCCAGGTCCCGAGGAGATTCTCTGGCTTGGGTGAAGCATAATCGAGTCTTGCAACCTCGACTTAAATACAAACACTCTTAACAATATTACTACTATTAAAACTACCCATCACCGTATTTAAACTTAAACTAAAAAAAAACAAACTTAACAATATAAGCTTACGTTACCTAAACTGTGTACATCCGCCGCCTGTCTCCGGGCGGCCAGGCTAATCTCTGTTCGGGCTGCGGCACACCGCTCCCTTCAGCTTGGCCGCACTGCCCTGCACTGTCAGTCCCTCGCAGCCTGTGGCTGCCGGCTAGGGACCTCTGTCCTTGGACTTCCCCCTAACTCGGGAGGCTGTCCCTTTAAAATGGGGAGCTGGTGACCATGGTTTCCTTGGCTGGGACGTCCGTGGGGACCTTCTGAGGACTTTGGCGGGTGGGGTTTTCTTGGCCGGTGGGCCTTTAACCCGAACCACTGCCCCCTCCGGTGCGGTCTGTGGGCTCACCACTGCCACTGGCTGTGAGTCCTCGCCCTCAGGTCCCAAGTCTGAGTCCGGGGCGGGGTCTCCGACCTCAGGTCCCTCCTCCTCTAAACCTGGGTCAGGGGTGGAGTCTTCACCCTCGGGTCCCTCCTCATCTGGAGCCCAGAAGAGTGGGGGAGTGTCCTAATCGGTGGGCGGGATGGCCCCTCCCCTTAAGCAAGCCACAGCGCCTGCCTGTGCAATCTGTGAACTCGCTCCTGCTGCAGGCTGAGGATCTCTATCCTCAGACCTTACCCCAACTGGCTGTTTTCTCTTTTCGGGTTTAAACAGTTTACACTGATTAATATGGACCCATTTGGTGCACCGAGGCATCTTAACAGCGTATACCATGGGGCTGGCCTTGTCTACAATGCTGTAGGGCCCCATGTATAATGGTTCCAGACTCCCTACTCGGGCATAGTTCCTCACCATGACCTGATCACCTACCTCCCACTCGTGGTGTTTTCGGTGTTCTAACAGCAATCGGTTACTCCGATGCTGCTTTCTCATGTTCCCAGCCGCCTGCTCGTGGACCTGCTTAAGGTGCTCAAAGAGGTTTCGGGCGAACCTGTCCCGGTTTACCTCCCTGAGCTGACCTTCTGTGAGCACCGGGGCTAGTACATGGGTGGGGGTCCGCATAACCCTGCCAGTCATCAGCTCGTACGGGGAGTACCCCGTGCCTTTTGACTGGCTGGCCCGGATCCCCATCAGAACCAACGGAAGGACCTCAGCCCATTTTCAAGGCGAGTCTACTGTCTCCTTCCTCAACCTTTCTTTTAGGGTCCTATTCATTCTCTCCACAATCCCTGATGACTGTGGGTTGTGGGCCACATGCCACTTCCCCTCGATGCCTAGCAGCATAAGGGTATTCTGCATTACCTGCCCGGTAAAGTGACTCCCTTGGTCGGACTCCACATACTGTGGTAGCCCCCACCACGAGAACACTTCCCGGACCAGGATCCTGGCTGTACCCAGAGCTGTGGCTGTTCTGCAGGGGAAGGCTTCTACCCATTTCGTGAACACATCTACCAGGACTAGACAGTACTTATAGCCTCCCTGGGCAGTGGGTAGGGGCCCGATGTAGTCGATCTGTATCGACTGCCATGATCCCTCTACCCTCCTGATGTGTCCCATAGGTACCTTCCTTTTGTGGGGGTCAGGGTTATTAGCAGCACACACCAGACAGCCGGCGCAGAACTCGCGGACATCTTCCCTGAGTCCTGGCCACCATCCCGCCTGTTCCACCTGCTGCCAGGTGGTCTCAGGCCCGGGATGCCCCGCTCCTGGACCCTTGTGGGCCAGTTGAAGGAATTCCCTCCGGTGTTGCTGCGGCACAACCCACTGTTCCCCCCGGAACAGCATGCCCTCTTTGACGGAGAGGGTTGCTGTGCTGTAAGGACCCTCTACCCTTTTTTCCTCAGTCACTGCACTGAGGACTGCCTTGAGGACGGGGTCTTGGGCTTGGACCGTCTTAAGGTCCGGGGCTAAGTCTACCCCTGCACTCCCTTGTGTCCCGTCCCTACCTCTGACTGCTGCCATGGGTCTGGACCCATACGGGTCCCAGAAAGTGCCTCTGCAGACACCCTCCTTAGTGAGCATGTCAGCCTGCTGGTTGCCTAGACTACAGGGTTCTGTGGAGGAATGGGCTTTCACCTTGTGGATGAAAACCTTCCCTTCCCCCCACTGCTGCTAGGATCTTTTCCAGCAAAGGTTTCACTGTGAGGGGTCTCCCGTCGGTGGAGGTGTATCCGTGGCGGTACCAGATGGCCAGGTACTCCGTACACGAATTGCACGTAAACTTGCTGTCCGAGCAAATCATGTATGGGGTGGGGAAGATTTCGGGGTGTGTAACGACGTACACTACCGTGACAGTTCAGCCTGCTGGGCGCTCATGGTGCTGGGGAGCTTAATTGCCAGGGCAATGTTTGCCGCTGGGTCATAAGCTCCACACCCCGTGAGGCGCTCACCAGCAGATACCGTGCTGGAGCCGTCCACATAGATCTCGTGGCCTGTGGGGTGTATCCCGGCCCGTAAACCTATGTCCACTTCCCAAACCCCTTCAAAGGAACACCGGTGGGCTGTTCCAGGGTATACCAGGTTGGCTGTGAGCTTTGGCTCGCAGAGACCCTTCACCTTTAGGTCCATCTGTGAGAGGAGCAGGGTCCAGCAAGCAATGCGGGCACTGCTCACTGTCCCATCCTTGATCCTCCCATCCAGAAGCATCTGGGTGGGTGTGTGATGGGTGAGGAGGGTGATGGGAGAGGTGCCTTTGAAGATCAGCGATCTTTTCACAGCCCAATGTGTGGCCAAGAGGTGCCTCTCACAATTGTAGTAGCTCCTCTCCACATCCGTGAGTATCCTGGAGGAGTAGACCACCGGCCTCAGCCTGCCATGCCGCTCTTGGAGCAGCACAGCACTCAGGCTGTCCCCGCTGGCTGCTATCTCCAGGAAAAACTCTTTCCCCCCATCTATGGCCCCTAGAGCTGGTGCGGTCTGCAAATGCTTCTTGAGCCTGACGAATGCTGCCTCATCCCAAAGCCACTCCACTCCCTTGTGTAGGAGTCGGAGCAGAGAGGCTGCTGTGGCTGCATAGTCTTCAATAAAGTCCCTGCAGTACCCGGTTAGCCCTAGAAACGACCTCACACCCGTGACTGTGTTGGGGACTGGTAACTCTTGTACCGCTTCCCTCCTACCCTTCCCCAGCGCGTACGGTCAGGCCCAGGAATTTCACCTCCTGCTGGCCGATCTGCATTTTTTGGGGTTTACCTTAAAACCCTTTTGCCTGAGCAGCTCCAGCAGTTCGACCAGTAGTAGGCCATGCTCCTCTCTCAAATCGGTGAAGAGAAGCAGGTCATCCACATACTGTACCAACTGCCTGGGCTGGCTGAAATCCTTTAAACTGTTTGCCATGCACTGATGGAAAATGCTGGGGCTGTTGTGGAAGCCCTGAGGCAAACAGTTCCAGGTGTACTGTTGCCCTTTAAACGTAAAGGCAAACTTGTACTGATCCTCCCTCCTTAAAGGGATGGACCAAAACCCGTTGGAAATATCCAGCACCATGAAAGTGGTCGCGGATGCTGGAATACTTCCTATCAGGTCGGCAACTGCTGCTACCGTGGGTGCACAGGCTGGGATGTTGCTGTTGAGCACCCGATAGTCCACCGTGGCCCTCCAGGAATTGTCCGGCTTTCTAACCGGCCACAGTGGAGAATTTACGTGGGTGGCTATCGGTCTCAGGACCCCCTGCTGTACTAAAGAGGACATGGCTGCTTCCATGTCTGGCTCCGCTTCCTGGGGGAAGTTATACTGTTTCTGTGGTCGGGCCATGGGGTCCCCGTCTACGCTGACCTCGAACCCATTGACCCTCCCGCAGTCGTGTTTGTGTGTGGCAAATGTGGCCAGGTGGGCCTGCACAAATGCCTGGAACTCCTTTGGGGTGTTACTGACAATGAGCTTGAGGTTATAACCCTCTTTGGGCTTCGTGGTGCATAGGGTCCCCTTCCCTTCTTTCCCTGGGATTACTACTACCTCGCCGTCCTTTCCTGTACTTGCCCCCCATAGGCAATGATTTCTTAAATCGACTAGGATCCCATGGCCTACAATAAAGTCGGCTCCCAGGACCCCTCTTCCACCCTCCACTTCCCATTTCATTAGGATACAGGTCCACTTAGAGTGGAGTGGTCCTAAACGAATTGCGAGCGGGATGGAAAACGAGCCGGCCTGTTCTTTGCCTGTGAATCCCGACAGACTGTATGGGACCCCATTAGATAGAGGTGAGGTGGTGGGGTTAGCTGAATGGACCACGGTGCATGATGCCTCCGTGTCCAACAGATAGGTCCCCTTCACCTTTTCTACCTCCGTCTCCATGAGGGGTCTTTTCCATGCATCGTACTGAAGGGAACACAGGTAAACAGGCTGCGCTGGCTCTCGTCAGGGCTGCGGGTTGGATGGGCCTGACGGGGTCCGAGCATCGGTGGCGGCTGCTACTCTCCCGTGGCCAATCAATAAGGAGCTCATGGTGTCCAAAAATTACTCGACCGCTGCGGGAGGGATTCCTGCCTCTGCCTTTTGGGCTGGGGCTGTGGAATTCTTTCCCTTGTTATCTTTCCAAGGGTTTTTGCACTCCTTCCGCCAGTGACCATCCTTCCCACACACGTAACAATTCATCTTTGTGTTGGGGGGGTTATTCCCTTCCTGATGCCACTCCTTCCTACCCTGACCGGGTTTTACCTCGTGCACCTTCCCCTTAGGTGGGTGTGCATCGGTTCCCCTACTGTTCTGATAGGTTAGGATCAACCGTCTGATCACCGTGAGCTCGGTGGTTTGGGGATTCTTGGGGTCGAACCAGACTTCCGCCTTGGACGGACCTGTGGCAAGCTGTTTGCCACCAGGCAACGGAGCCAATGGGCCAACTGACCCTGGTTCAGGAATGCCCGATTAGGTGCCCCAGGACAGGTGCTCCTATAAACCGGCCATAACCTGTCCGCGAAAGCCTGCGGGGTTTCCCCTGTGAGCTGGATGGTCTTCTCCACACGGGAGAAAGGACTTCCCTCATTCATCCGCATGGCCTCCAGAACTTCATCGCTGAGCTCCTCATACCCACTCTGCCCCTTCTTACACTCGTCAGAGAGGGATTGGAGGAGCCTACTCTCCAGGGAGAATAGCAGCATTTTGGCCTGCTCAGCGTCATCGCAGTCGTTGACGCTGGCTGCCTGCTCTACTTCCCTGAAGTGGATCGAGGGGTCCCCCTTTTCGGAGAGCTTTGGGATATGGCTCACCATAGCCCTAAGCTGTTGGGTGCTATAGGGTAACACGAACTGGTTTTGAAGGGGTCCCTCGTCGTCGCCATTGATGGGTGGGCCGAACCTCCAATGACGGGCTAGACACATCGGTCCCGGCTCCGGCCTCTCTGGCGGGGGTTGCTCCACCTCCACTCCCACCTCTGACTCCACCCCCCCTTGCTGCCAGACCTCGCTGAAACCTGGCGCTACGGGTGGTGGTCGTGAGACCTCCTGTTCCTCAACCGGGTCGTCCCTGGGCACTATCAGTGATGTCTGAACCGTTCTCCCCTCGTTCCCCATAAAATTCGCCTGGCCTGCCTTCGGGCTTATGAGGCACACCATGCCTTTTGCCTTCTTCAGGGCCAAGCTCAGATTTTCTATCTGCTCCTTGCTGGGGCCATGATCTGCATCCTCAAACCCCTGTTCGCTCGCTAACTTGTAAGCTGCCTTTACCTCCTTCACTTTCTCCTCCTGTTCTCTTACTTGTCTGGCTAGGCGGGCGTTCTTTTCCCGCAACCTCAACTCATTACCCTTGGCTTCAGTGACCTGGCACTGTAGGTATACCAACTGGGACTTATGTTCTCCCATATAAATGCACCCTTTCCTGATTCAGGGCCTGCAATGCTACCAGTAACTTCTCTCCTGCTAGAGCCTTGTCCTGGATCTCCAGGGCTGACTGCTTTAACTTGGCTGCCTGTGCTGCAGCGAGCCTGTCCAAAAGCTGGACCTGCTTTTTGAAGCACACCAGCCAGACTGCCTTCTCTAGGGATTTCTTGTGTTCCCTCCCTTCTGTCCACTTAGCTGCGGCATCTACTGGACACCCAGCCCTTAACAGAGTGGTGATCCACTTCTTTGTGATATTCACCTTGCTAAACACATAATCAGAAATCCTTTCCTCCATCACGGTTAGCTCTTCCGAACCATTGTCTACTGTATCGCACCCCTGTTGCCGGAGTCCTGCCGCGGTCACCATTTCTGTAGGGGGTGGCGTGTGTGTCCAGTTAGCTTCACCTCCTGACTGCCTCTGAGCAGTTCAAATCGCTCCCACACCCCTGGGTTCTAGACACCGGACTTAGGTACAGGCGGCGATACAGAAAATCGGGTAGACAAGTGGTTTGGTGCAAGAAAATCAAAATTTTATTGAAGACAGAATAAAACACAATCTTACTGAGAATTACTGATATAATTACAGGCATAAACAATTACATTCATACGGGAATGGGGAACACACGGCACATCGAGGGAAACAAATACATTAATAATCCCCTTATCCTTATCCCACCCCCTATACCTAACTAGATTAAGGTGTGGAGATGCCGGAGTTGGACTGGGGTGGACAAATGTAAAAAGTCACACAACACCAGGTTATAGTCCAACAGCTTTATTTGAAATCACAAGCTTTCGGAGCGCTGCTATATAAGCTGCAGTCTGACTATATAAGCTGTGTCTTTATGCATTTCTCCACTTCACCTGAAGAAGGAGCAGCGCTCCGAAAGCTTGTGATTTCAAATAAAGCTGTTGGACTATAACCTGGTGTTGTGTGACTTTTTACATTTAACTAGATTAAGCTATGAGGGGCCAGGAATTCATGCTCACCAATCCGAAACCTGTTGCTTTAACTAGTAATGTGTTTTTGAGGTTCACTCTTTCTGTCCTTTGGGGTGTCCTGTCACCACGTGGTCACAGGGCGCGGTGCTGAAGTTGTTGATGCGAATCACCCTCCTTTTTCCTCAGCTAACGTCGTCGTCGAGTCGCGATGGGTCGTCTTCTTCTTCCTCGGGCAGTCGTTGCCGGTATTGCTACGGCTGGGGGTCGGTTGGCGGTCTTTACCGTCTAAATGATTTTGCTAACCAAGCTTCGAACGCCAGTTTATTCTTAAACTGGGCTATTATTGTCCATTGATTTTGCTGCCCATTCTTCGAACACCAGCTTATTACTAGGCATTCGTCCCCCAATGCATCTTTCCGCTGCCCTTCTCTGCTCTTATCGGTTTACCGTATTCTTCGTCTCGTCTCGTCTCGTCTGCCCGTTTTGTGGCCTGTGTGTCCTGTGTGCTTTCGAATCAGGTCCGTTCTCCTCCCGTGTTTGGCCCTGGTGTAATGGGCGTCCTTGGTGTTGAGCGGCGCGGGGAGCAAGAAGAGAGCCTGCCACGAGGCCGGGGCACGAGAACGAGAGGCAGCAGGCCAAGGCCACAAGCGAGAGATAAGAGTGCAAGAGATAAGAGCGCGATCACCACTGATGGGCCTACAATTATACCCGGTTCTTCATTCCTTATCTGCGCGCCAAATCAGATCAGTCCTTTGTCTAACTTTTGGCGGGCTCATTTAAAATGATTACAGCCATTAACTTTAACGACTTCTTGAGTGGTTGTCTCCGGGTTTAAGGGCCTCGATGTCCTGGTTGTTTGTCATTTATGAAACTTAATTGTCCCATCCTGACTTGATGGCTACTGTGAGCTGTAACCGATTAAATATGCAGAAACCTAATGGTCTCGATTTTAGGCCCATTCCAGCTTGATCTGTTTCAAGGCGAATGAATGCATATTCTGTGTTTGGTTTGGCTGTCTGGCCCCACAGAGTCCTTTCACAGATTCCTGCATTTTAAGTTTCACTTCAGGGCCTGCCTGTCTGCAGAGCCCTGCTATTAAAAATCCTGTCGGTTTTGGTCACGAGGTTACAGAAGCCATTTTGGGTACCCTGTTTTTAATAACTTGTCCAAACAGGGTCCCTTGATCCATAATTTTGGGGAATGTAGGAATTTTCAGAACCCTACAGGTGTGCACTCTCCTGTACTAAGGGTAGGGTGTGCAGTCTCTTTTACCAAGGGTAGGGTGTGCACTCTCCTGTACCAACGGTAGTGTGTGCACACTCCTGTACTAAGGGTAAGGTGTGCACTCTCCTGTATTAAGGGTAGGGTGGACCCTCTCCTTTTACTAAGGGTAGGGTGTGCACTCTCCTGTACTAAGGGTAGGGTGTGCACACTCCTGTAGTAAAGTTTGGGTGTGCACACTCCTGTACTGAGGGTAGGGTGTGCAGTCTCCTGTACTAAGGGTAGGGTGTGCACTCTCCTGTACTAAGGGTAGGGTGTGCAGTCTCTTGTACTAAGGGTAGGGTGGACCCTCTCCTGTACTAAGGGTATGGTGTGCACTCTCCTGTACTAAGGGTATGGTGTGCACTCTCCTGTACTAAGGGTATGGTGTGCACTCTCCTGTACTAAGGGTAGGGTGTGCATGCTCCTGTACTAAGGGTATGGTGTGCACTCTCCTGTACTAAGGGTATGGTGTGCACTCTCCTGTACTAAGGGTAGGGTGTGCATGCTCCTGTACTAAGGGTATGGTGTGCACTCTCCTGTACTAAGGGTAGTGTGTGCACACTCCTGTACTAAGGTAGTGTGGACACTCTCCTGTACTAAGGGTAGTGTGTGCACAATCCTGTACTAAGGGTAGGGTGTGCACGCTCCTGTACTAAGGGTATGGTGTGCACTCTCCTGTACTAAGGGTATGGTGTGCACTCTCCTGTACTAAGGGTAGTGTGTGCACACTCCTGTACTAAGGCAGGGTGGACCCTCTCCTGTACTAAGGGTATGGTGTGCACTCTCCTGTACTAAGGGTAGGGTGTGCACGCTCCTGTACTAAGGCAGGGTGGACCCTCTCCTGTACTAAGGGTAGGGTGTGCACACTCCTGTACTAAGGCAGGGTGGACCCTCTCCTGTACTAAGGGTAGGGTGTGCACACTCCTGTACTAAGGGTAGGGTGGGCCCTCTCCTGTACTGAGGGTAGGGTGTGCACACTCCTGTACTAATGGTATGGTGTGCACTCTCCTGTACTAAGGGTAGTGTGTGCACACTCCTGTACTAAGGGTATGGTGTGCACTCTCCTGTACTAAGGGTAATGTGTGCACATTCCTGTACTAAGGGTAGGGTGGACCCTCTCCTGTACTAAGGGTAGGGTGTGCACACTCCTGTACTAAGGGTAGGGTGTGCACGCTCCTGTACTAAGGGTATGGTGTGCACTCTCCTGTACTAAGGGTAGTGTGTGCACACTCCTGTACTAAGGCAGGGTGGACCCTCTCCTGTACTAAGGGTATGGTGTGCACTCTCCTGTACTAAGGGTAGGGTGGACGCGCTCCTGTACTAAGGGTAGTGTGTGCACACTCCTGTACTAAGGTAGGGTGGACCTTCTCCTGTACTAAGGGTAGTGTGTGCACACTCCTGTACTAAGGGTATGGTGTGCACTCTCCTGTACTAAAGGTAGTGTGTGCACTCTCCTGTACTAAGGGTAGGGTGGACCCTCTCCTGTACTAAGGGTAGCATGTGCACACTCCTGTCCTAAGGGTATGGTGTGCACTCTCCTGTACTAAGGGTAGTGTGTGCACACTCCTGTACTAAGGGTATGGTGTGCACTCTCCTGTACTAAGGGTAGTGTGTGCACACTCCTGTACTAAGGGTAGGGTGTGCACTCTCCTGTACTAAGGTAGGTTGGACCCTCTCCTGTACTAAGGGTAGGGTGTGCACGCTCCTGTACTAAGGTAGTGTGTGCACACTCCTATACTAAGGCAGGGTGGACCCTCTCCTGTACTAAGGGTAGGGTGGACCCTCTCCTGCACTAAGCGTAGGGTGTGCACTCTGCTGTACTAAGGGTAGGGTGTGCACACTCCTGTACTAAGGGTAGGGTGTGCACACTCCTGTACTAAGGGTAGGGTGTGCACACTCCTGTACTAAGGGTAGGGTATGCACACTCCTGTACTAAGGCAGGGTGGACCCTCTCCTGTACTAAGGGTAGGGTGGACACTCTCCTGTACTAAGGGTTGGGTGTGCACTCTGCTGTACTAAGGGTAGGGTGTGCACACTCCTGTACTAAGGGTAGGGTGTGCACTCTCCTGTACTAAGGGTAGTGTGTGCACTCTCCTGTACTAAGGCAGGGTGGACCCTCTCCTGTACTAAGGGTCTGGTGTGCACTCTCCTGTATTAAGGCAGGGTGGACCCTCTCCTGTACTAAGGGTAGGGTGTGCACACTCCTGTACTAAGGTAGGGTGTGCACTCTCCTGTACTAAGGGTAGGGTGTGCACTCTCCTGTACTAAGGGCAGGGTGGACCCTCTCCTGTACTAAGGGTAGGGTGTGCAGTCTCCTGTACTAAGGGTATGGTGTGCACTCTCCTGTACTAAGGGTAGGGTGTGCATGCTCCTGTACTAAGGGTATGGTGTGCACTCTCCTGTACTAAGGGTATGGTGTGCACTCTCCTGTACTAAGGGTAGTTTGTGCACACTCCTGTACTAAGGTAGTGTGGACACTCTCCTGTACTAAGGGTAGTGTGTGCACAATCCTGTACTAAGGGTAGGGTGTGCACGCTCCTGTACTAAGGGTATGGTGTGCACTCTCCTGTACTAAGGGTATGGTGTGCACTCTCCTGTACTAAGGGTATGGTGTGCACTCTCCTGTACTAAGGGTAGTGTGTGCACACTCGTGTACTAAGGCAGGGTGGACCCTCTCCTGTACTAAGGGTATGGTGTGCACTCTCCTGTACTAAGGGCAGGGTGGACCCTCTCCTGTACTAAGGGTATGGTGTGCACTCTCCTGTACTAAGGGTAGGGTGTGCACGCTCCTGTACTAAGGCAGGGTGGACCCTCTCCTGTACTAAGGGTAGGGTGTGCACACTCCTGTACTAAGGCAGGGTGGACCTTGTCCTGTACTAAGGGTAGGGTGTGCACACTCCTGTACTAAGGGTAGGGTGGGCCCTCTCCTGCACTAAGGGTAGGGTGTGCACACTCCTGTACTAAGGGTATGGTGTGCACTCTCCTGTACTAAGGGTAATGTGTGCACACTCCTGTATTAAGGGTAGGGTGGACCCTCTCCTGTACTAAGGGTAGGGTGTGCACGCTCCTGTACTAAGGGTAGGGTGTGCACGCTCCTGTACTAAGGGTATGGTGTGCACTCTCCTGTACTAAGGGTAGTGTGTGCACACTCCTGTACTACGGCAGGGTGGACCCTCTCCTGTACTAAGGGTATGGTGTGCACTCTCCTGTACTAAGGGTCTGGTGTGCACTCTCCTGTACTAAGGGTAGTGTGTGCACACTCCTGTACTAAGGCAGGGTGGACCCTCTCCTGTACTAAGGGTCGGGTGTGCACTCTCCTGTACTAAGGCAGGGTGGACCCTCTCCTGTACTAAGGGTAGGCTGTGCACTCTCCTGTACTAAGGGTAGGGTGGACCCTCTCCTGTACTAAGGCCGGGTGGACCCTCTCCTGTACTAAGGGTAGGGTGGACCCTCTCCTGCACTAAGGGTAGGGTGGACCCTCTCCTGTACTAAGGCAGGGTGGACCCTCTCCTGTACTAAGGGTATGGTGTGCACTCTCCTGTACTAAGGGTAGGGTGTGCACTCTCCTGTACTAAGGGTAGTGTGTGCACACTCCTGTACGAAGGCAGGGTGGACCCTCTCCTGTACTAAGGGTAGGTTGTGCACACTCCTGTACTAAGGGTCTGGTGTGCACTCTCCTGTACTAAGGGTGGTGTGTGCACACTCCTGTACTAAGGGTATGGTGTGCACTCTCCTGTACTAAGGGTAGTGTGTGCACACTCCTGTACTAAGGATAGTGTGTGCACTCTCCTGTATTAAGGGTAGGGTGGACCCTCTCCTGTACTAACGGTAGGGTGTGCACTCTCCTGTACTAAGGGTAGTGTGTGCACTCTCCTTTACGAAGGGTAGTGTGTGCACTCTCCTTTACTAAGGGTAGGGTGTGCACTCTCCTGTACTTAGGGTAGGGTGGGCCCTCTCCTGTACTAAGGGTAGGGTGTGCACACTCCTGTACTAATGGTATGGTGTGCACTCTCCTGTACTAAGGGTAGTGTGTGCACACTCCTGTACTAAGGGTATGGTGTGCACTCTCCTGTACTAAGGGTAATGTGTGCACATTCCTGTACTAAGGGTAGGGTGGACCCTCTCCTGTACTAAGGCTGACCATAAAGAAGAATACCCTCAGTCAACTAGTCCTGGGACTCAATAAAGTAACTAATAACAATACTAACAATAACCAGCCCCAGGACAGTGACAGGGTAACACAAAGAATTCGACCCAACACAATCGTCGCTAAGCAAAAGGAAAAATATCTGTCATATTGGGCAGAAACAACAAAAACCCAAAGCAAACTCAATTGCTACTTGGCCCTAAACAGACAATACAACATAGCTGATTACCTGACCATGGTAAAGGATAACAAACTGAGAAGAACCTTGACAAGGTACAGACTTAGCGAACATAGCCTAGCGATCGAAAAAGGCAGACACAGGCAGACCAGGCTGCCAAGAGAAGACAGGATATGCTCTCACTGCAGTCAGGGAGTAGTTGAGACAGAGATGCACTTCCTCACAGCCTGTGGAAAATATCAGGGCATCAGAGAGAATTTCTATCAAAAATTCTCACAAATATGCCCTGAATTCAGAAATCTGACTGACAACCAAAAACTCCCATTCCTACTGGGGGAGGAGAGAAGCTGTGTAACACTGGCGGCACACTATGTTACAGCTTGCCATGAACAGAGGGACAACCAGTAAACTAAGACAAGAGTATATATAAACAAGGCGAAAATATATTTATAAACTCAGGGATATACCTGTTTATACACTGTATGAATGGAACCGCGTTTATGTGTTCAACCATAAATGTATTTTGATGCTTTGGCAACATAAGATGTACCTTATCATGCCAATAAAGCGATTTGTATTGTATTGTATTATTGTAGTGTGTGCACACTCCTGCCCTAAGGGTATGGTGTGCACTCTCCTGTACTAAGGGTAGTGTGTGCACACACCTGTACTAAGGGTATGGTGTGCACGCTCCTGTACTAAGGTAGTGTGTGCACACTCCTGTACTAAGGCAGGGTGGACCCTCTCCTGTACTAAAGGTAGGGTGGACACTCTCCTGTACTAAGGGTAGGGTGTGCACTCTGCTGTACTAAGGGTAGGGTGTGCACACTCCTGTACTAAGGGTATGGTGTGCACTCTCCTGTACTAAGGGTAGTGTGTGCACTCTCCTGTACTAAGGCAGGGTGGACCCTCTCCTGTACTAAGGGTCGGGTGTGCACTCTCCTGTACTAAGGGCAGGGTGGACCCTCTCCTGTACTAAGGCCAGGTGGACCCTCTCCTGTACTAAGGGTAGGGTGGACCCTCTCCTGTACTAAGGCAGGGTGGCCCCTCTCCTGTACTAAGGGTAGGGTGTGCACTCTCCTATACTAAGGGTAGGGTGTGCACTCTCCTGTATTAAGGGTAGGGTGTGCACTCTCCTGTACTAAGGGTAGTGTGTGCACACTCCTGTACGAAGGCAGGGTGGACCCTCTCCTGTAGTAAGGGTAGGGTGTGCACACTCCTGTACTAAGGGTCTGGTGTGCACTCTCCTGTACTAAGGGTAGTGTGTGCACACTCCTGTACTAAGGGTATGGTGTGCACTCTCCTGTATTAAGGGTAGGGTGGACCCTCTCCTGTACTAAGGTAGGTTGGACCCTCTCCTGTACTAAGTGTAGGGTGTGCACGCTCCTGTACTAAGGTAGTGTGTGCACACTCCTGTACTAAGGCAGGGTGGACCCTCTCCTGTACTAAGGGTAGGGTGGAGCCTCTCCTGTACTAAGGGTCGGGTGTGCACTCTGCTGTACTAAGGGTAGGGTGTGCACACTCCTGTACTAAGGGTAGGGTGTGCACACTCCTGTACTAAGGCAGGGTGGACCCTCTCCTGTACTAAGGGTAGGGTGGACCCTCTCCTGTACTAAGGGTAGGGTGTGCACTCTGCTGTACTAAGGGTAGGGTGTGCACACTCCTGTACTAAGGGTAGGGTGTGCACACTCCTATACTAAGGGTAGTGTGTGCACACTCCTGTACTAAGGGTGTGGTGTGCACTCTCCTGTACTAAGGGTAGTGTGTGCACTCTCCTGTACTAAGGCAGGGTGGACCCTCTCCTGTACTAAGGGTCGGGTGTGCACTCTCCTGTACTAAGGTAGGGTGTGCACTCTCCTGTACTAAGGGTAGGGTGTGCACTCTCCTGTACTAAGGTAGGGTGGACCCTCTCCTGTACTAAGGGTCGGGTGTGCACTCTCCTGTACTAAGGTAGGGTGTGCACTCTCCTGTACTAAGGGTAGGGTGTGCACTCTCCTGTACTAAGGGCAGGGTGGACCCTCTCCTGTACTAAGGGTAGGGTGGACCCTCTCCTGTACTAAGGCAGGGTGGACCCTCTCCTGTACTAAGGGTAGGGTGTGCACTCTCCTGTACTAAGGGTAGTGTGTGCACACTCCTGTACTAAGGCAGGCTGGACCCTCTCCTGTACTAAGGGTAGGGTGTGCACTCTCCTGTACTAAGGCAGGGTGGACCCTCTCCTGTACTAAGGGTAGTGTGTGCACACTCCTGTACTAAGGCAGGGTGGACCCTCTCCTGTACTAAGGGTAGTGTGTGCACTCTCCTGTACTAAGGCAGGGTGGACCCTCTCCTGTACTAAGGGTAGGGTGTGCACTCTCCTGTGCTAACCTTAGGCTGCGCCTGCAACTCCGTGGTGCAGAGCCCCATTATTTATGGTATCTCAAAATCAGGACTGAAATGGTTTTCCGCAGCTTGCAGAGTATCTTAACTCCTGAGGGAAAGAGAAAAGTTACATTATTTGCAGCAGAGCTGCGAGCCTGCATTTCGTGAATGCATCATTTAATGGCAGCTCCTGTCTTCACTGTTTGTGCTGCCGATTGATCCCGTGTGTGACAAGATTGTGAGCAAAATCTCCGAAACCAGACTTAGATGTGTATCATTACTGTCAAAATCTAATCATTTATGTCATTAATTGCTAACATTAATAAAATTCTACAACGTTTTAAAAGAACAGACTTGTAAACCTCAAATCTGGCATAAGTGGTTGTATTTTAGTGACAGGCGATATTACGCAGTGAGTTCTGTGGTAAGAGTCTCAGTTACACTGATTGAGATTGGTAAAGCTGGATGGATCAGTAAGGGGGAATAACGTGGTGAAATACTAGTCTAGTCCACAACCTGCTGGCACAAATGTTTCTGAGACCCACACTTGAAAAAGTCGAACTGGAAATTAACTTTATATTCTCGGACTTTTGGGGGGAGCTGCAATTACGTGAAGCATAGAGAAAATCGTGAAATATGAATTAATGTGGCACTACATAGATCATTCGACTCTTTAAACCCGTAGCAATAATAACGATTGGTATAAAATTCTTCCAGACACGTTTAATTAGAACAACTGTTAGTCTTGTGCCAAGAATTTATTTTTCCAATTCTAATGAGCTGCTGAATTGTGTTTTGAAGTTTCGGTATTGGGGTATTATACTTAGAAATGTGTAAAAAGTGTTTCGAAATTCTTTGCCAAATAACTCTGCGTTCTTTTACTTGTGCTTCAGCTCAGTGGAAAAGTGATCCTGTTAGACTAGTTTTCCGCTTTTTTTGCACTAAAGACATTTGGTGCTTGACCACTGGGTGGCGCTGCAGTACCGCCAGAGCTTGGTGTTCAGGACCTGTAACCTCAGAACATTTTACTATTTTAAAGACATGCGAAGTTATTCCATGCTTGTATTCGCGCAAAAGCAAAGACATAACAAAGATTAAATTGCAACATCGCAGTCTCTCGGAAACTTTATATATAATTAAGGCAGAGCGTTTACAATTGGAGATTTACATCTCAACCCTATATCTAACCATATGTATGTGTGTGTGTATAAATGTGCATTATATATGTGTGTATTTTATATGTATGTGTGTATTAGATGGGTGCGTGTGCGTATTATATTTGTGTATTATATACGTGTGTATATATATGTGTGTATATATGTGCATGAGTGTGTGTGTGTATATAGTGTGTGTGTGTATATAGTGTGTGTGTGTATATAGTGTGTGTGTGTGTGTATATATAGTGTGTGTATATAGTGTGTGTGTATATATAGTGTGTGTATATGGTGTGTGTGTGTATATATATAGCGTGTGTGTATATGGTGTGTGTGTGTATATATATAGTGTGTGTGTATATGGTGTGTGTGTGTATATATAGTGTGTGTGTGTGTATATAGTGTGTGTATATATATAGTGTGTGTGTGTGTGTATATAGTGGGTGTATATGGTGTGGGTGTGTATATATAGTGTGTGTGTATATGGTGTGTGTGTGTATATATAGTGTGTGTGTGTGTATATAGTGTGTGTGTATATATAGTGTGTGTGTGTGTATAGTGTGTGTATATATATAGTGTGTGTGTGTGTGTGTATATAGTGTGTGTATATAGTGTGTGTGTATATATAGTGTGTGTGTATATGGTGTGTGTGTGTATATATAGTGTGTGTGTATATGGTGTGTGTGTGTATATATAGTGTGTGTGTATATGGTGTGTGTGTGTATATATAGTGTGTGTGTATATGGTGTGTGTGTGTATATATAGTGTGTGTGTGTGTATATAGTGTGTGTATATATATAGTGTGTGTGTGTATATAGTGTGTGTATATATATAGTGTGTGTGTGTATATATATAGTGTGTGTGTGTATATAGTGTGTGTATATATAGTGTGTGTGTGTGTATATATATAGTGTGTGTATATAGTGTGTGTATATATAGTGTGTGTGTATATAGTGTGTGTGTATATAGTGTGTGTGTATATATAGTGTGTGTGTATATATATATATAGTGTGTGTGTGTATATAGTGTGTGTGTATATATAGTGTGTGTGTGAATATATATATAGTGTGTGTGTGAATATAGTGTGTGTGTATATAGTGTGTGTGTATATATAGTGTGTGTGTGTATATATATAGTGTGTGTATATAGTGTGTGTGTATATAGTGTGTGTGTATATATAGTGTGTGTGTATATATATAGTGTGTGTGTATATAGTGTGTGTGTATATATATATAGTGTGTGTATATATATAGTGTGTGTATATATGTGTGTATATATATAGTGTGTGTGTGTATATATATAGTGTGTGTGTGTATATAGTGTGTGTGTGTATATATATAGTGTGTGTGTATATAGTGTGTGTATATATAGTGTGTGTATATATAGTGTGTGTGTATATATATAGTGTGTGTGTATATAATGTGTGTGTATATATAGTGTGTGTGTGTGTGTATATATAGTGTGTGTGTGTGTGTATATATAGTGTGTGTGTGTATATATATAGTGTGTGTGTATATAGTGTGTGTGTGTATATATAGTGTGTGTGTGTATATATAGTGTGTGTGTGTATATATATATAGTGTGTGTATATAATGTGTGTGTATATATATAGTGTGTGTGTATATAGTGTGTGTGTATATATATAGTGTGTGTGTATATATAGTGTGTGTATATATATAGTGTGTGTATATATGTGTGTATATACATAGTGTGTGTGTGTATATATATAGTGCGTGTGTATATAGTGTGTGTGTGTATATATATAGTGTGTGTGTATATAGTGTGTGTATATATAGTGTGTGTGTATATATATAGTGTGTGTGTATATAATGTGTGTGTGTATATAGTGTGTGTGTGTGTATATATAGTGTGTGTGTGTATATATATAGTGTGTGTGTATGTATATAGTGTGTGTGTATATAGTGTGTGTGTATATATAATGTGTGTGTGTATATATATAGTGTGTGTATATAGTGTGTGTGTATATATAGTGTGTGTGTATATATATATAGTGTGTGTGTATATAGTGTGTGTGTATATATAGTGTGTGTGTGTATATGTGTGTGTGTATATAGTGTGTGTGTGTATATATGTGTACATTTGTGTGTATATATAAGTGTGTGTGTATATAGTGTGCGTGTGTGTGTGTATATAGTGTGCGTGTATATATATAATGTGTGTGTGTAAATATATATAGTGTGTGTGTAAATATATATAGTGTGTGTGTGTATATATATAGTGTGTGTGTGTATATGTGTGTATATATATAGTGTGTGTATATATATAGTGTGTGTGTATAGATAGTGTGTGTGTATACATATATTTGTGTATATATGTGTGCATACATATATTTGTGTATATATCTGTGCATTTGTGTGTATATATGTGTGTGTGCATTTGTGTGTATATATATGTGTGTGTGTGTGTATACATATAGTGTGTGTGTATACATATTTTGTGTATATATGTGTGCATTTGTGTGTATCTTATATATATATAAAGCGGTCGATCTGTATGTCTGTCTGTCCTTTCATCTGTCTGTGCGGCTATACACTCTCAAGTTATAGAGCGTACCTACACGTGCGTCACATCAAAAGAAAGCTTACGATTCCAGAACGGTCATAAGCATATTTATGTTTCGGTCGGACAAAAATTGCGCCTGCGGTATCCAAAAAACGTTCAAAATTCCGCTCATTATCCACTCATTAGCATTGAGTGATGTCGAGGCCGACCAATCCTGTACCGTCATGATTGACCAATCCTACAGTTCAGTCACCTGATGGTTGACCAATCGGTGTGTGCGTGGGCGGGACTAATCGCTTTCATCTCAGGGATCTGGCAGCCATTGCCTCAAGCTAAAAACCCCATTGCCTCAACCTAAAAATATGCTCATCGAGGTTAGTATCTTATTTTTTTCAAAAAGATTTACCAAAAATGTTTTATAAGTACTTTAACTTTCATCTTTGAAGGTATTAAAAGTTAGAAATGTTTAGGTTAAAAAACAATGCAAAACGGGCCTAGGCTTCTCCAACTGCCGACAGCCCAAATTCCGGCCCACACATCCCCCAGGCCCAAAAAAGCCCTGGAAACTGCTGACAACCCAAATCCAGTCCCAAGCAAGGAGACCACGCAGCCCAAAATTGCCCTCGCAGTGCGGGGCTCCCCTGCTAATATATATGTGTGTGTATATATATATATGTGTGTGTGTATATATAGTGTGTGTGTACATATGTGTGTGTGTATATATATATAGTGTGTGTATGTATATGTGTATATATATATATATGTATGTGTGTGATTAGATATAGGGTTGGGATGTAAATCTCCAATTTTAATATAAATATATAGTTATATATAACGTTTCCGAGAGACTGCGACGTTGCAATTTAATTTTTGTTATGTCTTTGCTTTTGCGTGAATATAAGCATGGAATAACTTCGCATTTCTTTAAAATCGGTTGGAAAGTGGTGTGTAAATCGGCAATTGTAAACACTCTCCCTTACATAGAGAACGACGTACGGGTTCCTTCAGAGAATGTCTCCCCCATTCCCCTTCCCAAGCAACGAGACCAAATAAGAAGTGAGATAAATGAGAAATTAAAGTGATGCAGTGAACACCAGTGAGCGGCTGGCGGGCGGTTTGCCGGGTCAGGAGAAGCACTGGGAATAACAGTTAGTCACATCATCGTGTAATATCTGTGAGATCCGGCAGCGGCGCTGAGAAAGTGGAGAACAGTTTACATTAAGTGACAACACTGGGTATATTGAATGGCTTCGTGTGGTTTGTTTTTAACCTATGGGATCATTTTACTGTTAAAAGTCTTAATAATCCAATGGATACAGATGGGGGCTTTTCTCGGCGGTGGTTTTATACGGTACAATATTTACCCCCGCCTCGTTTGCCAGCGGTTGTGAAATATCCCCAGAACTGACAGACTGTCGAGTTTGCAGCTCCATTAGAAGCTGTTCGCTCTATTCTCTGAAATGTGTAAAATCTCGGCGGATTTAATTTTTCAGCTGTCTATTAAATCGATCAGGCTGTGTGAAATCGAAGTGAGTTTAGAGCCGATTGATGTCCCTCGGGGAGCTGAACCCAGTTCCTGGGACCCCGGCTGTATATTCAATCCCAAGTCAGACGGAAAACTTTTCTTTTAAAACTGTTCACGAAATGATAATTGAAACTCTTGGCGTAAAGCGAAATTCCCTTTACTCCGCCCACGTTTTGAAATTATTTTCTTAAATGTTCTATTATGAAACCCTATATATACATACCTTTTATACACAGCCACGCCAAGATATTAATCTATTTCTATGGGTATCTGAAGAATATTTCTACCTATGCAGAACATTGTTTTTTAGGAAGCTGAGCGAGGCAGGTATTGAAAGAAAGCATCGTCTCCCTGTCCGGGTATCGACCGCTTGAAGTGTTTTCATTCGAGCAGCGCTCGATGTCTTGGCTGAGAGCGGATCAAGCGGGGTGAGCACTGACCTCCAGGGTGAACACAGCTCAGAACCCGCCAAAGGTCTCCGCATAACGGCGAATTATTCTGCACTTTGCTTCACCCCGTCACATCCAGAGCATCCAGAGCAGGAAGATCTGATTTGGTAAACTACACTCACTTTTTTTTTAAATATTGAAAACACGTATTTTAATTACATTTTAAGTTATTTGGGAATATTCGCCAGGCACGATGGCCGGGGTGATATGTGATGTGGAAGAAATCGCTCCGATTGTTCCTGTCATTGCATTCTGTAATTCTTTTTCATTGGAAAGGTGTCCTTGGACCTAGATCTGTATCTTCTATATGTCCTCTTACTGACTTCAGTCAAAAAGATCACAGTAGATTAGCAAGCAGATAGATGTGTCTGTGGGTATATTATTCTATAGCCAAAAAAGGATATCGTAATAGATCAATAGAATAATGCATTCATTGCTGATCCGTTTATCAGGCTATCTATATAGATTGCTGGACAAATAGTAGATGGGTAGCTATGTTAAAACGTTGTTACTGACAGTTAACCTTTACTGGTACACGAGTGAATAATTGGGGATGGGATGTTATTTGGAGTTGGTGAAAACACCGGAAATAAGTTAGCCACAAACCTAATCCTTTTTTGCTAAAAACAAATGGCAGGAGATAGAGGGTGGGCCGAAACCATCTGCCCAACCTGTATTTCTCACAGAGAATACCTGAGCAGGTACATGGACACCTATAATAGTACACCTGCCCTTTTCCAAGCAATATTCAGCGATTATCTGCCTCGGGGCCATGATAAGGTGAGTTGGAAATAAAATCTTCACTGGTTTTATATAAAGAGGGAACTCTTGACACGAACATTCACAAGTCTCTTTCTAATTTAACTTACTATTTTCATTTCACTAAATTTCGGTCATGTCCCTACTGCTTTGGGCGAAAAGGAGTGAGGTCCCCGAATGAATTAGAAGTTGGCTTTTACTCGGGTATTTATGTTTCCATTAACTTGTGTGTAATATGCATTTGTATACAGTCCAGCCACAACCCTGTCAATTCTGTGATACCGGCACATCGACAGGTCCAGTCCTGGCACACAGGCCGTGTCGTCGCGCCGAAACCCGGCTTTATTCAACTTTTGTCATGTATCTTAACTCCATGCAGAATATCATTTCTTTCATGCTGAAATGAAATCTTAAACTAGAGCGAGATAAAATAACACAACTCTTTAGTTTAATTCACCCGAGAGAGAATAAAATCAGAATATCTGATTTAGGACAAGCAATACCACAGACAGCAATCAAACGTTGCCTCTGGTTATTGTAAAAGGCAGGCAGATAGATATATCAACATCAACATTTGATACGGAGTTGGCAGTCTAGGCTTGAATATTGGAACTCTAGTTTTTCTTAAATATACATTGGTATTTTTCGCTGTTTTCTGGCTGTCGCTTATTCATGGTCTATAAAATATCCGTCCAAATGTCCAAATAGCTATCAATGTCAATGAAAATTAAATGTCTCTTTCCAACTGAATATTAATTTATATCACATATTTCAGCGGTCGATATGAACACATCTGCAGCAAACGAATCATCAGTTACACAAATATATACACGCATATGTAAAAACAGACTGCTCCAAAATTTGCCGAAGCGATCGCGATCTTGGCCAACCCCTTTCCCCAGTTTGCCTTCGTCTTAATGTGAACTGAGAAGTCGAGGCATCTGGGCGGCACTTTTTGTATTTCCTTGTAAAATTATGCCGCCTGTGTTTGCTGGGGCATTAACTTTCTGCTATGGGGTGTTTTTTTTTCCGGTCATAGCCCGTGGCGAGCTGTAAATACAATGACTGTCCTGGGGGGGTGGGTCGAGGTACCTTAAAAAGATGCACCGTCATTGCAGGGATGATCCACTCCGAGCATACGGCCTAACCTAACTTAGTGGGAACTTAGGCAGCGATTGTGTTCTAACTTTGGAAAGTACCTTAGTTGCAAGTGCAGCGGACTGTCAGTCGTAATGTACTTTTGGATCAAGAGATTATGGGTCCGGTGTAGTCGGGCTGGTTGGGAATGCGTGCAAAGGAACTCATGTTGAGTGAGCTCCCTTAAAGGCGAACAATGGGTCGGAGTGTTTACTGACTGAGCACCAGACAATCGGCGATTCATTCTGGGAGATGTGTCACCAAACCCCGAAGAAAAGCTAACATGACATCTGTTTTAATGGTTTCTTGCTAATAAACTCTTATCCAATGGCGTCTTTGTTGAGACGTCAAAGATTATTTACAGAATCACTCAGTTTCTTAAATTGTTTCCTGATTGTTCCCTTCACTCCCGGTAGGTGGTGCCGAGAAACATCGCGGACATAAGGGGCGACCTCTCCTTCACAGCGGGAGAGCAGCAGAAGGAGCGCTAATTGTGAAGCCTGAGGGCCAGATCGAGCGGATTAGAGAAAAGGGTCTGGGGATTGGGACACAGTCAGACGGTAGAATCCGCCTCTCTCTCTCTCACACACACACACACATACATACGGTCAGAAATCAAACTCCAATAAAGACTCAAGTAAAAATTTAACCTCCTATTTAATACCTACAGTTACAAACTCATTCACACTAACACAAAACTCGCAAACGCAAACACACTCTTGCATAAACAAACATAAACACATTCCGACTCTCACATACACCAAAACAAACTCAGACACAAACACATACATCACATACACAATCGCTTCCTCACATACATCAACCTCAACTGACACAAATGTTCATATTCATATTCTGATGAAAGGTCATCGACCTGAAACGTCGCTTCTCTCTCCACTGATGCTGCCTGACCTGCTGAGTATTTCCAGCATTTTCTGGTTTTATTCATACAATCGCACACACCAACACAAGTTTATGCACACAAGTGCATACTGACACACAGCAACAAAGCTCATTCATATAATATATATGATCACAAACATATACATACAATATATTGGCCACAAACTCATACATACAATCTCATACATGACCACAGACTCATGCATACAATATCATATATGATCACACTCATTCACACATATAATCACATATATTATCACAAATTTATACAATCCCATATAAGAACACAAATCCATGCATACAATTTCATTTATGGTCGCAAAATCAAACTCCAAAACAAACCTGTACACACATTCATATGCTTACATACACCAACAGAAACTCAGAGACAATCACATACCACTCACATATGAACACAATTAAAACACTAAATTACATAATGACGCTCCAACCCAACCTGATCCTCACAATGACACTCCCACATACGCCAACACAAGCTCATATACACAATGGCACACTGACATACAATACCACAAACTCTTACAACACACACATGAACAGAAACGCATATGCACTGAATATCATACACACATTAAACTCTCACATATACAACACAAATTCAAACACACTTGCAAAATTGACCCTCTAAAATACACCAAATCAAACTCAAAAATAAACTCATACATTGGCATGGGCCAATACAAACACACACACTTTCACAATCTCAGATACACCAACATAAATGCAAATGTTGCATCACACTCTCACACGTACAATCACAAATTCGATATACATAATCAAGTACTCATACCCAGGAGCACAAATGGCAGGTTTGGGTCTAATATTGAATTAAGTCAATGGAGAATAAAATCGGGAGTGGTGTTATGTGGCAGTGCAACCCGAACCCTTCCCATTCCTGTCGCGTGGGCTAGGTTAAAACCAATGCTTTACAAGCAGCAACATAAACTTGTCAAAGCCTCACATACACCAAGACAAACTCATAGACACAATCACACTCTCATATGCACCAATATAAACTCATAGGCCTGGAATTTGTGGTAGTAATAATGGGGAGGCTATCAGTGCTCACTGTTATTACTGGGTAAAACTGATAGCAACGTCCGGCATCCGCACATGCGCAGTTAAACGCGGATATCTGGAAGTTGCTATCAGAGATACCCTGCGCATCCACAGGATGTGCTGTTGCAGACTTCGCAGGAATCAACATAGAAATCACTGATTTGTTGTTAACTTAAACTAATTATCCACTATTCCTGCTGTAAAGACTGATAAAAAAAGTTAAGCTTTGTCCAATCAGGAGTAACTGAATTTTTAACAGCGTACTAAGTCATAATTACTGCTGAACAACTCTCTGGCCCTGAAAAATTAATTTTACAACTGTAAAGTGTCATTACCTCAGAGGAAAATTTAAAAATTGCAGATTAAAAAAAATATATATTTTTTTTAATTTGTGTTTTCATATTAAAGTTTCTCCCTTAATCCCATGTGTATGTCCCAATCTTTATTTCACTTTCTGCACAATTATTTAAATGTGATTTGTATTCACTGATTTTTACTTCCTGCTTTGCCATCTATGAGAATTCTTTAATCTGATTGGTTGATCAGCCTCCCTGCTGCCTGCCCTGTTGCTGGACGCCACAGATCCCCTGTAGAAGGCACCAAATTCAAACTGACATTGGAATCATCTCAGACCTAGGACATCGCTGCAGGAGTTCCTCAGGACAGAATCCTAGGCCTAACCATCTTCAGCTGTTTCATCAATGACCTTCCCTCCATCATAAGGTCAGAAGTGGGGATGTTCGCTGATGATTGCACAGTGTTCAGTTCCATTCACAACTCCTCAGATAATGAAGCAGTCCATGCCCACATGCAGGAAGACCCGGACAACATTCAGGCTTGGGCTGATAAGTGGCAAGTAACATTCATGCCACACAAGTGCCAGGCAATGGCTATCTCCAACAAGAGAGAATCAAACCACCGCCCCTTGACATTCAATGGCATTACCATCGCCAAATCCCCCACCATCAACATCCTGGGGGTCACCATTGACCAGAAACTTAACTGGACCAGCCACATAAATACTGTGGCAACAAGAGCAGGTCAGAGGCTGGGTATTCTGCAGCGAGTGTCTCACCTCCTGACTCCCCAAAGCCTTTCCACCATCTACAAGGCACAAGTCAGGAGTGTGATGGAATACTCTCCAATTGCCTGGGTGAGGGCAGCTCCAACAACACTCAAGAAGCTCGACACCATCCAGGACAAAGCAGCCTGTTTGATTGGCACCCCATCCACCAGCTTAAACATTCACTCCCTCCACCACCAATGTACCATGGCTGCAGTGTGTACCATCTACAAGATGCACTGCAGCAACTCACCAAGGCTTCTTCGGCAGCACCTCCCAAACCCGCGACCTCGACCACCTAGAAGGACAAGGGCAGCAGGAGCATGGGAGCACCACCACCTCCAAGTTCCCCTCCAAGTCACACACCATCCTGACTTGGAAATATATCGCCTTTCTTTCATTGTCGCTGGGTCAAATTCTTGGAACTCCCTCCCTAACAGCCCTGTGGTAGTACCTTCACTAAAGGAATGCAACAGTTCAAGAAGGCAGCTCACCATCACCTTCTCAAGGGCAATTAGGGATGGGCGATAAATGCTGGCCTTGCTAGCGACGCCCACATCCCAGGAACAAATAAAAAATATAGAAGAAGTCTGCACTCTGGAGCCTGCCCAATCTTTGTAGGCAGCTTTTTTTGAGGTCAATGGCAAGTGCCGTTCCTTCACCACTGACTGCAACATCCAGACCATTGACACAATCACACACTCACATACACCAATACAAACTCATAGACACATTCACACTCTCATCTACACCAATACACACAATTAAGTTGGTATCATTCTAAATATAAACAATATTAGCTTAACACAATAGAATGTAATACAAAAGCAAAATACTGTGGATGCTGGAAATCTGAAATAAAAACAGAAAATGCTAGAAATACTCAGTAGGTCAAGCAGCATCTGTGGAGAGAGAAACAGAGTTGACGTTTCAGGTCGGTGACCTTTCATCGGCTATTGAAAGGTCATCGACCTGAAACGTTAACTCTGTTTCTCTCTCCACAGATGCTGCCTGACCTGTTGAGTATTTCCAGCATTTGCTGTTTTTATTATAATTGAATCTAACTTCTTTGGTCAATGTAATACAAAACATACAATGATCAGCATTAACTATATAATTCAATGCCATTGTGACATGAGCATATGACTGATTTAATCTGATAGCATGTTAAGTGATGTGTAAAAATCATTTAGGTATGGCTCTGGCCTTTTGCAGCAGAGATGAGCAATTGATCTACCCTCTCATTTGATGTCCTTTAGGATAACCATAGAATGTCTTTTCTGTTCACCATGATGTGTATCAATCTACACAGCTAATAACTCTGATGCAGCTTTGTTTTGTTTACTCTTCTCATATGAAGACGGTTAGTTTGTTTTGTTATAATTTTCTTCTCCAGTCTTGATGAGTTAATGTGGATGTGCTTTCAAAAATACCAGCTGGAAGCCGGATGCTAAATTCTGCCTCCAAAAGACAGCTCTTTGCTCAGTCTTATTTAGTAAAGAGCTGTACAGACCAGAAGCTGATCTCAGCTGGAGTGGCAGTAGGGAGCTACAATTGGCCTAGCACCACTGGTCTCAAAAGGGGAAAATTAACAGCCACGGTTCTTGCTCTTGATCATTATCCAATGACCCTTGCTGGAAAGTGTGCATGTGTGGATATCAGATGAGGACAGTATTGGGCTCACACATGACGAATGGCCACACATGATAATCAGGCCCCTGGAAGGATATAATGCCTTCAGGAGAGTAGGAAGGTATTAAAGGGAGAAAATTGGCAAGGAAAGACAATCTCTTTACGGAATAAAAATGCACTGATTAACCTGGTGCAGGATTTAAGACTGCTAAGAGTAAACGGGAGCACCAATTCTTATTTTGACACTTTCCCTCTTGCACTAACGAAAATCAAATACCAGGCCATCTAATCACTCATAATTAACAAGATTTCTGCCGGGCTGTGATACAGTCCATTTACTTTTTTTAAAAAGATACTGTTGTATTTTAGATGCTAATCTGAGATCTGTGGAGTGCCATACATAACTGAGTTATGAGTGCACCTGCAGAATGCACTGAGCTCAGCAGCAAAATAGTTCTGTACATTCATACAGGTATCTGTGGTGGTGCTCTGGCCACCAGCAGGTTAACTGTCAACAATAAGAACAAATGCGATAGGAGCATCCAATCTCTCCTGACGTTGAAATGATTTAAAAGCTTTAAAAGCTACAACACAGGATGCCAAATAGCAAAAGCAGCATGCTATAGACAGAGCTAAGCAATCCCACAATCAACGGATCAGGTCAAAGCTCTGCAGTCCTGCCACATCCAGTCATGAATGGTGATGGACATTTAAGCAACTAACGGGAGGAGGAGGCTCCATGAACATCCCCATCCTCAACAATGGCAGAGCCCAACATTTGCGTGCAAAAGAGCAGGCTGAAGCGTTTGCAAGCATCTTCAGCTAGAAGGGCCGAGTGGATGATTCTACTCAGACTCCTCCTGAGGTCTCCACCATCACAGATTCCAGTCTTCAGCTAATTTGATTCACTCCACTCCATCAGAAACTGCTGAATGCACTGGACACAGCAATGGTTATGGGCCCTGACTACATCCAGGTTATAATGCTGAAGATCTGTGCTCCAAAACTAGCCACGCCCCTAGCTAAGTTGTTCCAGTACAGCTATACTGCTGGCATCTACCGAAAAATGTAGAAAATTGTTAGGTCCTACCACAAAAAAAAAGAAAAGAAGAAAGAAAGACTTGCATTTATATCGCGCCTTTCATGACCACCGGACACCTCAAAGCGCTTTACAGCCAATGAAGTACTTTTTGAAGTGGAGTCACTGTTGTAATGTGGGAAACACGGCAGCTAATTTGCGCACAGCAAGCTCCCACAAACGGCAATGTGATAATGACCAGATAATCTGTTTTTGTTATGCTGGTTGAGGGATAAATATTGACCAGGACACCAGGGATAACTCCCCTGCTCTTCTTCAAAATAGTGCCATGGGATCTTTTACATCCACCTGAGAGAGCAGACGGGGCCTCGGTTTAACGTCTCATCTGAAGACGGCACCTCCGACAGTGCAGCACTCCTTCAGCACTGTACTGGAGTGTCAGCCTAGCTTTATGTGCTCAAGTCCCTGGAGTCCAGGGCAAAAAAAAGCAGGACAAATCCAACCCAGCCAATTACTGCCCCATCAGTCTATTCCCATTCATCCAATAATCACCAAAGTGATGGAAGGAGTCATCGACAGTGCTATCAAGTGGCACTTACTCACCAATAACCTGCTCACCGATGCTTAGTTTGGGTTCCGCCAGGACCACTCGGCTCCAGACCTTATTACACCCTTTATCCAATTATGGGCACGAGCTGAATTCCAGAGATGAGGTAAGAGTGACTGCCTTTCACACCAAGGAGCCCTAGTAAAAATGAATTCAGTGGTGATCAGAGGAAAACTTTCCACTGGCTGGAACTATACTTGGCGCAGAGGAAGATGGACACAGGATGCACTGCAGGAAGTCGCCAAGAGTTCTTCAGCAGTACCTTCCAAACCCGTGACCTCCACCTCATTGAAGGACAAGGGCAATATATGCATGGGAGCATCATCACCTCCAAGTTCCCCTCCAAGTCACATACCACCCTGACAGACATATGATGCTGTTTCTTCATCGTCTCTAGGTGAAAGTCCTAGAACTCCCTATCTAACAGCATTGTAGGAGAACCTTCACCATGTCGACCGCAGCAGTTCAAGAAGAAGGCCCACCACCACCTTCTCGAGAACAACTAGGGATGGTCAATAAATGCCGGCTTTGCCAGCAACGCTAACATCCCGAAGAATGATGAGAAAAAATCAACTCCAGTGCAGTGTTCAAAAATGCTCAGGCAATCTGTGGGATCTCCTGGGCAGTTTATAAACATATTCTGGAATCTGTTTTAATGTTTCAAGAAAGCAGGTACCCCTACCCATGCTCTCAAAATATTGAGCATTAACTGACAGGAAACAAATCTCTGTTCATACACGTAAACATGCACTGGAGGACCTGTCTCACTCCAGACAGTTTGCAATTCACAGTTAGACAATATATCAGTGGTCTTACCGATTATGTTTCATTTTCTGTAGCTACAGACAATAGTACAGTATATAGCTTTTTACATTTGTCTGTTTCAAAGAATGTTGATAACCTGACATAATGTCCAGATTAAGGATTCTCAATAAATTCTGGCCAGAGGAAGGAAAATTTGACCATGTAAAATAGTTTCCATTTTATGCTCTGTTAACCTTATAGAGATTTATGGATTTACCAAATGGTGTAATGTAGAATGAGCAATAAGTAATTAATGTTATACTTTCAATATTTTCCCTACAAATATGAACACAACTCATATATACAATCACAAACACACACAGCCAGACTCACTAATACCAGAACAACTAATATACAAACAGAGTAGTACACCCAAACAACTCATTAACAATCAAAGTAATTTACACCATCACAATTAACATACAATCAGGGTAATTTACACCATCACACTAATATACAATCAGAGTAATATAGGCCATCGCAACTCACATACAAGCAGGGTCTCACACACCACCACAGCTCATGTATAATCAGACTCACTGGTGGGACCCAGGCAGGGGTTGCAGATAAAATGGAATGGGGGACTTACTCAATTTCCACCCTAATCTGACCACCTGCAATTTTAAATTGTCACTGATCTGGCCCCAACCTAATTTTGACCAGCTCACTCTGGTTGAGTTGCTTCCTGTGGTTATGCTGCCCATCCCAGTTTGAAATCATCAGCAAATTTGATCAGTTTATATTCAGTTTCTGAATCAGATCATTTATGTGAAAGAGAAACAATCGTGGTCCCGACACTGAGGCCTGGTGCACCCACTCAGTAATCTCCCCTGCACCCCACCCACACACACACAAAAAGCAACATAACTCCTGTAACAAGTATTAGTTGTTTTATACTGTTCAGTCAGTTTATTTTTCTATTCCCAGGGTTTATCATGAATCCCCAGAGCTTTGAGTTTGACTAATAGCTTTTCCTGTGGGACTTTGTCAAATGCCTTTTGAATATTTAGATCATACTATGTTGTAGGGCTTTTCACAGTCCACGTGGGATGTTACTTCCTCAGAGAAATCAAGGAGATTGGTCAGACATGATCTTCCCCTTCTGAATCCATGTTGAATTAACTAGGTTATTATTGTACAGATACTCTTTTGTGGTTTTCATCTCTTCTCTGACTGCCCTATTATAATACTGAATGAATTATTTTACTGTTATGTTTGGCATCTGCTTCTATACATAGAAACATAGAAGATAGGAGCAGGAGTAGGCCATTCGGCCCTTCGAGCCTGCTCCGCCATTCAACGAGATCATGGCTGATCATCCAAACCCTAGCACCCGGTCCCTACACCAACAGCCATCCCACCCAAGCCCTATCCCCATAACCCCGTAACCCCACGTATTTAATCCCCCCTAACACTAAGTGTCAATTTTTATCATGGCCAATCAACCTAACCCGCACATTTTTGGACTGTGGGAGGAAACCGGAGCACCCGGAGGAAACCCATGCAAACACGGGGAGAATGTGCAAACTCCACACAGACAGTCACCCGAGGCCGGATTTGAACCCGGGTCCCTGGCGCTGTGAGGCAACAGTGCTAACCACTATGCCACCATGCTGCCCATATACTCTTTTCTAGGTCTCCCTTTGCCTCTTTGATTACCCTTTTAACTTGCTTCTGCATTTTTAAAAATATTCATCCCAGTGAACCCCTCCCCTTTTCTTTCTGCAGGATTAATAGAGGTCATTGTCCTCTTTACGTTGCTCTTACTTTATTTGTTAATCCACTTTAGGTGACATTTGTTTAGTCTGAGGTTGTTGATTTTTGGTAAGTATTTATCTGGCATGGCCAGCATTATGGCCTAGAAATTCAGTGGGCTGTGCCACCAGTTAGCGCCTAAAGAGGGCACTCAGTGGCTTTAGCGCCACTGGCCATGCCTCCCGCGAAATTTAGCGGGGCGCTAACGGCGGCGTTAGCCTGTAGCGCTGCGCCGCCACCAATGACGTCATCGGTGTGCGCAGCGTCCCGCTACTGCCCGAATGTGATATTGGGTCGTGCCCCCCCCCCCCCTGTAGCGCCGGTCACAAATCGCGACCGGTTCAGGGGGGCCTACCTGTGGCGGTAGTGGCGCAAATTAAAGGGGAGGTGCGGGGCGGCCATTTTTTTCAGTGGCCGTCTGCCAGCACCTCCTCGCGTCACCCTCCCCGGCCTCCTGATCCCCCCCCCCCCCGGGCAGTGCCGGCTGTGTCCCGAGAGCCCGGCACTTCTCCTCGGTGCCGGGCTCTTTTGCCGGCACTCGCAATCGGAGATCGCGCTGGTGCAGGCCCCTCCCCTTTAAGAAGGGGAGGAAGGCCCGCAGTACCGCAGCATGCTGTGCCACAACGTGTGGCGCTGTGGCACGTTGCGCTGCAATATTCAGTTTCAGCGCCCCAAGACGGACGCGGGGCGCCTCGAGCAGCGCCACGCTTCCATTTGGGGTGCTCAAACTGAATATCTCGCTGGCGCTCCCGGCTTCTTCCGGCACCCAGGTGAGCTTGGCGCCCCAAATGGGGCACCACCGAATTTTTAGCCCATATATCTTTAAAGGTATTTCACTTGGCCTTTACCGAAATGTTGATAAACAACCTCCACCAATCTATTTTCTTTAGTTGTTCCCACATTTAATTGAATTTATCCCTTTTAAAGTTATATACCTGGCTCCTGGTCTTCTATAAACTTTATCATTCTGCGGTCGATGTTCCCCAGAGGTGCTGAGACTTCCATTTGCTGTACGTTATCTGGATCATTTACAAATGCCAGGTCAAGATGAACACTAACTCTTGTTGCTTCTTTGCTACACTGAATCATAAAATAGTCATGCATGACATTTACTAACTCTGATTCTAAAGCATTAGGTTTTCTCGGTTTATTTTTGGTTCACAGAAATCTCCAATTGAAATAACTTTCCTGTTCTCACATTCTCTTCCTTTCTCTTTGGACATTCTGATTCACACACCAATAAAACTCATACAAAATTAGATATCAATATACCTCATATACAACCACACTCATAGAGAGAAGCAGTTTGATGCCAGCATTTCAGCTACTGTAAAGGACAGACTAAAACAGTCTCATTTACATAAAGAGACAGAGACAGACTGAGGAACAGACTGGTGCACACACTCATTCACATTAGCAGACTGACACACACACACACACACACAAACACAGTGAGCGACAGACCACACAAAATCACAGATTCATTCATTTCAATGAAAATATAAATATAACTATAAGCTCATCATAGACTGTTGGACAGACAAAAACAAGCTCAGACACAAAGATTTGTATTCATACTCCAGAAACCTATTCAGGAATGAAGTAACACAGCAGATTGAAATAACAGCCTACATACGTAGAAGTTACAACACAGAAACAGGCCATTCGGCCCACCCAGTCCTTACCGGTGTTTACCCTCCACGCGAACCTAACACACACATACATACATACCCAGGAACAGGCATATCCCACTTTCAAACCCTTACACACCATTCTAACTTCATTCTCATTGATAGAGTGAGAGATAAGTATTTATATGAAATTTAAAATAATTTAGGAAAACCAGAAAGATTTAAACACAAGCTCACATGAAGGAAAAGGTATGCTACAAACAGAATTGAAATAGTTACTCTCAGACAGACAAACAAATTGATTTGTACATCCAGAGCTAATCTCACCAATTGACAGAAACATAACTCAAGCTTCTAAGATCTGCATAGATCACTCACCAACACAGCCAATGATACATATATTTAGAAGTATACTGGCAGAATAGTATACTGATAGGCTTGGAAATACATCCACTGACTCTTAATCACACCCTGTCATATCTGCTCAACCACAAACTTGCTGGCTTGTGTGGTGAGTGATGATTTACTGTATACCTTCAAGAGAGAGATTGTTCCTGGCAGCGGCGGAGATCGCATCATACAAGGGGTAGGTATCAAATAATATAAATCGTGGTCAATGTGGATTCCTGAACTAATTTCAATCACCCAGTGGGACAGGATAGGAATTTTTTTCCCCCTAATTGTCCTTGGATTTTTAATCTGTTTTTTTGCCTCTCCCCAGAGACTACATGGCACCTAGGGGGTAAGGAGTCTCTTGACATGATGCATTAGGCATCACAACTCTATGTGACAATCTTTTCCAGTCCAATGTTTTCATATGTTCATAAGTGCACTTGAACTCATAAACTCACACACATGAGCAAGAACACCTGCAGTCTGCTGGACTCACAGAATTACAACCACCGACTCAAACCCATCAGTGTTAGCACATACACCAATGCCAGACGTGGGCACACTCACAGAACCACACCTACTTAGATTCAGAAGACACAATTTCATTTTTGCAATCATATGTTTACACTTTCAGAGGAGCTACTGAAAGTCTCTTAACTGCACAGGGCTGCACCAGGCACATACACATGAGAAGAAGGAGTTCATGGTCATCTGCCTCCCCAATCGATATTTCAGTGGAACTGGGCAGGTGAGTTGAAAGATTGTTCAGGGATGCTCTCTGCCACATCCCCATCTTTGTTTGCACCACCCCACCTTTCAGTGCCATCCACTGGGGAGCATACATGACACCTACCCATATATGGACGGGCGTATTGTAAGAAGACGCAAATTAGGGAAATAATTCCTCCAATATCTTTTCCAATTAAGTTTTTGCAACACAAAACATAAGGGTCACCTTTTAGTCCCTGACATCCAGCCTCGCTATGGCAACAAAACGGAACTGGTCCACTTTTTCTGGTGCCAAAGCCTATACAATTGCTGACCAAGGAATGCATTGCACAGGCTGCAGCAAGTAGGTTTAAAAAATAAATTTGCCTGTTTTGCTGAGAGGTTGCCAGCATTTTTAGCCCAGCAGCAGGCCTATGAGACCTATTGCAGTAAAACTCCTCCTCCAATTGGGTGGGACTCTCCAGCAGAGGCAAGGGAGTTCACTTACAATATGGAAACGATTCTGATCAGAGCTCAGCTTTGTGGTAGACTGATATCCCACCACACTGGAAATGCACCCAATAGAACTACTGCAGAGGATCTAGACTGAGGAGTGTAATTTCATCTGGTCGTGCATATCTTTGCATAAATTCCCTTTGTCTGTTGATAACCTGTTGATTTTAAACTAGATAATAGCTCCATTAAAATAGTGCAGGAACTAATTTTTGCAAACATGTTAAGTAGTGCATGAGCAAAGAAAATAAAACCCCAGAGTAGCCGACATTCTGCAATTTTCCTGAGCAAATTCATACGGACACGCACAATCGCAGTTAAACTGAACTCACTCAGACACACTCACAATGAGCTCATCCATTCACGGCTACACTGCGCTTAAACACTCACACTCACAGTTCCATTCAGCTTATTCACCTGCACGGGGGCGATTTTGGCATTTGGGCGATCAATCGGCAGAGTGCGCCAGCCGCTCACCCATACCAGCGACGAAGAGGCAGCCGCGATCTTGACCATTAGTCGAGCTGTGAGGCACCAAAATAAATGCGAGGTTATCCACTTTGGTGGCAAAAACAGGAAGGCAGATTATTATCTGAATGGCAATAGGTTGGGAGAAGGGGAAGTGCAATGAGACCTGGGTGTCCTTGTGCACCAGTCGCTGAAGGTAAGCATGCAGGTGCAGCAGGCGATTAAGAAGGCAAATGGCATGTTGGCCTTCATAGCGAGAGGGTTTGAGTACAGGAACAAGGATGTCTTGCTGCAGTTGTACAGGGCCTTGGTGAGACCACATCTTGAGTATTGTGTGCAGTTCTGGTCGCCTTATCTGAGGAAGGATGTTCTTGCCATGGAAGGAGTTCAGTGAAGATTCACCAGGCTGATACCTGGGATGGCAGGAATGACGTATGAGGAGAGATTGGGTTGATTGGGCTTGTACTCACTGGAGTTTAGAAGAATGAGAGGAGATCTCATTGAAACTTATAAAATTCTGACAGGACTGGACAGACTAGATGCAGGAAGGATGTTCCCGATGGTCGGGAAGTCCAGAACCAGGGGTCACAGTCTAAGGATAAGGGGTAGGCCATTTAGGACAGAAATGAGGAGGAATTTCTTCACCCAGAGAGTGGTGAACCTGTGGAATTCTCTACCACAGAAGGCAGTAGAGGCCAATACATTAAATATATTCAAGAAGGAGTTGGATATATTTCTTAAGGCTAAAGGGATCAAGGGGTATGGGGAGAAAGCAGGGACGGGTACTGAATTTGGATGATCAGCCATGATCGCATTGAATGGCGGAGCAGGCTCGAGGGGCTGAATGGCCTACGCCTGCTCCTATCTTCTATGTTTCTATGTAAAATGGGCTCGCCAGATTACGTCTGCCGAATATCAAGCTACCCCACCCGCTAGCAAAGTAAGTGTGGAGAGGGGTCAAAATCGTGGGGTGGGAGGATGCTCCAGGGCGGCAGTGGCCCACATTATTTTTGGAGACTCCTGCTCCCCCAGGCCACTATAATAAAAATGTTAAACCTAGCTTTGCTGGGCTCTGTCACCCATGCAACCGATCGGATCTTGCACAGTGCATTCTCCAACCAGTTCCAAAGGACTTTGGGCAGCCAGCGGTAGGCCCCATTAAACATGTCACCAGCTGCCTCGTTGAGGTTAATGGGGTGGTAAGGTTAATGACACCATTTTGAGAACATAACTGTCCCATTAACACAAGGCAAGTTCAATTAAAATCGACCCTGCTGACTGTTAAAAATAAAGACTTGCATTTATATAGCGCCTTTCATGACCTCAGGACCTCCCAAAGCCAGTGAAGTACTTTTTGAACTGTAGTCATTGTTGCAATGTAGGAAACGTAAAGTCAATTTGCAAACAGCAAGGCCCCACAAACAGCAGTATGATAATGACTAGATAATCTGTTTTAGTGATGTTGGTTGAGGGATAAATATTGGCCGGGATATCGGGGAGAACTCCCCTGCTCTTCTTCGAAATAGAGCCACGGGATCTTTTACGTCCACCTGAGAGAGCAGACGGGGCCTCAGTTTAATGGCTCAGCTGAAATATGGCACCTCCGTTCATGCAGCACTCCCTCAGTACTGCACTACAGTGTCGGCCTAGATTTTGTGCCCAAGTCTCTGGAATGGGACTTGAACCCACAACCTTCTGCTTCAGAGACTGACGCTTCGTCTAAGCTCATTTGTACACACATTCACAGTTACACTAAGCTTATTCACAGACACACTCAGTTAACTTCAGCTCATTTACACACTCTTACACTGAGTTTATTCACAAATTGACAGTAACAGCAAGCTCATTCACATACGTTCATAGTTACACTGAGCTCATTTACATACTCACAGTTAACTCATTCACACACACACCCACAGTTACACTGAGCTCATTTGCACATACTTATACTTACACTAAGCTCATTCATGCACACTCAGTTATACTGAGTTCATTCACTTACACTCATAGACACTGAGCTCATTCACAGACTGGGCCTGCGACAAGTGGTGAGAGAACCAACACGAGGGAAAAACCTATTTGACCTCATCCTCACCAATCTACCTGTCGCAGATGCATTTCCCTAGGAGAGTATTGGTAGGAGTGACCAATGCACAATCCTTGTGGAGATGAAGTCCCATCTTTACACTGAGGACACCCTCCATCGTGTTGTGTGGCACTAACACTATGTTAAATGGGATAGATTCAGAACAGATCTAGAAGCTCAAAACTGGGCATCCATGATGCGCTGTGGGCCATCAGCAGCAACAGAATTGTATTCCAGCACAATCTGTAACCTCATGGCCCGGCATATCCCTCACTCTACCATTACCATCAAGCCAGGGGACCAACCCTAGTTCAATAAGGACTGTAGAAGAACATGCCAGGAGCAACACCAGGCGTACCTAAAAATGAAGTGCCAGCCTGGGGAAGCTGCAACACAGGACTACATGCATGCTAAAAAGGGGAAGCAGCATGCTATAGACAGGGATAAGTGATCCCACAATCAACAGAGCAGATCAAAGCTCTGCAGTCCTGCAACATCCAGTCGTGAATGGTGGTGCACAATTAAACAGGAGAAGGAGGCTCCATGAACATTCCCATCCTCAATGATGGTGGAGCCTAGCACGTAAATGCAATAGACAAGGCTGAAGCGTTTGCAACCATCTTCAGCCAGAAGTGCTGACTGGATGATTCATCTCGGCCACTTCCTGAGGTCCCCACCATCACAGAAGCCAGTCTACAGCCAATTCGATTCACTCCACGTGATAACAAGAAACTGCTGAGTGCAGTGGATACAGCAAAGGCTATGGGCCCCGACAACATCCTGGCTGAAGACTTGTGCTCCAGAACTAGCTGCAACTCTAGCCATGCTGTTCCAGTACATCTACCTAATAAAATGGAAAACTTCCCAAGTATGACCTGTCTACAAAAAGCAGGGCAAATCCAAACCGGCCAATTACCACCTTATCAGTCTACTCTCAGTCATCAGCAAAGTGATGGATGATGTTGTTGACAGTGCTATCAAACGGCACTTACTCACCAATAACCTGCTCACTGATGCCCAGTTTGGATTCTGCCAGGACCACTCGGCTCCAGACCTCATTACAGCCTTGGTCCAAACATGGACAAAAGAGCTGAATCCCAGAGGTGAGGTGAGAGTGACTGCCTTTGACATCAAGGCAGCATTTGACCAAGTGTGGCCTCAAGGAGCCCAAGTAAAATTGAAGTCAATGGGATCAAAAGGAAAACACTCCACTGTCTGGAGTCATACCTAGCACAAAGGAAGAAGGCTGTGGTTGTTGGAGGCCAATCATCTCGGCCCCAGGACATCACTGCAGGAGCTCCTCAGGACAATGTCCTAGGCCCAACCATATTCAGCTGCTTCGTCAATGAACTTCCCTCCATCATAAGGTTAGAAGTGAGGATGTTCACTGATGCTTGCACAGTGTTCAGTTCCATTCACAACTCCTCAAATAATGAAGCAGTCCATGCCCACAGGCAGCAAGACCTGGACAACATTCAGGCTTGGGCTGATAAGTGGCAAGTAAAATTTGCACCACACAAGTGCCAGGCAATGACCACCTCCAATAGGAGAGAGTCTAACCACCTCCCCTTCACATTCAATGGCATTACCATTGAAGAATCCCGCACCATCAACATTCTGGGGGTCATCATTGACCAGAAACTTAACTGAACCAGCCAGATAAACACTATGGCTGCAAGAGCAGATCAGAGGCTGGGTATTCTGCAGCAAGTGACTCACCTCCTGACTCCCAAAAGCCTTTCCACCATTTACAAGGCACAAGTAAGGAGTGTGATGGAATACTCTCCACTTGTCTGGATGAGTGCAGCTCCAACAACACTCAAGAAACTCAACATCATCCAGGACAAAGCAGCGTGCTTGATTGGCACCCATCCACCACCTTAAACATTCACTCCCTCCACCACTGGCGTACCGTGTCTGCAATGTGTACCATCTACAAGATGCACTGCAGCAACTCACCAAAGCTTCCTCGACAGCAGCTCCCAAACAAGAAGGACAAGGGCAGCAGGCCCATGGGAACACCACCACCTCCATGTTCCCCTCTAAGTTGCACATCATCCTGAATTGGAAATATATCACTGTTCCATCATTGTCACTGGATCCAATTTCTGGAATTCCCTCCCTAGCAGCACTGTGGGAGTACCTTCACTACACGGACTGCAGCAGTTCAAGAAGGTGGCGCACCACCACCTTCTCAAGGGCAACTAGGGATGGGCAATAAATTCCGGCCTCGCCAGTAACGCCCACATCCCGTGAATGAATTTTTAAAAATAACCAAAATACACCCATAGTTACACTGAGCTCATTCACACACACACTCACAGTTACCGTGTATGCACACTCACAGTTACAGTGTGCTCATTCACACACTCAGTTAAACTGACCTCATTCACTTAAATTCCATTGCATACTCACAGTTATCGTGTGCTCATGCACACCCACAGTTAAGCTGAGCTAATTCACGCACACTTACACTAAGCTAATTTACACTAAATTGCACTTATATTTGCACACAATCACAACTACATTTTTGCATACAGTTACATTGAGTTTACTAACACACATACAGTTGCACTCAGCTCATATGCGCGCACTCACAGCTACATTGATGTTAACACATACACAGTTCCACTGATCATATTTGCACATACACACCGATGCTCACAATTACACCGTGCTCATTCACCTAAGCTTCCACTCATCATTACACGGATGAATCACACAAATTCACAGTTAGACTCTTTATTGACACACACTTAACATTGGTGCAGCTTCACACCAACAATAACAAGATAGTGTAAATGCAGCCGTGTGGGACATTGTAGAATTAGTAGTTGGGGCAAAATCTATGTCAACATTCAAGATTAGATTGGATAGGTGGATAAAGGGATATGGGAACATGACAGATAAATGTAATTAAAACCATTTACTTGCGTGGAGGGTAAATGCTGACACCGACTGGCTGGGCCGAATAGCCTGTTTCCACGTTGTAACTTCTATGTATTTCTATGATGAATCTAGAGTCAGGACCCGACGAGACACTGAAACAAAGTGAAGTGAAACTCCCTGGAGGAGGCAGTGTCACTCAGCTTGGCTTGGCAGTCAGTTCCGGAGTTAGTTTACACCTGATTTACGCTCCACAAATTTAGTTTTGGTGCAAAGCCAACCCTACTTTGCAATAATGCTAAACTTGTTAAGATGCACAGTTGCACACAGATATGAACTACACTGGTTTCTCACAGTTATAGTGAGCTCACTGACAATAACACCGACCTCCCTCACACCCTCTCACTCAATGCCGGATAGATTGAGTGAATGAGGTGTGAAAAGGCTCACAGGCTGCATTAGAGACCGGTTCTTTTATACTGTATGTAGTAAACTAGTATAGTATAGCAGGCTAACCGGACCTATAGATATCGAATGAAACATGCAGGTTTTCAAACCGGGACATGGTTAAACCCAAATATTGCTGCTTAATGACATTACACATGTGCAAACAAGGGGAGATGTTGGGCGGCTGGACATTGCCCCCCACTGCCCCTGACTCTGGGGCGGTTGGTGACTTTCGCTGATTTTTGGAGCTGCTGAAGCCAAGCCAAGACACATGTCAAGGCGAATCACACGGATATACAAACTGCTTTACCGACCGGAGAACGGGACAGCCCAAATGTCTTGGTGACCCGGCCGATGCGACCACTGAGGCAGAGCGCTCTCAATTGTTTAATAGAACGTGTGTGAATGGAAGGGAGCGAGAGAGCCGGAGAGAACTTCTAAACGATGCTCTCCTAAAAAGAATGGTACTCGGAGCCGCAGGGAGACGACACACACACAGAAACACATCTCTCTCAGGCACATAGCATAACGCACAAAGCAGAGGTCCAGAAGTATATTCACAAAACATACCTGCATTCCCGGCGGAAGCATTAATAGTATATCATTTGCATAAACACACTAACAGGAAAATCAGTGTTACACAACATTGACAGATGCCCAACAAATTAGTGAGCACTTGTTTCTAGATAAATGAGTTGGTGTGCACGATGCACAAATACAGCAGAATCACTCTCCCAGACAAGTGGGGTCAGAGGCAAGCCTTCCAGTTAAGTGATTAATCAGGTAAGGATATACAGTAGTCACATTGTCAAGTATGTGCGAGACATCCATACAGACAGGTACGATGTATTTAGACTCAAGTCATAGAATCAGGCCATTCGGCCCATCGTGCCTGTGCCAGCTATTTGAAAGAGCTATTCAATTAGTTCCACTCTCCTGCTCTTTCCCCCTGGACCTGCAATGTTTTCCTCAGATAAAGACGCACAGATAAAGAGCCTATATTCGTCCGTTCGGCGCACTCGGGTAAGCCCAGAAACAAGTATGTGGATTTACAACACTCACAGATATATATACACACACACATACATATACAGACACACGTACACATCTATACACATACACACCACACGCATACACTCACACACATATATAGACGTACACACACACACACACATATATACATAGGTTCACCAGACTGATTCCTGGGATGGGGTGGGGGGTTGTCCTATGAGGAGAGATTGAGTAGACTAGGCCTATATTCTCTGGAGTTTAGAAGAATGAGAGGTGATCTAATTGAAACATACAAAATTCTTACAAAGCTTGACAGGGTAGATGGAGGGAGGATGGGGCATCTAGAACCAGGGGTCACAGTCTCAGAATAAGAGGCTGGCCATTTAAGACTGAGACGAGGAGAAATGTTTTCACTCAGAGGGTGGTGAATCTTTGGAATTCTCTACCCCCAGAGGGCTGTGGAGGCTCAGTCGTTGAGAATATTCAAGACAGAGATCGATAGGTTTTTGGAGATTAAGGGAATCAAGGGATATGGGGATAGTGCAGGAAAGTGGAGTTGAGGTAGAAGATCAAACACGATCATACTAAATGGTGGAGCAGGCTGGAGGGGCCAAATGGCCTACTCCTGCTCCTATTTCTTATGTTCTTATATATACAGGTACACTCACACACACATACACACAAATATACACACACACACACATACACACAAATATATACACACACACATACACACAAATATATACACACACACACACACACACATATACACACACGTATATACACACACACATACACACATACCTGCAGGCAAACCTGGGGGAATCCATGTAACCAGGCAGCTGATCTTACAGCACCGAGTGAGATATAAATATCCAGTTTGTAAATGACGGGAAATAGGAGAATAAGCAAATACAATAATTAGAAATTCGCGCGTTGAATGCTCCCAATTAGCTTGCCAGGTCAACCGTATAAGCGCAAATAATGGAGTCACCTGGTCTACCCGCCTTGACCCACAGGACGGAAAGTTCACGAACTGTAAGTCTTCACACATCCATCTGCATACCCACCCATACACAGAGGCAGCTAAAATGGAAAGAAGATTGGTGTTTAGGCACACGAGCGGTTAAATAGATTGAGCAAAGGAAGCTGAATTGGTGGAGTGGAGGTAACGAAATCGTTTTTTGGGTATAGGACATACACTTGGAGTCTGCGCAGAGACATTCCCAGACGCAAAGAACTAGATGAGTGATAAGCAGGGGCAAAACTTGTGGAGCTGAGAAGGCAAATTGAAGAGGTTGTCCATACACTAAACAAAGACAGCGGGCGCACATACATTGCACATATATAGAAACAGCCAGACATTTAATAGACGCACACATTTTTGACAATCACAAGTGACTTTCCAAAAATATGCACCACTTCCATAATTCTAAGGACATATATGTGTGACATATTATGTACCTATCTGTCCACGTTATTATCCAGTAATGCATGTTTCTATTTACACATGCTAGCACCTATCGAAATGACATACAGCTAATGTGTGCCTTAGACCTGCCTAAATAGGTACTATTTCAAAACACGACTACATAAAATGGAACTATTAGAGCCCTGAACCCAATGCACTGGCAGCGTAAGTGCTGAAATGTACTGTAATGTTTAACACTTCAATTTGTTGATGTATTATGCATTATCTAACATGACTCCTGCAATATGGACGTGGCCGTTTCTGTACATGCAGTTTCGAGTTCCCGTTTGATATCTGAATTAAATATGTGACTGCAGACTGCTGTGAATTTGTTCTTTCCGTAAAATTAAGCGTATGAAGAATGAGTTATTTAATTATTATTTTACCGTAACTTATTATGAGACCAGGCGGGCGATATTGTCACATTTTGGAAGATTGTCACCAAGTAGTTAAGACTAATCCAGAGACACCGTTCATAATTTGTAAACTGATCTATGGATAGTAGTCTGAATATATATTCGTGGAAACACGTCGACTGCACAGCAACTAAAAACATAAAAAGGTTATTACTTATCAATAAATTGCATCAGGTTTTGGATGCACTTATAATAAAAAATACTTCACTATTCAGCTGGTCAGTGTATAGATCTATGTTTAAATTATATAGCGCTCGCTTCCTATCTATATGTTGAGGCTCACGCGCACGGGTACACACCTACATATCGCTATGTAGATAGACTAAAACAAAATGATCTGGTGAATTTCAACAATCAAAGAATTTATTATACTCCAAAGTTTAAATATAGTTATCTTTTAACTTAAAAATTGGGTTGGTAGAAGTCCCATATAATTTCGCGCTGCTTCAATGTGATTAAATATTTTTGAATTCATTATTATATTTATGAAATTGAAATTAAAATGGGAGAAATGGCACTCGTTTATTTTAATTATTTTACAGCAACGGCCGATAGCTGTTGTGTGTGTGATTCGCATACGATTAATATCAGGAGCCGAAGTTACAACCATCTAATCAAAACAATCAGGAAACTTGGCAATTAATGATGAACCGATGTACTAATCATTATATCACCCTGCTGAGAATGTCAATGGAATGATGATGTTATATCGGTTATGACCGCAAATACGGATCTGACAATAACATTTATAGTCACCACTTGGAAATGGTCCAGTGTTCACAAACTAATCTTCAATTACACACAAGCGAAATGAATTAAAGGAAAAACGGCCTGTCTTTGAGGAGCACTAGCAGTTACAGAAATATGAATCCCACAGTTTAAACTACAATCTACAAAGACCTGTTTAATTCCACCTAATCCACAAAAAGAATGAGAAGTTTTAAAACGTTCTGAAGATGTCTCAAACAGAGCGAATATTCTGTCAATTTTCTTCGTGTAAATGAAGATGAATTAATTAATCTGTTGTTGCCGCCTTTGCATGTCTGGGACTCACAATCATCCTGGAAAGGCCATGATCCCATCTGCCTATGACAACAAATCAAAGTTCAAACGGGCGGCTTATGTGGCAGTTGATCCTGTATCATAGTCTTTCGTGATCCTTCAATTACTATTTAATAGAATTACAGTTTTAAATCCAAATAGTCTTAAAGAATGTTTTTATCAGTAAAGAGTGAGCATAACAGCGAAACAAGAACCGAATGTATCGTGTAGTGGAGTGAAAGAAATCTACTGACAGCTCACACAGCTCCTGACGTCCAATGCTCACATTTATTACCGCACGTTTTGCTATGTTAATTACTTGGCTTCAATCAACCCATACTTTGTAAAAAAAATGCTATTCGTTTCTTAACGATATGTAATCGTTTTTGAATAAAGGTGCTTCTGCGATTTACACAGAACAGGTGCAACGCTGGTGTCCACAGAAGAAAATTCTAGATTCCTGAAGTGTGATTTTTTAAATGTCCTGAATTTTCACTCACAGAATCACATCGTTTAAGAAATTCAGAACTTCTCTAAAAACATGTAAAATATTCACCACTTGAGGATTAGACCGGGAAAGACCGGGATAAGACGGCAAACATTAAGCAATTAAAAGTATAGAGCGCTGGCGCGGACGCCAGCTGAGAAGTAGGTTAGAGTTGGAATTAAGGAAGTGACACCACTTCTGACAAACTGAACTTTTCTTTTGGCACTATATTACATCCCACTAAATAGTATTTTTATTTTTTATTCAAACGCTGATTTAGAGGGGAAGTTACGGAGTCTTGGGGTATCACGAATAGTTTTAGCTATCAGTGTCTCACGCATTTTTAAATTGAATAGCTAAAAGCCCAAACTCCCAGCGATGTAATACGAATATTAGGTAAGCTGGACAAATACGATCGATTAATGTGAATTTCAAGTTGCATTTAATGTGAATCTAAAGCTATATGAAAGAGTTTATTCCAATAACACAAGGTAATTTAGTTCTGAAATAAAACAAATGAAAGGTCACTCGTAAATTGCTTCCTTAGACATTAAAGGAGATTCCATTGCCCCCACCTGAATTCCTTAATGTGAACAACCCGCATTTCAATAAAAAAATACCAGAATATGTAGAGTTCTAATGTCCGCCGGCAAGGCACCAGACAGATGTGGGACTTTCTTGGTACCTCGCCATCCTCCCTTTTCAATAACTGAGCGGTCTTATTTCACTCATTGCTCACGCCACAACCATATACCGACTAAGTCAATGTAAATAAAATAATCTAATGCAAAGTTTCATTGTGGCAACCTTTTATTAATTATTATCCATAAGCATACAAAAATGATAATTTATAAAGTAAACATTGCACTAGGGTAGGACAAAAAATGAGGTGTTGTTTAGGAGCAAGGTTATGGGACTATATCCTACCTTTATGTTTCTCCCCGTTCTCCTAGGCAATCTCTGACTGTCCGCCTTTTTTTGAAATCAGTCCGAGTGCAGCACAGTGCTGGAACAAGAACTGCATGAATACACACGAATAAAAAAAAACTTCTGCTCTGCTAAACAGCCAAATCAGTCTAAGATCAGACCAGGCCACGTCCATAGCTGAACTATTTTTTTTCCTTGGGGCCACCGCATTATAGCCTGCCTGAATGCAAGCTGAATTCATCTCAGTAAATAAATTAATCTCCCATTAATCGATGTGACCATGAGGGCCATTAGTTTCTGAACACCAAAATAATGTGTATGTATATATTTGTTTGACATTAATTCTGCTTGTATGTGAGGTTTGTGTATTTTTGTGGACTACTTGGTATAAACCAGCACTGGGGACCTAGAGTAAATCCGCTCTCGTATATGTAGAAAATGCCCACGTTGTAGTCTTTTTGAAACATCCTTTTAATGGCATGTCATATTTAACGGCTTCATGGCCCAAACTGTGTACTTGGGTACAGATAGACAGCAGCTGTAATGCCCTCACTGCTTCTTGTGTGATTCGGTGCATTTGGCATATTAGCGCCCGAGTGGAATATCAAAGTCAAATACAGCCCATGCCATCTGTTTGACTTGTATCTCACGCCGGAGGCTTGAGCATTGATGAATAAATGCTCATCGGCTTTAGATTAATTTCATCTTAATCAACAGCTAGGCTTGTCATGGATAATAAACTAATGGAGGTCTGAAGAAGACCCATCGATAATAATCGGTAATGGGGAACCAGAGGTAAGCTGCCCTGGCTTGGTGTTTGTGATAGGCCATATCTTTCCGGGGCAGAAGGATTTAGCGAGTCAGAAAGCTTAAATTCAGATTTTCAGAGATTTACGTCTCAATCTACTACCCAAGAACAAAACAAATCCCAAATCAGTAGACCTCCTCTATCAAAATGCCAATTTCTTAAATAAAGCGCCCTAAGATTCCTATTGAAAAAAATATTTTTTAAAAGACATATATTGCCAACGCTACCACTTTAAAGCTACAGACCATTATTTCAAGGAGATTTCACTAATAAGTGTATGTTATCTCTCCTTGCCTGACACGATTTGTTCTGGCAGCTGAGCTCAGCTCACTCTTTGAAAGTAACACGCTGAGAGAGCGCATGCTCGCGGCCTCTCCGCGGAGCCGCACGCTGCTTCCTTCCTGCAGTCCCAGGTCCAGGACTATTCCGGTTCCGCGTTTTACTCTTTCTCTCTCTGTCCTCAATCAACAAAATCTCCCCGACATTTGTGCAGGATTTCAAGCAGAAGATACAGTCAGTTTTGTATGGCTTTTTTTGTCCCCCCCCCCCCGCCCCGCCCCCCACCCCGTGTAGTATATTCAATGCAAAAGAAAACTGCCGGAGGTTCAAATCTGAATCAGTTGAAAAAGTGTTTATATAGATTTCTAATTTGTATTTCATCATGAATAATATTCACATCTGCACATATATTACAATTCCAACCTTTTAAAACAACAGTACTTGTCCAACCAAGTATTATTACAGAGCAACAAACGTGGAAACCCCTTTAAATGATGCATGCACCTATCTATACTGCAGGAGCTGTCCCAATGTACTTGACTGGTTTGACTTGGGGATTATCCAAACACTTAGAACTGCATCCCTTTGGTAAATTACACTTTGTTGTGTTCAAAATAAAATTGTAAAAAAAAAAATTCAGCACATATAACGAAGACGATATAAAATCCCAAACTTTAGAAACACAATATGGCATTTTTAAAAAATTATTTAATCAAAAGATCGTTTCACTTTTTAAGTGTGTTTCTACCCAGATGAGTTTCCATAGAAAATCCTTGTAGAAATAGAGATCCGCTGTGGAAAGATTGTGTTCCTCGCACACAAAAAAAACAACAGTTCAAAAAGATTCAATAATCACCCAGCAGCGCGTAGCGAAACACATCGCTGCCAAGTTGTTAAAAAGGTTGGAGTGAACGCATTAACTTTACATGAAAAAAAGAAATAATCGCTCATCAAGGCTAATAGTTCTTTGTTTTCAGTCGCAGTTATAATAATAAAAATAAATAATAATTACAATCAGTACAACATGAGAAAAACAGAAATCCACTCCAGTCATGGTTAAGGTAACAAGGAAACAGTGCGCCCGAGCTCGCCCCCAGTAACAAGGAAACAGTGCGCCCGAGCTCGCCCCCAGTAACAAGGAAACAGTGCGCCCGAGCTCGCCCCCAGTAACAAGGAAACAGTGCGCCCGAGCTCGCCCCCAGTAACAAGGAAACAGTGCGCCCGAGCTCGCCCCCAGTAAAGATTCATACCCTTGGAAAGTTTGGAAAGCATCTTGATTTAGTACCTTCCATTGCTTTTGTGTCTGTGTGTTTTAGTGAGATTTATTGCAATTTTATCTATCTATTTATACAATATATATGTATGTATATACCTGGATACATAATGAGATTAATCAATGTTTATATCTCGAGGAAAGTGCAAAAACTTTCAATCGTTTTGGTCGTGCTTGTTAGTTTCTGCAGTTAGCAGTTGGATCTCATTTAAATCTCGTTTTAGTTGCCAGAAAACACGTCACGGAATTTCTCAATCAGTTATCCAAAGCACACAGGGATAGATTTCAAAAACTTCACAAGTGAAAACAAGTTCAGGGCTCAGTTCTATTTTTAATTCACGCTTGAATTAACAGCTCGGGGCAATGAACGACATTAGTGCAAAGGTGCTGGCGGTGGACTGTTAGTCATGCAAATAAAGACTTCTTTCAACACTTTACAATGAACTTAAGATTCACGGGGAGGAGCTGTAATATGATTAGCTGATTAAACGGCGAGTCCTCGTATTTACTGTTTGCATTTGCCGCCATAAATATGAGGAAGTTAGTGTCTCAAACCCAATTTCTTGTACAATTAGTCTATCACTCGCTGCAAACATGTTCCTCGGAATGTGGTTACCGTGTGAAATAGCCCACTTAAATAAAACGCAAGTACAGTTTTTTTTCTGATCATTGAAACCACTTTCAAAAATGCGTGATGTTTGGTTAACATTTTCAAATTAAAAAAAAACATTTTTTTTTCAAAATCCAGAATGAAAAGATAAAAGCCCTCAATACGTATTCCTTTTCACATAGGCATTCCCCGTGAACTCCGTGCCTCGTGTTATAGATTCTGTGGACAAGTATGTTGAACCATTCAAAGTAACTTTGCAGAGAAAGACACAATAAGCCACCAGGTATAGGAAAACGGAATACTATATTTTGATTTAGAAAGTTTTTTTTTACATATAGATAAACACGCAGTTGAAGAAACAGTGACTAGTAAGCGCCCTACATGAACTCGGGAGATATAATAGAACTTCGTACTTGCTGAAGATACTCAAAATAGCACTTTGCATAAAATTACATCGCACTAGATTTATCTAGCTGGATATCACCCCCACCCTCCCCACTTTCTTAAGAACCTAGTACTTTCGTCAGACGTTGGACACAATATGCAAGAACACTGAGTCTGTGATCGAGATAGATAGAGAAAGAAAGAGAGAGGGAAAAAAGAGCAATATCATATACAGGCATTTCTACACATATATTACAAACTGGGAGGATGATCGCGTCGTTAGATATACATAATTCATATAAAATTTTGAAATAAAAAATAAAAATCTGTTACAGTCATAACTATTCTTCCACATAACCAGTACCCACACAGGCAGTAACAGAAGTGTAGAAAAAGGTGCTTACGAAAAATGATTGTCTGCGGAACAGAAAAACGATTGCAGCTTGGCTTCGGGGGTCTGACCAGCACTCGGACTATAGAGAGCAACAAAGGCGACGAAGATTCTCTCATTCCCTCTTCATTGCAGTTCCTTGTAAAAAATATTAACGTAGATTATTATTTCCCCAGATATAAAATGCATCATGCAAGTCGGGTGCCTCCATGGAAAGCGCTGGATCAGACGTGCTTGTCCTAGATTTGTTTGTTTTTTGAACTGTCACTTTTTTTTTCTTCTCGAATGTGTTTTTGTTTCTCTCTTTTTAAAAATTTTCATTAAATGTCTTTTTGTTTTAAATCTCAGGTCCATATTCCTTTGTGAATGTATTAAGAGTTTGTTTTGTATCATACATCACATTCACTGTCGCTGGAGGTTACCGATAGGATGGATGTGGCCGTCTCGGCTCGCTCTGTCATGCTCGACACGCTGGTAGTAGGGCTGGCGGCTGTGGACGGAGATTCCGCCGCACTGTGAGCAGTGCAGCCCGGCTCCGATAGCGTACAAACCCCGCTCTGTCCTACTGCCTGATGCTGCAGCCTGTCCGGGACAAACAACAAGGAGGGAGGGGGAAGTGGGGGGACAAATAAAAAGAACACAATCAGTAAATATTCCTCATGGGTCCATATTTTTGCAGAGCAAGAAATCCAAAGCATAAAGTTATTGAAAATCACTTTAAACCTTGTGCTGATATAAATCTAAATATCTTTCAATTTACTATATCTTTTCTAAAATTATATTCACTAGTGGTTCCACAGGCATCAATAATTTAAAAAAAAACACAATACACTAAAATGTTATTATTTAGAATTTGGTTGAAGCTTCCATATCAGATCCGACCACTGAATTGCTATGTTGCAATTTGTTTGTCAGTTTCAGTTAACATAATGTTCAAAAACTGACCAAATCGAGATGTATTTAGTTGCAAACAATTGCACTCTCTTGTGTTTTAAAGGTTAGCGTGCGTTTCATTGTATCGCTGCTTAGGAAAGTGTTTCTCGAAAGATAAGTTTTAATACGGTCTTACATGTGTTTATAATCGCAAGCCGCTTGCTTAAATGATGTTTCAAGTTATGCCCACATTCCGTATTTAAGCTGTACTCTTTCAGTAATTAATATTTATAATGTCAACTTGAAATGTTATGGGGGACTTTGAAGGTTAGCAAATATGTTTATTTTGGATTTAGAGATATTGCTATAGTCTTCAAAGCAAATAGTGTCCTGGATTGGTTTGAATGTCCGCCTTCTTTGTTTTTCTGGAAGAGTTAATATATATTTAAAATATTGAGATGAGTTCCCAATAACTTTTAAGAAGCAGAAAGTAGTATTACCATCTCATTGGCACATATATTTCAGTCCAAAACCAGGACGCCCGTTGTCCTGGACTGGGATGGCAACGTATCTCATGTGGGATTTCTCATTCCACGGTGTAAAACGTACTGTGTTTTTAAATCTTTCACACGAGTGCTGTTCTTGTTTATCTTTATTTATCTCATTTCAAATGTGTTTATTTTAATTTGAGTGCAAGCAATCGTTGGCTTGTGTATCTGTTTACTTAAGTTAGAAATTACCGCATTCTCCCGAAAGTTACACATTCACAGTCTCTGATAGTTTGATCTCTCCTGACTATAAATTAAATTACTGCATAAAACCACATGGATGAGGGGCTATTATTTGTCCATTGGCATCAGTAGCAAACTTAAAATATGTTTCTAAATCAAAAACATTTAACTTATTTGTGTTGGATTTGATCCAAATGTTTAAATCGTGTTATATTTCACTATAGGAACATAAGTATCGTTTTCTTTATTGGTTTACAGTAAATTTTACAACTAATTACGGACTGTCTTTAAAAACAGCCCTTACTCGAGTAGGCATTATTTTACTAAAGCCTTTAATAGTTTATATTTTCATAAAATTGCAGTTGCTAGTTATAATATTTTTGCTGTTAAACCTGGGGCATCAGTGTAGTTAGTTGTGATCTTGTTTTACAACTGATAATTGCATTATTTAACTAAACCCGTCTCGTCACTTATTCCCAATTCTGACTATTAAACTGTGATTTTGTTCATTTGCTGAACTGCTTAAAAAGTTTGCCTTCTGATTCCATTTTGCTCCAGCTATTACCCAGGATGAACATAATATTATTTTATTTTAAATTAAAAAAAATCGCTGTGTATTTTAAAAATAGCATTTCTCTTATGGCTTTGTTTACTGTGTTTTAATAAAGACGTGCTGGGTCCCTGAAACATTAGTTAGATGTTAATTTGTCTAGCTGGAGAGAAGGAACCTGGAATAAAACAACGAACCTGTTTTTGGCGGCTGCCGCTCTGTCTCTCTGCCTACGGTTTTTAAACCAATTCCCCACTTGTGTCGGGGTCAGGCCGGTTGCCTGGGCCAGTTCCCTTTTTTTGGAAGGGTTTGGGTATGGGTCCTGCAAGTACCACTCTCGTAACAAGCTGCGTGTCCTCTCCTTGAAACAGTGGGTTTTTTGCTCGCCGTCCCAGATGGTCCGGGGCAGGGGGAACTTCTTGCGGACGCGGTACTTATCGACCGGCCCCAGGGGGCGACCCCTTAACTTCTCGGCCTCCTGGTAGTGCGCTTCGAGCCACATCGCCTGCAGCTTGCCGTGGGACTCCTTGGTGAACTTGTGGTTCTCCAGGATGTGATACAAGTCTCGGAAGTTGCCCGTGTGGAAGGCCACTACGGCACGGGCTCTGAGGATCGATTCGTGTTTGTTGATCGCCTCGCATGCCCCCGGTGCCACAGGTAAAGACCAGAGAAACCGTCCCAATCTCTCGATGTCTCCCGTCTCCTCCAGCGTCTCGCAAACGCTGGCCACTTGTTCCGGAGTGAAATTGATGGTCGGTAGCTGGAACATTGACAACTCTTCTTGGGGCCGGGAGCTGGCTAAGAGGAGAAAAGCGCGCTCGGCTGAGTTTGGTAGGAAAGGAAGGGCGCTGCAAAGCTCGAGCTGGGACCTGAACACCATGGACTGACCTGATGATTTTAAAAAACACAAAAACGTGTCAGATGCAACGAAATCGACTAATGTCACACTCCCTCATATTATATCCCCAAAATACTGTGTGGAGCGCTGATTTTTTTTCCGCTTTTTCTATTGGTCTTGGCGGTGTCGTTGTACCGTTGCCATGGCGCCGCTGTCAATCACTGTCAAGCGTGCCAATCAACCAGCAGAACGTAGAGGCTTTCACCACTTTCGGGCTGCGTGGGGGTTATCTGAAATAAATCTCAACATCGCCCACCTACCTCTCGAAAAGTTCAAATGTGAAAGCCTCGGCGCACATATTTGCTGAATGGGATGAGTAATTAGAGGGTGGAAATATTATCGCGATCTTAACGAGCCTCGTTAAGGCTACAAGATAGGGGGAAAGTAAATGGGACAGCCTAAAACACACGCTGGAAGAGAGGGCTCCTCACTGAGACAGTTTACACATGACTTGCACGTAGTTTCACTTCATTCTGCGGGTATGAGCATTAATAGTGCTGGGGAATAAAAGAAAAAATGAGATCATTAGACCCATCCTCATGTCATGGCTCTGTCTGTAGAAGGAGATTCTTTAATCTGCCTTTAGCACTGCGCTTTCTACGTGCTCATAACTCTTTTTAATTAATGGCACAACTGCCAACCCGAAGCCCGGTTTAACTGGATCAGGCAATGATAATACTGTACATTGTTATGGCATTGAGTGTGGATCATTGCAGTTTGAGTTAAGGACTTCGCGCAGATAGGGCTATTTGGGAATCTATGGACCGGATGTGGATAGTCCGCAGGTAGAAGTTATATACTGCATTAGAAAACTCTTTCATTTTGAATCTTGAAGTTGCTGGAATCATGCTTTGTGTTTTTAATGCTATTTATTCGATCGGTACTGGCGCCAGGAGTTCGACTGGCCGTTGCTACCGCGCAACTATATTTTACGATTAGGTATGTTTGCCTTTAAGAAGGGTTTAATCAGCATCTTGAGCTGGTAGCTCTTTTGTTTGGCTTCTGTAACTATGGAAGTGTGATTTACAAAGATTTGTACGGGTCATGGATGTCTTTCCAGCCTTACTGTGTATATTTAGACAGGACTTTGCTTGGTGTTAAAAAGTGTATATTTTGAATGGGTTCACACACAGTAGCGAACAATACGGACATTGTACCGGATTGTACAACGCGTATTGAAACGCAGCATCCAGACTTCAACTAATCTGCCCTCAATAAAGCTGAAATAATTATCCTAAGCCGCCTTTCTACGGGGGGAAAAAAATCATTGAGGAATTCAAAACTTTTTTTTTAGCTCTCTTCCACATTCCAATGCAGATCGGAGGAAACGCGAGGTGTACGGTTATGAGCCCAATCTGCTTTCCAAACTCCAATGAAAAAAGATATTGCAATTAAAAGGGGAAACAGAGAGCGAATTTGCCTTGCACAAAGATAATAACGCTAATGGGTGGTATGGGTTCTTTAGTGGACTGCAAACTGTTTGCGCTCCTGTCATAGCGCACTCCGCATGAAGTAATTCCAAGTGGCACATGAATAGGTCCAGTTGGGAAGGTTGTTCAACTGGAAACAGCGATGCTGTATTACACATTCGCTGGAGATTTCTATTAAAAAGTATCATCAACGCCCATTTAAATACCCTAAATTGTTTCATTCAGAGAAAACACAAGAGGAGAGGCGAGCTTCTCGGAGCATAATCTCTACTTTTATAATCACTTTAATTTTCGTTCATTGCTTCACAAAACAAAGGGAAAAAAAGGAAGTTTGGGGAAATGTTTCTAACATGCTGAATTATTATCCCTGTAGATTAACCCTGTGAGGTCCTCGGTAATCCGTACTTATTTATTTATTTATTTGTTTCAGGCGTGTAGGGAGCTTCAGATTTTCCGCCCGCTAAAGGAGAGCACCTTAAAAAGAAGGATTCGTTGTAAATTGTATCATTACAGTCTTACGAGCAACCAGCAATGTATCTGAGCATAAATCGGTTTTAATGGTAGGTGGTTAACATTTATCTTCTGTTCTGCGCAAAAAAATCGAAAAGGTGGAAATGTACATTAAATTCTCTCAGTCTCTCTCTATAAAATATATACATATGCAGGTGCTAAGAATAAAAGCAACGATGTACGTGGTTGTCAGAGCCTGTTCGAGCCACATTCACATAGTAAAGCTACAAGCACATAATTATTCGTCCAATCTTTGTGCGAAGAGTACAGGGTGTAAATGGCCTTTTAATGACGGCAGCTGGCCGCTGCTGTTTGCAGCAATGACCGTCAATGAAACGGCTTCATTCAAAGCTCTGAGCCCTGTCCGGCTCACGTAACTGTAACCTCCCAAAAAGAAAGCAACATAAAAGTTTCACAATTATTAAGAAACGCAGCAATTAGACAAAGTGACAAATCAGCATCCAAAAGGGTGTACGAGCGGTGAAAAGGTCCTGGACTCTTTCCCCGGAGAAGCCTTTCATGCTCCTGTAAGTTTCTGTTCTATTAGAATTATTTCAGTTTTTGTTGCGGTCACTGTGTCTTACTGCTTTGCACTTTGCATAACGTATGATTAAAGTTGAATTGTGAATGTTCGCAAACCATTTTCAGCAAGGTAATAACTAGTTAACATGGAACGTTAAAGTCCAGCGTTGCTTGATCAACCGTGAAAGTTTACACAGCTAAAGGAACGGAAGTGCGGGTATCTCAATATAATTTTGAATCTATGTCTTTAAAATAACTATTTCATGAGTTAAAACAGTTCAGTCGGATGACATAACTTAGAATGTGTTGAACAATAATAACATTGTGATAAAGATTGAACTTCTATTTTGTTCTCTCTTTCACTGATCCAATTGTATTGCCTTCGGAGATTGTTAGTTACCTCATGCAAGGTGGGGAATTGGCTTATTCATTATTTATTATTTTTGGTATTGTTAAGTCACCATTGTCGGTATTGATGTAGCAAGTACGATTCGACCCTTTACTTTCGCTTTTGTTCAGTTTTGTTTGGTGTTACTTGTTAAATTTCCAATTTGTTTTGTATCCTCTGCTACTGTTTCCTTTACTCTTTCCTCCTGCATTGACCTTGTCTCTTTAAGGTGGCTGGTTAAATGTGAGCTCCGCTGGGCCTGTGTCGCCTGACGCTATATTCACTGCCAAGACGGGGCGCAAACAGCTCAGATTTATCCACTGCCAGCACAGTCTGCCCTTAATCCTCGGTGCTGAAACGAATTACTTGTATGATTTTATTTAGTTTTGCTTGCAATATTGATTGTATTGTATCTGATACATTCATATTAGCCGCATCGTGGATTAGCTGTTTGAATTAACTGTATGTGTGCTATTTGGTTATAAACAATGCCTTTAGACTTAAAGCTATATTGTTCCCCTTTAGTGCCCTGGCTTTATCAATTTCACAGATAAATCAGGGTCACGTTTGCACTTTAGATAGTTTAAAAGCAACAGCTAAATAATAACTCGCTGAAAGGCAATTACAATTATTTGAAAATGAAAATGGAAACAATTGGGGAAAATTTGAATCCCTCTAAAAATAAATATCAATATACCTGAAATATACTGCAGAAAATGGTAGCACAACTTAAATATATGTTAAAACTAAAAGCATAGATGATACTGATCAATTGGCGCTATTAAATATTTATTTAAATAATGTTTAACATACAGAACTGCGTTTTATTAATACTTATTTCACGTAACCGGGAAACATGTAACCCATTTAAATGCATTACATATGTTTGTTCTTTCAGTCCGTGTATCTTTTCTACGTATAAGGTAGTAAACGTTAAAAGGTAGAGGTATTAATAGCATAGTGTAACTCATTGAAAGGTAAGCAATACGTTCATAAAAGCGGGGTCTATAAAATGCAGCAATTTATTATGAAGTGTAGACTTTTCTCCCCTCCCAGCTCACTCTGCGCCAGTATTATTGTGATTCCAGTAAGATTCAACAGATAATGGATTAACATAAAATGTAATAGATAATTTTCCTTAATTTGAGCGGAATAAGTTTCAATTTGAAGTCGCTCTCGCCAAACTGAAGTGAATAGAAAGGCTGCAAAGTTTTAACCCCATAACTGCACAACTATTCAAACTTGACTAACCCGTTTCCTATCAACGTGACATACTTGAAGGACGTGTATATGAACATTACAAACGTGTTCGCCTTCTCAAAGTTTCGCACTGAAAAAAGTAGTAATAGTTGGAACAATTATCCGGCCAATTTATTTAGCGAACAGGTTGGAAAGAATGAGTGACTTGCTCGGTAAAACTTCAAAAAAAATATTGCGGAGATATTTACGCTTTGAATTTTAATATGTTGATAGTCTATTCTTGATATTTAAGAACGTAAACACGGAAATAATAAGTAGATAAAAGGAAAGATTTACTCTTGCAGTTTCAACAACTGTGTTTACAATCGACTGGTCTTTTCCCACCTCAGAGTTGGATGGACAATTTGTAGCGAGAAAGGCGACAGGTATCAAAATGTTGAAAAACTTCCTACTCTGTTAGTAGGGACATTTGAAATTTCTTGCCAGTCAGTTTCCTTGTGGCGCTCATTAAGTATACATTCTGCAAGGGACAGAGTGTTACAGGAGGACTGTCCAAACAGGAGATTTGCACGCCTTGTTAGCGATATTTAATGAGGTCGCCCCATAGACAAGAAATAAAGGCGCCTTACCGTAGATTTACCTTATGTCAACTCGTTACTTCTAATGAATTGAACAAAGATGTGAGTCCAAGCCCAGCAAACTTAGCAGTTTTTTTGTGGTGATGGGGGTGGGGGTGGTTGGGGGTGAAGTTGTTGGGAGGAGGAGGGAGAGAAGGGTAAATGCCGGGCTTCCTGCTACCGCGTTATGTGTGTATGTGTCAAAACGAATTAGTTACAGGAATAAAAGCACTGAATCCAGTTCAACACAATATAATATCATATGGTGCTATCATGGCTCATTGGTCAGTCGGCTTGACATTTCAATCTGCTTTAGTCAAAAAAAGTTGACTTAACTGCCTCTATATAATCGGTCCCTCGAGCTGCCCAAAGCAGATGCCCCTCCTGATTTCTCCCGAATAAAACGCTCGATTGCTATCAAATTCAGGTAACCTTTCGATTGCCAATTGCTTGCTTTTGGCGTATGGCATTGTGCCTTTCCCCCCCACTGGGTTAGCACTTAAAAATCAATTAGTCTTTTGAAATCTTAAAGTAAATTATTCGAAACAAATGTATAGTGCTCCCCCGAGGGAGAGCGGAGCGAGGATAAAAGGTTTCTTTTTATGTTGTTTTATTCCAAAAGCCTCTGACAGATGATGAAAGAACAATTTGCCAAATCAGTTCCAGTTTCACTCGCTGAGCGCCTTCATTAATTTGTGCGTGTGAGAACTAGCTCCTTACAGTAAGAAAATAATGCTGCCGGAACTTTCCACGCCGGCGATGATTACTTTATTTGGATTATGGACAGCTTGTTATAGATAAACGGGAGCTATACAATCCCAGCTCAGCAATCACCATCCCCCATACTATCGAACACTCCACACTATAGACTAATTCTAATCCATTAGCCTGGCCTGCAGCAGATACATTGATTTCCATCGCCCGCATTGCACTCAACAGATGAGTCAGTCAAGCGCGCAAGGTTTTAACGTTGGAGGATTATCACGCCACTTCACTAAATAATAATATTAATACTAATAAACTCATGACAAAACAGGATCTCTTAATGTGCGCCGGCTTTCAAACTTATACTATCCTTCTCCAAAAGATCTAGTTGTTAATTTTATAAGTTGTTCAAAGTAAATGCGCATGTTTTCGCTGCAGTCGCATAATATTTTATTTGACCATTAATTGACATCCCCCCCCCACACACACACACACACACACACAAGTGGTAAGGACCATGTAGGGTCCTTCTATCACTTGAGAAATGGGGGGGGGGGAGTTTATTCAGTGTGAATATAGGAGCATTTATATTATAATTTCCGACCCCTGTCGCTAATCAACCACGTCACTCACTTACCATTATTTTTCCTTTAGTTGTATTTATTACAATCAATATCTTCTTCATAATTAATGTCAAATGAATTGTTTATTACACAGATTTATTTGCGACTGTAAAGGAAACCGCGCCGTTAACAAAATGTAATTATAGCACTGCATGCTCTTTTTGATAAAGTTTCCTTGTAAACTTTAAACTTTGTGGCGCGCTATTGGTCTCGGTTCCACGTTAGAGGGAAAGGGCCTCTCTGAATAAAACGCATTCGGTTAGCTGTTGTTACTATTTGAATGTGAGCAGATCGATGTCATAATGCTTTATTGTTATGGTTACAGCCATTGTTTAGTTACACATGCCAATTAGGAATCAAAAGTCTAGGTGACAGCATAGAATTAAAATCATAACAACAGTCTTTTCCATTTCTTTTCCGATGCACGGGCTAGATTACTTTCAAAAGGTAGTGGGGACGAGTGTGTTGCGTAAAAGCGGGCGGGATGATGGGTTACTTTTATTTAAAAGTCAAATAAAACATACGTGAGCTCACTCAGTTTCAGGATTTTCCTCCAGTGATTATTATTCACCTGAACTCAGGTAGAAGTAGTGTCAATCCACCGTAAATAATACTTGTATGCAATTCGAAAAGAGAAATGGCCTGTAAAAATAGTGACAGAAATTTAGAGAAATGATAGCTCACTGTTCTTTCTGTCAATATAAGTGTTTTTTTTTACCAGACAATGGATTATTGAAACTGCGTGTTTCGTTTACAATAGTTGCCAAGTTTATATATGACGAATTATGACAAGTATCGAGTTAATTATATTCTATCTTACACACCAACAGTATTCTGGCAACAAATGTTCATCACTTACCATTGCATTCTTGTGTAAATTAGTAGTCCGTATACCGATATGATAAAAACTCAGGATAAACTGTTGTCCAATCATCACTAAATATGCTGTACGAGGGAGCAAACTATTGCTGTCACGCTGCCGACGTGATTTAACCAGAATCTATATGCTATATATCCTGTGCGATAATGCCTAAACACGATCGTAGATGTGAATGCCGGTCAGCTCAATGAATCGTCGCCTTTAACTGTTTGCATGTTAGTTACGTAACAGGCTTGGCTAGTTCCAATAGCTGTGGGTACATTCAAGTCAAAAAATATTGTGAAGATTATTTTTAACGGGTAACTTTTGGGTCAGGAGCGACTTCATTTTGCGAACTAATAGCCTTGTATGTAAACAGTTATATACCCAAGGTTCTGCGTGATTTGTTTTGTTTTGTTTTATTCAGTGTGCACATTCTGTCCGCACACTAAAGAATGAAGTACTTTTCAAATCAGTCAGAAGCTACAGGTCACAGGGAAGCCACGTTTAGTAATCACCAATATCACTACTACTTGATAATGCTGCGACTATATTTTCCTCTTCTTGCAGTTCGCCTTTTTTCATCGCCAGCACAAAAACAAAATAGACAATACACTTGAAAAATAAAGTACCAGTGTGATCAACAAGTTTGAGTGTGTACAGCTCTGGCGTTACCCTGAATATTTGCTGAAAGCACACCATGTTTCAGTTACCTAATAACATATGATCAGTGTTATATACAAAACTGGTGCCGAGTACCTGTTGGGCATGCTAAGTGTTACGAGTTGTTACAGGTTTGAAGTTCGAACCTATTATGTAAAGTGCGAAAATATGCTTCGATTAATTATTTGAGAAAGGAAATAGAATTTAGCAACACGTTCCCCACTCTTCACAGACAAGGAAGTTCCATTTTAGTAATCCCGCTTGCTCATTTGTTTAAAGTCTTTGTCGTTTAGGACTCGAATTTACAACACTTAAAGAATAGCACACATCTATTTGTTCACCTGTACAACGGGTGCATGACACTCTGAAGCATCGGGCCTTCAGCACGCCCGGACATTTGCGATAGATTTTATGCAAACACGTTTGGACATATATTTAACTTTGCAATAAGAAGATAAATTCGCGTTCTGAAGGTGCGGTGCATACATAATGCGTTCACTGAAATCGCCTTCCTTTTACAAATTACAGTATAATTGTCAGCTGGAATCAAATGGCGGAAACTGCTATCAGGCTAGTTTGTTGAAAAGGTGAGTGTATATATGCGGCACTGAATGCACTTTACCTTGTTACCGTTTAGGTAAAGTACGTTTCTGTTCGCGTTGACAGATTTAGGCATACAATGATGTCTATTCATTTATCTTACTATATCTCTATCTTTCTATCATATGAACATCAGTTATCTCTTGTGTGTTAACGTGGATCACAAACAAAAAGTATTGCTCAATCATTAACAACATTCTGTTGTATTACATTACATAGAATTACATGGAATATGCAGCACAGAAACAGGCAATTCGGCCCAACTACTCTGTGCTGGTGTTTATACCCCACAGGAGTCTCCTCCCATTCTATCTACCTCATCTCAGCCTTTCAGCATATCTTTCTATTCCCTTTTCTCTCATGTACTGGTCTAGTTACATTACAACAGTGACTACACTTCAAAAAAGCACTTCATTGGCTGTAAAGCGCTTTGGGACGTCCGGTGGTCGGGAAAGGCGCTATATAAATGCAAGTCTTTCTTTCAAATCTTTCTTTAGTTTCCTTTTGAAAGCATCTAAGCTATGTGCCTCAACCACTTCTTGTGGTAGCCAGTTCCACATTCTAACCATTCTCTGAGTAAAGAAATTTCTCTTTATTTCCTTATTAGATTTATTAGTAACTATCTTGCATTTATTGCCCCTTGTTTTGGATTCTCCCACAAGTGGAAACATTCACTCCACATCTACCTTGTCCAACCCGTTCAGAATTTTAAAGACCTTTAAAACTCCTGTGAAGCCCTTGCGACGTTTTGCTACGTTAAAGGCACTATATAAATACAAGTTGTTGTTATCAGGTTACCTTTAAGTCTTCCCTTTTCTAAAGAAAGAAAACTTGCTCAACCTTTCCCAATAACTGTAATCTCTTATGATAGCAAAATACTGGATGCTGGAAATCCGAAATAACAACAGAAAACGCTGGAAAAACTCAGCAGGCCAGACAACATCTATGGAGAGAGAAACAGAGTTAACGTTTCAGGTCAAAACCCTTCTTCAGAACTGAGAAAAAAGCAGGAAATGAAACAGATTACAACGCAAGTTAGGGAGCTGGGAAATGGGGGAGGGGATGAAAGAACAAAAGGGAAACACCGTAAGAGGTGAAGAGACATTAAGAGATATTCAAGGCAAGGCGAGATGGTAATAGGACAAGTAAAGAGACAAAAGATGGCTCTAGATGAAGTGTGAAATGCGCTGGCAGAATGAAAGACAGCTGCCATGTGGGAGAGAAAAAAAAGGAAAAGGCACAAACCAAAGGTGTGGATAAAAAATATATAAAAATATGATCTGAAATTGTTGAACTCGATATTGAGTCCAGAAGGCTGTAAAGTGCCTAATCGGAAGTGGAACAATGCAAGAGGCCGTGGACGGGGAGGTCTGAGTAGGAATGGAGTGGTGAATTAAAATGACAGGTGACCGGAAGCTTGGGGTCACCCTTACGGACTGAACGGAGGTGTTCCGCAAAGCGGTCACCCAATCTGCGTTTGGTCTCCCCAATGTAGAGGAGACCACATCGTGAGCAGCGAATACAGTATACTAGATTGCAAGAAGTACAAGTAAATCGCTGTTTCACCTGGAAGGGGTGTTTGGGGCCCTGGGCAGTGGGAAGGGGGGAGGTATAAGGGCAGGTGTTGCATCTCATGCACTTGCACGGGAAGGTGCCGGGCGAAGGGGAAGGGGTGCTGGGGGTGATACAGGAGTGGACTAGGGTGTCTCGGAGGGAGCGGTCCCTATGGAATGCTGAAAGGGGAGGGGAGGGGAAGATGTGTTTGGTGGTGGGATCATGTTGGAGGTGGCGGAAATGGCGGAGGATGATCCATTGAATGTGAAGGCTGGTGGGGTGAAAGGTGAGGACAATGTAATCTGTTAGTTCTGGTACCATCCTTGTAAACCTCTTTTGTACTTTCTCCAATGTTTCTATGACCTTTTTATAGTATGGAGAGCAGAACTGCACACAACACTCTAAGTGCAGCTTGATCAGGGTCCTGTACACATTTAACATAACTTCACTACTTTTGAATTCTATACCCCTAGAAATAAATTCCAGCACTTTGCTAGCATTTTTGATTGCTTTGGTAACCTGCAATGCTGCTTTTAATGATTTGTTCACCTGTATCCCTAGATCCCTTTGCTCTTCTATCCCATTCAATTTCTTATTTTCTATAGTGTAGGTGATATTTCTACTTTTTCCACAGAAGTGCATCACCTCACATTATCTATGTTAAAGTTCATTTGCCACTTAACTGCCCAGTCTGCAAGTTTTCTAATGCCTTCGTGTAATATGTTGCATTCTTCCTCAGTGTTAGCTATACCCCATAATATTCTCTACAGAGACAAAAGGCTTGCGGTAAGTCCAATTGCTTGGTTAGCAGTGAGGGCAAGTACCAATTCGGTCGCATAATTTGAAAAAAAAAACAAAGACTTGCCCCTACACGTTACCCACACATTTGTTTTTAACAATCGATGTAACCAGGCCGGATCGCCCCAGACTGAGAAAAAACGAGATCTTTGGAATGTCCTTGCGTCAGAATGTGCGCAATAGTAAGAATTGTCCATTCTTTCGCATCACCAAAGACATTACTGTATTATGCAGTCTACTCACTTATATGTATGTGAGTGTTTGTGAGTGGTAAGTGTGTGGTGAGTATGTGAACGTCTGTGTGCGAGTGTACGAGTGTGTGCTTAAGTGTGAGTCTGTGCGCAGGACTACCGGCACTGGATTGCTGTGGTGCCCTCTGTCCTACTTTGGTTTTTGGTTTTGTATTTGCTCCACTGGTAGCCTTGTTGCTGTTTCATACATCGCCCCCAAATTCCCAATGGATTCTTTCCCACTCTTCATTCTGTATTAACACCGTACATGTGTTTTGCGACAAAACATTAACAACCCACGCTGGGGCCCTGCGGTGGGATTTCCCAGTGTTTGCATCTGTCCTGCTATCCATGCATCATTCTTCATCACAAACCATCTTCTGACCAATGTACTGTACTCACTAACATGTGGTATTAGTGAGCAACACATCTAGTTTTTAAAAGTATGTTTCATTTATTATTACAAACTAAATAAAAGAGGTATAAGCTGCTAAAATACTACCCACTCTTTGTCAAGTCGTCCCCGTTATTTCAAATCTTATGAGCCCTTTTCACAAGAGGAACCTTTTTAATAGTATCAACGTAAGGCCTAGCTGACCCATTAGGTAACGTCAGCAGTGTTTTATGTGCTGCCATAGAGCGCATTTATGCGAAATTGTCCGTTGCAAAGATTTGCTTCAATTGTGATGATGCAGCAATGTTTAAGGTTTTCCAAAGTTTAATTCTATGCAACTGAGAATGGCTCCCCAGATTTTGAAATCAGCAAAGTAGTTTTATATGTGTGTTGCGATACACGACTGTGAATCTTTTTAATCACTAAATTAATTCACAAACAGGCAATCTTTTAATACATTTATCAACAAATGGAATGAAGAACTTGCTCATATAAGAATCGGTCCATCTACTGATTATCTTACAAAGTCCACCAACTATATGTACGAAAAAGTACTGAATAACAGGAAGATGACCATAAATATGCCTGTTGTAATTGTGTCATGGATGCGCATAATGGTTGGTTCGACAGATTGGCAGGCAGATAGACAAAAATAGATAGATAGAAATATAGATAGATAGATAGCAATATAGATAGATAGAGAGATTCAAAGATAGATAGATAGAGAGAGAGATAAATAGATAGATAGATAGATAGACACCAGCTATAGCGTTGAGAAAGTGACGTTTGGACAACCATTGTTTTTTCTTTCACAGGCTGTTTGAATTGGCTGTGGACAATGCACAGCAAGTGGGGCTCTTCTCTTCAGATATGTACACGGCTTTAATCCAAAACAACCGCAATCTCCAAGCGATATTTGTGCAGAACACGTGTACAAACGTATAAGCCGCAATGCATTTATCGCTTGGATTTTCAACTACAGCGGATTAGTTAGGGACCGGGTGGGGGTGGGGGTGGTGCTGAAGGATAGTATTACAATTTCCTATTAACTTCTCATCCCAAGGCGAGTTGTATTTGTAATGCTTGTGTACTGTTCTGTATATTTATTGTAAAGACGTACTTCCTCAATGGAGCGTTGATTCTACTTTTACAACAGGGATCATTGGAGAAAGCATGCGAGGATTCCTTCTCTTCCCTGTAGAGTGAACAGTCTGGTATTAAACATCTAGTCATACATAAACAGTAACTGTAACGTTATTGTACGAATCCTCCCAAATCAAACATCCAGGCACAAAAACCTATGTTTTACACGTGTTGCTGAAAAATTAGGATTGTTTCATTGTTTATTTTTACTTGTAATATTTGTTGAATGCAAAGAAGCTGATTATACTAATACCTCGTTACTCTGATGGTGCTTCTGCAGCAAAACTGCTGGGACTAATTAAATGTGGCTTTGTGGGTTTACATACCAAAACATCACACAAATACCCAATACATAAACATAATCCAGCCATACAGTACACAAACATAGCACTCATGAAACACAAAGTAAAGCCTACAAGGATAGTACCGCAAAACAACACCATTTATTATATATAACATACAAAGACAATACTCAAATACACACCCAGCACACAAACATAATGCATAGTATACAAACATAATACGCCAAAATATATACAACACACAACAATGATGCACATTCACAAATAAAGCATACACAATGACAAGATGCAAAGATAATGCACACCCAAAACAACATACAAACTGATTTCACACATATACAGTAATAGTCACACACCAACAAAACAGAGACTACAAAACACTCCACCATAAACACATACAAACACTACACACAATTGTAATACGCTCACAGAACAACCACATACAAAGATCATATATGCTCACAAAACAGAACAAACTTAATGTATAAGCATATAGTGATAGACACAGAACACTCCAACAAGGCGTAAACGCTACACACAAAAAAACCATGAACATCGAATAAATGCCGGCACAGGCACGATGGGCCGAATGTTACCGTATTGATTCTATGATTCCGTGATCAACAATTCAATGTACACAAATGCAACATGCAAACACATATAACCTACCAAAACATAAAACACGCAAATAGACGCAATGCACGAACATAATACATAGCTCTAAAACACACATTAACACGACGCTTAAATGCACACATTAAAGTTATACTCATAGACACAGCAATACACATAGAGACACAAAATACAGAGACACTGGAAGGGACAGGTTATGAGAAATGTTTTATGAATTGAAGCAGTGGTGGAAACAGAATCCATCTTTTAAAAGAGAATTGGATAAATATTTGGAAAAGAAAAATGTATACGGGCAAAGGGAAGGATAAGGGAATGGAACTAACGGGTTAGCTGCTTCAGAGAACTGGCGAGGTCACTGGGCCGAATGGCCTCCTTCTGTGCTGTAAAATTTCGATTCTGTTAGACAAACACGTTAGCTACAAAATACATACCTACAAATAATACAAACTCAGGACAAAAACACGCAAACACAAGAAACACATGCAACAAAAACGTACGTAACACACTAAATGCACATGGAACACAAAGCACACAGAGCATTTACACGCAAATATACACACATCAAATATAAACATTGTCACCCTAAACACAACAAATACACACAGAAAACTCGACGCAAACATCATACAGAACCACAGTCACAGTGGATACAACAAAACAGAGAAACATAATACATATCCATAAACACACAACACACAAATACAGTAGTCATAACTCTGGAGTGACTTACCGTGTCTCCCTAAATTGTTATCACTTTTGGAGTCAACGAACCGTTAATAATAATATTTATTAATCCTCCTAACAGCCTAATTCATATTAAATACTGATCTTGAAACAGTAACGTAACTACTTATTGAATGGTATCCAATAGCAATGCTCCACAAAAAATATTTTTTGGAAATATATATAACTTCCACATCTTATCCAAACGCTATTATTTACTGAATCGTGTTAGCCACACTAGTAATGGCCTGGTAAACCTACAGAGATATTTACGAGTGTGGTTATACTGGACGATTTATGTTACTGTTTCCATTGCTATGTCGCCTCTGAACGGCCTGAATAATTATTGGTACATCCGTGTAAGCATTGATGTGTTAACCTCACAACTTTGAGTCTAAATAATGGTCAGAGACCGTGGAGAAGAATGCGAGCGACACTGCTACATCAGCACAAGGGCAGAGAATCCATCATTGGCTTTAAATCCAATCAGGGGCCTGCACCTGAGACTATATCACAAAAGTATTCGAGGCATCAGATAGACGCTGCTGAACGTCTTTTGGAGTTTAACACATCGACTTCACTTTTCGTCCCTTTGCTCTACTTCCTTAAAGCAATGGTGGGTGGGAGGGGGCGCGGGGGTGGGGGATGGGGTCAGGAGCAAATACTTTTGTACAAATTTCACTAATTTGCATGATATCATCGTTCGGTAGTATTGCCGTTTCTTTGTGGGGCCTCATTAGCAGCACTGATGGATTCATTCATAAAACTCGGTTCAAGACACATAGCAATCGACTAGGATTTTTATTAATATTGATAATGTAGACGTATACTAATGCAGACAATTGTAGTTTTATTTAAAATGCTAATAATGATGCACAAGAACGGCCTATTTACAAGTCGGAGACCTCGCTACTTGACTGTTATGACACTGTAGATTTCCATTTCTCTTGGTTAGCGTTCGGGCTCAACAGGAAAGATATGTCCTCAGTCCCCTGTAGAGGACGCTGTCCTGAATACGGGAGTTCTGAAGCTCAGCAGCCCGCCTCCCCCGCCCCCACCCCCTCCACTCCCCGCTCAGAACACCTGTAAATTATTCTCCAGTGTGATCCAGCCCAGGTTCCAGAGCTAATATCGGGCAAGTTTTAGGAGTTTTATTTGGGAGGCGACATTTATGATCAGTCAAAAGTGACACAGGTTCCAAAGTAACTTCTGGAACTGAGTTTATTTTAGAAATTACATACATCAAAAGAGTTGCATTTTCATCAAAATGAGGCATTGCTGCACCCAATGAATGACACTTGAAGGCCTGAAGTTTCACCCGATGCTCTTGAAGCCTTTAACCACCGTTCGACACTAATTGACGGTATAAAGGTACAACAGCACTCGGAGAATCTTATACAGAAATACTTACTTCTATCAATCACGTAAGGATATTCAAAACCGCAAATCATATTAACGAACATTTTCGTAAGCAACGATGCCAGACATATTCGTATGTATAAATAGACATACATGAACACCGATCGGTATGAATATTATCGACTCTAAGCCAAATGATAAGAAATAGACAGGCTCGTGTGTGAAACTCTCAGTAACTCGCTGTGAGATGAACACATTATTATATTATTATTATATTACAATTATTATATATCATTAATATTACAATGACGCGATTAGCTGCCGAGAGTGCTTCGTATTCATTCATGATTTAGCATTTTAGCATGCTATAAATTTGTGGTGGCAATTTGAAGATCAGTTTAGGCAGTTTAATAGATGTATGCTATCTTTCTAATGCTTTGTGTGGAATGGCTAATTAACACAGAAAGTAAATCATCTTGCATGCAAAATGTTAAATATTTCCCAAGTTTACGAACAAGTTAAAGAGTTCAGAACTGCAGGGCTGATGCAACTTGAAGCTACCTTTCGGGACGGAATGGAGCTAATGACTCCATCTCCCTGTAAAAACGTTCAATTACTTTCTTTCATTTCATATTTAAGTGAAACCAGTTTTATTGTAAATGCATCATTTCAAGGAATTTAATCATAGCGGCTTATTCCTCTCAACATGCCTTATCTCGCAGCCTGCTACACTTCAACTGGTTTGGGTGAGAGCATCGATCAAACAGTAAACTTGAACTATTTGACTCTCCCTTTCCAACTTCCAAATTCGCTCACACACACCTACAAGCACTTCCTTCATCCCACTCTTCTCTTGCTCCCCTCTTTCATTTTTGTTTCTCTCTTGCTTTCGCTTTCACACATACGCACACATTGCTTTTATATCACAATTATGTTCTTTCTCTCTCACACACACTAATCAACCTCACTCTCACACTGCTCACTCTCCCTCACACACTTTTCATACTCTCACTCCCTCTCTCTCACTTTCTTCATACTCTCACTCTCCCTCTCTCACACACTCTTCATACTCTCACTCCCTCTCTCACACAATCTTCATTCTCTCACTCCCTCTCTCACACACTCTTCATACTCTCACTCCCTCTCTCACACAATCTTCATTCTCTCACTCCCTCTCTCACACACAATCTTCATTCTCTCACTCCCTCTCTCACACACAATCTTCATACTCTCACTCCCTCTCACACACACTCTTCATAATCTCACTCTCTCTCTCACACACTCTTCATACTCTCACTCTCCCACTCACACACTCTTCATATTCTTACTCCCTCTCTCACACACTCTTCATTCTCTCACTCCCTCTCTCACACACTCTTCATTCGCTCACTCCCTCTCACACACAATCTTCATTCTCTCACTCTATCTCTCACACACTCTTCATATTCTCACACTCCCTCTCACACACACTCTTCATACTCTCACTCTCTCTCTCACACACACTCTTCATACTCTCACTCTCCCTCTCTCTCACACACTCATCAATCTCTCACTCACCCTCTCCGACACACCCTTCATACTCTCACACCCTCTGATACACACTACATACTCTCCCTCTCCCTCACACTCTTCATAGATTCACTCTTCCTCTCTAACACTTTCTTCATCCTCTCACTCTCTCTCACACACTCTTCATACTGTCCCTCTCTCACACACTCTTCATACCCTCCCGCTCCCTCTCTCACACACTCTTCATACTCTCCCGCTCCCTCTCTCACACACTCATCATCCTCTCTCTCTCTCTCACATGTACTCTTCATACACTAACTCTCCCGCTCTCACACACTCTTCATATTCTCATTCTCCCTCTCCCACACAATTTTCACACTCTCACTCTCCCGCTCTCACACACTCTTCATAGACTAACTCTCCCTCTCTCACACACTCTTCATATTCTCACTCTCTCGCTTCATACTGTCCCTCTCCCTCTCTCACATACTCTTCATTCTCTCACTTTCCCTCTCTCACACACTCTTCATAGTCTCACTCCCTCTCACACACTCTTCATACTCCCACTGTCCCTCTCTCACACACTCTTCACCTGACGAAGGAGCAACGCTCCGAAAGCTTGTGATTTCAAATAAGACTCTTCATACTCTTCACTCTCCCTACCACACACACTCTTCATAGTCTCATTCTCCCTCTCCCACACAATTTTCACACTCTCACTCTCCCTCTCACACACACTATTCATACTCTCACTCTCTTTCACACACCCTTCATACTTCCACTCTCCCTCACACACACTCTTTGTCATAAATCTCATCATCGAGAAACTACCTATGAAATAACACTGGACGGCCAGCTGGTGGCGTCGTCCAAGGGGTATAAATACTTGAGCGTTGGCCCAGCTTTCCAGGGACATTTTGTAAGACAAGAAGCTAGTGGATACAACTAGACCTCCATGTTCTGAAACAAATTGATTAAAGCCTTGCTTTATGCTCAAACCAAGTGCGTAGTGAGTTTTATTACATCACTCTTCCTACTCTCATTCCCTCTCACACACTCTTCATACTCTCACTCCCTCTCTCACACACACTTCATACTCTCACTCCCTCTCTCACACACTCTTCATACTCTCATTCCCTCTCTCACACACTCTTCATACTCTCACTCCCTCTCTCTCACACTCTTCATACTCTCATTCCCTCTCACACACTCTTCATACTCTCATTCCCTCTCACACACTCTTCATACTCTCATTCCCTCTCACACACTCTTCATACTCTCATTCTCTCTCACACACTCTTCATACTCTCACTCCCTCTCACACACTCTTCATACTCTCATTCCCTCTCTCACACACTCTTCATACTCTCACTCCCTCTCTCTCACACTCTTCATACTCTCATTCCCTCTCACACACTCTTCATACTCTCACTCTCTCTCACACACTCTTCATACTCTCATTCCCTCTCACACACTCTTCATTCTCTCACTCACTCTCTCTATCACACTCCTCATAATCTCCCTCTCTCCCTCTCTCACGGTCATTATACTCCCACTCCCTCTCTCACGCAATCTTCATACTCTCACTCTCCCTCTCCCACACACTCTTCATACTGTATCTCTCTCTCGCACAGTCTTCAGACTCTCACTCCCTCTCTCACGCACTCTTCATACTCTCACACTCACTCTCTAATGCACTCTTCATCCTCTCACGCCCTTTCTCACACACTCTTCATACACTCTGTCTCCCTCTAACACACTCTTCATAGCCTCACTCTCTCTCACAGTCTTCATATTCTCACTCCCTCTCTCTCACAATCTTCATACTCTAAATCTTCCTCTCTCACACACCCTTCATACCCTCACTCACTCTCTCACACACACTCTTCATACTCTCATTCCCTCTCACACATTCTTTATACTCTCACTCACTCTCTCTAGCACACTCTTCATAATCTCACTCTCTCTCTCACACAGTCGTTATACCCTCAGTCTCCCTCTCTCACACACTGTTCATTCTCTCACTCTCTTACTCTCACACAATCTTCATACTCTCACTCTCCCTCTCTCACACACTCTTCATACTCTCAGTCTCCCTCTCTCAAACACTTCAATTCAATTCAATTCAAATTGCTTTATTGGCATGACAAGGTACATCTTATGTTGCCAAAGCACAGAAAAACATGCATGATTGAACACGTAAATGCAGATCTAGACATACAGTGTATAGACAGATATATCCCTGTATATATAAATATACACACCTATAATATGCATATAATCTTTTCATAGATTTAATGATTGTCCCTCTGCTTATGGCAAGCTGTAACATAGTTTGCCGCTAAAGTTACGCAATTTCTCTGTTCCCCTAATAGATATGGGAGTTTTTGGTGGTCATTCAAATTTTTGAATTCAGGGCATATTTTTATGATTTTTGGGTAGAAATTCCCCCTTATGTCCTGATAGTTTCCACAAGTTGTGAGGAAGTGCATCCCTGTCTCCACCACTCCCTGGCTGCAGTGAGAGCATATCCTGTCCTCTCTTGGCAGCCAGGTCTGCCTGTGTCTGCCTTTTTCGATGGCCAGGCTATGCTCACTATGTCTGTACATTGTCAAGGTTTTTCTCAGTTTGCTATCTTTTACCATGGTCAGGTATTCAGCCATGGTGTATTGTCTGTTTAGGGCCAAATAGCAATCGAGTTTGTTTTGGGTTTTTGTCGTTTCTGTCCAATAGGTCAAATATTTTTCCTTTTGTTTAGTGACAATTGTGTTAGGTCGAATTCTCTGTGCTAGGATGTCACTGTCCCAGAACTGATTATTATTAGTAGTGTTAGTAGTTACTTCACTGAGTCCCAGGACTAGTTGACTGAGGGGACTCTTCTCTATGATCATCTCTTGGCATTTCAGGGCTTCGTAATGATAGCAGTGGGGGTTGCTCCTTTTTAGGTGTTTCCAAAATTTGATGGCTTTTTTTGGATATTAATTAGTACTGGATATTGGCCTAGCTCTGCCCTGCATGCATTGTTTGCGGTTTTTCTCTGAGTCCACAGCCTACTTTTACAGAATTCTGCATGTAGGATCTCAATTGGGTGTTTGTCCCATTTTGCAAATTCTTGTTGTGTTAGCGGGCCCCACACCTCACTGCCATAGAGTGCAATTGGTTCAATCACTGCTTTAAAAATTTTGAGCCAAATGTCAATTGGAATTTCTATTTGGATTGACTTTTTAATGGCGTAGAAAGCCCTTTTTGCTTTCTCTTTCAGTTCATTCACAGTCAAATGAAAATTTCCTGTAGAACTGGCTTTTAAGCCTAAGTATGTGTAATTTGTAGTTTGTTCAATTTTAGTTGCTCCTAGTGTGAAGTTTATTCTGGGTCCCTGGTGTCTGGATTTTTGCTGGAACACAAGTACTTTGGTTTTTTGGGGGTTTATTGTCAGGGCCCAGGTCTGACAGAACGACTCTAGCAGATCCAGGTTCTGCTGTAGACCCTCCTCTGTTGGTGAGAGCAGAACCAGGTCATCTGCATAGAGGAGGAATTTAACCTTGGAGTCATATAGGGCAAGGCCAGGTGCTGTAGATTGTTCAAGTAGTTTTGCCAATTCATTTATGTAAATATTAAAGAGTGTCGGTGAACACTCTACATACTCTCACTCCCTCTCTCTCACAATCTTCATACTCTCTCTCCCTCTCTCACACACTGTTTATACTCTCACTCTCCCTCTCTCACACAATCTTCATACTCTCACTCTCCCTCTCTCACACACTCTTCATACTCTCACACTCACTCTCACACACTCCTCCTGCTCTCACTCTCTTTCTCACAAACTCTTCTTACTCTCACTCCCTCTCTCACACGCTCTTCATACTCTCACTCACCCTCTCTCACACACTCTTGAAACTCTCACTCTCACTCTCTATCACAGTCTTCATATTCTCACTCCCTCTCTCACTCACCATTCATACTATCACTCTCCCTCTCTCAAACACTCTACATATTCTCACTCTCTCTCTCACACACACTCTTCATACTCTCTCTCTCTCACACACACTCTTCATATTCTCACTCTCACTCTCTCATACACCCTTCATCTCCTTCTGCCTCTCTCATACACTCTTCATCCTCTCAATCCCTCTCTCACATACTCTTCATACTCTCACTCTCTCTCACATACACTCTTCATAATCTCATACTCTCGCACACACTCTTCATACTCTCACTCCCTTTCACACGCTCTTCATACTCTCATTCTCCCTCTCTCACACACTCTTCATACTCTCACTCTCCCTCTCTCACACTCTCTTCATACTCTCACTCTCTCTCTCACACGCACTCTTCATACTCTCACTCTCTCGCTCACACACTCTTCAAACTCTCACCCTCTCTCTCCCTCTCTTCATACTCTCACTCTCTCTCTCACACACACTCTTCATTCTCTCACTCTCCCTCTCTCACACTCTCTTCATACTCTCACTCTCTCTCTCACACGCACTCTTCATACTCTCACTCTCTCTCTCACACACTCTTCAAACTCTCACCCTCTCTCTCCCTCTCTTCATACTCTCACTCTCTCTCTCACACACACTCTTCATTCTCTCACTCCTTCTGTCATGCACTCTTCATACTCTCACTCCCCCTCTCTCACTCTATAATATGGATAAATGCGAGGTTATCAATTTCGGTGGCAAAAACAGGAAGACAGATTATTATCTGAATGGCAATAGATTGAGAAAAGGGGAAGTGCAATGAGACCTTGGTGTCCTTGTGCACCAGTCACTGAAGGTAAGGATGCAGCTGCAGCAGGCGGTTAAGAAGGCAAATTGTTTGTTGTCCTTCATAGCAAGATGATTCGAGTACAGGCGCAAGGACGTCTTCCAGCAGTTGTATAGGGCCTTGGTGAGACCACACCTTAAGTATTTTGTGTCATTCTAGTCACCTTACCTGAGGAAGGATGTTCTTGCCATGGAGAGAGTGCAGCGAAAATTCACCAGACTGATACCTGGGATGGCAGGAATGACATACGAGGAGAGATTCGGTCGATTAGGCTTATATTCGCTAGAGTTTAGAAGAATTAGAGGGGATCTCATTGAAACTTATAACGTTCTATCAAGACTAGACAGCCGAGATGCAAGAAGGATGTTCCCGAGGGCAGGGGTGTCCAGAACCAAGGGCCACAGTCTAAGGATAAGGGATAAGCCATTTAGTACTGAGATGAGGAGGAATATCTTCACCCAGAGAGTGGTGAAGCTGTGGAATTCACTACCACACAAGGCAGTTGAGGCCAATTCATTAAATATAATCAAGAACGAGTTAGATATATTTCTTAAGACTAAAGGGATCAAGGGACATGGGGAGAAAGCAGGGACAGTGTACTGAATTTGGATGATCAGCCATGATCTTATTCAATGGCGAAACAGGCTCGAGGGGCCGAATGGCCTACTCCTGCTCCTATCTTCTATGTTTCTATGTTTCACACACTCTTCATACCCTCACTCTCTCTCTCATACACTCTGCATATTCTCACTCACCATCTCTCACACACTTCATACTGTCCCTCTCCCTATTACACACTGTTCATACTCTCAGTCGCCTTCTCTCACACACTCTTCATTCTCTCACTCTCTCACTCTCACAAACTCTTCATACTCTCACTCCCTCTCTCTCACACACTTCATACTCTCACTATACCTCTCTCACACACTTTTCATACACTCACTCTCCCTCTCTCACACACTCTTCATTCTCTCACTCTCTCACTCTCATAAACTCATCATACTCTCCCTCCCTCTCTCTCACACTCTTCATACTCTCACGCACTATCCCTCACACACTATTCAAACTCTCACTCTCGATCTCTCAAACACTCTTCATACTGTCACTCTCTCTCTCTCAGATACACTCTTCATACTCTCACTCACTCTCTCACACACACTCTTCATATTCTCTTCATACTCTCACTCTCTCTCACACACACTCTTCATACTCTCAATCTCTCACACACACACTTCATACTCTCACTCTCTCTCTCACACACTCTACATTCTCTCACTCTCCCTCTTTCACACACAATTCATACTCTCACTCTCTCTCTCACACACACTCTTCATCCTCTCAATCCCCCTCTCACACACTCTTCATATTCCCGCTTTCTTTCCCTCACACTCTTCATACTTTCACTCCCTCTCACATGCTCTTCATCCTCTCACTCTCCCTCTCTCACACACTCTTCATACTCTCACTCTCTCTCACACACAATCTTCACACTCTTACCCTCTCTCACACACACTCTTCATAAACTCACTCCCTTTCACATGCTCTTCATTCTCTCATTCTCCCTTTCTCACACACTCTTCATACTCTTGTTTCAAAACATGGATGTCTAGTTGTCCTTCACTAGTTCCTGTCTTACAAAATGTCCCTGGGAAATCTGGGCCCACGCCCGAGTATTTATACTCCTTGGACGGCACCACCAGCTGGCCGTCCAGTGTTATTTCATGAGTCGTTTCTTCATGATGATGAGATTTATAACATTCTTCCTGCCTAAAAGATTTGGAAGTCCGACGATTTCCTCCTAATGGATTAGGCGGACCACGAATAGCTGCAGTCGTTTAGATCTTTGTTTATGGCTGGAAGGCACGTCTCCCCGGACCATGTCTTGGTCCCTGGGCCGCTTGATCCGTACTGGTAGATCGACAGGGCCTGTGTCGCCTTGATCGACCTGAGGGAGACTGGGGAGGTCATGACTCCGGGTGCGGGTCCTCACAGGTGCAGAGCTGGCTTCATCTTGTTTGATAGCCGGGGTTTGACCGGTGTCCTGGCTTCGGGTGGCCATCCCACGGGGAGCGCTCGGCTCCCTGAGTGGATCCGGTGGGGTAGCCGGCAGACCTCTTGATGTCCCAGGTAGGTCATCATCTTCAAAGGAGCGCAGAATGTCGGCATCATCACCGTGGGTCCCTCTATCAGTTGGGTCCGTGGGACCGGTTGGACAGGGAGCCAGATCTCGGAGTGAAACGGTGGACTCCCGGCCATCAGGGTACCGCACATGCACGTACGTGGGATTAACATCCGTGAGTTCCACCGCATCGACGAGGGGATCGTTTTTGGAAGATCGGACGAATCTTCAGAGCTGCACGGGGCCGGGAGCTGCCAACCATGATGGTAGGGACGTCCCATGAGTGGAGCGATGCTGGAACCTGAAGAATCGCTCGTGAGGCGTGACATTGGTGGACATTGAAAGAAGAAACCTGATGGAATGTAACACGTCAGGGAGCACAGTTTCCCACTGCTGGTCTGGTAGGTTGCGTGACCTCAGTGCAAGATGAACAGCATTCCAAATGATAGCGTTGTATCTCTCAACCTGTCCATTATCGATGGGATGGCATGGTGTCGTTTTACTTGTGGCGATTCCCCGTTGGGAAAGATAACTTTTGAGTTCGCTTGACATGAAGGAGGGACCCCGATCAGAGTGGATGAAATTGGCCGTACCGCAAAGGGAAAAGACTTGATCAAGGCTTTTGATCACTGTGGAAGTAAGCATATTGGGACAGGGGAAAGCAAAGGGAAAGCGTGAATATTCATCCACCATAGTAAGTAAGTAGGTGTTTCGCGTTGAGGAAGGCAATGGCCCTTTAAAGTCAATGCTGATTTGCTGCATAGGCTGCATAGCGTGTATGAGCAAGCCATCCGAAGGATGGAAGAATTGCGGTTTTAATTCCGCACAAATTCTACAGGAGGAGCATATTCTTTTCACATTTTCCGTAGAAAATGGGAGGTTTATAGATCGCACACAAAGTGCAACATACGGGTAATGCCAGGATGGCATAAGTCAGTATGAAGATCTGCAAGAGTCGAAGTTGATATAGAAGAGCAGAATGCCTGCGTGAGGGTATCCGGGGCCACATTCTCTTTGCCGGGTTGATAATGTATGGTGTATCCAAAGGCAGCCAATTCCATCCTCCAGAATTGTATTTTGTTATTCTTGATCTTAGTGCGTTTCCGGTTATCCAGCATAAAGGCCACGGAGCGCTAATCGGTTATAAGTGTGAAATGGCGACGAGCGAGGAAATGACTCCATTTACGTACAGCTTCGATGATGGCCGTAGCCTCCTTCTCGACAGGAGCATAATGGAGCTCGCTACCCTGCAAAGTTCTGGACAGAAATGCAACGGGTCGACCACCTTGATTCAAGGTAGCAGAGATCGGCACCTCCGATGCATCGCACTCGACCATGAAAGGAAGATTTTCGTCAATGGAACGAAGCATGGCTTTTTCCAGTTGTCACTTGAGGAGGTTGAAAGCTGAAATAGCCGTTGCCTCCAATGGAAATGACTTTGCGTGAAGCAGGGGCTGGATCTTGTTGGAGAAGTGAGGTATCCACTTCACATAATAGGCGAACATGCCAAGTGCCCGACGAAGCGAGCCGAGATTCGTAGGGGGAGGGAGCTCCTGAAGCGGACAAAATCGCTCCAGATCTGGTTTGATGACACCGTTGCCCACCCAGTAGACAAGGATTTTGACTGATGGTACTGATTTCACAGATTTGGACTCATTTAAGGTTAAATTGCGATGATGGAGAATGTCAAAAAATTTCTGGAGATTGGCATCATGCTCCTTCTGGTCATGACCAGCAATGGTGATATTATCTAGATATGGAAAAGTGTCCGTTAAGTTCTCCTGTTTGACTAGGCTATCCATTGCCAGTTGAAAGACGGCCACCACATTGGTGACCCCAAATGGAAGGCGACAAAACTGATAAAGCCGACCATTGGTATAATTTTTGTCAGAGTCCTTTAGCGGTACTTGATGATATGCGCTCTTTAAATCAAAAGTTGAAAATACCTTGTAGTTGGCAAGGTTATTGACCATTTCATCGATGCGTGGTAGTGGGTAGGCATCCAGGTTGGTATACTGGTTAATAGTTTGCGAGTAATCAATGCAAAGACGTTTCTTGTGTTGCTTCAGTGGATTTTTAACAACGACGACTTGAGCCCGCCAGGAAGATGAACATGGCTCAGTGATACCGTCAGCTAGAAGACGAGAGATTTCTGCCTCGATAAAGGATCGATCATCTTGGCTGAAACGTCATGATGTAGTGACTATGGGCTTACATCGGGGGGAAAGATTGGCAAACAAGGAGGGCTCGTCAAGCGAAGCCGCCGAAAGCGCACAAAACGGTACTTCGGAAATAGTAAACTCCGGCTTGGACCCTCCAAACTCGAAAGTGAGTCTTTTGTGCTGTTTCTGGAAATCCTGTCCCATAGGTTTTTGAGCACCCCGAGCCGGGTGGAGAAATAAGTGCGGCCATTGAGAGTAAGGTTGACAAGACAAAAGCCGGAAGAGTTGGTGATCAGTGTCGTCAGAGCCATTGCAATTTCCCTGTCTGAGGGCTCAGAGCGTCAACGGCGGTGGCGGGAGTAATCTCGGCAGCGGCGGTGATATAAAAAGGCCCCAGAGGCTCAGGCAGGTTTACTAATCTCCAATCTCAGAGAAGGAGAGAAGTAAAAAGTAATTGAAGTGTGATGTCACCAGAAAGCAGGTAAGTGATTGGTTGGTGAGTATTTCTCTCTTTTTAAACATTAACTCTGTGGTTTATAGTTTCTAAGCTCTCTGTGATGTAGCGGGGACTGTTTATAAACCAGTGCCCTTAAATATACCATTTAACTGTAGTGTAATTGGTGGAATTGATTTGATTTAATGGCAGGACAGCCCGGTGCCGTGGTATGGTCCTCCTGCGCTATGTGGGAACTCAGGGACACTTCCTGTGTCCCTGACAACTATGTGTTCAAGAAGTGTATCCAGCTGCAGCTACTGGCAGACCGCATTGCGGCACTGGAGCTGCGATTGGATACATACTGGACCATTCGCGAGGCTGAGGACATTGTGGATATCACGTTTGATCAGTTGGTCACACCGCAGGCAAAGGTTGGACAGGAAGAAAGGGAATGGGTGACCAACAGACAGAGTACTATGCACAGGCAGGTAGTGCAGGGGTCCCCTGTGGACATCCCCCTCTCAAATAGATACACCACTTTGAGTACTGTTGGGGGGGATGGCTTATCAGAAGAAGGCAGCAGCAGCCAACTTCCTGGCACCAGGGGTGGCTCTGCTGCACAGGACGGGAGGAAAAAAAGGGGTAGAGCTATAGTAATAGGGGATTCTATTGTAAGGGGAATAGATAGGCGTTTCTGCGGCCGCAAACGAGACTCCAGGATAGTGTGTTGCCTCCATGGTGCAAGGGTCAAGGATGTCTCAGAGCGGCTGCAGAACATCTTGGAAGGGGAGGGTGAACAGCCAGTTGTCGTGGTGCATATAGGTTCCAACAGTATAGATAAAAAGCGGGATGAGTTCCTAAAAGCTGAATATAGGGAGTTAGGAGATAAATTGAAAAATAGGACCTCAAAGGTAATAATCTCAGGATTGCTACCAGTGCCACGTGCTAGTCAGAGTAGAAATAGAAGGATATTTCAGATGAATACGTGGCTAGAGGAATGGTGCAAGGGGGAGGGATTCAAATTCCTGGGACATTGGAAACCGGTTCTGGGGGAGGTGGGACCAGTTCAAACCGGACAGTTTGGACCTGGGCAGGGCCAGGACCGATGTCCTAGGGGGAGTGTTTGCTAGTGTTCTGGGGGAGGGTTTAAACTAAAATGGCAGGGGGTTGGGAACCTGAGCAGGGGGACAGAGGAAAGGGAAACAAGGATAAAAGCAAAAGATAGGAAGGAGAAAAACTAAAGTGGCAGTCAGAGAAATCAACGGTTTAAATCAAACATGGCCACAGTAAATAATAATTCTAATAGGTCTAAGAGCGTTTAAAAAAAAAGCCTGAAGGCTTTGTGTCTTAATGCGAGGAGCATTCGTAATAAGGTGGATGAATTAGCTGCGCAAATAGTGGTAAACGAATATGATTTGATTGGGATTACGGAAACATGGCTCCAGGGTGGTCAAGGCTGGGAAATCAACATCCAGGGGTATTCAATATTCAGGAAAGATAGGCAAAAAGGAAAGGGAGGTGGGGTAGCATTGCTCATTAAAGACGGGATTAACACAATTGTAAGGAAGGATATTAGCTCTGATGATGTGGAATCTGCATGGGTAGAACTGAGAAATACCAAGGGGCAGAAAACATTAGTGGGAGTGGTATATAGACCTCCAAACAGTAATGCGGAGGTTGGGGATGGCAGTAAAAGGGAAATTAGAGAAGCGTGCAATAAGGGCCCAACAGTCATCATGGGTGACTTTAATCTACATATAGATTGGGTTAACCAAATTAGTAACAATACTGTGGAGGAGGATTTCCTGGAGTGTTTACGTGATGGTTTCCTGGACCAATATGTCGAGGAACCAACCAGAGATCAGGCCATCTTAGACTGGGTATTATGTAACGAGAAATGATTAATTAGCAATCTTGTTGTACGAGCCCCCTTGGGTAGGACCGATCATAATATGATCGAATTCTTCATTAAGATGGAGAATGAAGTAGTTGACTCAGAGACTAGGGTCCTAAATTTAAATAAAGGAAACTACGATGGTCTGAGGCGTGAGTTGGGTAGGATTGATTGGGGAATGTCACTCAAAGGGTTGACGGTGGATAGGCAATGGCAAACATTCAAAGGCCGCATGGATGAATTACAGAATTTGTTCATCCCAGTTTGGCATAAAAATAAAACAAAAAAGGTGACTCAACCGTGGCTAACAAGGGAAATTAGGGATAGCATAAGATCCAAGGAGAGGACATATAAATTGGCCAGAAAAAGCAGTAATCCAGAGGATTGGGAGCAGTTTAGGATTCAACAAAGGAGGACAAAGGGATTAATTAAGAAAGGGATAATAGAATATGAGAGTAAGCTTGCGGGAACATAAAAACTGACTGTAAAAGCTTTTATAGATATGTGAAGAGAAAAAGATTGGTGAAGTCAAGCGTAGGTCCCTTGCAGTCAGAATCAGGGGAATTTATAATGGGGAACAAAGAAATGGCAAACCAATTAAATACATATTTTGGTTCTGGCTTCACAAAGGAGGACACAAATAACTTCCCAGAGATGTCGAGGAACATAGGGTCTGATGAAAGGGAGGAACTGAAAGAAATCAGTATTTGCAGGGAAATGGTGTTAGCGAAATTGATGGGATTGAAGGCCGATAAATCCCCAGGGCCTTAAATCTACATCCTAGGGTACTTAAGGAAGTGGCCCTAGAAATAGTAGATGCATTGCTGATCATCTTCCAACATTTGATGGAATCTGGAACTGTACCCATGGATTGGAGGGTAGCTAATGTTGCCCCACTATTCAAAAAAGGTGCTAGAGAGAAAATGGGGAATTACAGACCGGTAAGCCTGACATCGGTAGTGGGGAAAATGCTAGAGTCCATTGTAAAGGATGTAATAGCAAAGCACTTGGAAAATAGTGACAGGATCAGACAAAGTCAACATGGATTTACAAAAGGTAAATCATGCTTGACTAGTCTATTCGAATTTTTTGAGGATGTAACTGGTAAAACAGATAAGGGAGAACCAGTGGATGTGGTGTATTTGGACATTCAGAAGGCTTTCGATAAGGTCCCGCATAAGAGGTTAGCGTGTAAAGTTAAGGCACATGGGATTGGGGCAAGTTATTGACTTGGATAGAGAACTGGTTGGCAGACAGAAAGTAAAGAGTTGGAATAAACGGGTCTTTTTCCGAGTGGCAGGCAGTGACTAGTGGAGTACCGCAGGGATCGGTTCTTGGACCACAGCTATTTACAATATATATTAATGATCTAGACAAGGGAACTAGATGTAATATCTCCAAATTTGCAGATGACACAAAGCTGGGTGGGTGTGTCTGTGCTGTGAGGAGGATGCCGAGAAACTCCAGGATGATTTGGACAGGTTGGGTGATTGGGCAAAAGCATGGCAGATGCAATATAATGTGGATAAATGTGAGGTTATCCACTTTGGTGGCAAAAACAGGAAGGCTGATTATTATCTGAATGGCAATAGATTGGGAGAAGGGGAAGTGCAACGATACCTGGGTGTCCTTGTGCACCAGTCGCTGAAGGTAAGCATGCAGGTGCAGCAGGCGGTTAAGAAGGCAAATGGTATGTTGGCCTTCATAGCGAGAGGGTTTGAGTACAGGAACAAGGATGTCTTGCTGCAGTTATACAGTGCCTTGGTGAGACCACATCTTGAGTATTGTGTGCAGTTTTGGTCGCCTTATCTGAGGAAGGATGTTCTTGCCATGGAAGGAGTTCAGCGAAGATTCACCAGGCTGATACCTGGGATGGCAGGAGTGACATATGAGGAGAGATTGGGTCGATTGGGCTTGTACTCGATGGAGTTTAGAAGAATGAGAGGGGATCTCATTGAAAGTTTTAAAATTCTGACAGGATTGGACAGACTAGGTGCAGGAAGGATGTTCCCGATGGTCGGGGAGTCCAGAGCCAGGGGTTACAGTCTAAGGATAAGGGGTAGGCCATTTAGGACAGAAATGAGGAGGAATTTCTTCACCCAGAGAGTGGTGAACCTGTGGAATTCTCTACCACAGAAGGCAGTAGAGGCCAATGCATTAAATATATTCAAGAAGGAGTTGGATATATTTCTTAAGGCTAAAGGGATCAAGGGCATGGGGAGAAAGCAGGGACCGGGTACTGAATTTGGATGATCAGCCATAATCGCATTGAATGGCGGAGCAGGCTCGAGGGGCCGAATGGCCTACTCTTGCTCCTATCTTCTATGTTTCTATGTTTCTATGTAAATACGCAGTTTTAACTTACTGACAGCCCGCTCATATGTAACAAGAAAGGATTAATTAGCAATCTTGTTGTAAGAGGCCCCTTGGGTCGGAGTGATCATAATATGATCGAATTCTTCATTAAGATGGAGAATGAAGTAGTTGACTCGGAGACTAGGGTCCTCAATTTAAATAAAGGAAACTATGATGGTCTGAGGAGCGAGTTGGGTAGGATTGATTGGGGAATGGCACTCAAAGGGTTGACGGTGGATAGGCAATGGCAAACATTCAAAGACCGAATGGATGAACTACAGAATTTGTTCATCCCAGTTTGGCATAAAAATAAAACAAAAAAGGTGACCCAACCGTGGCTAACAAGGGAAATTAGGGATAGCATAAGGTCCAAGGAGAGGGCATATAAATTGGCCAGAAAAAGCAATAACCCTGAGGATTGGGAGCAGTTTAGGATTCAACAAAGGAGGGCAAAGGGATTAATTAAGAAAGGGAAAATAGAATATGAGAGTAAGCTTGCAGAGAACATAAAAACTGACTGTAAATGCTTTTATAGATATGTGAAGAGAAAAAGATTGGTGAAGTCAAGCGTAGGTCCCTTGCAGTCAGAATCGGGGGAATTTATAATGGGGAGCAAAGAAATGGCATACCAACTAAATACATATGTTGGTTCTGTCTTCATAAAGGAGGACACAAATAACCTCCCAGAGATGCCGGGGAACATAGGGCCTGATGAAAGGGTGGAACTGAAAGAAATCAGTATTTGTAGGGAAATGGTGTTAGGAAAATTGATGGGACTGAAGTCCGATAAATCCCCAGGGCCTGATAATCTACATCCCAGGGTACTTAAGGAAGTGGCCCTAGAAATAGTAGATGCATTGCTGGTCATCTTCCAGAACTCGATAGACTCTGGAATGGTACCCATGGATTGGCGGGTAGCTAATGTTACCCCACTATTCAAAAAAGGTGGTAGAGAAAAGGCGGGGAATTAGAGACCGGTAAGCTTGACATCGATAGTGGGGAAAATGCTAGAGTCCATTATAAAAGATGTAATAGCAGAGCACTTGGAAAGCAATAACTGGATCGAACAAAGTCAACATGGATTTACAAAAGATAAATCATGCTTGACTAATCTACTGGAATTTTTGAGGATGTAACTGGTAAAATAGATAAGGGAGAACCAGTGGATGTGGTGTATTTGGACTTTCAGAAGGCTTTTGATAAGGTCCCGCATAAGAGATTAGCGTGCAAAATTAAGGCACATGGGATTGGGGGCAAGGTATTGACTTGGATAGAGAACTGGTTGGCGTACAGAAAGCAAGGAGTTGGAATAAATGGGTCGTTTTCCGAGTGGCAGGCAGTGACTAGTGGGTACCGCAAGGATCGGTCCTAGGACCCCAGCTTTTCACAATATATATTAATGATCTGGACGAGGGAATTGGATGTAATATCTCCAAATTTGCAGACGACACAAAGCTGGGGGGGGAGGGTATGCTGTGAGGAGGATGTCGTGAAACTCCAGCATGATTTGGACAGGTTGGGTGATTGGGCAGAAACATGGCAAATGCACTATAATTTTGGATAAATGTGAGATTATCCACTTTGGTGGCAAAAACAGGAAGGCAGATTATTATTTGAATGGTAATAGTTTGGGAGAAGGGGAAGTGCAAAGAGACCTGGGTGTTCTTGTACACCAGTCGCTGAAGGTAAGCATGCAGGTGCAGCAGGCGGTTAAGAAGGCAAATGGTATGTTGGCCTTCGTAGCAAGAGGGTTCGAGTACAAGAACAAGGATGTCTTGCTACAGTTGTACAGGGCCTTGGTGAGATCACACCTTGAGTATTGTGTGCAGTTTTGGTCGCCTTACCTGAGGAAGGACGGTCTTGCCATGGAAGGAGTGCAGCGAAGATTCACCAGGCTGATACCTGGGATGGCAGGAATGACATATGAGGAGAGATTGGGTCGATTGGGCTTATAGTCACTGGAGTTTAGAAGATTGAGAGGGGAACTCATCGAAACCTATAAAATTCTGTCAGGCCTGGACAAACTAGATGCAGGAAGGATGTTTCTGATGGCCGGGGAGTCCAGAACCAGGGGTCATAGTCTAAAGATAAGGGCTAAGACATTTAGGACTGAAATGAGGAGGAATTTCTTCACCCAGAGAGTGGTGAACCTGTGGAATTCTCTGCCACAAGGGCGGTGGAGGCCAGTTCATTAAGTATATTCAAGAAAGAGTTGGATATATTTCTTAAGGCTAAAGGGATCAAGGGATATGGGGAGAAGGCAGGGACCGGGTACTGAATTTGGATGATCAGCCATGATCTCATTGAATGGCAGAGCAGGCTCGAAGGGCCGAATGGCCTACTCCTGCTCCTATCTTCTATGTATCTATGTATCTAAGAGCTGCATGATTCGATTAGTGCGCTCAAAATGCATCCATTTACCGAAACCTTCATGGCTGCATGGGACAGACTTTGGGGAAAAACAGCTGTGATGGGAGGAGGAGCAGTTTTACCCTTGACAGTTTTAACCTTAGTAGTGGTTCGTGGGGGAGGAGCAGTTTCATAGATAGCAGCTGTAACCTTAGTAGTGGCTCTTGGGGGAGGAGCAGTTTTATAGATAGTAGCTGCAATACTAACAGGAGCTCTCGACCAGTATACCTTAGAAAAGTGGCCTTTCTTACTAACAGAGGCTCTTGACTGGCATACCTTAGGAAAGTGACCTTTCTTGCTGCAATGATTGCAGGTTGCGTTACGAGCAGGACAAAATTTCCTATAATGGAACGCACCTCCACAGAAGAAACACTTCCTTCCAAATTGCCAAGTTGCTGCTGGGGCAGGGTCATCATCAGTGAAGGCTTCTAGGGTAGGGTTGTCATCCGTTAGGTTAGAGTCATCATCAGTGAGGGTTTCCGCCTGAGACTTAAGAAAGGAGTCATTAAAAGTGATAGCAGCAGCCCGTGCACGAGGTAAAAGGTAGGTATCTGCATTCCTCTTTGCTAAGTCGAGGGAACATGCCTGGTCATAGACAGCCTGTAACTCGAGGGTTTTATTCTCCAACAGACGCTGGCGTATGAAGGGAGACGCAATCCCATTAATAAAGGAATCACAAATTAACTCCTCCTGGTACTGCTCAGCTGTGACAGCTTTAAGATTACAATCCTTGCTGAGCCTGCGAAGTTTCTGAAGGAATTCACCAAGTGATTCCCCGGGTTGTTGTGGAGTTGTGGCCAGTAGATGCCGAGCAAAGATTTCGTTTGGGACCTTAACATATAGTCATTGTAATATTAGGATAGCGGAGTCATAGCCTACACAGTCTTTGATATAGTCAAACATATGAGGAGATACATAATTGGCAAGTATCTCTAATTTATCAGGAACATTCTCACCACACACCCTGAGGAAGTTGCTGAAGGTACGATACCAGTGTTTCCATACCTTAGCAGTTGTAGGTGAATTCGGGTCCAGGTCAAAACAGGTGAGTCTGAGTAGTTTGTCCATGATGGATTGGTTACTACGCCAGAGTTCACTTAGCAGTTGAAGTCGTAGCTAGCTGTTCCTGAAATAACTCAGAGCATGGAGTCGATATCAAGTTGATTAAATTGATGTAATAAAACTCACTATGCACTTGGTTCGAGTATAAAGCAAGGCTTTAATCAACTTGTTTCAAAACATGGAGGTCTAGTTGTCCTTCACTAGTTCCTGTCTTACAAAATGTCCCTGGGCAAGCTGGGCCCACGCCCGAGTATTTATACTCCTTGGACGGCGCCACCAGCTGGCCGCCCAGTGTTATTTCATGAGTTGTTTCTTCATGATGATGAGATTTATAACACAGTCTTCGTACTTTCACTCCCTCTCTCACACACACTTCATACTCTCCCTCTCCCTCTCACACACTCTTCATACACTCACTCACTCCCTCTCTCACAGTCTTCATACTCTCACTCTCTATTCTCTCACAGACTCTTCATACTTTCACTCTCCCTCTCTCACGAACTTTTCATACTCTCACTCACCCTCTCTCACACAGACTTCATACTCTAACTCTCTCTCTCTCACTGTCTTCATACTTTCACTCCCTCTCTCATGCACTCTTCATACTCTCACTCATTCTCTCACTCATTCTTCATACTCTCCCTCTCCCTCTCACACACTCTTCATTCTCTCACTCTCTCTCTCTCACAGTCTTCATACTTTCACTCCCTCTCTCACACACTCTTCCTACTCCCACTCCCTCTCTCACAGACTCTTCATACTCTCACTCACCCTCTCTCACACACTCTTCATACTCTAACTCTCTCTCTCTCACAGTCTTCATACTTTCACTCCCTCTCTCACACACTCTTCATACTCCCACTCCCTCTCTCACAGACTCTTCATGCTCTCACTCACCCTCTCTCACACACTCTTCATTCTCTCACTCTCTCTCTCTCACAGTCTTCATACTTTCACTCCCTCTCTCACACACTCTTCATACTCCCACTCCCTCTCTCACACACTCTTCATACTCTCACTCTCCCTCTCTCACAGATTCTTCATTCACTCACTCTCTCTCTCACACAGTCTTCATACTCTCCCTCTCCCTCTACCTCTCTCAAACACTCTTCATTCCCTCACTACCTCTCTCTCACACACTCACTTTTCACACTCTCACTCTCTCTCTCACACACTCTTCATTCTCTCAATTCCTCTCTCATACACTCTTCATACTCTCCCTCTCCCTCTCTCACACACTCATCATACTCTCCCTCTCCCTCTCTCACACACCCTTCATACTCATACTCTCACTCTCTCACACATTCTTCATACTCTCATTCTCTCTCTCACACACACACATCATACACTCATTCTCCCACACAATCTTTGACATGAATCAGTCATTCATGGAAAAAGACTTATGAAATAAGACTGAGCAGCCGACTTGTGGCACTGTCCAGGGAGAGTATAAATACTAGAGCACGGGCCCAGCTTGTACAGGACATTCATTACAGGAACTAGTGAAGGGCACAACTAGACCCCCATATTGTAAAATAGTTGAATAAAGCTTTGCTTAATGCTTAGACCAAGTGCCTAGTAGTTTTCTTATGTCACTCTTCATACTCTCACTGTCCCTCTCCCACACACTCTTCATACTCTCCCCCTGCCTCTCTCACACACTCTTCATAATCTGACTCTCTCTCACGCACTCATCATACACTCATTCTCCCACACACTCTTCATTCTCTCAATCCCTCACTCACACATTTTTCATGCTCTCACTCTCCCTCTCACACACACGCTTCATAATCTGACTCTCTCTCACGCACTCATCATACACTCATTCTCCCACACACTCTTCCTTCTCTCACTCCCTCTCTCACACATTTTTCATACTCTCACTCACTCTCTCACACACTCCTCAAACTCTCACTCGCTCTCTCTCAAACACTCCTCATACTCTCACTTTCCAATACACTCTTCATTCTCTCACTCCCTCGCTCACACTCTCTTCAAACTCTCTCTCCCTTGCTCACACACTCTTCATACTCTTACTCACTCTCTCATACACTCTTCAAACTCTCACTCTCCCACTCCCACACACTCTTCATACACGCCCTCTCCGTCTCTCACATACTCTTCATAATCTGACTCTCTCTCTCTCTCACACACTCTTATTTCTCTCATCCTCCCACACACTCGTCATTCTCTCACTCCCTCACTCACACATTCTTCATGCTCTCACTCCCCCTCTCTCACACTCTCTTCGTACCCTCCCTTGCTCTCACACGCTATCTTCATACTCTCACTTTTCCACACATGGTTCATTCTCTCACTGCCTTGCTCCCACACTCTTCATACTCACACTCTCTCTCTCTCACACACTCTTCATACTCTCACTACCTCTCGCTCAAATACCCTTCATAATCTGACTCTATCTCTCTCTCATGCACTCTTCATATTCTCTCTCCCACTCTCACACACCCTTCATACACTCACTCAATCTCTCACACACTCTTCATATTCTCACTCTCTCTTACACACATTTCATACTCTCACTCCCTCTCAGACACACTCACCGTACTCTCACTCACCCTCTCTCACACACTCCATACTCTCACTCTCTCTCACAAACACGCTCTTCATTCTCTCACACTCTTCATGCTCTCACTACCTCTCGCTCACACACTCTTCATAATCTGACCCTCTCACGCACTTATCATTCTCTCCCTCTCTCACACACTCTTCATAATCTCACACTCTCTCACACACGCACTCTTCATACTCACTCTCTCTCTCTCACCCACTTCATAATCTCACTACCTCTTGCTCACATACTCTTCATAATGTGACTCTCTCTCTCTCACGCACTCTTCATTCTCTCATTCTCCCACACACTCTTCATTCTCTCACTCGCTCACTCACACATTCTTCATAGTCTCAATCTCTCTCACAAACATTTCATACTCTCACTCTCTCTCTCACACACACTCATCAAAATCTCATTCTCCCACACACTCTTCATTCTCTCACTCCCTCACTCACACATTCTTCATGCTCTCACTCTCCCTCGCTCACACACTCTTCATACTCTCACACGCTCTCAAACACACTCTTCCTACTCTCACTTTCCCACACATGGTTCATTCTCTCACTCCCTCGATCACACACTCTTCATAATCTCACTCAGTCTCTCACACTCTCTTCAAACTCTCACTACCTCTCTCACACACTTTTCATACTCTTACTCACTCTCTCACACATTCTTCATGTTCTCACTCTCCCTCACTCACACAATCTTCATACTCTCACTCCCTCTCACACACACACTCTTAGTACTCTCACTTTCCCACAAAATCTTCATTCTCTCACTCCCTCGCTCACACACTCTTCATACTTTCACTCCCTCTCTCACACACTCTTCATACTCTTACTGTCTCACACACTCTTCATACTCTCACTCTCTCTCACACACACACTCTTCATAATCTCACTCTCTCTCACAAGCACACTCTTCATACTCACACGCTCTCTCTCACATACTCTTCATACTCTCGCTACCTCTCGCTCACACACTCTTCATAATCTGGCTCTCTCTGAATTCAATTCAATTCAATTCAAATCGCTTTATTGGCATGACAAGTTACATCTTATGTTGCCAAAGCATCGGAAAACATTTATGTTTGTTCACAAAAATACAGATCTATCCATACAGTGTATAAACAGATATATCCCTGAGTGTATAAATATACTTTCATATAATTTATATATACTCTTTTCTTATATTTAGTGGTTGTCCCTCTGTTTATGGCAAGCTGTAACATAGTTTGCCGCTAGTGTTACGCAATTTCTCTCTTCCCCTAGGAGGTATGGGAGTTTTTGGTCGTCATTCAAATTTCTGAATTCCTGGCATATTTTTGTGAATTTTGGGTAGAAATTCTCCCTTATGCCCTGATATTTTCTACAAGCTGTGAGGAAGTGCATCTCTGTCTCCACCACTCCCTGACTGCAGTGAGAGCATATCCTGTCTCTCTCTTTCTCTCACGCACTCTTCATTCTCTCATTCTCCCACACACTCTTCATTCTCTCACTCACTCACTCACACATTCTTCATGCTCTCACCCTCCCTCTCTCACACATACTTCATACTCTCAATTCAATTCAATTCAATTCAAATTGCTTTATTGGCATTACAAGGTACATCTTATGTTGCCAAAGCACCAAAAAACATGTATGAAGATCTAGCCATACAGTGTATAAACAGATATATCCCTGTATGTATAAATATACACATATATAATGTGCATATAATCTTTTCTTAGATTTAACGGTTGTCCCTCTGCTTATGGCAAGATGTAACATAGTTTGCCGCTAAAGTTACGCAATTTCTCAGTTCCCCTAATACATATGGGAGTTTTTGGTGGTCATTCAAATTTTTGAATTCAGGGCATATTTTTATGAATTTTGAGTAGAAATTCCCCCATGTCCTGATAGTTTCCACAAGTTGTGAGGAAGTGCATCGCTGTCTCCACCACTCCCTGACTGCAGTGAGAGCATATCCTGTCCTCTCTTGGCAGCCAGGTCTGCCTGTGTCTGCCTTTTTCGATGGCAAGGCTATGCTCACTAAGTCTGTACATAGTCAAGGTTTTTCTCAATTTGTTATCTTTTATCATGGTCAGGTATTCAGCCATGGTGTATTGTCTGTTTAGGGCCAAATAGCAATCGAGTTTGTTTTGGGTTTTTGTTGTTTCTGTCCAATAAGTCAGATATTTTTCCTTTTGTTTAATGACCATTGTGTTGGGTCTAATTCTCTGTGCTAGGATGTCACTGTCCTGGTGCTGATTATTATTAGTAGTGTTAGTAGTTACTTCACTGAATCCCAGGACTAGTTGACTGAGGGGAATCTTCTCTATGATCATCTCTTGGCATTTCAGGGCTTCGTAATGATAGCAGTGGGGGTGCTCATTTTTAGGTGTTTCCAAAATTTGATGGCTCTTTTTGGGATATTAATTAGTAGTGGATATTGGCCTAGTTCTGCCCTGCATGCATTGTTTGTGGTTTTCCTCTGAGTCCGGAGGATACTTTTACAGAATTCTGCATGTAGGATCTCAATTGATTGTTTGTCCCAATTTGCAAATTCTTGTTGTGTTAGCGGACCCCACACTTCACTGCCATAGAGTGCAATTGGTTCAATTACTGATTTAAAAAATTTGAGCCAAATGCCAATTGGGATTTCTATTTGGATTGACTTTTTAATGGCATAGAAAGCCCTATTTGCTTTCTCTTTCAGTCCATTCACAGCCAGATGAAAATTTCGCGCAGAGCTAATTTTTAAGCCTAAGTATGTGTAGTTTGTAGTTTGTTCAATTTTGGTTGCTCCTAGTGTGAAATTTATTCTGGGTCCCTGATGTCTGGATCTTTGCTGGAACACAAGAACTTTGGTTTTTTGGGGATTTATTGTCAGGGCCCAGGTCTGACAGAATGACTCTAGCAGATCCAGGTTCTGCTGTAGACCCTCCTCAGTTGGTGAGAGCAGAACCAGGTCATCTGCATAGAGGAGGAATTTAACCTTGGAGGCATATAGGGTGAGGCCAGGTGCTGTAGATTGTTCAAGTATTTTTGCCAATTCATTTATGTAAATATTAAAGAGTGTCGGTGAGATGGGCAAGCCCTGCGCCACGCCATGCCCCTGTGAGAAGTATTTTGTTTGTTTGTCTCCAATTTTAACTGCACATTTATTGTTTGTATACATTGATTTAATTACATCATATGTTTTTCCCCCTACACCACTTTCAATAAGTTTTAAGAATAGACCATCGTGCCAAATAGAATCGAAAGCCTTCTGGAAATCTATAAAGCAGGCAAAAATTTTGCTTTTGTTTTGGTGAACATGTTTGTCAATTAGCGTGTGTAGGGTGAAGATATGATCCGATGTTCTTTAATTTGGTAAGAATCTAATTTGGCTTTTACTCAAGACATTGTGCTCCTCAAGGAAGTTTATAAGTCTTTGGTTTATGATACTACAGAATACCTTCCCCAGGTTACTGTTCACACAGATGCCTCGACAATTATTTGGATCAACTTTGTCTCCACTTTTGTATATGGGCGTTATGAGTCCTTTGTCCCAGATATCAGGGAAGTAACCAACACTCAGAACCAAGTTGAAGAGTTTTAGGATAGCCAATTTCATTTTATCGTCCGTGTGTTTAATCATCTCGTTTAGGATGCCATCTGCACCACAAGTTTTTCTTGGTCGCAGGTCCTTGAGTTTTTCAAATAGCTCTTTTTCAGTTATTGGGGAGTCTAACGGGTTTTGGTTATCTTTTATGGCCAGTTCGAGCTTTTCCAATTTTTTACATATTTGATCTTGCTCTGGTCTTAGTGTGTTTTTCTGGTATAATTTTTCAAAATGGTTTTCCCATGTGTCTCTGTTTTGAATGGACAATTCGTCGTGTTGCTTTTTGTGTAATGTATTCCAGTTGTCCCAGAAACAATTAGAATCAATAGATTCCTCAATGGAGCTGAGTGTATTCTTAATATACTGTTCTTTCTTGGTTCTGAGTGTGTTTTTGTATTGTGTTAGTGCCCGACAATAAGTAAAGCGTAATTCCTCATTTTCTGGTTGTCTGTGTTTTTGGTTTGGTATTTTTCTGAGTTTTTTCCTCATGTTGTGACAGTCTGAATCAAACCATTTTGCATGGTTTTGTGTTTTGTGTTTATTCTTGCGAGATTTCAAGCTCGACATTGATGCCAAATTATCAAAAATATTATTTAGGTTATTCACTGCCCGGTTTATGCCTTCTTTATTGTGAGTGTATGTGTTTTCCAGAAAGGTGTCCAAGAGAGATTGAGTTGATTGATTGCTATTTGCTTTCTGGTATTTTTCTGTGCTGTTTTTGGCCCATCTGTAGGATTTTTTAATGTTGTACAGCTTACTGGGCTGTGTTTCTGTGTTGGTTGTTTCTGTCCTTTTAAGATACGCAGTAATTTGGCTGTGATCTGACAGTGTTGTTTGTGGTTTGACTGTGAATGCTCTGAAAGTAAACTCAGCTCTCTCTTGTAGCTCTCCCCGTCTTGCTTTTGTTCTTGCTTCAGTGCTGAAGTGCTGCTTTCTTGATCACTTTTCAGTTCAACGACCTCCTCTTTAAGCTTAACCAGCTCTATCTCCAGCCGGGTGAACTGCTCCTGTAATTGTAACAGGGGGTTGTGGGGCCTCACTCGCCCTCTCTCACACACTCTTAATACTGTCACTCTCCCTCTCTCACATACTCTTCAAACTTTCACCCTCCCTCTGCCACACACTCTTCCTACACTTCCTCTCCCTCTCTCACACATGCTTCATAATCTCACACTCTCTCACACACGCACTCTTCATACACTCTCTCCCACTCTCACACATTCTTCATACTCTTATTCTCTCACACACTCGTCAGAATCTCAACCTCCCTCTCTCACACACTCTTAATAGTCTCATTTTCCCACAAAATGTTCATTCTCTCACTCCCTCGCTCACACACTCTTCATACTCTCACTCCCTCTCTCACACACTCTTCAAACTCTCTCTCCCTCTCACATGCTCTTCATACTCTCACTCACTCTCTCACATAATTCATACTCTCCCTCTTCCTCTCACACACACTCTTGATACAATCATTCTCCCACTCAATCTTTGACATGAATCAGTCATTCATGGAAGAAAGATTTATGAAATAATACTGAGTGGCCTATGTGTGGCGCTGTCCCGGGAGAGTATAAATACTAGGGCACGGGCCCAGCTTGCGCAGGACATTCTTAACAGGAACTAGTGAAGGACACAACTAGACCTCCATATTGTAAAATAGTTGAATAAAGCTTTGTTTAACGCTTACGCCAAGTGCCTAGCAGTTTTCTTATGTCACTCTTCATACTCTCACTCTCACTCTCCCACACACTCTTCATACTCTCCTCCTCCCCCTCTCCTACTCTTCATAATCTGACTCTCTTTCTCTCATGCACTCTTCATTCTCTCATTCTCTCACACACACTTAATTCTCTCACTTCCTTGCTCACACACTCTTCATACTCTTACTAACTCTCTCACACACTCGTCAAACTCTCACTCTCCCTCCCTGACTGACACTTCATACTCTCACTCTCTCTCTCTCACACACTCTTCAAACTCTCTCTCCCTCTCTCAGTCTTCATAATCTCACTCCCTCTCTCACACACACTTCATACTCTCCCTCCCTCTCACACAATCTTCATACACTCACTCTCCATATCTCACACACTTTTCATACTCTCAATCCCTCTCTCACAATCTTCATATTCTCAATACCTCTCACGCACTCGTCATACTCTCACTCTCCCGCTCACAAACACTCTTCATACTCTCACTCCCTCTCTCACCCACTCGTCATGCTCTCAGTTTCTGTGAACACTCTTCATTCTCTCGCTCCCTTGCTCACACACTCTTCATACACTCATACACTCTCTCACACAACCTTCATATTTTCACTCTCGCTCTCTCACACACTCTTCATACTCTCACTCCCTCTCTCACACACTCTTCATACTCTCACTCCCTCTCTCGCACACACTTCACACTCTCACTCACAATCTCACACACACTCTTCATACTCTAGCTCACCCTCTCTCACACTCTCTTCATTCTCTCACTCTCTCTCTCTCACACACTCTTCATATTCTCACTCGCTCTCTCACACACTCTTCCTACTCTCACTCACCCTTCCACACACAATTTTCATACTCTCACACTCTTCTCTCACACACTCTTCATACTCTCAATCCCACTGTCTCACAATCTTCATACTCTCAATCCCTCTCACACACTCTTCATACTTTCACTCTCCCTCACTCACACACTCTTCATATTCTCACTCCCTCTCTCACACACTCTTCCTCATCTCACTCTCCCTCTTTCAAACACGCCTCATACTCTCCCTCTCCCTCCCTCACACACTCTTCCTATTCTCACTCTCTCTCTCTCACACATGCCTCATACTCTCCATCTCTCTGTCTCACACACACTTCCTACTCTCACTCTCTCTCTCTCGCACACTATTCATACTCTCACTCACTCTCTTACACAATCTTCAAACTCTCTTTCCCTCTCTCACACACTCCACACTCTCACTCCCTCTCTCACACACTCTTCATACTCTCACTCTCCCTGTCTCTCAAACACACTTCATACTCTCACTCTCACTCTCTCATCCACTCTTCATACTCTCACTCCCTCTCTCACACACTCTTCAAACACTCTCCCCCTCCCTCACTCTGTCAAACACTGTTCCTACTCTCACTCTCTTTCTCACACACGCTTCATACTCTCTCTCTCACACACACTCTGAAACTCTCAATCCCTCTATGTCACAATCTTCATAATCTCAATCCCTCTTGTTATGTATTGTGTGTTCTCCTCCCACCTGTGGTGGTGCTGTCACAGGAGATAAATGGTTGGGTGTTCTCTCGGTTAAGTTATGCTCTCTTTGTTCAGAACTTTCCAGAACTTCCTTTCCTTCCAATAAAGCACTTCATGTTTGAATCTCTGAGTTCTGAGTCCTAAATTGTGTCTAGGTAGAAAGGTACCGACACAACAAGTGGCGACGAGGATCGGATGAATCTGTGTTGTGGGAACTTTCTTATTTTCGACTACAAAACACTTGGAACAGAGGTTGCAGCATCACATTAACGTTACGGCAGTGAGTAAACAGAAATTTTAATTTGAAACGTGAGATGGCTACTATATTAGGAAACATCGGTGATTTTGATGAAAATGTGGAGCAATGGAGCGCATATAAAGAATGTTTTGACTATTTTGTATTGGCGAATGTGGTGGCAAACGAAAAGGTCGTGCCTACCTTTTTGAGTGTAATCGGGCCGAAGACATTCAATTTACTTCGCAGCCTCGTGCAGCCAGATAAGCCAGGAACTAAAACATATAAGCAACTAGTGGAAATTCTTGGAGCACATTTTTCACCAAAACCTCTGGTTATTGCTGAGAGATTTAGATTTCACAAACGGAATCAAGAGGAGGGGGAATCAGTGACGATGTTTATTGCTGCTTTAAAAAGGTTATCAGAACACTGCGAGTTCAAGGAGGTGCTGAAGGACACCATTAGAGACAGACTCGTGTGTGGTCTGCAAAATGCAGCCACACAGAAGTGCCTTCTTACTGAGGACAACCTTACTCTTGAAAAGGCCATTGAAGTTAGTGTCTCCATGGAGATGGCGGAAAAGGAGGCTCACCAGTTGAGTTCAACAGGGAGAGTTCACAAGGTGTCGTCTGAGCCTAAAGGTGCGCGGAATGGCACATGTTACTGTTGTGGGAAAACGGGCCATCATGCTAATGACTGCTGGTGTACGGAGCTGGGATGCCGAAATTGTGGCAAAAAGGGTCACTTTGAACGTGCCTGTAGAGGTAAAAAAAGAACAGACAGAGCTGGGAAGCATGGAAGCAAAATGTCTGTATTTGGACAAGAGAGGAAAAGGAGTGTTCATTCAGTGCAGTATGATGGAACAAGCAAAACAGAGGGGAGCGACACCTCTGAGGAGGAAGAGGGGCACATACTGATGGTTGCAGGTGATTCAAATGGCTACTGGGTGTCACCACTGGTGGAGGGACAATCAGTGCGGATGGAGCTGGACACAGGTGCGGCTGTGTCCCTTGTTTCAGACACTGTCTACAACAAAATGCTAAAGCATCTTACCCTTCAGCCAACAAACATTGTGCTAAAGACGTATACCGGCGAACCTGTGGCCATGAGAGGCGCCATTGAGGTGACAGTTAAATTGAACGGACAGACTGCAAAACTGCCACTATATGTGGTAAAGGGAAATTACCCATCGCTACTGGGGCGTGCGTGGCTAGAGAAAATCACGCTGGACTGGCCTGCAGTCCGCATGATGTCAAAAGGGGAGTCAGGTCTGACTGCAGTGTTAAACAAACATGCAGAACTCTTCAATGGGGAACTTGGGAGCATGAAAAAGATCAGCGTGAGACTGGACATTAAACCTGACAGCAAGCCGAAGTTTCACAAAGCCCGACCTGTACCCTATGCAATTAGGCCAAAAGTTGAGGCTAACTTGGAGGCCTTAGTTGAGAATGGAGTCCTGGAGCCTGTGAGCGTGAGCAAATGGGCCACACCCATTGTTCCTGTCCTGAAAATGGATGGATCTTTTCGAATCTGTGGGGATTTTAAAGTGACTATTAACCCAGTGCTGTCTGTGGAACAGTACCCTCTTCCCCTCATTGATAATCTTTTTACGGGCCTGGCCGGAGGGCAAAAGTTCAGCAAAATAGACTTATGCCAGACTTATCTACAAATGCATGTCGATGACAAATCAAAGGAGCTGCTGACAATTGTGACACACAAGGGGCTATACAGGTACTGCCGCCTTCCGTTTGGAATTACGTCGGCCCCTGCTCTATTCCAAAGGGCAATGGATCAGATTTTAAGTGGACTGCCAGGAGTCCAGTGCTACCTGGACGACATCCTTGTCACTGGGACAAATGAGGAGGATCATCTTCTGAACTTGGATGCGACACTACAACGACTGAAAGAGTATGGACTCAGAGTTCGTAAAGACAAATGTGAATTCTTTCAGTCTTCAGTTGAGTACCTGGGGCATGTGACTGACGCTACTGGCCTGCATAAGGCATCATCAAAGGTCAAGGCGATCGTGGAGGCCCCAGCACCCCAGCATGTGAGCCAGTTACGTTCATTTCTGGGGCTACTTAACTACTATGGGAAGTTTATTCCAGACTTAGCAACATTGCTGAAGCCGTTACATCAGTTGTTATGTCAAGGCAAAACATGGAAATGGACTGAACTGTGCAACGAAGCTTTCGCCCAAGCAAAGAAAGCATTGCTGAAATCGGAGGTCCTGACACACTTCGACCCAAAGCTACCCATGCAGCTAGCATGTGATGCATCACCATATGGTGTGGGAGCAGTCATATCCCACATCATGCCTTCGGGTGAAGAGAAACCTATCGCCTTCGCATCACGCACCTTGAACAAGGCCGAGAGTAACTATGCGCAGATCAAGCGCGAGGCCTTGGGAATTGTTTTTGGAATTCGAAAATTTCATCAGTACATGTTTGGGAGAAGGTTCACACTCCTGACGGACCACCATCCATTGACTTCAATCTTCGGGCCCCACACCGGAATTCCGTCTCTCGCTGCAAGCAGGATGCAAAGGTGGGCTTTACTGTTGTCAGGACACACATACGGCATCAAATATCGCAAATCAGACTTGCACGGCAACGCAGACGGTCTCTTGAGGCTACCCTTGCCTGTTACTCCCCCAGAGCCTCGTCAGATAGACATCTTCTACTTTAGACAAGTGGAGGGAGCACCTGTCACTGCAGTTCAGGTGCGAAGGTACACCCGCAACGATCCAGTCCTGTCTGAGGTAATGGACGATGTCATTCGAGGGAGAGCTATCGGAGATTCTCCTAGTTTGAAACCTTACGTTTCAAAAAGAAATGAGCTCTCCGTCCAGGCAGGTTGTCTTCTTTGGGGATGCCGTGTCATCATTCCGCCACCTCTGAGAGAACCTATACTGCAACAACTTCATACAGGCCACAGTGGGATGGTTTGAATGAAGGAAATGGCAAGAAGCTACTTCTGGTGGCCAGGTCTCGATGGGAATATTGAGGAGAAAGCCAAAACATGTTCCCCATGTCAAAGGGTCCGGAATGTTCCACAGCTGGCAACCCTACACCCCTGGGATTGGCCTGCAGAAGTGTGGCAGCGAGTACATGTGGACTTCGCCGGTCCTTTCGAAGAGAAGATGTTTATGGTGGTTGTAGACGCTCATAGCAAGTGGCCAGAGGTCGCTGTGATGAGGTCTACCACGGCAGAGAAAACAATTGAGAAACTTGGTGAGATGTTCAGCCGTTATGGCTCACCGGAACAACTCGTAAGTGACAACGGTCCACAATTTGTATCACAGGAGTTGGCAACCTTCCTGCATGTGAATGGTGTCCAACACATCAGGTCTGCGCCCTATCATCCCTCTACTAACGGCCAGGCAGAAAGGTTCGTGCAAACTTTGAAGCACGCCTTGAAGGCATCGCAAGGTCAGGGCTCAATCCAGCAATGTCTGAACAGCTTCCTGTTGTCCTACAGGAACGAGCCGCATGCCACAACCAAAACTTCCCCCGCTTCGTTCATGATGAAGAGGCAGTTGCGGACAAGTTTTGACTTACTCAAACCTCCAAGGGCAGAGCAGGTTGTCCATCGTCAACAACAAGCTCAAGTTGAAAAGAGAGAGAAAAGAGCCAAGGAGAGACGGTTTCATCCGGGAGAGCACGTCCTAGCTCGAAACTACAACATTGGACCGAAATGGGTTCCTGCTACGGTGATCGCGCAGACGGGCCCTGTGTCTTACATGGTTGAGACTGCTGAGAACGTCGTCTGGAGAAGACACACAGATCAACTGTTGCTAGGAGCAGAGACAGCCACAGAGGCTCCAACGGCTGGTTGGCCTGACCTGTTTCCGGATGATACCGCAAACCAGCATCCTTTGCCACAGTGCTCTTCTCCAACACAGGAAGTCAAAGAGACTGTTCCGCCTGTGCAAACTCCTGACTTTCAATTGACACAGGCACCTTCTCCATCCAGGCCTGTGTCAATGCCTACTGCTGTGGAAGCCAGTGATGACCGTCGGTATCCTGTCAGAGAGCGGCGGCCTCCAAGACGCTTGGATCTGTAGGCTTAGTGACTTACCCACAAGACTGGGGCAGAATAAACCCCAGGGTAAAGTCAGGGTTTGAGGCAGTCTACCTCTACCCTAGGTTTGTTGAGTGCATTGAAAGTAACTTACCTGTTGAGGAATAATGTGGACCTCCCATTTAAGAGGGGAGGAAATGTTATGTATTGTGTGTTCTCCTCCCACCTGTGGTGGCGCTGTCACAGGAGATAAATGGTTGGGTGTTCTCTCGGTTAAGTTTAGCTCTCTTTGTTCGGAACTTTCCAGAACTTCCTTTCCTTCCAATAAAGCACTTCATGTTTGAATCTCTGAGTTCTGAGTCCTAAATTGTGTCTAGGTAGAAAGGTACCGACACAACACCTCTCACACTCTCTTCATATTCTATCACTCTCCCTCTCTCACTCACTCTTCATAAACTCACTCCCTCTCTCACATACTCTTCATACTCTCACTCTCCCTCTCCGACACACTCTTCATGCTCTCACTCCCTCTCACACCCTCTTCATGTCCCCACTCTCCCTCTCTCACACACTCTTCATCTTCTCACTCTCTCTCACACCCACTCTTCCTACTCTCACTCTCCCTCTCTCACACACTCTTCATTCTCTCATTTCCTCTTTCACACACTCTTTGTACTCTCACTCCCTCGGTCACACACTATTCATACTCTCACTCCCTCTCTTAAACACTCTTGAAACTCTTTCAAACACTCTCACGCACTCTTCATACTCTCTCTGCCTCTCTCACACACTCTTCATACCCTCAGTCCCTCTCTCACACATTCTTCAAACTCTCTTTCCCTCTCTCACACACTCTTCATACTCTCACTCTTCCTCTCTTACACACTCTTCAAACTCTAACTTTCTCACACACTCTTCATTCTCTCACTCTCCCACTCTCATAAACACTTCATACTCTCACTCTCACTCTCTCACACACTCTTCATACTCTCACTCTTCCTCTCTCACACACTCTTCCTACTCTCACTCTCCCTCTCTCACACACTCTTCATACTCTCACTCCCTCTCTCACACACTCTTCATACTCTCACTCCCTCTCTCACACACTCTTCATACTCTCACTCCCTCTCTCACACACTCTTCATACTCTCACTCTCCCACTCTCATAAACACTTCATACTCTCACTCTCACTCTCTCACACACTCTTCATGCTCTCTCTCTCTCCATCTCTCACACACTCTTCATACTCTCACTCCCTCTCTCACACAATCTTCATACTCTCTGTAAGGGTAAACTGGGAGAGCTTCTTCTCCCCGAGACGGACCCTCTGATATAAAGGGTCACCTTATTTCCAATCAATCACTCGGAGTCCGGAGGTTCGTTCAGTAAAGCAACTTTATTTACAAGTCAACAGGAAAGACACTCATCCTGGGACGAATGCTCCCCGATCATTGAAAATCTGCTGCCTTATATATAGGTTTTGTTCTGAGTCGTGGCTACTGTTTGCAATTAGGTGCATTACACATATACATTTCTTTCATCATTAAGTTGGCTTTGGGTGCAAATTCTTGTGACCTGTGTGCATTGGTCTTGTGACCCCATATGTTATCTCTCAATACATTCCTCAGTTAGTGATTCACGGTTTGTGCACTTAGGCCACGTCACACCAGACTCTCCTTCTGTTCATAACCATTCCTTATATGGTTGGATATATGCTCTGTTCCTTAATCCCCTCATCTTAGCTCTTTTTAACCCTTTCAGTCCCCCCTTTTGGTCCTGATTAATCCCTTTTAATCATTGACCAACCCAATTATTTTTTCCTATTATCATGTCCTGCCGGGATGGTGATCAAATCCAACCCATTGGGTCACCTAGTTTATATAATCATATTGTCCTGATTTTTATGCTCCCTACATCCTTTCCATCGACATATTATCCACCCAAATACATAGGTTATAAGCATTAATGTTATTATTACTATACATCCGTTAAGCAGGTCTTTCTCCCAAGCCTTCGCTCGTTCGTAGTAATAGTCCGTCTGCTTGATGGGAATCTGCCCAGGAGGTTTCTGTAACAATTACCACCAAACAGCATATATCACTACTTTATCAAGGTCATGTACATTTCTTCCATTTCCTTCTTTCTTTTTTGTTTTCTACGTTTTTTACAGGCGGCACATGCTGCTATTCCCATTCCTATCGCCAAAACCAATTGTATAATAACTAGTATGTAAGAAGTAATGCGGATCCATCGGTAGATGTTGACATTCATCCCCCAATCCCACAGCTTCTTATACCATGGGACTTCCTGTAGTTTTACTTCTATGTCCTTTTCTAGTTCCCCAAGGTTCCTTTGCAACATTACGTATTGTTTCACCATTTTACTTAAGGCCTCTTTTATCTCTTGCAGATCCTCTTGCAGGCAGGGTATCGGAACCCCCACCGGATCTTCATAATTGACCAATTCGTCCCTTAAACTATCTGGCACATTTAGTTTCATTTCCTCCCTTGAGTGTACATACACCAATCTGGTGTGTCCAACTATCACAGGGATCTTTGGTGCGAAGCAGAAGTTAGGCATTGTGATTACACATACAAGGTTACTGTCATGAATCTCATCATTCATGAAGAAATAACTCATGAAGTAACACTGGGCGGCCAGCTGGTGGCGCCATCCAAGGAGTATAAATACTCGGGCGTGGGCCCAGCTTGCTGAGGATGTTTCTGTAACCAGGAACTAGTGATGTAACTAGAAATCTCATGGTTTTGAAACAGTTGATTAAATTGATGTGAAAAGACTACTGAGCCTTATTTTATACTCAAACCAAGTGCTCAGTAGTCTTTTTACATCAGTTACTATATTGATACTCAGCCTCTGTGGTGGCGATACAATACTCCCCTCTGCCTCTATGTCCCGTGCGGGTGTGATGGTGATCGACATGTGATAATTCCAACATGCACCTCTCTGTCTTATTATAGCCGCACTCATCCTTAGGGCCTTCTCCTACCGGATGTGGGCATATCGTAAGCGTACCTTTCCCATGGCATCCGTTTAGGGAGGCTCCTCTTATAGTACCATTCTTCCTGATGGCATAGGTATCAATTGGATAGTATCGGAGGTATGTCTCACCCCTCATTATGCCTATGTTTGTTACCTGGTACTGTGGGTACGGAGTCGTGTCTAGTCTCACCACTGGTATCAGGAGTACCATGCCTATCATTGCTGTCACTCTGCTTTGCATTTTTATATCACTGGATATACTCTGGTCATCCCCTTGAGGGTACAAGCACTCAGAGGGCCTGGATTCTGGCTCAGGCCATAGAGCTGTGTGCTGTTAATCCAGTCTGGTACCTCACCTCATTGTATCTGTGCCAGATTGTGTTTTAACTGTCCGATGGTCCATTGGCCATAGGCATGGCACAAGTCTCTCCCTACCTCATCTTTTGCCTGTTCCTCATCTCTATGGTTTAGTTTGTTGATAGTGCTAGCATGGTCTTCTATACTTTGATTCCCTCGAGTAATTTCCTTATCGTATGTTCTCCCAACTCTGATTCTTGTTGAACCAAACCAGTTTCTTTCTCTAAAATCTGTTGTATTACCCTTGGTAATTGTTCCACACTACTCTGGACTCCTTGTATATCTAGGGCATTAATGAATGATGTCCCTGTATTTATTCCTGTGAGTACTTCGTTTCCTAAGCCCCTCTTAATTCTTTGGTGGAATGCAGCATGTCCCCTGAAACCAGTAGCCCCTGTTGCATCAGCAGCTTGGTTAATTACATTCCTTATCATATATGCATACAACTCTCTAGTTTTAGTAAATCTTTCACAATATCCTGGCCATTGTAGCATGATTAAGTTCATTAGTACCGGGACAATTTCGTGTCTCACATTATCATACAATTGTTCTCCCTCGGTAAATAACACCAGTCCATTTTCGGGCCCAGGCGTCAATTTTGGACACATAGAAACATAGAAACATAGAAGATAGGAGCAGGAGTGGGCCATTTGGCCCTTCGAGCCTGCTCCGCCATTCAATGAGATCATGGCTGATCATCCAAATTCAGTACCCTGTCCCTGCCTTCTCCCCATATCCCTTGATCCCTTTAGCCTTAAGAAATATATCCAACTCCTTTTTGAATATATTTAATCAACTGGCCTCCACCGCCCTCTGTGGCAGAGAATTCCACTGGTTCACCACTCTCTTCAGGTATCGCTGTGATTGGGGGTGTTGTTGGTTCTAGGGTTACTGTTTGTGGTGTGATCCTTGTTGTTGCTGGTTGCGGTGTTGTAACGCCGTGTACAATAGTCCATCTTATGATATCATCCGTGCAGCTCAGGACATATCCTCCCCCTACTTGACCCAACACCTGCCAGTGTCTATTACATCTTACCATATTGCTGGTATCTGTCATTCTACAGGGTCCGCGTGGTTGTTGATCCAAGTTCACCCAGATACCGTTACACCTGTAACATCCTTTTCCTTGTTTTTCACACTCATAACTGTGTGATATAATGAAGTTCCTCGTGGAGTCTCCACTAGGGGATCTTAACTAGCAGTCCATTTCTTCCAGCCCATTATTTGGACTTATTGTGGCGACACGCCACCACTGGACATAATCCGCTCACGGCGGCACAGACAGTCTAAGCAGAAGCCCCCAGCCGGGGGCCCTTTCCTCCAGCAACTTGTTTCCCGCAGGGACAGGCTGCCGGGAGCACTTCCTGTCTGGGATGTATTTAAGTGGATGTGCGGGCTTTTCTAGTTCCTGTTTACCATGTGGTCAGAATAAAGCAGTTGTGTTTTCAATAGCTCTGTCTCGACTCCCACGTTGCCGCGGTATCTCAACACTGGTGACCCCGACGCTCAGGACGAATCCTAAGCTAGCATGGCGGATACAAACGCAGTCACGGTTAAATTACCAGACTTTTGGGAGAACCTCACCGAAGCCTGGTTCGTTCAAGCTGAGTCCAGATTCCGGCTGAAAGGCATTACAGTCGACGCCACGAAGTACGACTATCTCGCCGCCTCGCTCACCTACGCTACAGTCCCCAAGGTTTGGGCAGCGCTGCAGAATCCACCAACGGAGGGCAAGTACGAGCATCTGAAGGCTGCGCTACTTAAAAAATTTCAAACGTCCTCTTACCAGCGCCACTGCCAACTCCTGGACCTCCCCGGCCTTGGTGACGCTTCACCATCAGACCTGCTTTCCCACATGCTGTCCCTCTCCGATGACAAAAATCCCGGCGCCCTTTTTCGCACGCTTTTCATTCGGCAGCTCCCCGCCAGCATCCGCCCGCTCCTTGTGGAGTCTGACTCCACGGACCTGAATGAGATAGCCGAAAAGGCCGACCGGCTGCTCTCTGCACAGGCCGCTCGCGACGTCGCGCCCGACCTCACGGCAACGACCACGCGGTCTTCCCGGGCCGCTAGGCCCGACCGCCCTACCACTCCGGGTCACTGCTACTACCACACCCGTTTTGGCGCTAGGGCTCAACGCTGCACGCCACCGTGTTCCTTCAAACCCCCCCCCGCACCGGCCCCCGCGATGGCCGTGGGGCAGAAGGAGCCCCTACTGTACGTCACTGACGACAGAACCAACCGCCGATTTCTGTGCGACACAGTGGCCCAGCACAGCATCACCCCCGCCTCCGCCCTCGAGATCCAACGCGGCACACGGTGTATCACACTGGCTGCAGCCAACGGCTCTGAAATCCGCACATATGGCACCCGCATGGTCACGCTCGACCTCGCGGGCCGCCGCTACCGCTGGGAGTTCCTGACAGCCAAGGTCCTCTGCCCACTCATTGGCGCCGACTTCCTACGCGCCCACGGCCTCCTTGTCGACATTCCGAGGCACCGCCTCGTCGACATCAACACTATGGCCCCCATCCCCGGCGCCTTTACCCCGGCCCGTTCGGCCGGCCCGACGACCTACTGCCTCGCCAGAGCCACGGACGACTACTCGGCACTCCTAGCTGAGTTTCCCGCCCTCACTAACCCGACCTTTTTGGCCAAAGCCGCCAAGCACAGTGTGGAACACTATATCCCCACCACCGGCCCCCCAGTTTCTGCCCACGCCCGCAGACTCAACCCGGCCAAGCTGGAAATCGCGCGGGCCGAGTTTACCAACATGGAACAACTCGGCATCATCCGCCGCTCCAGCAGCCCTTGGGCCTCGCCCCTCCACATCGCCCCCAAGCCCGGCGGAGGCTGGCGCCCTTGCGGGGACTACCGCCGCCTCAACGACGCCACCACCCCCGATCGGTACCCGGTGCCACACATCCAGGACTTCTCGGCCCGACTGGCCGGACGAACCGTCTTTTCCAAAGTCGACCTGGTGCGCGGTTACCACCAAGTCCCCGTACACCCCGCGGACATCCCCAAAACGGCCGTCATCACCCCATTCGGCCTGTTCGAGTTCCTGAGGATGCCCGTCGGCCTCAAGAATGCAGCACAGGCTTTCCAGCGCCTTATGGACTCAGTCCTCCGGGACCTGAACTTCCTATTCGTCTATCTAGACGACATTCTCATGGCCAGCTCCTCCAAACAGGAACACCTCGAACACCTTCGCATCCTGTTCGGGCGCCTAGCCCAACACGGGCTCATCCTCAGCCCGGCGAAGTGCCAATTCGGCCTAACCAAGATCGATTTTCTCAGTCACCACATCACCCCTGCTGGGGCCGTCCCCCTGCCCAACAAGGTGCAGGCCATCCAGCAATTCCCCCGCCCCACAACCATCAAGGGCCTCCAGGAGTTCCTCGGGATGGTGAACTTCTACAACAGGTTCATCCCCAGAGCCGCAGCCCTTATGAAGCCCCTATATGACTCCCTCCGAGGAAAATCCGGCAAGATGGACATAGCCTGGACCACTGACGCGGCAGCCGCCTTCGACGCCACCAAAAACGCGCTCGCCGACGCCACTCTGCTCGCGCACCCGAGGGCCGATGCCCGGGTCGCGCTCACCACCGACGCCTCCGACCACGCGGTCGGGGCCGTGTTCGAGCAGTGGGTCAATGGCGCGTGGCAGCCACTTGCCTTCTACAGCCGCCAACTGCGCCCCCCGGAGGTCAAATACTCCACTTTCGACCGCGAGCTTCTCGCACTCCACCTGTCGGTCCGCCATTTCAGGTTCCTCCTGGAAGGCCGCCCCTTCACCGCGTATGTGGACCACAAGCCACTCACATACGCGATGGCCAAGCACACCGAACCCTGGTCCGCTAGGCAGCAACGCCAGCTCGCGGCCGTCTCCGAGTTTACTATGGACATTCAGCACGTCTCCGGTAGAGACATCGTGGTCGCCGACTGCCTTTCCCGTCCCGCCGTCTGTGCGAATCACCTCGCGGTCGACTACGCACAACTAGCAGCGGCCCAGCTCACGGACCCAGACCTCCTCTCGGCGGCTACCAGCCTGTCAGGGCTACGCCTAGCCAAGGTCGTGCACGGGCCCGAAGCCACGGCAGTCACGTGCGACGTCTCACTCGGCCAACCCAGGCCGGTCATCCCTGAGACCTGGCGCCGCCGCGTCTTCGACGCGCTCCACGGGCTCTCTCACCCGGGTTCCCGCGCATCCGTCAAACTCCTCTCCAAGCGCTTCGTCTGGCGCGGCCTTAGCAGAGATGTTCGGACTTGGGCCACCTCCTGCCTCGCCTGCCAACGGGCTAAGGTACAGCTGCACACCAAAGCACCCCTGGGAGACTTCGAGGTACCCAGCCGCCGCTTCGACCACGTACACGTCGACATCGTCGGTCCCCTGCCGCCATCGCAAGGCCAAACTTATCTCCTCACGATGGTCGACCGCTACACACGCTGGCCTGAGGCAGTGCCGCTGACCTCCACCACCACAGCCGACATTGCCAGGGCGTTCGTTAACACCTGGGTTGAGAGGTTCGGCGTACCGGCCGACATAACCTCCGACAGAGGCGCCCAGTTCACCTCCGAACTCTGGACGGCCACAGCACGCAACCTCGGGGTGACGCTCCACCGCACCACGGCGTACCACCCGCAGGCCAACGAACTTTGTGAACGCTTCCACAGGTCACTCAAGGACTCACTCCGCGCCGGCCTGCAGGACAGTACCTGGACTGACCGCCTACCGTGGGTGCTACTCGGCCTATGCACCGCGGTCAAGGAAGACCTCCAGTCCTCGGCAGCGGAGTTAGTATACGGACAACCGCTGCGCGTCCCAGGCGAATTCCTTCCGGAGCCTACCAAGTCTTGGTCGGCCGAACAGCAGCGGCTCGACTATTTCTCTTCCGCTCAGCAGTTCGCCCCACTTCCGGTCAACCGACACGGCGAACTCGCACCTCACGTCCTGCCAAATTTACAGCAGGCGCGCTTCGTCTTCGTGCGACACGACGCGCACCGCGGGCCCCTGCGACCCCCGTACGACGGTCCGTACGAGGTACTACAAACCGGGGACAAGGTATTCAAGCTGCGACTCGGCGACAGGGTCGAGACAGTCTTCATCGACCGGCTCAAACCAGCACACACAGAACCAGGGGAACAGGTCCCCGTGGCCCAGCCTCCATCCAGAGGCCGTCCCCCCGGCAAGCCAGCACAGCCGGCGGCGAACCGCCCGACCCAACCAACCAGACCGGCGACCACTCAGAGCCGCTGCGGCAGAACCATTAGACCACCGTCACGACTCGTCCACTCCTCCTAAGCGGATTCTGAGGGGAGCTCTGTGGCGACACGCCACCACTGGACATAATCCGCTCACGGCGGCACAGACAGTCTAAGCAGAAGCCCCCAGCCGGGGGCCCTTTCCTCCAGCAACTTGTTTCCCGCAGGGACAGGCTGCCAGGAGCACTTCCTGTCTGGGAAGTATTTAAGTGGATGTGCGGGCTTTTCTAGTTCCTGTTTACCATGTGGTCAGAATAAAGCAGTTGTGTTTTCAATAGCTCTGTCTCGACTCCCACGTTGCCGCGGTATCTCAACATTATAACTGTTGTCATCAGAGTAGTTATAATAATCCATCTCACTGGATCCATGTTTATCTGTAATTTAAGCAGAGGTCTAGTCGTCTTCCGAACTCTTTCCCCTAGAGGAGAGGGTGGAATGGGGATCTTTAGTGTTAAATAGTTTCACCTGGGTCCAGTGCTTCCACTGCATACCCGTCGGTTCCTGTAGACAAACACACGTATCACTTGTCATTAATACAGTATATGGCCCCATCCAAAGGGGTTCTGTAATGTATATACCTTTTAAGGGGGGAACTATCTTTTACAGCTCATGTATACTGCAGTACCGGCAGTGACCACACCTGTATATAGCCCTGAGTAGTAATCTGTACAGATCAGTTCCCGTGTGAGCCACGTTGAGTAAACACCTGTTGTACCTTTCTCCTGCAGTCTGTGTCTTATTATACACAGACACAACAGGTTCCATTCCCTTTCTTCCGATAACTTGCGTCATTACTTGTTGACCTATTTTGGGCAGCTCATTTGGTTTAAGTCCAGCATTTTGTCTTTCCAGATCTTTAATCTGTTGCTGGTTCCTCACTTCTTTATTTATTGCTTGTACCTCCTGATTTAGTTGTACTAAGTATCGCCTTAATCTATCTTGCACTGATCCTGGTTCTCCCACCCCTCCAGCCAAACCCTCTGGTAGTCTCATAGCTTGTCCTGTCATTAATTCATAGGGGGTCAGTCCAGTCGTTCGTCCTGGGGTGGCTCGCAGCCTCATTAGTATGCTAGGTAATAGTTCCAACCATCCCTTCCCTGTTTCTTGGATGGCTTTTGTCAGTGCATTTTTCAGTGTCCTATTCATTCTTTCTACCATCCCCGAGCTCTGGGGATGATATGGTATGTGGTATTTTTGTGTAACGTTTAACAGCTTACAAGTTTCTCTCATTATTTTACCGGTAAAGTGGGTGCCGTTGTCTGTGTCAATTTGCAGAGGCACTCCCCAACGGGGTATAACCTCGGTAGCCAATATTAGTGCAACTGTTTTTCAGAGCAATCTCGGGTGACAAAGGCTTCCACCCACCTGGTAAATTGATCAATTATTACCAGGCAATATTTCTTCCCCCGGTCCTGCACTAAGGGGCTGGTAAAGTCAATTTGTAAGTTTTCCCAGGGTCCTTGGGGCCTGGGTTGGTTTGCTATTCTACCTCTACATCTCTGTCCTACATTATTCTTAGCACATATTATACAGCGGTGGCAATATTTCGCTACTTCCCGACCCATCTTTGGCCACCACCAGTGTAAAGTCTGTGGGTTGTACAGTTAATAACGACACAGACTTCAGGAGTAACAAACAAACAGGTCTTTACTATTCAGAGGTCAGGGCGAATCTGCCCCAGTTATCCTGCCACAACACTTATATACTGGTGTGGTCACTGTCGGTATTACAGTATACAGAAGCCAAACAAATAGTGCCACACCTAAAGTAGTTCTCTTAAAGGTGAACGGTTACATTCAATAGTTCCCTTAAAGGTAGACGGGTACATACACTACAATCCTCCCTTTTTAGCTTATTACTTACAGAGTCCCCGTTAAACATACATATCTTCAACTTCATATAAAACAATTTACAGATATAATCTCGGTGGGAACAGTTCATAGATTCAGTCTCTGATCTGACTCGTTCCGAACAGCATCTCTTTGGTGTAGCCGGTTCACATGGCTAGCTTGACTCCTCCATAGCCTTTTTCTTGACGTAACAGCTTGAACTTTCGTCCTGTTGAACCAGCAGTGCGGACTTTTACAACCAACTGGCTGTCTTGATAATTTCCGGTTTTTCAACTAATTTAGCTCCTTTCGTAGTGTCCCGCCTGAGATGGTAGAAGTGATAATATTTTAGACGGTTATTATCTTCTGCTTCTTCTTTTTCTTTTCTGCCTTTTTGAAACTCTTGGAGCTCCTTTCTCGGCTGCCAGCTGTAGCGCCACCAACTCTCTATGTTCCTTAGACCTTAAGTGCTTCATCCGGATTTCAGCACTTTGGGAGTTTTCATCACAAACTGAGCAGACCAGATCCTCGTAATATTCAGTGTCACTCAACAGGTCATGGTAATACTCGGGTTCGTCCTGAGTTAGGCCAGCGAGAGGGCCTTCTACTTCCTCCTTACCCATCTGGACGTTAGCTGACTGTGGTTCCTTCCCTAGACATCTTTCTTGAAAAGACTTCTCCATGCATTCAATTTCATCCCGCTCTTCCTGGGTTGTCTGCCATTCCTTCACTACTGACCTCATTTGTGAGTTCAATACCTTCCCTTCCATCGGGGATTGCGTTATCAGGCTATTTAATCCTTCTACTGAAGCAGCTGTTTCAACATTCTTCTGTTCACATTGACGTGATTCAACGAACTCTTCATAGAGTAAACTGTAACACAAAATCTGTGTTGCCACCTCAGTTATTTCCATAACTTTTGGGAACTCCGAATTCCTTCCCTTTGAAGATTGAAGCTCGTGTTCCCATTGTGGAGTCTTGTCTCTCAGCATGTGAAGGAGTTGGCTGACCGTTAACTCTTCCACGGGGACTCTGTGGATCAGAGTCTTCTCCATTTCATCCACCTTTCCCTCCAATGCTTTCACCTTCCTTTCCTCTTGTACTTTGGTTTCAAGCGCTCGAAGAAGTTGCGCCTTGATGCTCCCTAGCTCATGTTCAGGGCCCATTCTTACAGTCTCTGTGTTTCTTACAGTTTCCTTTCCTTCCACTGAAAGGATTCCCAGTTGAATTTGTTCTTCAAGTCGTTGAACCTCGGTCATTGCCGCCTCATATTTGACTTGGGTTTCCTTCAATATTTTTATGAGTTCTTGGACATCTTGTCTTTCATGTTCTGCCATGTCTTTCACCTCTAAATTCTCATCTATGGATGGAACTTCTACCGATGAGTCTGTCTTGGCCTTGAGCTCATCAAGAATTTCCTGCAGCCTTTGGACTTCTTGCTCATGTTCAACCTTTAGTTGTTCATATGCTTCTACTGAAACTAGCTTTTCGGAGGTTGCCGAGTTAATCCCCTCCAGAATTGTAGCCTGGGCCTGTTCATACTGTTCTTTCAACTTCTCACACTCTGCTTGTAAGGAGTCGTAGAGAAGAACTGGAATAAAATCCTGGCTTCCTGAAGATTCCTCTTCATTTGCTTCTTTCGCAATTTCCTGTTGGAGTTCAGCCAAGGCTGCTATGCTATCTGCCTCTTGAAGTCTCACTGCCATCAAATCTTCTTTATTCTTGCAGTCTATCTCAGCCATTTTCCGTTTACTTTCATTTAACTGAGTGAGTAGACCCTTATTCTGGGCTGAGAGATATTGCACCTTCTCATGTAGACCATAGCACTCCTTCTCTGCTCGACATAGCTGGTTACTGCTGATTTGGTTCTGTGTTTCAAGTTCCAACATCCTTTGCTTAGCTTCTTTCAGTTTCGCCCCTATAAGCTCCTCTTGCAACATGGCCACATTATTCACATCAGGTAAAGAAGCGTTTCTCTTTTCCATGTCCAAGATTTTTTTCTGCATCTCTTTAAGTGCACACTGCGATTCAGCTTCTCTTAACCTTGCCTGCACTAGCTCCGTCTCCAATTGCAGAACAAAATCCTCAGTGTAGCGTGGTTTGCCTTTATGCTGTATCTCTAGATCATGCAAATATTCTAACTCCTGAACATCATAAGGGAGATGTGATCGGTAATTGGTCACGATGGCTCTATGGTCGCTCTCTGCTTGAGCCAGCAGGTTCTGTTGTCTTTCCAGACTCTCCCATTCGGTGTCATAGAACTTTTTCATTGTTTTCATCTCTTGTACGAGACGGTAACTTAATTGTTCTAATTGTTGTCGTACTTTGAAATAACGTTGAGTTCGAGCCCGGTGTTCCTCCGTAATGCATATGTCTGTAACTTGAACAGACTCAGAATTCTCTGTCTTTATGCACGCCATCGTTTTCCCAACCTTAGTCAGTGAGTTCATGTTAACCTTGTTTTTCATACGTGGGCTGGACTTATCGTCTTCCGGCTCAGAGTCTGAGCTGCTTGTCTGCACCGAGTCCTCACTCGTCATTGCTTGTAGGTAGTGCCATTCCATGTCTATTTTCTTGATCCACTCCCGTCCTAGAAGTGGTGGTCCTCCCTCAGGTAGTACGTACAAGTTCATTCTTGGGTGTACTTTACCCCTATCTCTCACCTTGACTCTTATTTTTCCCATGGGGTATACTTTATGCCCCGTGTATGTCTGCAATACGAACTTGGTATCTCTTAAGGGTATGTGTGGGAATAGCCAGTGGTAATCCCTTCGATTTATGACTGATACAGCTGATCCAGTGTCCAACTCCATTTTCACTTGGACTCCAGCTATTTTTAGCATGACCCAGATAGTTTGTAGGTCAGCTTCCTTACTCACATGGTGGATACTCAGACTACCCAGCTCCTGGCCGTTTGGATCTGAGTCTGGATTCTGTTCGTCTGAACTCTTCTCAGCCCCCTTGTATACCTTGTTGTACTTTTCTTGTGATGGCTTCCTTTGGTTGTTGGTCTTCTTCCCTGACCGGCATACCTTAGCGATGTGACCCAGTTTGCCACATTTCCTACATTCTTGGTTTTTAAACCAGCATTGATTCTGGTCGTGTGTTGTCTTCCCACAACGATAGCATTTTGTTGTACTTGAGGTAATTTGGTCCACCCCGAGTGCCGCCGCCTTTAGTTGCATTTCCGCCGTTCCTTTCGCTGCGGCTTCGTGTGATGCGGCTATAAGGACAGCCCTGTCAAGTGTAAGGTCGTTCTCTTCGAGTAGGCGCTTTTGCGTCCCTTCCTTGGACAATCCGCCTACGAACTTGTCTCGCAGTGCCTCTGTCAGATTCCCTCCGAACTGGCAGTATTTCGCTAGCCTACGCAGTTCGACCAAGTATTCTGCGTTGCTTTCGTCATTCCGTTGCGTTCTTGCATAGAATTTGAATCGTTCAGCCAACATCAACGGTGTGGGGTTCAAGTGGTCCTTCAGAACAGCCACAATCTATTTGAAAGACTGATCCGCCGGTTTAGCTGGTGCTAGTAAATCCTTCAAGAGCCCGTATGTCTTTGCGCCCATCGAGTTTAACAATGTTATCGCCTTGTCGTCTTCCTCTATTTTGTTGGCTTCACAATAGATCTCGATGCGTTCCACGTACGTGGCCCAGTCTTCTATCTCAGAATTAAAATCGTTAATATTCCCTCGCTTAGGCATCTTCCTTTCCTTGGAGCAGCACAGTATTTCTTTAAGTATTATTTATTATCTGTTTATTTCTAAAATGGCGGTTTTCCCGCGAAAATGGCGGTTTCCCGCTCTTCCCTTCTCTCCCCGCCCACTTCAATGGCGGTTTCCCGCCTCTGTCGTCTTCTCCGCCTAATGGCGGCTTTCCGCGTTTCTTCCTGGTGGAAGGGGTACGCTTTCCCCACAGCGGACAGGTTCAGCCGCTGGGCTGGCTCTCGCACAGCTCCCCTTACTCGGCTCTGTCTTTTCCTCCCGCCCGCACGGCTCTACCGGCGCTGGGTACACCCCGTTAACGGAGGACAGTTCAGCCGCTGGACTGGCTCTCGCGCAGTCTCTCTCTCCGTACCCGGCTCTGTCGCTCTCTCCCCCGCACGTTCGGTTCTACCGGCTCTGGGTACCCCGTTGGTGGAGAACAGTTCAGCCGCTGGACTGGCTCTCGCGCAGTCTCTCTCCCCTTGTTCGGCTGTGTCTCTCTCCCACTCCCGCACGTTCGGTTCTACCGGCTCTGGGTACCCCGTTGGTGGAGAACAGTTCAGCCGCTGGGCTGGCTCTCGCGCAGCCTCCTTTGCTCGGCTCTGCCTCTCCCACACGCTCGGTTTCAGCGCTCCGCGGCTTCGTCGCCGCCCGGATCTTTCCCGCCGATCGCGGTCCGGCTGTCACCCGACGCCGTTGGACCCGACTTCTGACCGGCTCAGCTCCCCCTCGACCGAGGTCGAGTGCTCTGCCCTTATCCTCCGGATACTTCTGCACCTTCCCCTACTCACAGTCTCTTCGGCCGCCTTGTTCCCTGCTGATCGGCTCACTCCGCACCGCGGTAGAAGGGTAGTCAGTGCCTGTTGCAGACGGAAGCTTTTGTTGCTAAAGTCTTCCACCTTTCTCCTGCTGCAGCCTCGTGTTTTCTCCCAGCAGAACGACGAGGGCGGTTGCCTCTCTTCGACGCTCTTCTTGCTTTGGTAGTCTTGCCGCAGGGTACGATCGGACTCGTCGCCACTGTAAAGTCTGTGGGTTGTACAGTTAATAACGACACAGACTTCAGGAGTAACAAACAAACAGGTCTTTACTATTCAGAGGTCAGGGCGAATCTGCCCCAGTTATCCTGCCACAACACTTATATACTGGTGTGGTCACTGTCGGTATTACAGTATACAGAAGCCAAACAAATAGTGCCACACCTAAAGTAGTTCTCTTAAAGGTGAATGGTTACATTCAATAGTTCCCTTAAAGGTAGACGGGTACATACACTACAACCAGTACTGTGTCAGTAGGTGCAACATGTTACTTCTGCCAGTATGTGTTACACCATGGTATAGCGCCATCAGTTGTTGTCTGCAACATTCTGGTGCCACCACCTGGTTACGGGGGCCCCATTTCCAAACTCCATCCTGCAGTCGAGCGCCCGCTTAGAGTCATAGAGTCATAGAGTTTTACAGCACAGAAAGAGGCCCTTCGGCCCATCGTGTCCGCGTCGCCCATCCATCCCTGTCCAGTCTAATCCCATTTTCCAGCATTTGGTCCATAGCCTTGTATGCAATGGCATTTCAAGTGCTCATCCAAATGCTTCTTGAATGTTGTGAGGGTTCCTGCCTCTACCACCCTTTTAGGCATTGAGTTCCACATTCCAACCACCCTCTGGGTGAAAAAGTTCCTCCTCAAATCCCCTCTAAATCTCCTGCCCCTTACCCTGAATCTATGCCCCCTTGTTATTGACCCCCCTACTAAGGGGAAAAGTTCCTCTTTGTCTACCCTATCTATGCCCCTCATCATTTTGTACACCTCAATCAGGTCCCCCCTCAGCCTTCTTTGCTCCAAGGAAAACAACCCCAGCCTGTTTAGTCTTTCTTCATAGCTGAGGCGCTCCATCCCAGGTAACATCCTGGTGAATCTTCTCTGCACTCTCTCCAAAGCAATCACATCCTTCCTATAGTGAGGTGACCAGAACTGCACACAGTACTCCAGCTGTGGCCTCACCAGCATTTTGTACAGCTCCATCATAACCTCCCTGCTCTTATATTCTATGCCTCGGCTAATGAAGGCAAGTATCCCATATGCCTTTTTAACCACCTTATCTACCTGCTCCGCTGCCTTCAGGGATCTATGTACATGTACACCAAGGTCCCTCTGACCCTCTGTACTTCCTAGGGTCCTACCACTCATTGTGTATTCCCTTGCCTTATTTGTCCGTCCGAAATGCATCACCTCGCACTTTTCAGGGTTAACTTCCATTTGCCACTTTTCCGCCCATCTGACCAACCCGTTTATATCGTCCTGTAGCCTGAGGCTTTCCTCCTCGCAATTTACCACCCCACCAATTTTTGTGTCATCTGCGAGCTTACTGATCATACCTTTTACATTCTCATCCAAATCATTTATGTAGATCACAAACAACAAGGGACCCAGCACCGATCCCTGAGGTACCCCACTGGACACAGGCTTCCAGTCACAAAAGCAACCTTCGACCATCACCCTCTGCCTCCTGCCACTCAGCCAGTTTAGGATCCAACGCGCCAAGGCACCCTGGATCCCATGGGCTCTTACCTTCTTGACCAGTCTCCTATGCGGGACTTTGTCAAAAGCTTTACTGAAGTCCATGTAAACCACATCCACAGCATTTCCCTCATCCACCCCCCTAGTCACCCCCTCGAAAAATTCAATCAGATTTGTCAGACATGATTTACCCTTGACAAAGCCATGCTGACTATCCCCGATTAATCCTTGCCTCTCCAAGTGGAGACTAACTTTGTCCCTCAGAATTTTTTCCAATAATTTCCCTACCACAGATGTTAGGCCCACTGGCCTGTAATTCCCTGGTTTATCCCTGCTACCCTTCTTGTATAATGGTACTACATTAGCTGTTCTCCAGTCCTCTGGTACATCCCCTGTGGCCAGAGAGGTTCTGAAAATTTGTGTCAGAGCCCCTGCAATCTCCTCCTTTGCCTCCCACAGCAGCCTGGGATACATCTCGTCCGGGCCTGGGGATTTATCCACTTTTTGGCCTGCTAAAACCGCTAGCACCTCCTCCCTCTCGATGCTAATATGTTCAAGTATGTCACAGTCCCCTTGCCCGATTTCTATGACTGCATCGTCTTTCTCCATAGTGAACACAGATGCAAAAAATTCATTTAAAACCCTGCCTACATCATCTGGCTCTACACACAGATTGCCACTTTGGTCCCTAATGGGCCCTACCCTTTCCCTGGTTATCCTCTTGCCCTTAATATACTTATAAAACATCTTAGGATTTTCCTTTATTTTGCTCGCCAGTGTTATTTCATGGCCCCTCCTCGCCCTCCTAATTTCTTTTTTAAGTATGCCCCTGCACTTTTTATACTCCTCTAGGGCTTCTTCCGTCTTTAGTCTTTTGTAACTGCCAAAAGCCCCCCTTTTATTTCTAATGCATTTTTGTATATCCCTTGTCATCCAAGGTTCCCTTTGCTTGTTGGTCCCACCCTTGACCTTTACAGGAACATGTTGGCGTTGTACTCTCTCTATTTCCCTTCTGAAAGTCTCCCACTGTTTTGATGTGGATTTTCCTATAAGTAGCTGCTCCCAGTCCACTTTGGCCAGATCCTGCCTTATCATATTAAAATCGGCCTTCCCCCAATTTAGAACCCTTATTTCCGGGCCGTCTTTGTCGTTTTCCATGACCACCTTAAATCTCACTGAATTATGGTCACTGTCGCCAAAATGCTCTCCTACTGATACTTCCACCACTTGCCCGGCTACATTCCCCAGAATTAGGTCCAGTACCACCCCCTCTCTTGTAGGACTTTCTACATGTTGGCTCAAAAAGCTCTCCTGGATGCACTTTAAGAATTCTGCACCCTCTAAGCCTTTCACACTCTGACTATCCCAATTTATATTGGGGAAGTTGAAATCCCCCACTATTATTACCCTATTATTTTCACACTTCTCTGAGATTTGCCGACATATCTGTTCCTCTATCTCCCCCTGACTGTTTGGGGGCCTATAGTACACTCCCAGCAAAGTGCTTGCCCCCTTTTTGTTTTTAAGTTCTACCCATATGGCCTCATTAGAGGAACCCGTTAATATATCATCCCTCCTTACAGCAGTAATTGACTCCTTAATTAATATTGCAACACCCCTCCCCTTTTACACCCCCCTCTGTCTCGCCTGAAGATTCTATACCCCGGAATATTGAGCTGCCAGTCCTGACCCTCCCTCAACCATGTCTCCGTGATAGCAACAATATCGTACTCCCATGTGCTCAACAACAACTTCAGTTCATCCACCTTATTTGCAAGACTCCTTGCATTAAAATAAATGCCTTCCAGCCCTGTCATATTCCCTTTTGCCTTCACATATTTGCTCTGCCTTCCCAGCTGACTTGTTTTTTCCTCTTTATTTGGCTGTAAATCACCCCCTACTATAGCTCCACTCTGTACCCCATCCCCCTGCCTAGTTAGTTTAAACCCCCCCCAGCAGTGCTAGCAAACCTCCCCGCAAGGATATTGGTTCCCCTCTGGTTCAGGTGTAAACCGTCCGACTTGTACAAGTCCCACCTTTCCCAGAAGCAGACCCAGTGATCCAGGAAACTAAAGCCCTCCCCCCTGCACCATCCCTTTAGCCACGCATTCATCTGTTCTATCTTCCTATTCCTATACCCACTAGCACGTGGCACCGGGAGTAATCCAGAGATTACAACCTTTGAGGTCCTGCTCTTTAATCCTTCACCTAGCTCCCTAAATTCTTGCTGCAGGACCTCATCCCTCTTTTTACCTATGTCGTTGGTACCAATGTGGACCACGACCTCTGGCTGTTCACCCTCCCCCTCCAGAATGCCCTGCAGCCGCTCAGTGATATCCTTGACCCTGGCACCAGGGAGGCAACAAACCATCCTGGATTCACGTCTACGGCCACAGAAACGCCTATCTGTTCCCCTCACTATAGAATCCCCTACCACTATTGCTCTCCCACTCTTTTTGCCCCCTTCCTGGGCAGCAGGAGCACCCCCAGTGCCAGGAAGTTGGCTGCTGCTGCCTTCCCCTGGTGAGTCATCCCCCTCAACAGTATCCAAAGCGGTATACTTGTTTGAGAGGGGAATGGTCACAGGGGTCTCCTGCACTACCTGCCTGCTTCTATTGCTCCGCCTGGTGGTGACCCATTTCCTGTCTTCCTGTGCAGCCCTTCTCTGCGGTGTGACCAACTCACTAAATGTGCTATCCACGACCCTCTCAGCATCGTGAATGCTCAACAACCCATCCACCCGCAGCTCCAGTGCCTCAATGCGGTCTGCTAGTAGCTGCAGATGGACGCATCTCTGGCACACGTGGTCATCAGGGGCACCGGGGTCCCTGAATTCCCACATAGAGCAAGAGGAGCATATCAATGGGCTGGGCTCACCTGGCATGACCTTCCCTTTACTTAATTTAAATTAATTTACTATCACCAATTAAAAATATCTCTAAGGCGCTTGTATAGTCTACCAACAGTCCCTGCTACACCAGAAAAGACCCTAGTAACTATAAACTACAGAGTTAAAGTTTAAAAAAGAGAAATACTCACCAACCAATCACTTACCTGCTCCCTGGTAACGTCACACTCTGATTACTTTTTACCTCTCTCCTCTGCTGTTGATTTGGTAAGCCTCGCCTCTCTCCGGTTTTTATACCGGGCTCCGACTCACTGCTCCCGCTGGTCCGAACTGGTCTCGGGCCTCGCCTCTCTCCGGTTTTTATACCGGGCTCCGACTCACTGCTCCCGCTGGTCCGAACTGGTCTCGGGCCTCGCCTCTCTCCGGTTTTTATACCGGGCTCCGACTCACTGCTCCCGCTGGTCCGAACTGGTCTCGGGCCTCGCCTCCTCTCCGGTTTTTATACCGGGCTCCGACTCACTGCTCCCGCTGGTCCGAACTGGTCTCGGGCCTCACCTCTCTCCGGTTTTTATACCGGGCTCCGACTCACTGCTCCCGCTGGTCCGAACTGGTCTCGGGCCTCGCCTCCTCTCCGGTTTTTATACCGGGCTCCGACTCACTGCTCCCGCTGGTCCGAACTGGTCTCGGGCCCCGCCTCTCTCCGGTTTTTATACCGGGCTCCGACTCACTGCTCCCGCTGGTCCGAACTGGTCTCAGGCCTCGCCTCCTCTCCGGTTTTTATACCGGGCTCCGACTCACTGCTCCCGCTGGCCCGAACTGGTCTCGGGCCTCGCCTCCTCTCCGGTTTTTATACCGGGCTCCGACTCACTGCTCCCGCTGGTCCGAACTGGTCTCGGGCCTCGCCTCCTCTCCGGTTTTTATACCGGGCTCCGACTCACTGCTCCCGCTGGTCCGAACTGGTCTCGGGCCTCGCCTCCTCTCCGGTTTTTATACCGGGCTCCGACTCACTGCTCCCGCTGGTCCGAACTGGTCTCGGGCCTCGCCTCCTCTCCGGTTTTTATACCGGGCTCTGACTCACTGCTCCCGCTGGTCCGAACTGGTCTCGGGCCCCGCCTCCTCTCCGGTTTTTATACCGGGCTCCGACTCACTGCTCCCGCTGGTCCGAACTGGTCTCGGGCCTCGCCTCCTCTCCGGTTTTTATACTGGGCTCCGACTCACTGCTCCCGCTGGTCCGAACTGGTCTCGGGCCCCGCCTCTCTCCGGTTTTTATACCGGGCTCCGACTCACTGCTCCCGCTGGTCCGAACTGGTCTCAGGCCTCGCCTCCTCTCCGGTTTTTATACCGGGCTCTGACTCACTGCTCCCGCTGGTCCGAACTGGTCTCCCTCTCTCTTTTTCCTCTTTACTAGCATTTTCTTGTACTTCTATTATATTCATTCCTGTTCCCCACTGACTGTCATGACCATATTTATTTCATTTCTGACCTCTGGTTGCATTTCTTCCGCAGCTAGTTTGGTGGCTAGACCTGCATACCTATTCCCTATAGGGGCCTGCTCCTGGGGTTCCTGTGAGTCCATATCCTCTATCTTTGTGTGGGCTTTTATTTTAATTACCGCTGCCTCTAAAGGTGCCTGTGCAGCCTTAACTAACTTTTCTATTTGTTTTCCATGTTTTACTACCTCTCCTGTAGAGATCACGTACCCCTTCAGGCCCATAGTGTCATATAATCATGCACCACTCCAAAAGCATATCGGCTATCTGTGTAGACATTCACCCGTTTGTTCTTTGCTATTTCCAATGCTTTTATTAAAGCCACTAGTTCCGCTACCTGTGCTGACTTATCCCCATAAAGGGCTCCTTTTAGCAGGGTCTTTCCTTCTTGATTTACTGCTGCCCACCCTGTTCTGGGTTCTCCGTTGATATACTTTCAGGATCCATCTACATAGATTATCAGATCGGGATTTTCTAGTGGGTCTTCCTTTACTCCACTACCTATTTCTTCCTCCATTTTCATCTGACAACTGTGCTCTTCTCCTTCCCTCAATATGCCCGTGGCTGGATTAACCCTGGTATATTTTTGTATTATCACAGTTCCATCCCGGGGGAATAACATAGCTTCCCATTTAGCCTTTCTGCTATCCGATATGGTTCACAATTTTCCTGTGTTTAGTAGTTCCACTAAGGTATGTTGGGTATGCAAAATTACCTTTCCCATCATCACTAATGGTTCGCTTACTCACACTGCCCATGTGGCACAATCTATTGCAGCCACACATCGTGGCATTGCCTTCGCTATTGGATCTCCCTTGGTGGAGTAATATGCTATGGGTCATTGTTTCCCCCCATGGTCTTGCATTACTACCGCTGAGTAACTCTCATGATCTAAATCACAATATAGGTGGAAGGGTCGAGTGGGATCTGATAACCCTAGGGCAGGGGCTGTTATTAATTCCTGTTTAAAGGCCCTATAGGCTTCCTCCTGCTCTGTTTTCCATTTTATCTTATCGGTGGTGGGTCTCCCCCCTTTAACTAACCGTTGAATCAGCTCTGCTTTCCCTGCAAAGTCTAATATAAAATTCCTGCAGTAATTAAATAGTCCCAACACTTTCCTCACTCCCCGGATGGTCACTGGCCTTGGCATGTCTTTTATGGCCGCCTTTTGTTCCTGCGGGAGTGCCTTATACCCCTGGCTAATTTCGTGCCCTAGATACTTTACTTTGGACAGTCCAACCTGTGCCTTTTGGGTTCAATTTAAAGTCAGCTTTCTTAAGTGTCTGGAGGGTGGCTAGTAATGCTCCCATGTGTCCTTTGGCATCCTCTGATGCAATCATTATGTCATCGACATATTGGAGTAGGGTGCTCTGGTACTTTGATAGGTCTAACTCATCTAAGGATTGACTCAGTACGCGGTGGAATATATTTGGACTATTGTGGAACCTCCGTGGGACCATGGTCCAGGTATACTGTCTATCCCTGACAGTAAAAGCGAATTTCCCTTGTGATTCCTCTGCCAAAGTATGGACCAGAACCCATTCTTTATCCAAGACTGTAAATATTTTAACGTCTGGTTTCAGACCATTAAATACCTTATTCAATGCGGTCTACACAAATTTACACCAACCAGAATTTCACTGTGGCCACAATAAAAGTTTGGTTTTAATAGGTTAATTAACCTCAATAACTCCAATTCAATCCAGATCAAAATTTTTTTAACTGAACAGTATCACTTGGAAAAGAAAGAAACCATAGCTACATTAACAAAGAAACAATTACTCATGCCTTGTAAACATTCAACTTCATTTTCTTCCAGGCACATTGGCAACTGTGACTTCAAGGCTGAAGCTTATCTTTTGTAAAACAATTAATAAACTTAAAACAACACACGCTTGTCCATCCTTCAAGACAAGTTTTCAAAGGATTAAACAGCTTTTAGCTCTCTGTACAAAAGAGTGGGTGGAGCTAAAACACACAACAGACTTTTTTTAAGGACAGACTTCCAGACAAATGGAATACTGTAACTTCTTAAACATCCATAGTCAGGAAAACTTTCACACTTTAATCACACACTTTCACACAAACTGAGATCCCAGCATTTTTTAAGGTTCCTTTCACTCAGCAATCTTGTGTTTTATTTGTTTCAGCACAGACGTTAACTTCCGTGTCGGTAAAACTTTAGGTTTCTCTTTCTAAACCATCCCAATCAACCTCCTCACTATCATTCCTTCCACTATGCACTGACCTTGTCTTCATTACAGCGGCACACTTGGCGCCTACCTTTTTTAACTGTTCCACTAACTCCTCTTTTTCCCTCTCCCGTGTGGCCCCAATCTTACACATTTTTCAGGTGGCCCTGACAAAGAACCACTACAGTTTTCTCCTCCTTATTCTTGCTCTCCTTACTCCACCATTCTTTCTGTCGGCCGGGAACCCATTCAGGATCCCACCTTCCTTTCCCATTCTTTTTATTACCTTGTCATCATATCCTTTTTTTTTTACCATCTTTTCCTTAACTTTCTCATACTTATCGCGCACAAATTCATATGGCAAGTTACGTTATGCCGTCCTGTTTGTCCGTCGATTTCTTTCCTGGCCATTTTCTAGCCGCTCGGGAATTTCCGTGAGGTTTTCTCACTTCCCCGGGGTCTTTTTACACCGCCCCCATCGGAATTTTCGTTATCCAATACTATCGCATACAAATTCATACGGCAAGTTACCTTAAGCCCTACTGTTGTCTGTCGATACCTATCGCATACAAATTCATACGGGAGTTTAGAACTTTTGGCGCCTTTTTGTTTGCCATCCTTTTAGGGTGGATTTGCTAGTACCCACCTCGTTTGCTACCTCTGGGACTCCCCTGGGCCTTCAGGGACCTTTCCCTGCTTACGCGGTTTTAACTCTGCCTAGATTTGATTTTCCCTATATCCAATCCTATATAACCCGAGCTCCTCAACTTATTCAGACATTTTCATTTCTACAATGTCCTAGCATGCACCCAAGTTGCTTTACTCACGTATCGGACTCTGCCTCAGATTCGTTGGATCTCTGGACCTGGGCTTCAATGCGAGGAGACAATGTCTCTACTCAGCCCATCCGGTAAATCCTGCGACTACGCCAAGTGTAAGGGTAAATCGGGAGAGCACATTCTCCCCGAGATGGACCCTCTGATATAAAGGTTCAACGTCTGCCTTATTCCCAATCAATCACTTGGAGTCCGGAGGTTCATTCAATAAAGCAACTTTATTTACAAGTCGACAGGAAAGACACTCATCCTGAGATGAATGCTCCCCGATCATTGAAAAACTCCTGCCTTATATACGGGTTTTGTTCTGAGTCGTGGCTACTGTTTGCATTTAGGTGCATTACACGTATACATTTCTTTCATCATACAGTTGGCTCCGGGTGCAAATTCTTGTGACCTGTGTGCATTGTGACACCATGGCCTAGAAATTCATTATAGCCACTTTTGGGGTGGTAAAGTCGGGCGGCCGCTAAAGTTTGCGCCCGGCGCAAAGTCGAGGCCACTTCGCCGATATTCAGTAGCTTCGCCCTAAGAGTTTGCTCGAGCGCTAAAACTGGCAATGCACGACTATCTTTAGGCGCTAAGCCGGCGGTGCTGAGCGATACCGCCGAGGCCGGGCGCAGCGCAGGTGCGGTCATTTCTTGATTGACAGCAGACACCCTGGCGCCGGCCAGCTCTTAAGGGGGTTGGTCTGTTGCCACGCCCTGGACACTGCAGCCCTCCAGCTAGGCCTGAACACTGCTGCTGGACCCAAATAGCGCCTGAAAGGATGGAGAAGGCCCCTGAACGAGCGCAGCGCTTCTCAGAGCATGATCTGAGGGTGCTGGTCGGCGCTGTGGAGAAGAGACGCCATATCTTGTTTCCGGACAATGGGAAGAAGCCGGCGGCCCACGTCTACCGGAAAGCCTGGAGGCATGTCGCCACCAGGGTGACATCCAACAGTGAGGTCCCCAGGAGCTCTGTACAATGCCGCAAAAAGCTAAATGACCTCGCCAGGATTGTCAGGGTGAGTACCCTTTCCAGTGTCCTCCTCATCCTTGCATGTGCACCTCACATTATGGGCAAAGGGACCTGAAAGCCCTAATGGCCAGCCCTCATGCAGCAGCTATGGGACAGTCATGAACATCAATTGCACATTCTGCACTTAACACACTGGCCAAGCTATTCGACCATGGGAGGCAGTGCACACAAGATCAGGGCTACACACTGGCCAGGCTATTCGACCATGGGAGGCAGTGCACACAAGATCAGGGCTACACACTGGCCAGGCTATTCAACCATGGGAGGCAGTGCACACAAGATCAGGGCTACACACTGGCCAGGCTATTCCACCATGGGAGGCAGTGCACACAAGATCAGGGCTACACACTGGCCAGGCTATTCCACCATGGGAGGCAGTGCACACAAGATCAGGGCTACACACTGTACTTAGAGGCCGTCCTTTCTCTTGCAGGCCAAGCTGGCCAATAATAAGAGGAGCCGGACTGAGACCGGGGGAGGCGGACCCCAGATCCAGCAACTCACCGAGCTGCAACAGCGCGTGGAGTGCATCATGGGTGCCCGGGTGATTGGCCCCGTTGCATCTGGAGATGCCGACCCTGTTCTGGGCACCAATGGTAAGGACATCACCTTTTGGACCTCTCTCGTCCCACTTGCGCATCAGATCTACATCCTTTGCCACTGTCTGACCAATGCGCTGAATGCCACCACTCATGCATCCCTCGCTGACGCCCTCTCCTCACTCTAAAGCTACTCTTGTGCCTTCCTGCTTTCAGATGGTGAGGAGGAGGTCCCTGAAGTTGCCAGTGACAGCCCCTCAGAAGAGGAGGAGGAGGAGGAGGAAGAGGAAGGCGGCCCATCAGGGGAACCCTCAGCCGCGGCAAGCCATGCCAATGTAGGGGACACGTCTTCCCTGGAGGGGAGCCTGGGGGAAGTGTCGGAGGGGAGTGTAGCTCCTGGGACCAGCGGCCTGCAGCAACGCGGGAGGGGGGTGGAAGCTCAGCGGCCTTCTCCCCAGAGGGGGGAAGGGTCGGAGGGGAGTCCAATTGCTGGGCCCAGCGGCGTCCAGCAACGCAGGAAGGGTCGGGCCTTCTCCCCAGAGGGAGAGTCCGGCCTCCAGTCCGGAGACGGTCACCGCCGAGGAGCTGCGCCTCCTCGAGGACATGTCCGCGGACTCGGAGCGCCGGCACACGGAGCTCATGGGGGTAGTGGCACGGATGCCTGAGGCCATCGAGTCCCTGCCTCGGAGTGTGACCGAATTCGGGGCCTCACAGGCCACGAGTTTGGCGGAATTCGGGGCAGATCAGGCAGCGAGTCGGGCGGAATTCGGGGCAGCTCAGGCAGCGACTGGCCAGGTGATCAGTGGTGCCGTGCAGTCACTGGCTGCTCTGATGCGGTCACAGAACAGTGCAACACGGGCACTCACTGCTGCCACACTCGCTGCGTCAGCCAGGCATCGCCAGGGCACCCGCCGCGCTGCAGCAGCACAGCGGTCTGTCCCTTGGCAGATTGCTGCGCATGCTGCAGTGCTGGCCCGGGCGAGTGCCAGTATCTCAGGCGACCAGCGAGCGCCTGCCATCCGCCAGCTTGCCCCCATTCCTCCAGCCGCCACTGCCACTCCCCCAGTGGAGCTGCCACGAGCTGCTGCAGCGACTGATGCTGCCCAGCCACAGCTGCAGCATTCACCAGCCGGCCCCTCGAGGGCCAGACCTCGTCTAGGCCGACCCCCAAGGGCATCTGCCGTCACGACATGTGCCCCTCAGGAGCCTTCCCCCAGCCTTGCAGCAGCCACTGGCCTCACTTTGAGGAGGAGCAGCAGGGCGTGCAGGGGCTGCCAAAGTTTGCAGAAGGCATCGCCCTCGCGGGCCACAAAGTAGAGGGTGTGGCCAAATGTTTTGTTTTTTGGAATGGGTGTTTTGTGAAGGCCGAGAATGAAGGCCATTTTTGTTTACATCTTTTGTTAATGCTCCCCAGGTTGTGGGAGTGAGTCATGTGTGTGAGTGTTTTTTGGGGGTTTCGTGTGTTTTTGGTTTTCATGTGGGAAGGGCCCTGAGTTTGTACAATAAACCATTTTCTTTATTCAGATTGTCCATGTTTGATCTTTGAAGTGTTTGTTGCCTTAACCGGCTGAGGGCTTGCGGAGCGTCTGCAATCATGTTCTTTCATTGGCACAAGCCATTACCTGACAGGGGGCCTAGAAGTGACGTTCAATAAGCCGCTGACGGGCGGCCCTTGGACCTTCTGCCTCCCTCCTGGGCTGGTACTCCTCCTCCTCCTCCTCCTCCTCATGCTCCTCCTGCTCCTCCTCCTGAGGAGGTGGTCCAAGGTGAGGTGGCAGTGCCTGAGTCCTGCGGATAGCCAGGTTGTACAGTGTGGTGTATGTAACCTGTTCCACCTTAAGAGAACTACCTTAAGAGATGTACTACTTTCTCTTGGCTGCTGTATACTGTAATACCGGTGGTGACCACACCGGTATATAAACGTTGTGTAGTGATTTGCTGGGCAGTTCAGCCCTGACCTCCGAATAGTAAAGACCTGTTAAAGTTATTCTTGTTGCCTGTGTCCAGTGATTTATAATAAACATAACTGGGATACACAGACTCAACATGCAGCATGCAGCAAACGACGACGAATTGGGAGACTCGCTCCTGCGAATACTGGAGGGCTCCACCGGAGCGATCCAGACAGCGGAACCGTTGCTTCAGGACGCCGATTGTTTGTTCGATGATGTTCCTGGTCGCTTGATGGCTCTCGTTGTATGCCTCTTCAGCAGGGGTCCTGGGCGCGCGGAGCGGGGTCATGAGCCAGGTGCACAAAGGATAGCCTTTGTCCCCAATAAGCCATCCTCTTGGGTGAGGCTGTGCCTGGAACATGTCAGCCACAGTTGCCTGTCGCAGGATAAAGGCATCGTGGCTGCTGCCTGGAAAGCGGGCATTGACAGCTAGGATGCGCTGCCTGTGGTCACACACCAGCTGTAAGTTGAGGGAATGGTAGCCCTTCCGGTTGCGGTAATCCTCGGCATGCTCCAGAGGTGCCCGCAAAGCCACATGCGTGCAGTCAATGGCGCCCTGCGCCATGGGGAAGCCCGCTATTCTTGCAAATCCCACTGCACGCTGCTGCTGCTTGTCCAGGGTCATGGGGAAGGAGATGAATTGACGTCTCCTTCTGAAAAGGGCATTGGTCACCTGGCGGATGCAGCAATGCACGGCGAACTGGGAGATGTTAGCGATGTCCCCAGCAGCGGATTGGAAGGAGCCGGTGGCATAGAAGTTGAGAGCCACCGTCACCTTCACTGCCACCGACAGAGACGTCCTGCGCCTCAGCTGTGGACGCAGATCTCTGCAACCACCTCCCTTCTGAATCGCAGCCTCCTAACACACTGCGCGGCAGACATGTTGAGATAGGAGAACTGCTGGCGGTATTCCCTGAGTGGGTAAGGCCTCCGTTGCCGACGCCTGTTGCCCCCTCTGCGTCTAGCCAGGGCTGCCACTCTCTCACGGCGTCTGTAAGCCCTTCCGACATAATGCTGAAACTCACCGTTGGCACCCAATGCAGCCCCCATAACATGCTGGCAAACACTGAGATCTCAATGAAGGCAAAGAGAATTGCAAAGCTCTGGCCTGAAGTCAAAAATACCTGTCCTAGTGTTGGGCCAAAGCAGTAAGCTCTCTTCCTTGGTCTCTCTCCAAAAATCCGTTGCACAAGAGTGAGTGCTGCAAAATGGCTGCCCTTTATAGTGCAGGGTAAGTGCCCTTTAATTTGCGCTCCCCGCGGCCCGCCTCAGCTGTGTACCATTTCACTTCACAGTCGTTCGGGCCGCCAGGCGCACAATGGGGCGGCGCGAGTGAAGTTCCGGTTCCGGGCGCACAAAGGGCGCTGCACGACGAAATGACGTCATGATCTGCGCGCGCAGATGAGCGCGTGCAATGACTTTGCGCCGGCGCTAAACGTCGACTGAAGTTGGGGCGAGGCGCAGATCGCGCTGCGCCCGGACGCTAAGCGCCTAGCGCTCGAGATCTACTCCTCCTAAGGCGCTAACGGCTGGCACAGCCAACTGAATTTCTAGGCCCATACGTTATCCCTCAATACATTCCTCAGTTAGTGACTCACGGTTTGTGCAATTTGGCCACGTTACAGCATACTCTCCTTCTGTTCATAACTATTCCTTATATGGTTGGATATATGCCCTGTTCCTTAATCCCCTCATCTTAGCTCTATTTAACCCTTTCACTCTCACTCTCCTTCTCCCACACACTCTTTATACTCTCACACTCTCTCTCACACTCACTTCATAATCTCACTCTCCCTCTCTCACACACTCTTCATACTCTCACTCCCACTCTCACACACTCTTCATAATCTCACTCTTTCTCTCACACACTCTTAATACTCTCACCCCCTCTCTCACACACTCTTCATACTCTCAGTCCCTCTCTCACACACTCTTCATACTCTCATGCTCTCTCTCACACGCACTCTTACATAGAAACATAGAAACATAGAAGTAAGGAGCAGGAGTAGGACATTCGGCCCCTTGAGCCTGCTCCGCCATTCAATGAGATCATGGCTGATCATCCAAACTCAGTACCCTGTCCCTGCTTTCTCCCCGTATCCCTTGATCCCTTTAGCCTCAAGAAATATAATTAACTCCTTCTTGAATATATTTAATGAATTGGCCTCAACTGCCTTCTGTGGTAGAGAATTCCACAGGTTCACGACTCTCTGGGTGAAGAAATTCCTCCTCATCTCTGTCCTAAATGGCTTACCCCTTATCTTTTGACTGTCACCCCTGGTTCTGGACTCCCCCGCCATCGGGAACATCCTTCCTGCATCTAATCTGTCTAGTCCTGGTAGAATTTTATAAGTTTCAATGAGATCCCCTCTCATTCTTCTAAACTCCAGTGAGTATAAGCCCAATTGACCCAATCTCTCCTCATACGTCTTTCCTGCCATCCCAGCTATCAGCCTGGTGAATCTTCGCTGCACTCCTTCTGTAGTGTATGTACCTTTAAGGGGAGAACTACTTTTTACAGCTAATGTATACTGTAGTACCGGCAGTGACCACACCTGTATATAAACCCTGAGTAGGGATCTGTACAGTTAGTTTTAGAGTAACCCTCATCCAGTAAACACCTGTTGATTGTTCCCTGCAGTCTCTTGTCTAATTATTGAAGGACACACAACATCAAGATACACGGATCTAACATTGGCGACGAGAAGATTCAAACCTACCTGCAACTCTGCATCACCTCCCAGGGATTCGCTCCTGGAGAACAGTGAAAGAAGAAGGCCGAGTCCAGAAGCACGGGCGTCGACCATCCAGCGGAGACTTGAGCATCGCAGGGGAGGCTGTTGAGAGCTGGGCTTGGTTATCCAGTCACGGTGGTCCAGTGAAACGGGCTGGCAACAGGTACGGCGCAGACCCTTCCCGGACAGCGGCGGCTAGAGCCGACCGACGGCACAGAAAAAGGCCGAGCAGCATCAACGGGAGAAGAGAGAGGGTAGAGCGCACAGGGCGCAGCCGGTGTTCAGGACCGAGCGGCGTTGACGTAGAAGAGAGAGGGTAGAGCGCACAGGGCGCAGCCGGTGTTCAGGACTGAGCGGCGTCAACGAGAGAGAGCAGAGCGTAGCCGGTGTTCAAGGGCCGAGCAGCGTCAACGAGAGAGAGAGGCACGCAGGAAAACGGGCAGAGCGCAGCCGGTGTTCAAGGGCTGAGCAGCGTCAGCGGGGAAGAAAGGAAAGTGCGGGAGACGCCATTTTGAGCCGCAGCGGAGAAGAAGGGAGAGCGCGGGAGACGCCATTTGGAGCCAGTCTAACCATACCCAGGGATGCCGAAGAGTGGCAGTGTCACAGCGTTCGACAATGAAGTTGAAGATTGGACGACATATGTCGAACGCATAGAAGTGTACTGCAAGGCGAATGAAGTGCCAGATGACAGGAAAGCGCTGGTATTGTTGAATTCAATGGGTGCAAAAACGTATGGCTTACTGTGAAACCTAGTAACCCCAGAGAAGCCAGTGGAAAACGATTTTGAAAACATAGTTTCAACCCTACAGGACCACGTAGACCCCACACCGCTGCTGATAGCGGAAAGATTTAAGTTTCGCAAAAGGAACCAGCATAACGATGAAAGTAATGCTGAGTTTTTAACGGAACTGCGCAAGCTATCGAAACACTGCCAGTTTGGAACGGGACTAGCAGATACTTTAAGGGACAACTTTGTGTGTGGGCTTCAAAGTGAAGGAACCCAGAAATGGCTTCTATCAGAAAAGGATCTTACGCTGGACAAGGCTTTCAGCATGGCAGTATCACACGAAGCAGCAGCACGGGGCGCGGCAGAGATACAACGGAGACCACAAGAATATGGCACAAATGAAATGTCATACGGAACAGTGAAGTGCTATCGCTGCGGCAGAACAACACACGACCATAAGGATTGCTGGTTCAAGGACCAAGTGTGCAGACAGTGTGGAAAAGTAGGACACATAGCAAGAGTCTGCAGGTTGGAAAAGAAAACCAGCAGCAAGAAATCCCCACAGGAGAAGTACAAGAAGGTACATAAGGTGACGGAGAGTAGTGCAGACGAACTGAAAAGTGATACAGACTCTGGAAGCAAGGAGCTCGGTTGTCTGAAACTACATAATGTGATCAAAACGGAGGATCACCAAACTATCTGGGTCACGCTCAAGATAGCCAGAGTCTAAGTGAAAATGGAATTGGACACAGGATCAGCCCTAACAGTCATAAACCGAAGGGACTACAAGCGGCTATTCTCACATATACCCTTGAGAGATACAGAGATTGTCTTGAAGACGTACACGGGGCAAAAAGTCTACCCCAAAGGAAAAATAAGGGTGAACGTTATATATAACGGCAAGGAAACACCAAAAATGGACCTATATGGAGGACCACCACTACTAGGACGTGAATGGATCCGGAAGATACAGCCTGATTGGCATTCCATACAAGCACTGACTGTAGATGCCAAAAAGGATGACGACGTCACACCTGGACGACTGTCAAAAATGCTAACTGACGCACAAGAAGCGTTCCAGCAGGGACTCAGAACACTAAAAGGCATAACAGCAACGATCAAAATAGAGGAAAATGCAAGCCCAAAGTTTTTTAAGGCCAGACCAGTACCTTATGTGATCCGCCCAGCCGTTGAAGCAGAGCTGGAACGTTTGGAATGTTCAGGAGCACTGTCCAAAGTGGACTGGAGTGAGTGAGCTACACCCATCGTTCCTGTAATGAAGAGGTCATTGAGTAATACGCCTGGGGAACCAAAGAAGGTTCGCATCTGTGGGGACTTTAAGGTGACAGTGAACCCAGTCCTTCACACTGTACAATATCCGTGGATTGAAGATATTTTCGCCTCGCTATCTGGAGGGAAATGCCCAGGCATACCTGCAAATGGAGGTAGAAGAAGCCTCGAAACAGTACCTCACGATCAACACTCATAAATGTCTCTACCAATACAACCGGCTGGTGTTCGGGGTAGCATCAGCTCCGGCTATTTGGTAAAGGGCAATGGATCAAGTCCTGCAAGGGATTCCAGGGACCCAGTGTTATTTGGTGACGGGCGAAAATGACAGTGATCACCTCGCCAACCTGGAGCAGGTGCTCACTAGATTGAAGGAATATGGGCTCCGAGCTAATCGCCACAAATGCGAGTTTTTCCAGAAGCAGATCTCGTATTATGGCCACGTTATTGATGAAGAGGGGTTACATAAGTCCCCTGAAAAGATTGAGGCAGTAGTCAAGGCTCCAGCACCGGAAACTGTGTCACAACTGAGGTCGTTCCTCAGGCTGGTGAACTATTACCATAAGTTCTTGCCGAATTTGTCTACAGTTCTACACCCACTGAACACCCTACTGCAAACGGGGGTACCATGGAAGTGGAGTGACGAATGTAAACGAGCTTTCCAGATGAGCAAAGCATTGATCACATCAAAAGAGGTGTTGGCTCATTTCAACCCAGCACTACCAATTCGGTTGGCGTGTGATGCATCACCCTATGGCATTGGAGCGGTGCTGTCGCACAAATTCCCGGACGGCTCGGAGAGGCCAGTAGCCTTTGCGTCTCGGTCACTAACCTCAGCCGAGCGTAACTACGCCCAGATTGACAGGGAGGCCCTCAGCCTAGTGTGGGGAGTGAAAAAGTTCAATCACTATCTGCACGGGCAGAAGTTCACCTTTCTTACTGACCACCAACCACTCGTCTCCATCTTTAATCCAAAGAAGGGCGTTCCGGTGATGACTGTGCAACGGCTACAAAGATGGTCCCTTTTTCTAGGGGCGAACCAATATGAAATCGAGTATAAGGGCACGAAACAGCATGGAAACGCTGATGGGCTATCATGCCTGCCACTGCCTACTGCGGAGGAAGCACCAGCAGTGGACCCTGTCGAAATATTTCATTCGACTATAATTGAACGCTTGCCAGTAACTAATGCTGATATAGAGAAGGAGACCTGAAATGACCCGACACTGTCTCGGGTATATGACTTGACGGTGAAGGGATAGCCAACACATGGCGACTCACTGTTGCCAGCATTCTCATCCAGAAGAGAACAGCTGTCAGTATGCCAGGGGACCTTGATGTGTGGATCCCGAGTGGTAATTCCACCCAAGTTAAGGGAAAGAGTGCTCAATGAGCTTCACGAAGGCCATCTGGGAGGGGTGAAAATGAAAAGCCTTGCTAGGGCTTATGTGTGGTGGCCGGGGATCGATCAGCAAATCGAGGACCTGAGAAAGAGCTGCTCAGGATGCCAGAAGGTCCAAAATGCACCACCACATGCCCCTCTACACCCATGGGAGTGGCCCTCATCTCCATGGCAACGGGTGCATATTGATTTTGCTGGTCCATTCATGGACTCAATGTTTTTAATAGCCGTGGATGCGCACTCGAAATGGCCTGAGGTGATCAAAATGTCCTCCACCACCACGGAGAAAACTATTGCAGTCCTACGGACCATATTTGCCAGGAACGGCTTGCCAGAGCAGATTTGCTCTGATAATGGACCACAGTTTGTGTCCGAAGAGTTTCGAAGATTTATGAAAAGGAATGGGGTAAGGCATTACACATCCACACGTATCATCCAGCCACAAATGGATTGGCTGAGAGGTTCGTACAAACCTTTAAAAAAGCAGTAATGGCCATGTGCGATGATGACATTCCACTGCAGCATAAGGTGGACAATTTCCTGTTAGCCTACAGAAATGCGACACATGCAGTCACCAGCCAGACCCCGGCCATGATGTTCTTTAACTGAAGGTTGAGATCTCATCTGGATTTGCTCAGACCAAATGTACGAAGAGATGTTGAGAATAAGCAATTCCAGCACATCAATGAGAAGCCAACAAGGAGCTTCAATGTAGGGCAACCAGTCTTGACCCGCGACTACCGAACAGAGAAATGGCAACCAGGAACGATATGCACACGGCAGGGGCCACTAATGTACACAGTGGATGTTGGGGAGAACATTGTGAGACGCCATGTTGACCAGATCCTAGAGTCACAGGAACGAGTCAACCCCATGTCTCGCGTACCTGGTGATGAACCCGACATACATGTAGCATCTACCCCAGAAACAGTAGCATCGGAAGCTGATGAACCAACCGACGACAGGGGGCCAGAATCGCCTCCGCACCAAGAGCAAGACACTCAGGGACGGTGCTATCCAGAAAGGATCAGGAAGCCTCCCCAAAGACTGAATTTATAAATAGACTATTTTCAGTTAATGTTGCATGTTAAAAGTGTTAATTGTAATTAGTTGATATTTAATTGTTAAATGAATGTTATGGTACTGTTAATCTGAAAGGGGAGGAATTGTAGTGTATGTACCTTTAAGGGGAGAGCTACTTTTTACAGCTCCTGTATACTGTAGTACCGGCAGTGACCACACCTGTATATAAACCCTGAGTAGGGATCTGTACAGTTAGTTTTAGAGTAACCCTCATCCAGTAAACACCTGTTGATTGTTCCCTGCAGTCTCTTGTCTAATTATTGAAGGACACACAACATCAAGATACACGGATCTAACACCTTCCATGGCAAGATCATCCTTCCTCAGATAAGGCGAACAAAACTGCACACAATACTCAAGGTGTGGTCTCACTGAGGCCCTGTACAACTGCAGCAAGACATCCTTGTTCCTTTACTCAAACCCTCTCGCTACAAAGGCCAACATACCATTTGCCTTTTTAACCGCCTGCTGCACCTGCATGCTTACCTTAAGCGACTGATGCACAAGGACACCCAGGTCTCGTTGCACTTCCCCTTCTCCCAATCTATTGCTGTTCAGATAATAATCTGCCTTCCTGTTTTTACAAACAAAGTGGTTAAACTCGCATTTATCCACATTATACTGTATCTGCCATGCATCTGCCCAATCACCCAAACTCTTCATTATCTCATTCACTCACTCTCTCAAACACTCTTCCTACTCTTACTCACTCTCTTAAACACTCTTCATATTCTCACTCCCTCTCTCACACATTCTTCCTACTCTTGCTCTCCCTCTCACACATTCTTCATGCTCTCACTCATCATCTCTCACACACTCTTCACGCTCACACGCATTCTTCATACACTCACTCACTCTGTCATACACTCGTCGTTCTCTCACTCTCTGACACTCTTCATACTCTCACTCCCTCTCTCCTGCACTCCTCATACTCTCACTCCCTCTCTGACATGCTCTTCATAATCTCACTCTCCCTTCCTCACACACTCTTCAAACTTTCCCTCTCCTGCTCTCACATATTCTTCATACTCTCACTCTCTCTCTCATACACACACACTCTTCATACTCTCACTCTCCCTTCCTCACACACTCTTCAAACTTTCCCTCTCCATCTCTCACACACTTTTCACATTCTCACTTGCCCTCTCACACACCCTTCATAATCTCACTCACTCTCTCACACACTCTTCATATTCTCACTCTCTCTTTCACACACTCTTCCTACTCTTTTACTCCCTCTCTCACACACTCTTCATACACTCACTCTCTCTCACACACTGTTAACACTCTCACTCTCCCTCTCTCACACACTCTTCATACTCTCACTCCCTCTCTCACACACTCTTCATACTCTCAATCTCCCTCTCCCACACACTCTTCATTCTCTCACTCCCTCGCTCACACACTCTTCAAACTCTCTTTTCCTCTCACAGATTCTTCATACTCTCAATCCCTCTCTCTCACAATCTTCATTCTCTCAATCCCTCTCACACACTCTTCATGCTCTCACTATCACTCTCTCACACACTCCTCATATTCTCACTCTCTCTCTCACACACTCTACCTACTCTCACTCGCCCTCTCTCAAACACTTGTCATAGTCTCACTCTCACAAACTCTTCATACTCTATCTCTCCTCTCATACACTGTTCATAATCTCACTCTCCCTCTCTCACACACTCTTCATTCTCTCACTCCCTCTCTCATACGCTCTTCAAACTCTACCTCCCTCACTCACACATTCTTCATAATCTCACTCTCTCTCACACACACTCTTCCTACTCTCATTCTTCCACACTCACTTCATTCTCTCACTCCCTTGCGCACACACTCTTCATACGCTCCCTCCCTCCCTCACAGCCTCTTCAAATTCTCTCTCCCTCTCTCTTACTCTCTTCATACTCTCACTCTCTCTCACACACACTCTTCATACTCACTTTCCCGCAAAATTTTCATACTTCCTCTTCCTCTCACACACTTCAAACTCTCTCTCTATCGCTCGCACACTCTTCATACTCTCACTCCCTCTCTCACACACTCTTCATACTCTCACTCACCATCTCTCACACATTCGTCATACTCTCACTCCGACTCCAACACACTCTTCATACTCTCACTCCCTCTCTCACACACAATCTTCATACTCTCTCTCTCTCTCTCACACACTCTTCATAGTCTCACCCTCTCCCTCACACACAATCTTCATAGACTCACTCCCTCTCTCACATTCTTCATACTCACTCCCTCTCTCTCACACTCTTGATACTCTCACTCTCTCACACAAATTCTTCATACTCTCACTATCTCTCTCACACACACTTCATTCTCTCACTCATCCTCTCTCACACACTCTTCATATTCACACGTTCCCTCTTTCGCGCACTCTTCATACTCTTGCACTCCCACTCTCACACACTCTTCACACTCTCACCCTCCATCTCTCACACATTCTTCATACTCTCAGTCATCATATCTCACACATTCTTCATAGTCTCAGTTTCCCTCTCTCACACACATTCTTCATACTCTCACTCACACACTCTCACACACTCCTCATACCCACACTCACTCATCATACTGTCACTGTCTCTCTCTCACGCACTCTTCATACTCTCACTCTCCCTCTCTCCCACACTCTTCATATTCTCACTCCCCATCTCTCACACACACTCTTCATACTCTCACTCTTCCTCTCTCACACACTCTTCATACTCTCACTCCCTTTCTCACACACTCTTCATACTCTCACTTCCTCTCTCACACACTCTTCATACTCTCACTCTCCCTCTCTCACACACTCAATTCAATTCAATTCAATTCAAATTGCTTTATTGGCATGACAAGGTACATCTTATGTTGCCAAAGCATTGAAAAAACATTTATGGTTGAACACATAAACGCACATCTATCCATACAGTGTATAAACAGATATATCCCTGAGTGTATAAATATACATTCATATAATTTGTATATACTCTATTCTTAGATTTAATGTTTGTCCCTCTGTTTATGGCAAGCTGTAACGTAGTGTGCCGCTAAGATTACACAATTTCTCTGTTCCCCTAATAGGTATGGGAGTTTTTGGTCGTCATTCAAATTTTTGAATTCAGGGCATATTTTTGTGAATTTTGGGTCGAAATTCCCCCTTATGCCCTGATATTTTCCACAAGCTGTGAGGAAGTGCATCTCTGTCTCCACCACTCCCTGACTGCAGTGAGAGCATATCCTGTGCTCTCTTGTCAGCCAGGTCTGTCTGTGTCTGCCTTTTGCGATAGCCAGGCTATGCTCACTAAGTCTGTACATAGTCCAGGTTTTTCTCAATTTGCTATCTTTACCGTGGTCAGGTAATCAGCCATGTTGTATTGTCTGTTTAGGGCCAAGTAGCAATTGAGTTTGTTTTGGGTTTTTGTTGTTTCTGCCCAATATGACAGATATTTTTCCTTTTGCTTAGTGACAATTGTGTTGGGTCGAATTCTCTGTGCTACGATGTCACTGTCCTGGGGCTGGTTATTGTTAGTAGTGTTAGTATTTACTTCACTGAGTCCCAGGACTAGTTGACTGACGGTATTCTTCTTTATGATCCTCTCTTGGCATTTCAGGGCTTCGTAATGATAGCAGTGGGGGTTGCTCATTTTTAGGTGTTTCCAAAATTTGGTGGCTCTTTTTTGGATAGTAATTAATAGTGGATATTGGCCTAGTTCTGCCCTGCATGCATTGTTTGCGGTTTTCCTTTGAGTCCGGAGGATACTTATACAGAATTCTGCATGTAGGATCTCAATTTAATGTTTGTCCCATTTTGCAAATTCTTGTTGTGTTAGCGGACCCCACTCCTCACTGCCATAGAGTGCAATTGGTTCAATTACTGAATTTAAAAATTTTGAGCCAAATGCCAATTGGGATTTCTATTTGGATTGATTTTTTAATGGCATAGAAAGCCCTTCTTGCTTACTCTTTCAGTTCATTCACAGCCAGATGAAAATTTCCCGTAGAACTGATTTTTAAGCCCAAGTATGTGTAGTTAGTGGTTTGTTCAATTTTAGTTGTTCCTAGTGTGAAATTTATTCTGGGTCCCTGATGTCTGGATCTTTGCTGGAAACAAGAACTTTGGTTTTTTGGGGGTTTATTGTCAGGGCCCAGGTCTGACAGAACGACTCTAGCAGATCCAGGTTCTGCTGTAGACCCTCATTAGTTCGTGACAGCAGAACCAGGTCATCTGCATAGAGGAGGAATTTAACCTTGGATTCATATAGGGTGAGGCCGGGTGCTGTAGATTGTTCAAGTAGTTTTGCCAATTCATTTATGTAAATATTAAAGAGTGTCGGTGAGATGGGCGAGCCCTGTGTCAAACCATGCCCCTGTGGGAAGTATTTTGTTTGTTTTTCTCCAATTTTAACTGCACATTTATTGTTTTTATACATTGATTTAATTACATCATATGTTTTTCCCCCTACACCACTTTCAATAAGTTTCAAGAATAGACCGTCGTGCCAAATGGAATCGAAAGCCTTCTGAAAATCTATAAAGCAGGCAAAAATGTTGCTTTTGTTTTGATTAACATGTTTGCCAATTAGGGTGTGTAGGGTGAAGATATGATCCGATTTTCTATAGTTTGGTAGGAATCCAATATGGCTTTTACTCAAGACATTGTGCTCCTCAAGGAAATTTATAAGTCTTTTGTTTATGATACTACAGAATACCTTCCCCAGGTTACTGTTTGCACAGATGCCTCGATAGTTATTTGGGTCAACTTTGTCTCCACTTTTGTATATGGGCGTTATGAGTCCTTTGTTCCAGATATCTGGGATACTCTTCATACTCTCATTCTCCCACTCTCACACACTCTTCATACTCTCACTCCCTCTCTCACACTCTCTTCATACTCTCACTCTCTCTCTCACACACTCTTCATACTCTCACTCTCACGCACAGTCTTCATAATATCATTCTCCCTCTATTGCACACTCTTCATAATCCCACTCCCTCTGTCACACACTCTTCATACTCTCACTCATTCTCTCACGCACTGTTCATACTCTCATTCTCTATCTCTCACACACTCTTCATTCTCTCATTCCCTCTCTCACACACTCTTCATAATCCCTCCCTCACACTCTCTTCATACTCTCACTCTCTCTCTCCCACACAATCTTCATAGACTCATTCCCTCTCTCATACACACTTCATACTGTCACTCTCCCTCCATCACACTCTCTTCATACTCTCACCCTCTCTCACACACAATCTTCATAGACTCATTCCCACTCTTCATTCTCTCATTCCCTCTCTCACACACTCTTCCTACTCTCTCTCTCACACTCTCTTCATACTCTCACTCTCTCTCTCACACACAATCTTCATAGACTCATTCCCTCTCTCACACGCACTTCATACTCTCACTCTCTCTCTCTCACACACTCTTCATACTCTCACCCTCTCCCTCACAGAATCTTCATACTCACACTCACTCTCTCACAAACTCATCCTACTGTCACTGTCTTTCTCACACAGACTCGTCATACTCTCACCCTCTCTCTCACACACCCTTCATACTCTCACCCTCTCACACACACTTCATTCTCTCATTCCCTCTCTCACACACTCTTCATACTCCCACTCTCCCTCTCTCACACACTCTTCGTAGTCTCACTCCCACTCTCACATGCTCTTCATACTCTCACTAATCTTCTCTCACACACTCTTCATACTCTCACCCCTCTCTCATACACTCTTTATACTCTCAATCTCCCTCTCTCACACACTCTTCATAGTCTCACTCCCTCTCACACACTATTCATGCTCTCATTCTGCCTCCCTCACACTCTTCTTACTCTCACTCTCACTCTCTCACACTCCTCAGACTCTCACTCACCCTCTCTCACACACTCTTGCTACTCACAATCTCTCTCTCACACACTCTTCATAGTGTCACTCCCTCTCTCGCACTCTTCATACTCTCACTCCCTCTTTCACACACTGTTCATACTTTCACCCTATCTCTCACACACACTTCATTCTGTCACTCTCTCTCTCACACACTCTTCATACTCTCACTCTCCCTCACTCACACATTCTTCATACTCTCACTCTCCCTCACTCACACACTCTTCATACTTTCACTCCCTCTCTCACACACTTCATTCTCTCACTCCCTCTCTCACACAATCTTCATACTCTCACTCTCACACACTCTTCAGACTCTCTCGCCCTCTCTCACACACTCTTCATACTCTCATTCCCTCTCTCACACACTCTTCATCTCTCACATATGCTTCATACACTCACTCTCAGTGTCTCACACACATTCTTCATACTCTCACTCATCCTCTCTTACACACTCTTCCACTCTGCATAGCCTCACTCCCTCTCTCACACACTCTTCATATTCTCACTCCCTCTCTCACACACTCTTCATACTCTCACGCTCCCTTTCCCGCCAACTCTTCATTCTCTCACTCTGTCTCTCTCACACACACTTCACACTCTAACTCACTTTCTCACACATTCTTCATTCCCTCACTCACAGAAACTTCATACTCTCACGCTCACACTCTCACACACTCTTCATACTCTCACTCTCCCTCTCTCACACACTCTTCATACTCTCACTCTCCCTATCTCACACACTCTTCATCCTCTCACTCCCTCTCTCACACACACTCTTCATACTCTCACTCACCCTCTCTCACACTCTTCATACTCTCACTCCCTCTCTCACACACTCTTCCATCTCTCACTCTCTCTCTGTCTCTCACCCTTCATATTCTTACTCTCCATCTCTCACACAGACTCTTCATCCTCTCACTCCCTCTCTCTCACACACTTTTCAAACTCTCACTCACCCTCTCTCACACACTCTTCATACCCTCAGTCCCTCTCTCACACCCTCTTCATACTCGCAATCACTCATCATACTGTCACTGCCTCTCTCACACACATTCTTCATACTCTCTCACCCTCTGTCACACACTCTTTAAAGACTCTCTCCCTCTCTCAGACACTCTTCTTACTCATACTCACTCTCTCACATACTCATCATACTGTCACTGTCTCTCTCTCACACACACTTCATACTCTCACTCCCTCTCTCACACACTCCTCATACTCTCACTCCCTCTCTCACATTCTCTTCATACTCTCACTCCCTCTCTCACACACTCTTCATACTCTCACTCCCTCTCTCACACACTCCTCATACTCTCACTCCCTCTCTCACATTCTCTTCATTCTCTCACTCTTTCTCTCACACACTCTTCATACTCTCACTCCCTCTCTCACACACTCTTCATACTCTCACTCCCTCTCTCACACACACTTCATACTCTCACTCCCTCTCTCACACACACTTCATACTCTCACTCTCTCTCTCACACACACTTCATACTCTCACTCTCCCTCTCTCACACACTCTTCATTCTCTCACTCTTTCTCTCTCTCCCACACATACTTCATACTCTCACTCCCTCTCTCACACACTCCTCATACTCTCACTCTCTCTCTCTCACACTCGTCATACTCTCACTCTCCCTCTCTCACACACTCTTCATACTCTCACTCTCCCTCTCTCACACACTCTTCATACTCTTACTCTCCCTCTCACACACACTCTCCATATTCTCACTCCCTCTCACACATGCTGCATATGGTCATTCTCCCTCTCACACACTCTTCGTACTCTCACTCTCCCACTCTCCCACTCTCGCACTCTCTTAAACATAGAAGATAGGAGCAGGAGTAGGTCATTCGGCCCCTCGAGCCTGCTCTCATACAGATACACCACTTTGAATACTGTTGAGGGGGGTGGCTTATCAGGGGAAAGCAGCAGCAGCCAACTTCCTGGCACCAGGGGTGGTTCTTCTGCACAGGATGGGAGGAAAAAGAGGGGTAGTGCTATAGTATTAGGGGATTCTATTGTAAGGGGAATAGATAGGCATTTCTGTGGCCGCAAAAGAGACTCCAGGATGGTGTGTTGCCTCCCTGGTGCAAGGATCAAGGATGTCTCAGAGCGGCTGCAGAACATTTTGGAAGGGGAGGGTGAACAGCCAGTTGTCGTGGTGCATATAGGTACCAACGATATAGGTAAAAAATGCGATGTGGTCCTAAAAGCTGAATATAGGGAGTTAGGAGGTAAATTAAAAAATAGGACCTCAAAGGTAGTAATCTCAGGATTGCTACCAGTGCCACGTGCTAGTCAGAGTAGAAATAGAAGGATATTTCAGATGAATACGTGGCTAGAGGAATGGTGCAAGGGGGGGGGATTCAAATTCCTGGGACATTGGAACTGGTTCTGGGGGAGGTCGGACCAGTACAAACCAGACGGTTTGCACCTGGGCAGGGCCGGGACCGATGTCCTAGGTGGAGTGTTTGCTAATGCTCTGGGGGAGGGTATAAACTAAATTGCCAGGGGTTTGGGAACCTGAGCAGGGAGACAGAGGAAAGGGAAACAAGGATAGAAGCAAAAGATAGGAAGGAGAAAAACAAAAGCGGTAGTCAGAGAAATCAACAGTTTAAATCAAACATGGCCACAATAAATAATAATTCTAAAAGGTCGAAGAGCATTAAAAAAACAAGCCTGAGGCTTTGTGTCTTAATGCGAGGAGCATTCATAATAAGGTGGATGAATTAGCTGCACAAATAGAGGTAAACAAATATGATATGATTGGAATTACGGAAACATGGCTCCAGGGTGGCCAAGGCTGGGAACTCAACATCCAGGTGTATTCAATGTTCAGGAAAGATAGGCAAGAAGGAAAAGGAGGTGGGGTAGCATTGCTGCTTAAGGAGGGGATTAACACAATTGTAAGGAAGGATATTAGCTCTGATGATGTGGAATCTGTATGGGTAGAACTGAGAAATACCGAGGGGCAGAAACCGTTAGTGGGAGTGGTATATAGACCTCTAAGCAGTAATGCGGAGCTTGGGGATGGCATTAAAAGGGAAATTAGAGAAGCGTGCAATAAGGGCACAGCAGTTATCATGGGTGACTTTAATCTACACATAGATTGGGCTAACCAAATTAGTAACAATACTGCAGAGGAGGAATTCCTGGAGTGTATATGGGATGGTTACCTGGACCAATATGTCGAGCAACCAACTAGAGATCAGGCCATCTTAGACTGGGTATTATGTAATGAGAAAGGATTAATTAGCAATCTTGTTGTCCGAGGCCCCTTGGGTCAGAGCGATCATAATATGATAGTATTCTTCATTAAGATGGAGAGTGAAGTAGTTGACTCAGAGACTAGGGTCGTGAATTTAACTAAAGGAAACTATGATGGTATGAGGCGCGAGATGGGTAGGATTGATTGGGGACTGTCATGCAAGGGGTTGATGGTGGATATGCAATGGCAAACATTCAAAGACCTCAGGGATGAACTACAGAATTTGTTCATCCCAGTTTGGCATAAAAATAAAACAAAAAAGGTGACTCAACCGTGGCTAACAAGGGAAATTAGGGATAGCATAAGATCCAAGGAGAGGACATATAAATTGGCCAGAAAAAGCAATAATCCTGAGGATTGGGAGCAGTTTAGGATTTAACAAAGGAGGACAAAGGGATTAATTAAGAGGGGGGAAATAGAGTATGAGAGTAAGCTTGCAGTGAACATAAAAACTGACTGTAAAAGCTTTTATAGCTATGTGAAGAGAAAAAGATTGGTGAAGTCAAGCATAGGTCCCTTGCAGTCAGAATCAGGGGAATTTATAATGGGGAACAAAGAAATGGCTGACCAATTAAATACATATTTTGATTCTGTCTTCACAGAGGAGGACACAAATAATCTCCCAGAGATGTCAGGGAACATAGGGTCTGATGAAAGGGAGGAATTGAAAGAAATCAGTATTTGTAGGGAAATGGTGTTAGGGAAATTGACGGGATTGAAGGCCGATAAATCCCCAGGGCCTGATAATCTACATCCTAGGGTACTTAAGGAAGTGGCCCTAGAAATAGTAGATGCATTGCTGGTCATCTTCCAAAATTCGACAGAATCTGGAACAGTACCCATGGATTGGAGGGTAGCTAATGTTACCCCACTATTCAAAAAAGGTGGAGGTCCTTGGATCTTATGCTATCCCTAATTTCCCTTGTTAGCCACGGTTGAGCCACCTTTTTTGTTTTATTTTTATGCCAAACTGGGATGAACAAATTCTGTAGTTCATCCATGTGGTCTTTGAATGTTTGCCATTGCATATCCACCATCAACCCCTTGAGTGACAGTCCCCAATCAATCCTACCCATCTCGCGCCTCATACCATCAGACCGGTAAGCCTGACATCGGTCGTGGGGAAAATGCTATAGTCCATTATAAAGGATGTAATAGCAGAGCACTTGGAAAACAGTGACAGGATTGGACAAAGTCAACATGGATTTACAAAAGGTAAATCGTGCTTGACTAATCTACTGGAATTTTTTGAGGATGTAACTGGTAAAATAGATAATGGAAAACCAGTGGATGTGGCATATTTGGACTTTCAAAAGGCTTTTGATAAGGTCTTGTATAAGAGTTTAGCGTGTAAAGTTAAGGCACATGGGATTGCGGGCAAGGTATTGACTTGGATAGAGAACTGGTTGGCAGACAGGAAGCAAAGAGTTGGAATAAACGGGTCTTTTTCCGAGTGGCAGGCAGTGACTAGTGGGGTACCGCAGGGATTGGTCCTTGGACCCCAGCTATTCACAATATATATAAATGATAAAACGAGGGAACTAGATGTAATATCTCCAAGTTTGCAGATGACGCAAATCAGGGTGGGCATGTGTGCTGTGAGGAGGATGCCAAGAAACTCCAGTATGATTTGGACAGGTTGGGTGATTGGGCAGAAGCATGGCAGATGCAATATAACGTGGATAAATGCGAGGTTATCCACTTTGGTGTCAAAAACAGGAAGGCAAATTATTATCTGAAAGGCAATAGATTGGGAGAAGGGGAAGTGCAATGAGACCTGGGTGTCCTTGTGCACCAGTCACTAAAGGTCAGCATGCTGGTGCAGCAGGTGGTTAAGAAGGCAAATGGTATGTTGGCCTTTGTAGCGAGAGGGCTTGAGTACAGGAACAAGGATGTCTTGCTGCAGTTGTACAGGGCCTTGGTGAGACCACATCTTGAGTATTGTGTGCAGTTTTGGTCACCTTATCTGAGGAAGGATGTTCTTTCCATGGAGGGAGTGCAGCGAAGATTCACCAGGCTGATACCTGGGATGGCAGGAATGACGTATGAGGAGAGGTTGGGTTAATTGGGCTTATACTCGCTCGAGTTTAGAAGAATGAGAGGGGATCTCATTGAATCTTATAAAATTCTGACAGGACTGGACAGGCTAGATGCAGGAAGGATGTTCCTGATGGTCGGGGCGTCCAGCACCAGGGGTCACAGTCTAAGGATAAGGGGTAAGCCATTTAGGACAGAGATGAGGAGGAATTTCTTCACCCAGAGAGTGGTGAACCTGTGGAATTCTCTGCCACAGAAGGCAGTAGACGCCAATTCATTAAATATATTCAAGAAGGTGTTGGATATATTTCTTAAGGCTAAAGGGATCAAGGGGTATGGGGAGAAAGCAGGGACCGGGTACTGAATTTGGATGATCAGCCATGATCGCATTGAATGGCGGAGCAGGCTCGAGGGGCCGAATGACATACTCCTGCTCCTATTTTCTATGTTTCTATGTTTCTATGCTCCGCCATTCAATGAGATCATGGCCGATCATCCAAATTCAGTACCCTGTCCCTGCCTTCTCCCCCTATCCCTTGATCCCTTTAGCCTTAAGAAATATATCTAACTCCTTCTTGAATATATTTAATGAATTGGCCTCCACTGCCTCCTGTGGTAGAGAATTCCACAGGTTCACCAGTCTCTGGGTGAAGGAATTCCTTCTGATCTCTCTCCTAAATGGCTTACCCCTTATCCTTAGACTGTGACCCCTGGTTCTGGACTCCCTGGCCAACGGGAACATCCTTCCTGCATCTAATCTGCCTAGTCCTGTTAGAATATTATAAGTTTCAATGAGATCCCCTCTCATTCTTCTAAACTCCAGCGAGTATAAGCCCAATCAACCCAATCTCTCCTCATACGTCATTCCTGCCATCCTAGGTATCAGCCTGGTGAATCTTCGCTGCACTCCCTGCATGGCAAGAACATCCTTCCTCAGATAAGGTGACCAAAACTGCATACAATACTCAAGATGTGGTCTCACCAAGGCCCTGTACAACTGCAGCAAGACATCCTTGTTGCTGTACTCAAACCCTTTCGCTTCGAAGGCCAACATACCATTTGCCTTCATAACCTCCTGCTGCACCAGCATGCTTACCTTCAGCGACTGGTGCACAAGGACACCCAGGTCTCGTTGCACTTCCCCTTCTCCCAATCTATTGTCGTTCAGATAATAATCTGCCTTCCTGTTTTTGCCACTAAAGTGGATAACCTCACATTTATCCACATCATACTGCACCTGCCATGCTTCTGCCCAATCACCCAACCTGTCCAAATCATGCTGGAGTTTCTCGGCATCCTCCTCACAGCACAAACGCCCACCCAGCTTTGCGTCATCTGCAAACTTGGAGATATTACATCTAGTTCACTCGTCTAGATCATTTATATATATTGTGAATAGCTGGGGTCCTAGGGCCGATCCCTGCTGTACCCCACTAGTCACTGCCTGCCACTCGGAAAAAGACCCATTTATTCCAACTCTTTGCTTCCTGCCTGCCAACCAGATCTCTATCCAAGTCAGTACCTTGCCCCCAATCCCATGTGCCTTAACTTTACACGCTAATCTCTTATGCGGGACCTTATCGAAAGCCTTCTGTAAGTCCAAATACACCACATCCACTGGTTCTCCCTTATCTATTCTATCAGTTACATACTCAAAAAATTACAGTAGATTAGTCAAGCACGATTTACCTTTTGTAAATCCAAGTTGACTTTGTCTGATCCTTTTTCTGTTTAGCAAGTGCTCTGCTATTACATCTTTTATAATGGAGTCTAGCATTTTCCCAACTACCAATGTCAGGCTTACCGGTCTATAATTCCCCATTTTCTCTCTACCACCTTTTTTGAATAGTGGGGTAACATTAGCTACCCTCCAATCCATGGGAACTGTTCCAGAGTCTATCGAATTTTGGAAGATGACCAGCAATGCATCTACTATTTCTAGGGCCACTTCCTTAAGTACACTAGGATGTAGATTACACGGCCATGGGGATTTATTGGCCTTCAATCCCGTCAATTTTCCTAACACCATTTCCCTACAAATACTGATTTCTTTCACTTCCTCCCTCTCATTAGACCCTATGTTCCCTGACATCTCTGGGAGGTTATTTCTGTCCTCCTTTGTGAAGACAGAACCAAAGTATTTATTTCATTTGGATGCCATTTCTTTGTTCCCCATTATAAATTCCCCTGATTCTGACTTCATACTCTCACTCCCTCTCTCATACACTCTTCATACTGTCACTCTCCCTCTCTCACACACTCATCATACTCTCACTCTCCCCCTCACACACACTCTTCATACTCTCTCTCCCTCATCACACCCTCTTCATACTCTCACTCGCCCTCTCACACACTTTACATGCTCTCATTCTCCCCACCCTCACACACTCTTCATACTCTCACTCTCTCTCTCACACACACTCCTCATACTCTCACTCCCTCTCTCACACACTCTTCATACTCTTACCCTCCCTCTCACAAACACTCTTCATATTCTATCACTCCCTCTATCACACACTCTTCATATGCTGAATCTCTCTCACACACACACTCCCCATACTCACTCCTTCTCTCGCACACTCTTGATACTCTCACTCTCTCTCTCAAACACACTCCTCATACTCCCACTCCCTCTCTCAGACACTCTTCATACTCACTCACTCTTCATATTCTCACTTTTTCTCTCACACACTATTCATACTCTCACTCTCCCTCTCTCAAACACTCTCCCTCTCTCACACACTCTTCATACTCTTACTCTCCCTCTCACATACACCCTTCATACTCTATCACTCCCTCTCTCACACACTCTTCATACTCTCACTCTCCCTCTCACACACAATCTTCATACTCTCACTCCCTCATCACACCCTCTTCATACTCTCGCTCTCCCTCTCACACACACTCTTCATACTCTCACTCACTCTCTCACACATTCGTCACACTCTCACTGTCTTATAAGTATATTAAGGGCAAGAGGATAACTAGGGAAAGAGTAGGGCCCATTAGGGACCAAAGTGGCAAGCTGTGTGTAGAGCCAGAAGATGTAGGTGGGGTTTGAAATGAATTTTTTGCAGCTGCGTTCACTATGGAGAAGGATGATGTGGATATAGAAATCGGGCAGGGGGACTGTGATATACTTGAACATATTAGCATCGAGAGGGTGGAGGTACTAGCAGTTTTAGCAGGCTTAAAAGTGGATAAATCCCGAGGCCCGGACGAGATGTATCCCAGGCTACTATGTGAGGCAAAGGAGGAGATTGCAGGGGCTCTGACACAAATTTTCAGAACCTCTCTGGCCACAGGGGATGTGCCAGTGGACTGGAGAACAGCTAACATAGTACCATTATTCAAGAAGGGTAGTAGGGATAAACCAGGGAATTACAGGCCAGTGAGCCTAACTTCAGTGGTAGGGAAATTATTGGAAACAATTCTGAGGGACAGAATTAGTCTCCACTTGGAGAGGCAAGGATTAATTAGGGATAGCCAGCATGGCTTTGTCAAGGGAAGATCATGTCTGACCAATTTGATTGAATTTTTTGAGGGGGTGACTAGGTGTGTGGATGAGGGTAACGCAGTGGATGTGGTTTACATGGATTTCAGTAAGGCTTTTGATAAAGTCCCGCATAGGAGACTGGTCAGGAAGGTAAGAGCCCATGGGATCCAGGGTGCCTTGGCACATTGGATCCAAAACTGGCTTAATGACAGAAGGCAGAGGGTGATGGTGGAAGGTTGTTTTTGTGACTGGAAGCCTGTGTCCAGTGGGGTACCGCAGGGATCGGTGCTGGGTCCCTTGCTGTTCGTGGTCTACATTAATGATTTGGATGTGAATGTAAAAGGTATGATCAGTAAGTTCGCAGATGACACGAAAATTGGTGGGGTGGTAAATAGCGAGGAGGGAAGCCTCAGGCTACAGGACGATATAGATCGGTTGATCAGATGGGCGGAACAGTGGCAAATGGAATTTGACCCTGAAAATTGTGAGGTGATGCATTTTGGACAGACTAACAAGGCAAGGGAATACACAATGAATGGTAAGACCCTAGGAAAGACAGAGGATCAGAGGGACCTTGGTGTGCATGTACATAGATCCCTGAAGGCAGCAGAACAGGTGGATAAGGTGGTTAAAAAGGCATATGGGATACTTGCCTTCATTAGCCGAGGCATAGAATATAAGAGCAGGGAGGTTATGATGGAGCTGTACAAAACGCTGGTAAGGCCACAGCTGGAGTACTGTGTGTAATTCTGGTCACCACACTATAGGAAGGATGTGATTGCTTCGGAGAGGGCGCAGAGGAGATTTACCAGGATGTTACCTGGGCTGGAGCGCTTCAGCTATGAAGAAAGACTGGACAGGCTGGGGTTGTTTTCCTTGGAGCAGAGAAGGCTGAGGGGGGACCTGATTGAGGTGTACAAAATTATGAGGGGCATAGATAGGGTAGATAGAAAGGAACTTTTCCCCTTAGTAGAGGGGTCAATAACAAGGGGGCATAGATTCAAGGTAAGGGGCAGGAGGTTTAGAGGGGATTTGAGGAAAAACTTTTTCACCCAGAGGGTGGTTGGAATCTGGAACTTACTGCCTGAAAGGGTGGTAGAGGCAGGAACCCTCACAACATTCAAGAAGCATTTGGATGAGCACTTGAAATGCCATAGCATACAAGGCTACGGACCAAATGCTGGAAAATGGGATTAGATTAGACAGGGCTTGATGGCCGGCGTGGACACGATGGGCCGAAGGGCCTCTTTCTGTGCTGTATAACTCTATGACTCTATGACTCTATGACACTCTGCATACGGTCACTCTCCCTCTCACACACCCTTCATACTCTCACTCTCCCTCTCTCATACACTCTTCATGCTCTCACTCTCCCTCTCTCACACAGCCTTCATACTCTTATCCTCTCTCTCACAAACACTCTTCATATTCTATCACTCCCTCTATCACACACTCCCCATACTCACTCTCCTTCTCTCACACACTGTTCATTCTCTCCCTCTCCCTCTCTCACACACTCATCATACACTCTCTCTCTCTCACACACTCATCATACTCTGACTCTCCCTATCTCACACACTCTTCATACTCACTCCCCCTCACAAATTCTTCATACTCTCACTCTCTCTCTCACACAATCGTCATGCTCTCACTTCCTCTCTCACACACTCTTCATACTCTCATACTCACACTTTCACACACTCTTTATGCTATCACACCCTTTCTCAGACAATCTTCATATTCTCAGTCTGTCTGACTCTCAAACACTCTTCATACTCTGACTCTCCCTCTCTCACACACTCTTCAGACTCTAACTCCGTCTCTCACATACTCTTCATTCTCTCACTCTCCCTCTCTCACACATAAGAACATAAGAACATAAGAAGTAGGAGCAGGAGTAGGCCATGCGGCCCCTCGGGCCTGCTCCGCCATTCAATAGGATCATGGCTGATCCGAATCTAGACTCACGTCCACTTCCCTGCCCTCTCCCCGTAACCCCTAATTCCCTTATCTGCTAGGAAACTGTCTATCTCCGTTTTAAATTTATTTAATGTTGCAGCTCCCACAGCTCTCTGGGGTAGAAAATTCCATAGATTTACTACCCTCTGAGTGAAGAAGTTTCTCCTCATCTCAGTTTTGAAAGGGCAGCCCCTTATTCTAAGATTATGCCCCCTAGTTCTAGTCTCACCCATCAGTGGAAACATCCTCACCGTATCCACCCGATCAAGCCCCCTCACAATCTTATATGTTTCGATAAGATCGCCTCTCATTCTTCTGAACTCCAATGAGTAGAGGCCCAACCTACTCAACCTTTCCTCATACGTCAACCCCCTCATCTCCGGAATCAACCAAGTGAACCTTCTCTGAACCGCCTCGAGAGCAAGTATATCTTTTCTTAAATATGGAAACCAAAACTGCACGCAATATTCCAGGTGTGGCCTCACCAATACCCTGTATAACTGCAGCCAGACTTCCCTGTTTTTATACTCCATCCCCCTTGCAATAAAAGCCAAGATTCCATTGGCCTTCCTGATCACCTGCTGCACCTGCATACTAACTTTTTGTGTTTCATGCACCAGGACCCCCAGATCCCTTTGTACTGTAGCACTTTGCAGTTTCTCTCCATTTAGATAATAACTTGCTCTTTGATTTTTTCTGCCAAAGTGCATAACCTCACACTTTCCAATATTATATTCCATCTGCCAAATCTCTGCCCACTCACTTAGCCTGTCTATATCCTTTTGCAGGTTTTTTATGTCCTCCTCACTCACTGCTTTCCCTCCCATCTTTGTATCGTCGGCAAACTTGGATATGTTGCACTCGGTCCCTTCCTCCAAATCGTTAATATAGATTGTAAAGAGTTGGGGTCCCAGCACTGACCCCTGCGGAACACCACTAGTTACTGATTGCCAGCCCGAGAATGAACTATTTATCCCAACTCTTTGTTTTCTGTTAGATAGCCAATCTTCCACCCATGCCAGTATATTACCCCCAAACCCATGATTTTTTATCTTGATCAGTAATCTTTTGTGTGGAACCTTGTCAAATGCCTTTTGGAAGTCCAAATACACTACAATCACTGGTTCCCCTTTATCCACCCTGTATGATACGTCCTCAAAGAATTCGAGCAAATTTGTCAAACATGACTTCCCCTTCATAAAACCATGCTGACTCTGTCCTATTAAATTATGTTTATCCAAATGCTCTGTTACTGTTTCCTTAATAATGGACTCCAACATTTTGCCAACCACAGATGTTAGGCTAACTGGTCTATAGTTTCCAGCTTTCTGTCTACTTCCCTTCTTAAATAAGAGTGTTACATTTGCAGTTTTCCAATCTGCCAGGACCTTTCCTGAGTCCAGGGAGTTTTGGAAAATAATCACCAATGCATCCACAATCCCTACCGCCACTTCTCTCAAGACCCTAGGATGTAGGCCATCAGGTCCGAGGGATTTATTCACCTTAAGTTCCATTATTTTACCGAGTACCATCTCCTTAGTGATTTTAATCGTCTTTAGCTCCTCCCCCCCCCCCATTGCCCCCTGTTTATCCAGTGTTGGGATATTTTTAGTGTCCTCTACTGTAAAGACTGATACAAAATATTTGTTCAGCATCTTTGCCATCTCCATGTTCCCCACCACTAGTTTCCCGGTCTCATCCTCTAAGGGACCAACGTTCACTTTAGCCACCCTTTTTCTTTTTATATAGCTGTAGAAACTCTTGCTATCTGTTTTTATATTTTTTGCTAGTTTACTTTCATAATCTATCTTCCCTTTCTTAATTAATCTTTTAGTTATTGTTTGCTGGCTTTTAAATGCTTCCCAATCTTCTATCCTCCCACTAGATTTGGCTACTTTATATGACCTTGTTTTCAGTCAGATACTATCCTTTATTACTTTACTAAGCCACAGATGGCTGTCTTTTCTTTTAATCCCCTTTTTCCTCAGTGGAATATATTTATCTTGAAAGATGTGAAATATCTCCTTGAATGTAGACCACTGCTCTTGTACCGTCTTACACTTTAATCTGTTTTCCCAGTCCACTTTAGTCAATTCTACTCTCATACCTTCATAGTCTCCTTTCATTAAGCTCAGTACGCTGGTTTGAGATCCGACTCTCTCACCCTCAAACTGAATTTGGAATTCAACCATATTATGGTCACTCATTCCAAGGGGATCCTTTACTAGGACATTTTTTTATTAATCCTGTCTCATTACACAGGACTAGATCTAAGCTTGCCTGCCCCCTGGTTGGTTCAGTTACATACTGCTCAAGGAACCCATCCCTAATACACTCTATGAACTCTTCCTCAAGGCTGCCATGCCCAATTTGATTAGTCCAGTCAATATGAAAGTTAAAATCCCCCATGATTATAGCTGTTCCCTTATTACAAGCCCCAACTATTTCCTGATTTATATTCCGACCAACAGAGTTGCAACGCAGAACCTCTTTCCTTGTCCTATCTATGTCGTTGGTACCAACATGGACCATGACAACTGGATTCTCCCCCTCCCACTCCAAGTTTTTCTCCAGCCCAGAGGAGATGTCCTTAACCCTGGCACCGGGCAGGCAACACAGCCTTCGGGACTCTCACTCTCGGCTGCAAAGAACCCTATCTATCCCCCTAACGATACTATCCCCTACCACTACAACATTTCTTTTAACTCCCCCCACTTGAATGGCCTCCCGCTCCACAGTGCTGTGGCCAGGTTGCTCATCCTCCCTGCAGTCCCCATTCCCATCCTCACAGGGAGTAAGAGCCTCAAACCTGTTGGACAAGAGCAAGGGCTGCGGCTCCTCCAGCAGTACCTCCTGGATCCCCGTACCTGCCTCACTTCTAGTCACACCATCCTGTCCCTGGCCACGGACTACATCTGAATTCATTAATCTAATTGGTGTGACTACATTCTTCATAATGTCACTCTCCCTCACTCACACACTCTTCATATTCTCACTCCCTCATCACACCCTCTTCATACACTTACTCCACCTCTCACACACTCTTCATGCTCTCAATTTTCAATTCAATTCAATTCAAATCGCTTTATTGGCATGACAAGTTACATCTTATGTTGCCAAAGCATTGGAAAACATTCATGTTTGTTCACAAAAATACAGATCTATCCATACAGTGTATAAACAGATATATCCCTGAGTGTATGAATATACTTTCATATAATTTATATATACTCTTATCTTATCTTTAGTGGTTGTCCCTCTGTTTATGGCAAGCTGTAACATAGTGTGCCGCCAGTGTTATGCAACTTCTCTCTTCCCCTAGTAGGTATGGGAGTTTTTGGTCGTCATTCAATTTTCTGAATTCCGGGCATATTTTTGTAAATTTTGGGTAGAAATTCTCCCTTATGCCCTGATATTTTCTACAAGCTGTGAGGAAGTGCATCTCTGTCTCCACCATTCCCTGACTGCAGTGGGAGCATATCCTGTCCTCCCTTGGTAGCCGGGTCTGCCTGTGTCTACCTTTTTCGATCGCCAGGCTATGTTCACTAAGTCTGTACATTGTCAGGATTTTTCTCAATTTGCTGTCCTTTACCATGGTCAGGTAATCAGCTATGTTGTATTGTCTGTTTAGGGCCAAGTAGCAATTGAGTTTGCTTTGGGTTTTTGTTGTTTCTGCCCAATATGTCAGATATTTTTCCTTTTGCTTAGCGACGATTGTGTTGGGTCGAATTCTTTGTGTTACGCTGTCACTGTCCTGTGGCTGGTTATTGTTAGTAGTGTTAGTAGTTACTTCACTGAGTCCCAGGACTAGTTGACTGAGGGTATTCTTCTTTATGGTCAGCTCTTGGCATTTCAGGGCGTCGTAGTGATAGCATTGGGGGTTGCTCATTTGTAGGTGATTCCAAAATTTGGTGGCTCTTTTTTGGATAGTGATTATTAATGGATATTGGCCTAGTTCCGCCCTGCATGCATTGTTTACTGTTTTCCTTTGAGTCCGGAGGATACTTTTACAGAATTCTGCATGTAGGATCTCAATTGGGTGTTTGTCCCATTTTGCAAATTCTTGTTGTGTTAGCGGTCCCCATACCTCACTGCCATAGAGTGCAATTGGTTCAATTACTGATTTGAAAATTTTTAGCCAAATGCTAATTGGGATTTCTATTTGGATTGATTTTTTAATGGCATAGAAAGCCCTTCTTGCTTTCTCTTTCAGTTCATTCACAGCCAGTTTGAAGTTTCCCGTAGAACTGATTTTTAAGCCCAAGTATGTGTAGTTTGTGGTTTGTTCAATTTTGGTTGTTCCTATTGTGAAATTTATTTTGGGTCCCTGAGGTCTGGATCTTTGCTGGAACACAACAACTTTGGTTTTTTTGGGATTTATTGTCAGGGCCCAAGTCTGGCAGTACGACTCCAGCAGATCCAGGTTCTGCTGTAGACCCTCCTTAGTTGGTGACAGCAGAACCAGGTCGTCTGCATGGAGGAGGAATTTAACCTTGGATTCATATAGGGTGAGGCCGGGTGCTGTAGATTATTCAAGTAGTTTTGCCAATTCATTTATGTAAATATTAAAGAGTGTCAGTGAGAGTGGCGAGCCCTGCGTCACCCCCCGCCCCTGTGGGAAGTATTATGTTCGTTTGTCTCCAATTTTAACTGCACATTTGTTGTTTGTATACATTGATTTAATTACATCATATGTTTTTCCCCCTACCCCGCTTTCGATAAGTTTCAGGAATAAACCGTCATGCCAGATGGAGTTGAAAGCCTTCTGGAAATCTATAAAGCATGCGTAGATTTTGCTTTTGTTATGGTGAACGTGTTTGTCAATTAGGGTCTGTAGGGTGAAGATATGATCTGATGTTCTATAGTTTGGCAGGAATCCAATTTGGCTTTTACTCAAGACATTGTGCTCCTCAAGGAAGTTTATAAGTCTTTTATTATGATGCTACAGAATACCTTCCCCAGGTTACTGTTTACATAGATGCCTCGATAGTTATTTAGGTCGACTTTGTCCCCACTTTTGTATATGGGCGTTATGAGTCCTTTGTTCCAGATATCAGGGAAATAACCGACACTCAGAACCAAGTTGAAGAGTTTTAGGATAGTCAGTTTCATTTTGTCGTCTGTGTGTTTAATCATCTCGTTTAGTATGCCGTCTGTCCCGCAAGCTTTTCCTGGTCGCAGGTCCTTGAGTTTTTCAGAAAGTTCTTTTTCTGTTATTGTGGAGTCTAGCGAGTTTTGGTTATCTTTTATGGCCATTTCTAGCTTTTCCAGTTTTTTGCATATTTGGTGTTGCTCTGGCCTTAGTGTGTTTTTCTGGTATAATTTTTCAAAGTGGTTTTCCCATGTGTCCCCATTTTGAATGGCCAATTCGTCGTGTTGTTTTTTGTGTAGTGTATTCAAGTTGTCCCAGAAACAATTGGAATCAATGGATTCCTCCATGGAGCTGAGTGTATTCTTAATATATTGCTCTTTTTTGGTTCTGAGTGTGTTTCTGTATCGTGTTAGTGTCTGACAATAAGTAAGGCGTAATTCCTCGTTTTCTGGATGTCTGTGTTTTTGGTTTGATATTTTTCTAAGTTTTTTCCTCATGTTATGGCAATCTGGGTCAAACCATTTTTCATAGTTTTTTGTTTTGGGTTTGTTCTTGCGAGCTTTCAAGTTTGCACTTGTTGCCAAATTATCGAAAATATTGTTTAGGTTATTTACTGCCCGGTTTACGCCTTCTTTATTGTGAGTGTATATGTTATCCAGAAAGGTGTCCAAGAGAGCTTGAGTTGATGGTCACACCTATGAAGTTAATTACTGCAGATGTAGTCCGTGGTCAGGGACAGGACGGTGTGACTACGAGTGAGGAAGGTACAGGGATCCAGGATGTAGTGTTGAAGGAGACGCAGCCCTTGTTCTTGTCCAGCAGGATCGAGGTTCTTACTCCCTGTGAGGGCGGGAGCGGGGACTGCAGGGAGGATGAGCAACCTGGCCACAGCACCGTGGTACAGGGGGCCATTCAAGTGGAGGGAGTAAAAAGAAATGTTGTAGTGGTAGGGGATAGTATCATTAGGGGGATAGATAGGGTTCTCTGCAGTCAAGAGCGGGAGTCCCGAAGGCTGTGTTGCCTGCCTGGTGCCAGGGTTAAGGACATCTCTTCTGGGCTGGAAAGAAACTTGCAGTGGGAGGGGGAGGATCCAGTTGTCGTGGTCCATGTTGGTACAAACGACGTAGATAGGACAAGGAAGACGGTTCTGTTAAAGGAGTATGAGCAGCTAGGGGTCAAATTAAAAAACAGAATCTTAAGGGTAATAATCTCTGGGTTATTACCTGAGCCACGAGCGAATTTGGCTAGGATAAATAAAATTAAAGAGTTAAATGCGTGGCTCAAAGACTGGTGTGGGAGAAATGGGTTTTGCTTCTTGGGACACTGGCACCAGTACTGGGACAGGAGGGAGCTGTTCTGTTGGGACGGACTCCACTTGGCCAGTGCTGGGACTAGAGTCCTGGCGAATCATATAACTAGGGCTGTAGAGAGGGCTTTAAACTAATTAGTGGGGGGGAGGTTTCTAGAGAGCAAATCATAGAAATGACAACAGAGAAGGTCATAGACTTAGGTAGCAGTGGGGGAATTAAAAAACAGAATGTGTCAGGAAGGGACAGAAGGTATGGAGTAAAAAGTAAAGTACTAAAAAGCGAAAAAACAGGAACTAAGTGTTACAAAACATATTTGAAAGTTCTTTATCTGAATGCACGTAGCATTCGTAACAAAATGAATGAGTTAACGGCACAAATAATGACATATGGGTATGATCTTGTGGCCATTACAGAAACATGGCTGCAGGGTGACCATGACTGGGAATTAAACATACCAGGTTATTTAACAATCAGGAAGGACAGGCAGGAAGGGAGAGGAGGTGGGGTGGCTATGTTAATAAAGGAAGGAATCACTATAATACAGAGAAATGATATTGGGTCAAAGGAGCACGATAGTGAAACAGTTTGGGTGGAGGTAAGGAATAATAAGGGGAAAAAAACACTAGTGGGTGTAGTCTATAGGCCTCCGAACAGTTGCAACTCTGTTGGACGGAGTATTAATCAGGAAATAGTTGAGGCTTGTAATAAGGGAACAGCTATAATTATGGGGGATTTTAATTATCATATTAACTGGACAAATCAAATTGGGCAGAGCAGCCTTGAGGAAGAGTTCATTGAATGTATTAGGGATGGGTTTCTTGAGCAGTATGTAACTGAACCGACCAGGGGGCAAGCAACCTTAGATTTGGTCCTGTGTAATGAGACAGGATTAATTAAAAATGTCCTAGTAAAGGATCCCCTTGGAATGAGTGACCATAACATGGTTGAGTTCCATATTCAATTAGAGGGTGAGAAGGTTGGATCTCAAACAAGCGTGCTGAGCTTGAATAAAGGAGACTATGAAGGTATGAGAGCGGAATTAATGAGAGTGGACTGGGAAAATAGATTAAAGGGTAAGACGGTACATGACCAGTGGTGTACATTTAAGGAGTTATTTTACAACTTCCAAAAAATATATATTCCACTGAGGAAAAAAGGGTGTAAAAGAAAAGATAGCCATCCGTGGCTAAGTAAAGTAATTAAGGATAGTATCCGACTAAAAACAAGGGCATATAAGGTAGCCAAATCTAGTGGGAGGATGGAAGATTGGGAAGTCTTTAAAAGACAGCAAAAAATAACAAAAAGATTGATTAAGAAAGGGAAGATAGATTATGAAAGTAAATTAGCAAAAAATATAAAAACAGACAGTAAAAGTTTCTATAGTTATATAAAAAGAAAAAGGGTGGCTAAAGTAAATGTTGGTCCCTTAGAGGATGAGACCGGGAAATTAATGGTGGGAAACATGGAGATGGCAAAAACACTGAACAATTATTTTGTACCAGTCTTTACAGTAGAGGACACTAAGAATATCCCAACACTGGACAAACAGGGGGCTCTTGGGGGGGAGGAACTAAATACAATTAAAATTACTAAGGAAGTGGTACTTGGTAAAATAATGGGACTCAAGGCGGATAAATCCCCTGGACCTGATGGCTTGCATCCCAGTGTCTTGAGGGAAGTAGCGGTAGGGATTGTGGATGCATTGGTAATAATTTTCCAAAACTCACTGGACTCAGCAAAGGTCCCGGCAGATTGGAAAACTGCTAATGTAACACCATTATTTAAAAAGGGTAGTAGGCAGAAGGCTGGAAACTATAGACCTGTCAGCCTAACATCTGTGGTTGGTAAAATGTTAGAGTCCATTATTAAGGAGACAGTAACGGGACATTTGGATAAACACAATTTAATAGGGCAAACTCAGCATGGTTTCATGAAGGGGAAGTCATGTTTAACAAATTTGCTTGAGTTTTTTGAGGAAGTAACATACAGGGTGGATAAAGGGGAACCAGTGGACGTAGTGTATTTAGACTTCCAAAAGGCATTTGACAAGGTGCCACACAAAAGATTATTGCTCAAGATAAAAAATCACGGGATTGGGGGTAATATTCTGGCATGGGTGGAGGATTGGCTCTCTAACAGAAAGCAGAGAGTTGGGATAAATGGTTCGTTCTCAGATTGGCAACCAGTAACTAGTGGTGTTCCGCAGGGGTCAGTGCTGGGTCCCCAACTCTTTACAATCTATATTAACGATTTGGAGGAGGGGACCGAGTGTAACATATCAAAGTTTGCAGATGATACAAAGATGGGACGGAAAGTAGTGAGTGAGGAGGACATAAAAAACCTGCAAAGGGACATAGACAGGCTAAGTAAGTGGGCAGAGATTTGGCAGATGGAATACAATACTGGAAAGTGTGAAGTTATGCACTTTGGCAGGAAAAATCATAGAGCAAGTTATTATCTTAATGGCAAGAAACTGGAAAGTACTGTAGTACAAAGGGATCTGGGGGTCCTGGTGCACGAAACTCAAAAAGTTAGTATGCAGGTGCAGCAATTGATCAAGAAGGCCAATGGAATGTTGGCTTTTATTGCTAGGGGGTTGGAATATAAAAACAGGGAGGTATTGCTGCAGTTGTACAAGGTATTGGTGAGGCCGCACCTGGAATACTGCATACAGTTTTGGTGTCCATACTTAAGAAAAGACATACTTGCTCTCGAGTCAGTACAAAGAAGGTTCACTCGGTTAATCCCGGGGATGAGGGGGTGGTCATATGAGGAGAGGTTGAGTAGATTGGGACTCTACTCATTGGAGTTCAGAAGAATGAGAGGCGATCTTATTGAAACATATAAGATTGTGAAGGGGCTTGATCGGGTGGATGCGGTGAGGATGTTCCCAATGATGGGTGAAACTAGAACTAGGGGGCATAATCTTAAAATAAGGGGCTGCACATTCAAAACTGAGATGAGGAGAAACTTCTTCACTCAGAGGGTGGTAGGTTTGTGGAATTTGCTGCCCCAGAAAGCTGTGGAAGCTACATCATTAAATAAATTTAAAACAGAAATAGATAGTTTCCTAGAAGTAAAGGGAATAAAGGGTTACGGGGAGCGGGCAGGAAATTGGACATGAGTCTGGGTTCGGAATGGTCATGGCCCTGTGGGTAGTGGAGCGGGCCCAGGGGCCGTGTAGCCTTGTTCTGCTCCTACTGTGTTCTAATTCTGTTAGATTTCAGGAGATGGTTTTATTCCTGTTCCTGGCTGGGGTGGAGATCGCCTTTACAGAAGGTAAGTACTGTAGAAAATATAGGGACAGAGTGATCTCCTGGAAGAATTTCGATCGCCTAGATGGGTCGGAGAGGAATTTCCCAGATTTTTTTCTCCCAAATTGGCCATTGGGTCTTTATCTGGTTTTTCGCCTCTCCCGGGAGATCACATGGGTTCGGGTGGATGCAGAGTGATAGAAGATTTGAGGTTAGGATCAGATCAGCCATGATCTTATTGAATGGTGGAGCAGGCTCGAGGGGCCGATTGGCCTACTCCTGCTCCTATTTCTTATGTTCTTATGTTCTTATGTTCTTATGATGCATTGCTAATTGTTTTCTGGTAGTTTTCCGTGTCGTTTTTGGCCCATCTGTACGATTTTTTGGTGTTGTACAGTTTACTGGGTTGTGTTTCTATGTTGTTTGTTTCTGTCTTTTTGAGATACATAGTAATTTGACTGTGATCTGATAGTGTTGTTTGTGGTTTGACTGTGAATGCTCTGAAAGAGGATGTGTCCAAATCTGTAATCATATAGTCTACTGTGCTGCAGCCAAGAGGTGAGCAATAGGTCGATCTTCCTAGGAGGTCTCCTATGAACCTACCATTGACAATGTACAGACCCAGGCTTCGACAGAGCTGTAGGAGCTGTTTTCCGTTGGTATTTGTCTGCTTGTCGCAGTTACGCCTGTATGGAAGGGATGGGATATCAAAGTGGTTATTCCCGAATACGTAATTGTTTCCCTGATTATTGGTGAAGTCTGGTTCTTCGCCCGTTCTTGAATTGAGGCCCCCACAGATCAATACGTTCCCCTGGGCCTGGTATTGGATAATTTCCCCCTCTATGTTGGAGAAGGTGTCCTCTTTAAAGTACGGGGAATCCATTGGGGGGATATAAACTGCGCAAATGTAAACATCTTGGGTGTTAGAGATAATCTCCCTCTCAATTTTGAGCCACATGTTGTTTTCGCCCTTTTTTATAAATTTGATGTAATTCTTAAGTTCTGTTTTAAACCAGATCAGTATGCCCCCGGAGTCTCTGCCTTGGGTTACTCTTGGTAATTTATTGGAGGGGACCACCAGCTCAGTGTACCCTTGTGGACAGCCAGTGTGTCCTTTTCCTTTATACCAAGTTTCCTGTAAAATGATAATATCTAGATCTTTAGTTTCATCTATGAACTCTGGGGTCCTACTCTTCACGTCGAGCACCAAAGAGCGTAGACCTTGGATATTCCAGGTCGAAATACATAAGGATTTCATGTTAAGTTTGATCTTTTACTATGATAGGTTAAAGAGTGGTACGTGTTTGTCGTGTCTAAGTGTGGGAAAAAAAGATCATCTCAGTTGTCTATAAAAGTTAATACTATTTGGTTACAGTTCTTTCTATTAATTAGTCCTTGATCCATAAGGCGGAAGTAGATGCTGCTGCACATCTGCTTATTGTCTCTTAATGGATTGTCTCTGTCTGAGGTATTGCGTACGTCCTGTGCATCTCTCCCTCTGTCTGGCTGGGAGCGGTCCTGTTCCCCTGTGGGACAGGAGTGGTGCAGGTCTGATATTGTTGTTGTGCATGGGGATCCTCTCTGGTCTCGGTTGGTGTGGTGGTGGTCTTTGTAGTGGTCCTGATATGTACCCCGCTGATCTCTGGTGGTCGGGGGGGGGTCCTCTTGGAGTCTGGGTATGGACCCGGTTAAAAGCGACGTCCTTCAGGGCTTTAGCAAAGATCGATATTCTTTTCCTTTGGATGTGGACGTGGTCGTAAAGACATTCCTCATCGAGGGTGTGGTGTTGGGCCAGGTGCACGTTGTGTTTTGATTCGCAGTCTCTTGCTATGCTGGCATTTATCTCATGAATTGTGTTGTTGTTGAAGTCTGTTCTCGGCAATATTGTGGAAACAGTGATTCTAGTGTTTGGAAATGTACTGCTTGCCTTCCTAATCACTGCTCTGAGCGATGTTGCTACCTCTTTCTGTTGGGCCTTTAGGTCATTTGTGCCCGTGTGTATTATTATGTGTTGGGGGGAGCCTAATCGGGTTTTGGTCAGCCATCCCATGGCTCTGTCTGTTGTTGGGCACCAGATCTTTTCTACTTTACTTCTAGGGAAGAGCTTTTTCTCCCATAGAAATTTCCCATTTGAGTCTATGAGTATTACGATGTCAGCCTTGTTTGCGTTTACTGTCTGGTGGCTTTCGCCTGGACTCATAGTGTGTGTGTTGGGCTGGGGTGTCTGGTGTGTGCGTTCCTCTTGTGAGCGGCTCGCTTGTGGTTCCACGGTGGTGGGGGAAGATTGAGATTCAGTATGCTGGTCGGTCTGTGTGGCACCCCTTGTATTGTGTGTCTGCTGCTTTTGTTCCGTGTGGGAGTGCAGCCGTTCCGTCCGGCTCTGTCTTGTCTTATCTCTAGCCTCTGGTTGCTGGTCTAATGGTCTCACACACTCTTCTACTCTCACTCTCTCTCTCACACACTCGTCATACTCTCACTCCCTCTCTCACACACTCTTCATACTCTCACTCTCCCACCCTCACACACTCTTCATACTCTCACACTTTCTCTCTCTCACACAATCTCTTCACACTCTTGCTCTCCCTCTCTCACACATTCTTCATAATCTCACTCCCATTCCATCCCTGACACGCTCTTCATACTCTCACTCTCCCTCTCACACACTCTTCATACTCTCACTCTCCCTCTCTCGCACACTCTTCATACTCTCACTCTCCCTCTCTCGCACACTCTTCATACTCTCACTCTCCCTCTCTCGCACACTCTTCATACTCTCACTCTCCCTCTCTCGCACACTCTTCATACTCTCACTCTCCCTCTCTCGCACACTCTTCATACTCTCACTCTCTCTCTCACACATACTCTTCATACTCTCACTCTCCCTCTCTCGCACACTCTTCATACTCTCACTCTCCCTCTCACACACTCTTCATACTCTCACTCTCCCTCTCTCGCACACTCTTCATACTCTCACTCTCCCTCTCTCGCACACTCTTCATACTCTCACTCTCTCTCTCACACATACTCTTCATACACTCACTCCCTCATCACACCCTCTTCATACTCCCACTCCCTCTCTAACACACGCTGCATACGGTCACTCTCCCTCTCACACACTCTTCATACTCTCACTTTCCCTCTCTCACACACTCTTCGTACTCTCACTCTCCCAATCTCGCACACTCTTAAACATAGAAGATAGGAGCAGGAGTAGGCCATTCGGCCCCTTGAGTCTGCTCTCAAGCAGATATACCACTTTGAATACTGTTGGCTAGAGGAATGGTGCAAGGGGGAGGGATTCAAATTCCTGGGACATTGGAACCGGGTCTGGGGGAGGTTGGACCAGTACAAACCGGACGGTTTGCACCTGGGCAGGGCCAGCACCGATTTCCATGGGGGAGTGTTTGCTAATGCTCTGGGGGAGGGTTTAAACTAAAATGGCAGAGGTTTGTGAACCTGAGCAGGGAGACAGAGGAAAGGGAAACAATGATAAAAGCAAAAGATAGGAAGGAGAACAGTGCTACGTGCCGCTGCACCACACACTGCGGCACGGCACGCTGCAGTACTGCAGGCCTTCCTCCCACTGTTAAGGGGGAGGGGCCTGCAACAGCGCGAGCCCCGATCGCGAGTGCCGGCAAAAGAGCCCGGCACCAAGGAGAAGTGCCGGGCTCTCGGGAAACAGCTGGCAATGCCGCGGGGCGGGGGGGGGGGGACCAGGAGGCCAGGGACGGAAGTGCTGGCAGGCGGCCGCCGAAAAAGCGGCCGACCCGCCCCTCCACCTTAACTTGCACCTCTGCCGGCGCAGCAAGGCCCCGTGAACCGGGCGCGGGTAGTGAACGGCGCTACAGCTGCGTTCGCTACCAAATATTGCGATCGGGGTGCAAATGGGGCGCTGCACACACCGATGACGTCATCGGTGGTGGGGCAGTGCAAAAGGCTAACGCCACCATTAGCACCCCTGCTGAATATCGCGGCAGGCACAGCCAGTGGCACTACAGCCACTGACTGCCTCTTTAGGCGCTAACAGGTGGCGCTACTCACCCAATTTCTCCCCCTTTGTGTCTTAATGCGAGGAGCATTCGTAATAAGGTGGATGAATTAGCTGCGCAAATAGAGGTAAACGAATATGATATGATTGGGATTATGGAAACATGGCTCCAGGGTGGCCAAGGTTGGGAACTCAACATCCAATATTCAGGAAAGATAGGCAAAAAGGAAAATGAGCTGGGGTAGCATTGCTGGATAAAGAGGGGATTAACACAATTGTAAGGAAGGATATTAGCTCTGATGAATGTGAACTGAGAAATACCAAGGGGCAGAAAACGTTAGTGGGAGTGGTATATAGACCTCCAAACAGTAATGCGGAGGTTGGGGATGGCATTAAAAGCGAAACTATGAAGCGTGCAATAAGGGCACAGCAGTTATCATGGGTGACTTTAATCTACATATAGATTGGGCTAACCAAATTAGTAACAATACTGTAGAGGAGGAATTCCTGGAGTGTATACTGGATGGTTTCCTGGACCAATATGTCGAGCAACCAACTAGAGATCAGGCCATCTTAGACTGGGTATTATGTAATGAGAAAGGATTAATTAGCAATCTTGATGTCCGAGGCCCCTTGGGTCGGAGCGATCATAATATGATAGAATTCTTCATTAAGATGGAGAGTGAAGTAGTTGACTCAGAGACTAGGATCGGGAATTTAAATAAAGGAAACTACGATGGTATGAGGCGCGAGTTGGGTAGGATTGATTGGGGAATGTCACTCAAGGGGTTGACGGTGGATATGCAATGGCAAACATTCAAAGACCGCATGGATGAACTACAGAATTTGTTCATCCCAGTTTGGCATAAAAATAAAACAAAAAAGGTGACTCAACCGTGGCTAACAAGGAAAATTAGGAATAGCATAAGATCCAAGGAGAGGACATATAAATTGGCCAGAAAAAGCAGTAAAACTGAGGATTGGGAGCAGTTTAGGATTCAACAAAGGAGGACAAAGGGATTAATTAAGAGGGGGGAAATAGAGTATGAGAGTAAGCTTTCAGGGAACATAAAAACTGACTGTAAAAGCTTTTATAGATATGTGAAGAGAAAAAGATTGGTGAAGTCAAGCGTAGGTCCCTTGCAGTCAGAATCAGGGGAATTTATAATGGGGAACAAAGAAATGGCTGAGCAATTAAATACATATTTTGGTTCTGTCTTCACAAAGGAGGACACAAATAACCTCCCAGAGATGTCGGGGAACATAGGGTCTGATGAAAGGGAGGAACTGAAAGAAATCAGTATTTGTAGGGAAATGGTGTTAGGGAAATTGACGGGATTGAAGGCCGATAAATCCCCAGGGCCTGATAATCTACATCCAAGGGTACTTAAGGAAGTGGCCCTAGAAATAGTAGTTGCATTGCCGAATGGCCTACTCCTGCTCCTATCTTCTATGTTTCTATGTTTCTATGCTCCGCCATTCAATGAGATCATGGCCGATCATCCAAATTCAGTTCCCTGTCCCTGCCTTCTCCCCATATCCCTTGATCCCCTTAGCCTTAAGGAATATATCTAACTCCTTCTTGAATATATTTAAGGAATTGGCCTCCACTGCCTTCTGTGGTAGAGAATTCCAGAGGTTCACCACTCTCTGGGTGAAGCAATTCCTTCTCATCTCTCTCCTAAATGGCCTACCCCTTATCCTTAGACTGTGACCCCTGGTTCTGGACTCACTGGCCAACAGGAACATCCTTCCTGCATCTAGTCTGCCTAGTCCTGTTAGAATATTATGGCCTAGAAATTCAGTTGGGCGCGCCAGCCGTTAGCGCCTTAGGAGGAGTAGATCTCGAGCGCTAGGCGCTTATCGCCCGGGCGCAGCGCGACCTGCGCCTCTCCCCAACTTCAGGACACATTTAGCGCTGGCGCAAAGTCTTAGCGCGCGCCCTGCTGCGCGCGCAGATCATGACGTCATTTAATAGTGCAACGCCCTTTGTGCGCCCCAAACCGGAACTTCACTCGCGCCGGCCCAGTGTGCGCTGGGCGGCCCGAGCGACTGTGAAGTGGAACGGTACACAGGCCAGCCGGGCCGCGGGGAGCGCTAATTAAAGGGCACTTACCCAGCAGTATAAAGGCCAGCCATTTTGCAGCATTCACTCTTGTGCAACGGTTTTTTGGACAGAGACCAAGGAGGAGCGTTTACTGGTTTGGACCAACACTTGGACAGGTATTTTTGGCTCAGGCCAGAGCTTACCAATTATCTTTGCCTTCATTCAGAGCTCAGTGTTTGCCAGCATATAATGGGGGCTGCATTGGGTGGCAACGCTGAATTTCAGCCTTATGCCAGAAGGGCTTACAGACGCCGTGAGAGAGTGGCAGCCCTGGCTAGACGCAGAGGGGGCAACAGGCGTCGCCAACTGAGGCCTTACCCACGCAGGGTATACCGCCAGCAGACCTCCTATCTGACCGTGTCTGCCGCGATGTGTGTTAGGAGGCTGCGATTCCGAAGGGAGGTGGTTGCAGACATCTGCCGGCTGCTTCAGAGAGATCTGCAGCCACAGCTGATGCACAGGACGTCTCTGTTGGTGGCAGTGAAGGTGACGGTGGCTCTCAACTTCTATGCCTCCGGCTCCTTCCAATCCGCTACTGGGGACATCGCTAACATCTCCCAGTTCGCCGTGCATTGCTGCATCCGCCAGGTGACCGAAGCCCTTTTCAGAAGGAGACATCAATTCATCTCCTTCCCCATGACCCTGGACAAGCAGCAGCAGCGTGCAGTGGGGTTTGCAAGAATAGCGGGCTTCCCCATGATGCAGGGCGCCATTGACTGCACGCATGTGGCTTTGCGGGCAGCTCTTGAGCATGCCGAGGAGTACCGCAACCGGAAGGGCTACCATTCCCTCAATGTACAGCTGGTGTGTGACCACAAGCAGCGCATCCTAGCTGTCAATGCCCGCTTTCCAGGCAGCAGCCACGATGCCTTTATCCTGCGACAGACAACTGTGGCTGACATGTTCCAGGCACAGCCTCCCCCAAGAGGATGGCTTATCGGGGACAAAGGCTATCCTTTGTGTACCTGGCTCATGACCCCGCTCCGCGTGCCCACGACCCCTGCTGAAGAGGCATACAACGAGAGCCATCAAGCGATGAGGAACCTCATAGAACAAACAATCGGCGTGCTCAAGCAACGGTTCCGCTGTCTCGATCGCTCCGGGGGAGCCCTCCAGTATTCGCAGGATCGAGTCTCCCAATTCGTCGTCGTTTGCTGCATGCTGCACAACCTGGCTATCCGCAGGACTCAGGCACTGCCACCTCACGTTGGACCACCACCTCAGGAGGAGGAGCAGGAGGAGCATGAGGACGACGAGGACGAGGAGTACCAGCCCAGGAGGGACGCACAAGGTCCAAGGGCCGCCCGTCGGCGGCTTATTGAACGTCACTTCTAGGCCCCCTGTCAGGGAATGGCTTGTGCCAATGATAGAACATGATTGCAGCCGCTCCGCAAGCCCTCAGCCGGTTAAGGCAACAAACACTTCAAAGATCAAACATGGACAATGTGAATAAATAAAATGCTTTATTGTACAAACTCTGGGCCCTTCCCACATGAAAACCAAAAACAGACGAAACCCCCAAAAAACAGTCAAACACATTACTCGCTCCCACAACCTGGAGAGGATTAACAAAATAGGGCAACTAAAATGGCCGTCATTCTCGGCCTTCGTCAAAAACAAACATCACATCATCGGCCTTCAAAAAACAAACATCCAATTCTCGGCCTCAAGAAACAAACACAAATGGCCACACATTCGACGATTTGGCCCGCTAGGGCGATGCCTTGGCCATCTTTGGATGGCCCCTGCCCGCCCTGCTGCTCCGCCTCAAAGTAAGGCCATTGGCTGCTGCAAGGCTGGGGGCAGGCTCCTGAGGGGCACATGTCGTGACGGCAGATGCCCTTGGGGATCGGCCTAGTCGAGGTCTGGCCGTCGAGCGGGCGGCTGTTGATTGCTGCAGCTGTGGCTGGCCAGCAGCAGTCGCTGCAGCAGCTCCTGGCAGCTCCACTGGGGGAGTGGCAGTGGCGGCTGGAGGAATGGCGGCAAGCTGGCGGATGGCAGGCGCTCGCTGGTCGCCTGAGACACTGGCACTCGCCCGGGCCAGCACTGCAGCATGCGCACCAATCTGCCGAGGGACAGACCGCTGTGCTGCTGCAGCGTGCCGGGTGCCCTGGCGATGCCTGGCTGACACAGCGAGTGTGGCAGCAGTGAGTGCCCGTGTTGACCTGTTCACTGACCGCAGCAGAGCAGCCAGTGACTGGACGGCACCACTGATCACCTGGCCAGTCGCTGACAGATCTGCCCGGTATTCCGCCCGACTGGTGGCCTCTAAGGGCCCGAACTCGGCCACACTCCGAGAGAGGGAATCGATGGACTCAGGCAACCGTGCCACTGCCGCCATGAGCTCCGTGTGCCGGCGCTCCAAGTCCGCGGACAAGTCTTCGAGGCGTTCCATCTCCTCGGCGAAGAGCATCTCTTGACTGGAGGCCGGACTCTCCCTCTGGGGAGAAGGCCGCCGAGCTGGCCGACCCTTCCTGCGTTGCTGGAGGCCGCTGGGCCCAGCAATTGGACTCCCCTCCGACGCATCCCCCCTCTGGGGAGAAGGCCGCCGAGCTTCCACCCCCCTCCCGCCTTTCTGCAGCACGCAGGTCCCAGGAGCTCCCCTCCCCTTCGACACTTCCGCCACGTTGCCCTCCAGGGAAGACGTGTCCCCTACATTGGCCTGGGTGGCCGCGGCTGAAGGTTCCCCTGATGGGCCGCCTTCCTCTTGCTCCTCCTCCTGCTCCTCCTCGGAGGGTCTGTCACTGGCAAGTTGAGGGACCTCCTCTTGACCATCTGAAAGCAGGAAGGCACAAGAGTAGCTTTAGAGTGAGGAGAGGGCGTCAGTGCGGGATGCATGAGTGGCGGCATTCAGCGCATTGGTCGGACAGTGGCAAAGGATGTAGATCTGATGCGCAAGTGGGACGAGAGAGGTGCAAAAGGTGATGTCCTTACCATTGCTGCCCAGGACAGGGTCGGCATCTCCACATGCAATGGGCCCAATCACCCGGCCACCCATGAGGCGCTCCACGCGATGTTGCAGGTCGGTGAGTGGCTGGATATGGGGTCGGCCTCCCCCGGTCGCAGTCCGGCTCTTGCGATTGTTCGCCAGCTTGGCCTGCAAGAGAAAGGACGGCCTCTAAGTACAGTGTGTCGCCGTGATCTTGTGTGCACTGCCTCCCATGGTGGAATAGACTGGCCAGTGTGTCGCCATGATCTGGTGTGCACTGCCTCCCATGGTGGAATAGCCTGGCCAGTGTGTCGCCATGATCTGGTGTGCAATGCCTCCCATGGTGGAATAGCTTGGCCAGTGTGTTAAGTGCAGAATGTGCAATTGATGCTCATGCCTGTCCCATAGCTGCTGGATGAAGGCTGGCCATTAGAGCTTTCAGGTCCCTTTGCCCATAATGTGAGGTGCACATGCAAGGATGAGGAGGTCATTGGAAAGGGTACTCACCCTGACAATGCGTGTGAGGTCATTTAACTTTTTGCGGCATTGGGCACCGGTCCTGGGGACGTCGCTGTTGGCTGACAGCTTGCTGGCGACATGCCTCCAGGCTCTCCTGTAGACGCAGACCGTCGCCTTCTTGCCATTGTCCGGGTACAAAACATGGCGCCTCTTCTCCACAGCAGCAAGCAGCACACTCAGATCATGCTCTGAGAAGCGCTGCGCACGTTCACGGGCCTTCTCCATGTCTTCAGGCGCTATTTGGGTCCAGCAACAGTGTTCAGGCCTAGCTGGAGGGCTCCACTATCCAGGGCGTGGCAGCAGACACAGTCGACCCTTCCCCCTTAAGAGCTGGCCGGTGCCAGGGTGCCTGCTGTCAATCACGAGATGGCCGCACCTGCGCTGCGCCCGGCCTCGGCGCTATCGATCACCACCTCCAGCTTAGCGCCCAAAGAGAGGCGTCCAGCAGCAGTTTTAGCGCTCGCCCGAACTAGTAGGGCGAAGCTAATGAATATCGGAGAAGTGGCATAGATTTGGCGGCAGCCGCAAACTTTAGCGGACGCCCCACTTTAGCGCCCCAAAAGTGGCGTCAATGAATTTCTAGGCCTATAAGTTTCAATGAGATCCCCTCTCAGTCTTCTAAACTCCAGCGAGTATAAGCCCAATCAACCCAATCTCTCCTCATACGTTATTCCTGCCATCCCAGGTGTCAGCCTGGTGAATCTTTGCTGCACTCCCTCCATGGCAAGAACATGCTTCCTCAGATAAGGCAACCAAACCTGTGCACAATACTCAAGATGTGGTCTCACCAAGGCCCTGTACAACTGCAGCAAGACATCCTTGTTCCTGTACTCAAACCCACTCGCTACGAAGGCCAGCATACCACTTGGCTCATAACCGCCTGCTGCACCAGCATGCTTACCTTCAGCGACTGGTGCACAAGGACACCCAGGTCTCGTTGCACTTCCCCTTCTCCCAATCAATTGTCGTTCAGATAATAATCTGCCTTCCTATTTTTGCCACCAAAGTGAATAACCTCGCATTTATCTACATTATTCTGCATTTGCCATGCTTCTGCCCAATCAGCCAAACTGTCCAAATCATACTGGAGTTTCTCGGCATCCTCATCACAGCATACACGCCCACCCAGCTTTGTGTCGTCTGCAAACTTGGAGATATTACATCTCGTTCCCTCGTCTAGATCATTTATATATATTGTGAATAGCTGGGGTCCTAGGACCGATGCCTGCTGTACCCCACTCGTCACTGCCCGCCACTCGGAAAAAGACCCGTTTATTCCAACTCTTTGCTTCCTGTCTGCCAACCAGTTCTCTATCCAAGTCAGTACCTTGCTCCCAATACCATGTGCCTTAACTTTACATGCTAATCTCTTATGCGGGACCTTATCGAAAGCCTTCTGAAAGTCCAAATACACACATCCACTGGTTCTCCCTTATCTATTCTATCATTTACAACCTCAAAAAATTCCAGTAGATTAGTCAAGCACGATTTACCTTTTGTAAATCCATGTTGACTTTGTCTGATCCTTTTTCTGTTTTCCAAGTGCTCTGCTATTACATCTTTTATAATGGACTCTAGCATTTTCCCAACTAACGATGTCAGGCTTACCAGTCAATAATTCCCTGTTTTCTCTCTACCACCTTTTTTGAATAGTGGGGTAACATTAGCTGCCCTCCAATCCATGGGAACTGTTCCAGAGTCTATCGAATTTTGGAAGATGACCAGCAATGCATCTACTATTTCTAGGGCCACTTCCTTAAGTACCCTTGGATGTAGATTATCAGCCCCTGGGGATTTATTGGCCTTCAATCCCATCAATTTCCCTAACACCATTTCCCTACAAATATTGATTTCTTTCACTTCCTCCCTCTCATTAGACCCTATGTTCCCTGACATCTCTGGGAGGTTATTTGTGTCCTTCTTTGTGAAGATAGAACCAAAGTATCTTTTTAATTGGTCTGCCATTTCTTTGTTCCCCATTATAAATTCCCCTGATTCTGACTTCATACTCTCACTCCCTCTCTCACACACTCTTCATACTGTCACTTTCCCTCTCTCACACACTCTTCATACTCTTACTCCCTCATCACACCCTCTTCATACTCTCACTCACCCTCTCACACTCTTAATGCTCTCATTCTCCCCACCCTACACACTCTTCATACTCTCACTCTCCCTCTCACACCCTCTTCATCCTCTTACTCTCCCTCTCACATACCCTCTTCATACTTTAACTCTCCAATCCCTCACACTCTTCCTACTCACACTCCTTCTCTCACACACTCTTCATACTCTCACTCTCCAACCCCTCACACTCTTCCTACTCACACTCCCTCTCTCACTCACTCTTCATACGCTCACTCTCTCCGCTCCCAAATACTCTTCATACTCTCACACTCCGTCTCTCACACACTCTTCATACTATCACACCCTCTCTCAGACAATCTTCATACTCTCAGACTTTCTGACTCTAAAACACTCTTCATAATCTCAATCCCTCTCTCACACTCTCTTCATACTCTCACTCTCTCTCTCACACACTCTTCATACTCTCACTCCCTCTATCACGTACAAGTCATACTCTCCCTTTCTCGCTCTCACACACTCTTCATGCTGTCTCTTCCTCTCTCACACACTCTTCATACTGTCTCTTCCTCTTTCCCACGCTCGTCAGACACTCACTCCCTCTCTAACAACCTCTTCATAATCTCACTCTCACTCTCACACTCATCATACTCTCACTCTCCCTCTCTCACACCCTTCATACTCTCACTCCTTCTCACGCATTCTTCATATTCTAACTCCATTTCTCACACACTCTTCATATGCTCACTCCCTCTCTCACACACTCTTCATGCTCTCACTCTCCCTCTCTCACACACTCTTCATCCTCTCTCTCCCTCTCCCACACACTGTTCATACTGTCACTCTCCCTCTCTCACCCACTCTTCATACTCACACTCTCCCAGTCTCACACAATCTTCATACTCTCACTCCTTCTCTCACACATTCTTCATACTCTCACTCCCTTTCTCACTGATGTGCCAAATAACTGCCTGAATCCATGAGGTTACAACTTAAAACTAAAGGCTTTTATTAAGTAAGAATCTTGGCATCAAGTTAACACAGGGCAACCATCATTCATCACCGACCCAGCCCTTATGAGTAAAACCCAGCTCTTATAAATAAGACTCACACCAATCAGGAGGATCCATAAAGGCAGAGCTAGGGAGGAACATTAGTGGTTACACCTGTAAAACATTTACAGACATTAACAAGTACAACAACAGACAATCCAGAACACAGTTATTTCATCACATCCACCCCCTGCTATAGATTCAATCTGTCAGGAGGTCTGATAGTCCTCTGGGAATGATGTAACTCTTGCCAAGGCTCCTCCCAGAGTACCAACTCCGGTTCATCCGAATTCCCAGAATCATCAGTGTTTTCCACACTGAGGGTTTGTGTCTCTGAAGGTCCAATACCACGATTAAAAACTCTACTCTCAGAGTCAAACTCTTTTCGAGCTCCAGCAGGTGCAAGATCGTTAATAGAGACCGTATCCTCTCGCCCATCCGGATATTGAATGTACGCATACTGGGGATTAGCATGAAGGAGTTGTACTTCCTCCACCAGTGGATCAGTCTTGTGGCCTCTCACATGTCTGCGCAACAGCACAGGGCCCGTGGTCGTCAACCATGTGGGTAACGATACTCCATTAGTAGCTTTTCTTGGAAAGCTAAACATCCTTTCATGAGGGGTGGCATTCGTCGCTGTACACAAAAGAGACCTTATAGAATGTAGCACGTCTGGCAGGACATCCTGCCAGTGAGAGGTCGGCAGGCCTCACGACTTCAGAGTCAATACGATAGCCTTCCACACTGTCGCATTTTCTTTCTCGACCTGCCCATTACCACGAGGGTTATAGCTGGTAGTTCTACTCGTTGCAATTCCTTTCGATAGCAAAAACTGCCGCAATTCTTCGCTCATAAAGGAAGAGCCCCTATCACTATGTATATAGTTAGGCATGCCAAACAAAGAAAACAGTTGGCAGAGGCATTTAATTACAACAGCACTGGTCACATCCGGACAGGGGATAACAAAAGGGAACCGAGAGTATTCGTCTACAATATTAAGAAAATAGACATTACAGTTGCTCGATGGAAGGGGACCTTTAAAATCGAGACTCAAACGCTCAAATGGTCGAGTTGCTTTAATAAGATGAGCTGGCTCGGACGGCTTATAGAAGTGGGGTTTGCATTCAACACAAACACAACAGGTTCTGGTCAATGTCCGGACCTCCTCAATAGAGTAGGGTAGATTGTGGGACTTAATGAAGTGGTTCATTCTGGTAACCCCAGGGTGGCAGAGTGCATCGTGGAGGCTTTGAAGCTTATCTACACCTAGACTAGCACATACTCCTCCTGACAAAGCATCCGATGGCTCATTATATACTCCAGGCCTGTACTGAATATCATCGTCATATGTTGACAGTTCTGTTCACCATCTTCAAATCTTATCATTTTTGATCTTGCCTCTCCGCTTAGTATTGAACATAAAGGCCACAGATCGCTGGTCAGTAATAAGCGTAAAACGTCAGCCAGCGAGATAATGTCTCCAATACCTGACTGCTTCGATAATCACCTGCGCCTCCTTTGCCACTGAAGAATGTCGAACTTCTGGTCCTTGCAATGTACGAGAGAAGAAAGCTACTGGTCTACCAGCTTGGATAAGAGTTGCTGCCAACGCAAAATCAGATGCATCACTTTCCACTTGTAAAGGGATCTTCTCATCCACGGCACATACCACTGCCTTCTCAATGTCCCGTTTGATATTACAGAAAGCCTTCTGAGCTTCCGCCGATAGCTGAAAAGTCGTCGACTTAATAAGAGGTCGGACTTTATCTGAGTAGCTAGCCACCCACTGGGCATAGCACGAAAATAATCCCAGACACCTTCTTAAAGCTTTTACAGTGTGAGGTAAGGTAATTCCTTAAGTGGGCGTAATCTTTCAGGATCTGGCCCGATTACCCCATTCTCCACAATGCAACCAAGAATACACAAACGTGTAGTATTGAAGGTGCACTTGTTTTCGTTGTAGGTCAGGTTTAACCTCTTTGCCGTCTCTAGGAACTTCGCGAGATTTTGATCATGCTCCCGTTGGTCACGCCCAGAGATAGTAACATTGTCCAGGTACGGGAATGTTGCTTCCAACGTGTATTCATCCACCATACGATCCATCTCCCGTTGGAAGACGGGTACCCCATTCGTCACTCCAAGGGGCACCCTAAGAAATTGATACAGGCGCCCATTAGCTTCGAAGGCCGTATAAGGTCGGTCTTCTATTTTGATAGGGAGTTGATGGCAGGCAGACTTTAAATCAATGGTGGAGAACACGCGATACTGAGCTATCTGGTTCACCATCTCAGAAATACGAGGCAATGGATTGGCGTCCAATTGGGTATACAAGTTTATAGTCTGGCTATAATCGACCACAAGTCTTTTCTTTTCATTAGTTTTAACCACCACCACCTGGGCACACCATGGGCTATTACTGTGTTCGATGATTCCCTCCCGTTGAAGCCTTTCCACTTCCTCGTTTATAAATGTTTATCTTCTGAACTATACCGTCGACTCTTAGTCGCTATAGGTCTACAATTAGGAGCAAGGTTCACGAACAAAGAAGACGGACTTACTTTTAAAGTAGAAAGGCCGCAGACTGTGAGTGGAGGCTGAGACCCACCATACTTAAGGGTAACGCTCTCATGCTGACACTGGAAGTTCAAACCTAAAATTAAGTTCACACACAACTGAGGTAATATAAGGAGTTTAAAGTCCTTATACTCTGTATCCTTAACGGTCAATGTGACTTTACAATATCCAGTTACCTCCGAAGTAAGGGACTTGGATGCCATCACAATTTCACTTCGAGTAGGATACACCTTCAATGAACAGGAGTTAACAAGGTTAGGATGTATAAAACTTTCAGTACTGCCACAGTCTATCAAACACCCAGTAGGATGACCATTAATCTTAATGTCCATCATAGATTTCGACAAGGAACACGGTATGGTCTGGTCAACCATAACTGAGGCTAGAGTAAAACGATAGGCGGCAGCAGAGAAGACATCAGGTACAGGATTTCCCTTACACACTTTACTGAAATGTCCCCGTTTCTTACATTTAAAACAAGTAGCCTCTCTGGCTGGGCATCTTTGCCTGGAGTGTTTAGGTTGGCCACAAAAATAACACTTAGACCCATGGGGTACAGCCGCAACAGTAGGATTAAGTGGAGGCTCCATTGATGTTATGGATGCCTCCATACTCGGAACACACGAGGCTGAGAGAGATGCATGGGCTGATGCATACACTTCTAAATTCTTCTGGGCTACATCTAAGGATCGAGCCGTAACAACGACTGTTTTTAAAACTAACGAGTCATTCTCGAGGAGTCTCTGTCTAATATAATTAGATCGAAGGCCAGATATGAAAGAATCACGGATGGCTTCTTCCTGATACAATATAGCAGAGACAGCCTTGTAGTTGCAATCCTTAGCCAAAGCCTTAAGATCCTGCCTGGTGCACGAAACTCAAAAGGTTAGTATGCAGGTGCAGCAAGTGATTAAGAAGGCCAATGGAATGTTGGCTTTCATTGCTAGGGGGATAGAATATAAAAATAGGGAGGTATTGCTTCAGTTGTACAAGGTATTGGTGAGACCGCACCTGGAATACTGCATACAGTTTTGGTGTCCATACTTAAGAAAAGACATACTTGCACTCGAGTCAGTACACAGAAGGTTCACTTGGTTAATCCCGGGGATGAGGGGATGGACATATGAGGAGAGGTTGAGTAGATTGGGACTCTACTCATTGGAGTTCAGAAGAATGAGAGGCGATCTTATTGAAGCATATAAGATTGTGAAGGGGTTGGATCGGGTGGATGCGGGGAGGATGTTCCCGATGATGGGTGAAACTAGAACTAGGGGGCATAGTCTTAGAATAAGGGGCTGCTCTTTCAAAACTGAGATGAGGAGGAACTACTTCACTCAGAGGGTGGTAGGTCCATGGAATATGCTGCCCCAAAAAGCTGTAGAAGCTACATCATTACATAAATTTAAAACAGAAATAGACAGTTTCCTAGAAGTAAAGGGAATAAAGGGTTATGGGGAGTGGGCAGGAATTTGGACATGAGTCTAGGTTCGGATCGGTCATGGCCCTGTGGGTAGCGGAGCGGGCCCAGGGGCCGTGTAGCCTGATCCTGCTCCTATTTCGTGTGTCTAATTCTGTTAGATTCAGGAGATGGTTCTGTGATAGTAGATTGGCGGTTAGGATCAGATCAGCCATGATCTCCTTGAATGGCGGAGCAGGCTCGAGAGGCCGATTGGCCTAATCCTGCTCCTATTTCTTATGTTCTTATGTTCTTATGTTCCAAATCATCCAGGGATTCCTCGGGTAATTGCCTGCGAGTAGACAAAAGATACCTGGCGTATACTTCATTAACCGACTTAAGGTACTGGGTCTTAAGAGCTGTAAGGGCCTCTTCATACGTAGTAATATCTTCAAATATAGAGTAAGTTTGATGACTTACCAAGTTGGTTAAAAGACCCAACTTGTTAACCGTCGGATCGATCGATGCGATGAAGTATTCAAAACATCGAAGCCAATGCGTAAATTTCTTTGATGCACCTGCCGAATGGGGATCAATATCCAGACGCTCTGGTTTCAAAAATCGATCCATCTTCCAAAGTTGTTACTTAATAAAATTGATGTGCCAAATAACTGCCTGAATCCATGAGCTTACAACTTAAAACTAAAGGCTTTTATTAAGTAAGAATCTTGGCATCAAGTTAACACAGGGCAACCATCATTCATCATTGACCCAGCCCTTATGAGTAAAACCCAGCTCTTATAAATAAGACTCACACCAATCAGGAGGATCCATAAAGGCGGAGCTAGGGAGGAACATTAGTGGTTACACCTGTAAAACATTTACAGACATTAACAAATACAACAACAGACAATCCAGAACACAGTTATTTCATCACATTCACCCCCTGCTATAGATTCAATCTGTCAGGAGGTCTGATAGTCCTCTGGGAATGATGTAACTCTTGCCAAGGCTCCTCCCAGAGTACCAACTCCGGTTCATCCGAATTCCCAGAATCATCAGTGTTTTCCACACTGAGGGTTTGTGTCTCTGAAGGTCCAATACCACGATTAAAAACTCTACTCTCAGAGTCAAACTCTTTTCGAGCTCCAGCAGGTGCAAGATCGTTAATAGAGACCGTATCCTCTCGCCCATCCGGATATTGAATGTACGCATACTGGGGATTAGCATGAAGGAGTTGTACTTCCTCCACCAGTGGATCAGTCTTGTGGCCTCTCACATGTCTGCGCAACAGCACAGGGCCCGTGGTCGTCAACCATGTGGGTAACGATACTCCATTAGTAGCTTTTCTTGGAAAGCTAAACATCCTTTCATGAGGGGTGGCATTCGTCGCTGTACACAAAAGAGACCTTATAGAATGTAGCACGTCTGGCAGGACATCCTGCCAGTGAGAGGTCGGCAGGCCTCACGACTTCAGAGTCAATACGATAGCCTTCCACACTGTCGCATTTTCTTTCTCGACCTGCCCATTACCACGAGGGTTATAGCTGGTAGTTCTACTCGTTGCAATTCCTTTCGATAGCAAAAACTGCCGCAAGCTGGGCCCGTGCCCGGGTATTTATACACTCCCTGGACAGTGCCACCAGCAGGCCGCCCAGTATATTTCATACGTCCTTTCGACATAAACGGCACGATTTATGTGACTATTCATACTCTCACTCTCCCTCTCTCACACACATTTCATAATCTCTCTCTCCCTCTTTCACACAAACTCTTCATACCCTCACTCTCTCACTCAGATACGCTTCATGATCTCACTCTCGCTCTCTCTTACACACTCTTCATGCTCTCTTTCTCCCTCTCTCACACACTCTTCATGCTCTCTTTCTCCCTCTCTCTTACACTCTTCACACATTCACTCCCTCTCTCACACTCTCTTCATACTCTGACTCTCTCTCTCATAGATACTCTTCATAATCTCACTCTCTCTCTCACACACTCTTCATACTCTCACTCTCCCTCTCTCACACTCTCTTCATTCTGTCACTTTCTCTCTCTCAGATTATCTTCATAATCTCACTCTCTCACTCTCACACTCTCTTCATACACTCACTCTTTCTCACACTCTTCATACTGTCTTTCTCCTTCACTCACACACTCTTCATACTGTCACTCTCCCTCTCTCACACACTCTTCAAACTCTCACTCTCTCTCTCACTCAGATACTCTTCATAATCTCACTCTCTTTCTCTCAGACACTCTTCATACTCTCACTCTCCCTCTCTCACACTCTCTTCATTCTGTCACTTTCTTTCTCTCAGATTCTCTTCATAATCCCACTCTCTCACTCTCACACACTCTTCATACACTCACTCTCTCACACACTCTTTGTACTCCCACTCTCTCTCTCAATTCAATTCAATTCAAATCGCTTTATTGGCATGATAAGGTACATCTTATGTTGCCAAAGCATCGAAAAACATTTATGGTTGAACACATAAACGCAGATCTATTCATACAGTGTATAAACAGATATATCCCTGAGTGTATAAATATACATTCGCATAATTTGTATATACTCTTTTCTTAGGTTTAATGGTTGTCCGCTAACGTTACACAGTTTCTCTGTTCCCCTAGTAGGTATGGAAGTTTTTGGTCGTCATTCAAATTTCTGAATTCAGGGCATATTTGTGTGAATTTTTGGTAGAAATTCTCCCTGATGCCCTGATATTTTCCACAAGCTGTGAGGAAGTGTATCTCTGTCTCCACCACTCCCTGACTGCAGTGAGAGCATATCCTGTCCTCTCTTGGCAGCCGGGTCTGTCTGTGTCCGCCTTTTTCGATGGCCAGGCTATGTTCACTAAGTCTGTACCTTGTCAAGGTTTTTCTCCGTTTGCTATCCTTTACCATGATCAGGTATTCAGCCATGTTGTATTGTCTGTTTAGGGCCAAGTAGCAATTGAGTTTGTTTTGGGTTTTTGTTGTTTCTGCCCAATATGACAGATATTTTTCCTTTTGCTTAGTGACAATTTTGTTGGGTCGAATTCTCTGTGCTACGATGTCACTGTCCGGGGGCTGGTTATTGTTAGTAGTGTTAGTGGTTGCTTCACTGAGTCCCAGGACTAGTTGACTGACGGTATTCTTCTTTATGGTCCTCTCTTGGCATTTCAGGGCTTCGTAATGATAGCAGTGGGGGTTGCTCATTTTTAGGTGTTTCCAAAATTTGGTGGCTCTTTTTTGGATAGTCATTATTAATGGATATTGGCCTAGTTCTGCCCTGCATGCATTGTTTACGGTTTTCCTTTGAGTCCGGAGGATACTTTTACAGAATTCTGCATGTAGGATCTCAATTGGGTGTTTGTCCCATTTTGCAAATTCTTGTTGTGTTAGCGGTCCCCACACCTCACTGCCATAGAGTGCAATTGGTTCAATTACTGATTTAAAATTTTTGAGCCAAATGCTAATTGGGATTTCTATTTGGATTGATCTTTTAATGGCATAGAAAGCCCTTCTAGCTTTCTCTTTCAGTTCATTCAGAGCCAGATGAAAATTTCCCATAGAGCTGATTTTTAAGCCCAGGTATGTGTAGTTAGTGGTTGGTTCAATTTTAGTTGTTCCTAGTGTGAAATTTATTCTGGGTCCCTGATGTCTGGATCTTTGCTGGAACACAAGGACTTTGGTTTTTTGGGGGTTTATTGTCAGGGCCCAGGTCTGACAGAATGACTCCAGCAGATCCAGGTTCTGCTGTAGACCCTCCTTAGTTGGTGACAGCAGAACCAGGTCATCTGCATAGAGGAGGAATTTAAACTTGGATCCATATAGGGTGAGGCCGGGTGCTGTAGATTGTTCAAGTAGTTTTGCCAATTAATTTATGTAAATATTAAAGAGTGTCAGTGAGATGGGCGAGCCCTGTGTCACACCACGCCCCTGTGGGAAGTATTTTGTTTGTTTGTCTCCAATTTTAACTGCACATTTATTGTTTGTATACATTGATTTAATTAAATCTTTTGTTTTTCCCCCTACACCACTTTCAATAAGTTTCAAGAATAGACCGTCGTGCCAGATGGAATCGAAAGCCTTCTGGAAATCTATAAAGCAGGCAAAAATTTTGCTTTTGTTTTGATGAACATGTTTGTCAATTAGGGTCTGTAGGGTGAAGATATGATCTGATGTTCTATAGTTTGGTTGGAATCCAATTTGGCTTTCACTCAAGACATTGTGCTCCTCAAGGAAGTTTATAAGTCTTTTGTTTATGATATTACAGAAAACCTTCCCCAGGTTACTGTTTACACAGATGCCTCGATAGTTATTTGGGTCAACTTTGTCCCCACTTTTGTATATGAGCGTTATGAGTCCTTTGTTCCAGATATCAGGGAAGTAACCGACACTCAGAACCAAGTTGAAGAGTTTCAGTATAGCCAATTTCATTTTATCGTCCGTGTGTTTAATCATCTCGCTTAGGATGCCGTCTGCACTGCAAGCTTTTCCTGGTCGCAGGTCCTTCAGTTTTTCAATTAGCTCTTTTTCAGATATTATGGGGTCTATCGGGTTTTGGTTATCTTTTATGGCAAATTCTAGCTTTGCCAGTTTTTCGCATATTTGGTATTGCTCTGGGCTTAGTGTGTTTTTCTGGTATAATTTTTCAAAATGGTTTTCCCATGTGTCTCCATTTTGAATGGCCAATTCGTCATGTTGTTTTTTGTGTAATGTACTCACACTCTTCATACTCTCACTGTCCATCTCTCATACACTCACTCTTTCACACAATCTTCATACTCTGAACCTGTCAGACACTTTTAATACTCTCACTCTCGCTCTCTCTCACACACTCTTCATATTCTCTTTCTCCCTCACTCACACACTCTTCATACTGTCACTCTCCCTCTCTCACACACTCTTCATACTCTCACTCTCTCTCTCACTCAGATACTCTTCATAATCTCACTCTCCCTCTCTCACACCCTCTTCATACTCTAACTCCCTCTATCACACACTCTTCGTACTCTCACTCTCACTCTCTCACACACACTCTTCATACTCTCATCCTCCATCTCTTACACATTCTTCATACACTCACTCTCTCACACACACTTCGTACTCTCACTCTCTCTCTCTCACACTCTTCATACTATCCCTGTCCCTCTCTCACACACTCTTCATACACTCACTCTCTCACACACTCTTCATACTCTGTCCCTGTCATACAATTTTAATAGTCTCACTCTCGCTCTCTCTCACACACTCTTCATACTCTCACTCCCTCTCTCACACCCTCTTCATAATCACACTCTCTCTCTCTCTCTCTCAGATACTCTTCATAATCTCACTCTCTCTCACACACTCTTCATACTCTCACTCCCTCTCACAAACTCTTCATTCTCTCACTCCCTTTCTCACACACTCTTCATACTCTCACCCTCTAATACACTTTTCAAACTCTCACCCTCGCTCTCTCTCACACACTCTACATACTCTCACTCTTCCTCACTCACACACTCTTCATACTCTCACTCTTCCTCACTCACACACTCTTCATACACTCCCTGTCTCACACACTCTTCATACTCTAACTCTCCCTCTTTCAAGCACTCTTCATACTCTCACTCTCTCTCTCACACACTCTCCATACTCTCATTCTCTCTCTCACACATTCTTCATACTCTCCCTCTCCCTCTCTCTCACACTCTCTTCATACTGTCACCCTCCCTCTCTCTTACACTCTTCACACACTCACTCCCTCTGTCACAACCTCTTCATACTCTGACTCTCTCTCTCTCTCATAGATACTCTTCATAATCTCACTCTGTCTCTCTCACACCCTCTTCATACTCTCACTTGCTCTCTCACACTCTCTTCATTATCTCTCTCTCAGATACTATTCATAATCTCATTCGCTCTCTCTCACACACTCTTCCTACTCTCACTCTCCCTCACTCACACCCTCTTCGTACTCTCCCTCTCCCTCTCACACACTCTTCATACTCTCACTCCCTCTCACTCTCTCACACATACTATTCATACCCTCACTCTCTCTCACAAACTCTTCATAATCTCACTCTCTCTCTCTCACACCCTCTTCGTACTCTCACTGTCCCTCTCTCACACACTCTGAATACCCTCACTCTTTCAAACACTCTTCATACTCTGACACTATCATACACTTAAATGCTCTCAGTCTCGCTCTCTCTCCCACACTCTTCATACTCTCTTCCTCCCTCTCTCACACACTCTTCATACTCTCACTCAGCCACTCTCTCACACTCTCTTCATACTGTCACACTCCCTCTCTTACACTCTTCACACACTCACTCCCTCTCTCACACTCTCTTTATACTCTGACTCTCTCTCTCTCATAGATACTCTTCATAATCTCACTCTCTCTCTCTAACACCCTCTTCATATTCTCACTTCCTCTCTCACACTCTCTTCATACTCAATCTCTCTCTCTGATACTCTTCATAATCTCACTTCTCTCTCACACACACTCTTTATACTCTTACTCTCTCTCTTTCACTCAGATACTCTTCATAATCTCACTCTCCCTCTCACACACAATTCAATTCAATTTGCTTTATTGGCATGACAAGATACATCTTATGTTGCCAAAGCACAGAAATACATGTATGACTGACCACATAAACACAGATCTAGACATACAGTGTATAGGCAAGTATACCCATGTATACATAGATATACGCACATATAATATGCATATAATCTTTTCTTAGATTTAATGGTCACTGGTTGTCCCTCTGCTTGTGGCAAGCTGTAACATTGTTTGCCGCTATAGTTACACATTTTCTCAGTTCCCCCAATAGATATGGGAGTTTTTGGTGGTCATTCACATTTTTGAATTCAGGGCATATTTTTGTGAATTTTGGGTAGAAATTCTCCCTTATGTCCTGATAGTTTCCACAAATTGTGAGGAAGTGCATCCCTGTCTCCACCACTCCCTGACTGCAGTGAGAGCATATCCTGTCCTCTCTGGGCAGCAAGGTCTGCCTGTGTCTGCCTTTTTCGATGGCCAGGCTATGTTCACTAAGTCTGTACATTGACAAGGCTTTTCTCAGTTTACTATCCTTTACCATGGTCAGGTATTCAGCCATGGTGTATTGTCTGTTTAGGGCCAAATAGCAATCGAGTTTGTTTTGGGTTTTTGTCGTTTCTGTCCAATAGGTCAAACATTTTTCCTTTTGTTTAGTAATAATTGTGTTGGGTCGAATTCTCTGTGCTAGGATGTCACTGTCCTGGGGCTGATTATTATTAGTAGTGTTGGTAGTTACTTCACTGAGTCCCAGGACTAGTTGACTGAGGGGACTCTTCTCTATGATCATCTCTTGGCATTTCAAGGCTTCGTAATGATAGCAGTGGGGGTTGCTCATTTTTAGGTGTTTCCAAAATTTGATGGCTCTTTTTTGTATATTAATTAGTAGTGGATATTGTCCTAGTTCTGCCCTGCATGCATTGTTTGTGGTTTTCCTCTGAGTCCGGAGGATACTTTTACAGAATCCTGCATGCAGGATCTCAATTGGGTGTTTGTCCCATTTTGTGAATTCTTGTTGTGTTAGCGGACCCCACACCTCACTGCCATAGAGTGCAATTGGTTCAATTACTGATTTAAAAATTTTGAGCCAAATGCCAATTGGAATTTCTATTTGGATTTACTTTTTAATGGCATAGAAAGCCCTTCTTCCTTTCTCTTTCAGTTCATTCACAGCCAAATGAAAATTTCCCATAGAACTGATTTTTAAGCCTAAGTATGTGTAATTTGTAGTTTGTTCAATTTTAGTTGCTCCTAGTGTGAAGTTTATTCTGGGTCACTGATGTCGGGATCTTTGCTGGAAACAAGAACTTTGTTTTTTTGGGGGTTTATTGTCAGGGCCCAGGTCTGACAGAATGACTCTAGCAGATCCAGGTTCTGCTGCAGACCCTCCTCAGTTGGTGAGAGCAGAACCAGGTCATCTGCATAGAGGAGGAATTTAACCTTGGAGTCATATAGGGCGAGGCCAGGTGCTGTAGATTGTTCAAGTAGTTTTGCCAAATTCATTTATGTATATATTAAAGAGTGTCGGTAAGCTAGGCGAGCCCTGTGCCATGCCACGCCCCTGTGAGAAGTGTTTTGTTTGTTTGTCTCCAATTTTAACTGCACATTTATTGTTTGTATACATTGATTTAATTACATCATATGTTTTTCCCCCTACACCACTTTCAATAAGTTTTAAGAATAGACTGTCATGCCAAATATAATCGAAAGCCTTCTTGAAATCTATAAAGTAGGCAAAAATTTTGCTTTGTTTTGGTGAACATGTTTGTCAATTAGGGTGTGTAGGGTGAAAATATGGTCCGGTGTTCTATAATTTGGTAAGAATCCAATTTGGCTTTTATTCAAGACATTGTGCTCCTCAATGAAGTTTATAAGTCTTTGGTTTATGATACTACAGAATACCTTCCCCAGGTTACTGTTCACACAGATGCCTTGATAGTTATTTGGGTCAACTTTGTCTCCACTTTTGTATATGGGCGTTATGAGTCCTTTGTTCCAGATATCAGGGAAGTAACCGACACTCAGATCCAAGTTGAAGAGTTTTAGGATAGCCAATTTCATTTTATCATCAGTGTGTTTAATCATCTTGTTTAGGATGCCATGTGCACCGCAAGCTTTTCTTGCTCGCAGGTCCTTGAGTTTTTCAAATAGCTCTTTTTCAGTTATTGGGGGGTCTCTCTTTTTCTCACTCTCTTTCTCACACATACTATTCATACCCTCACTCGCTCTCACTCTCACTCTTCATACTCTCACTCCCCCTCTCTCATACACTCTTCATACTCTCACTCTCTCTCTCTCAGATACTCTTCATAATCCCACTCTCTCTCTCTCAGATACTCTTCATAATCTCATTCTACCTCTCTGACACACTCTTCATACTCTCACCCTCTCTCACACACTCTTCATACACTCACTCTTTCACACAATCTTCATACTATGACCCTGTCATATACTTTTAAAACTCTCACTCTCGCTCTCTCTCTCACACTTTTCATACTCTCTTTCTCCCTCTCTCACATACTCTTCATACTGTCACTCTCCCTCTCTCTTACACTCTTCACACACTCACTCCCTCTCTCACACACTTTTTATACTCTCACTCTCTCTCTCTCACTCAGGTATTCCTCATAATCTCACTCTCTCTCTCACACACTCTTCATACTCTCACTCTCTCTCTCTCACACATACTATTCATAACCTCGCTCTCTCTCACACACTCTTCATACTCTCACTGTCCCTCTCTCACACACTCTTCATACACTCACTCTTTCAAACACTCTTCATACTCTGACCCTGTCATACACTTAAATACTCTCACTCTCGCTGTCACTCACACTCTCTTCATACTGTCACACTCCCTCTCTCTTACACTCTTCACACTCTCACTCCCTCTCTCACACTCTCTTCATACTCTGATTCTCTCTCTCATAGATACTCTTCATAATCTCACTCTCTCTCTAACACCCTCTTCATATTCTCACTTCCTCTCTCACACTCTCTTCATACTCGCTCTCTCTGATACTCTTCATAATCTCACTCTCTCTCTCACACACACTCTTCATACTCTCACTCTCTCTCTCTCTCACACCATTCATACTCTGAATCTCTCTCTCTCATGGATACTCTTCATAATCACACTCTCTGTCTCTCACACCCTCTTCATACTCTCACTTCCTCTCTCACACACACTTCAAACTCGTTCTCTCTCTCACTTAGCTAATCTTCATAATCTCACTCTCCCTCACTCACTCTTCATACTCTCATTCTCTCTCTCACTCAGATACTCTTCATAATTTTACTCTCTCTCACACACCCTCTTCATACTCTCACTCTTCAAACTCTCTCTCTCTCTCTCACATACTATTCATACCCTCACTCTCTCTCATACAGACTCTTCATTCACTCACGCTCTCACACACTCTTCATACACTCACTCTCCCTCTCTCACACACTCTTCATACACTCACTCTTTCACACAATCTTCATACTCTGACCCTGTCATACACTTTTAAAACTCTCACTCTCGCTCTCTCTCACACACTCTTCGTACCCTCACTCTCTCTCTCTCACACTCTTCATACTCTCACTGTCCCTCTCTCAAACACTCACTCTCTCACACACTCTTCAAACTCTCACTCCCTTTCTCACGCACTCTTTATACTCTCACTCCCTCTCTCACACATTCTTCACACTCTCATTCTCTCTCTCCCACCTACTTTTCATACTCTCACTCTCCCTCTCTCACACACTCTATGACGTAAGAAAGCTAAAAGGCACTTTGTCAGATTATTAAACAAGGCTTTAATCGATTGTTTCGCAACATAGAAATCTAGTTATCCTTCACTAGTTCCTGTTTACAAAATGTACCTGAGCAAGCTGGGCCCGTGCCTGAATATTTATACTCTCCCTGGGACAGCGCCACCAGCAGGCCGCCCAGTATATTTCATGTCCTTTCTACATAAAAGGCACGATTTATGTGACTATTCATACTCTCACTCTCCTTCTCTCACACACTCTTCATACACTCACTCTTTCAAACACGCTTCATAATCTGACCCTGTCATACACTTAAATACTCTCACTCACGCTCTCTCTCACACACTCTTCATACTCTCTTTCTCCCTGTCTCACACACTCTTCGTACTCTCTCTCTCTCTCTCACACACATACTATTCATGCCCTTTTAGGAATGGAGGTTCCTATCAAAAAGACTGAGTTTGACTCAGGCAATTAAAACAATGAACTTTAATGAAACGAAACAAGTTTAAACTGGAAACTGCTAGAACACATCAATTACAGGTCTAATCTCCTTGAGGGCTCCACGAGGACTGATCCTCTGGTCAGAAGACTGACATCATGACGTCATCACGTTCTTCCCGCCATTGGGGCATCACGTGACTAACGGCATGATGTCATCACGTTGAAACCGCGCTGTAAAGGTAACCAGACATTGCACAGTCAAACAGTGTAATTAAAGGTACAGGCACAGACAGTAACTACATTGCTGTTAAAGGAATTATGTACAACCGCTCTGAGTCCTTTGGTGGCTCCGCCACATGCGTCCCCACAGAATTGTCTTTAACAGAAAAAGTGAGGTGAGGAGGAGGCCTGACAAGCCTGTCCGATCGACTTCGATACCCTGGTAGAGGAAGTTGATGACCGGTTGTCGAGTTGGCAGTCGGTTGTGGTTGAGCAGGCACGGCAAGCGCGGTCGAGGTGGCAGGTGGCTTTGGTTGATCTGGTGCGGCGGCTGTGGGCGGTCGGCCACATTTGGGTGGTTGAGCAACTACGACAGGGTGGTCCCGGTCCAGGTGAGCCGGCTTCAAGCGGTCCACCGAGATGTGATCCGGCTTCCCTCCGACGTCGACCATAAAAGATTTGTCTCCTGGTTCGATGACGCGGAAAGGACCAGTTTAAGGGGGGCTTGAGTGGATCCCGGTGAGCGTTGTGGCAGATGAATACATACTCCGCATTCTTCAGTCCCGGTGGCACGTAGGAGTTCTGCAAACCGTGATTGGACGTAGGCATCGCAGCGAAGTATCTGGCCGCTTCCTGGTGGCGAACGAGTTGCTGGGAGGCGGACCATGGCTCTGTGGGAAAAGGGAGGAAATCCCCTGGTACACGGAGCGGCTGGCCATAGATGAGTTCAGCTGAAGACGATTGTAGGTCATCTTTGGGCGCCGTACAAAGACCCAAAAGGACCCATGGAAGTCGGTCCACCCATCCTGCACCTTGAAGACTGGCCCGAAGAGAGGCTTTAAGCGACCTGTGGAATCGCTCGCAAAGGCCATTTGCCTGTGGATGATAGGCGGTGGTGCGATGAAGTTTGGTGCCGAGCCCCTGAGCCACAGCATTCCAAAGCTCCGGGGAAAATTGCAGTCCGCGGTCAGAAGAGATGTCCGCCGGTACCCCGAAACGGGCAACCCAACAGGAGATGAAAGCTCTAGCGACGTCTGCCGAAGTGGTGGAAACCAAAGGAATTGCCTCTGGCCACCTAGTGGTACAGTCCACTATGGTGAGGAGATGAGTATAACCCTGAGAAGGTGGAAGCGGCCCCACGAGGTCCACATGCATGTGGTCGAAATGACCCTCCAGAACAGTGAACGCAGCCACCGGAGTCTTGACATGACGCTGGACTTTGGCCTTCTGGCATATTACGCAGATATTAGCCCAGCCACGGACATCGAGGTGCATACCTTTCCAGACGAAATTAGCCAACATAAGCCATTGCGAAGCCTTCATCCCAGGGTGCGACAACCCGTGTATGCCATCAAAAACCTTCCGGCGCCATGCGACTGGCACGATAGGTCGAGGAAATCCCATGGAAACGTCACAAAGGAGCCTGGCGCCTGCGGCCTGGAAGATGACGTCGGTCGCCTGGAAGCTAGAGGGAACGGTTCTATATGATTGGACCTCCGAGACCGAGGCCTGATCTGCAGCCATGAGGACGTAGTCGATCCCCAGGTGCACCGCGTGGACCTTCGCACGGGAGAGGCACTCTGCCACCAGGTTGTCCTTACCAGACACATGTTGAATGTCCGTGGTAAATTTGGAAATGAACGTCAAGTGACGTTGTTGACGAGTGGACCATGGTTCGGCGGTCTTGGCCATGGCGAAAGTAAAAGGTTTGTGGTCGACAAAAGCCGTGAAGCGACGCCCCTCCAATAAAAACCGAAAATGGCGAATGGCGAGGAAAAGGGCCAGTAGCTCCCGATCGAAGGTGCTGTACTTTTGTTAATTCTTCCGTAGTTGACGGCTGAAAAACGCCAGCGGTTGCTACGCGCCGTTGACCCACTGTTCTTGCACTGCACCGATGATGTAGTCTGACGCGTCGGTGGTAAGGGCGATGGTAGCACCTGGAAGTGGGTGCGCCAGCATGGTTGCGTTGGCCAAAGCGTTCTTGGTGTCGCCGAACGCCTGGAGCATCTCGGCTGTCCAGCTGATTGGATCTTTACTGGACTAGCCCTTGAGGGCCCCGAACAAAGGTTGCATGAGTTGAGCCGCCTTGGGGACAAAACGGTGGTAGAAGTTGACCATCCCCAGGAACTCCTGCAAGGCCGTGACTGTCGACGGCCGCGGGAAAGAGGTAACCGCTTCAACCTTCGTCATTAAGGGGACGGCGCCATCTGATGTTGTGCGGTGTCCCAGGAAATCGATCTGTTGCAGGCCGAACTGGCACTTGGCTGGGTTGATGATTAAACCGTGTAAAGAGGGAACGCAAATGGGAGATGTGCTCCTCCTTGCTGGCACTGGCGATGAGTATGTCGTCAAGGTAGACGAAGATGAAATGCAGGTCTCGAAGAACGGAGTCCATTAAACGCTGGAACGCCTGTGCTGCGTTCTTTAAGCCAAGCAGCATCCGCAGGAATTCAAAGAGGCCAAAAGGGGTGATCACTGCAATTTTTGGGACGTCTTGTGGGTGCACTGGAACCTGGTGATATCCACGGACGAGGTCGACTTTAGGGAAGATAGAATTTCCCGCCAAATGGGCCTAGAAATCCTGGATATGCGGGATTGGGTACCGATCCGGAGTGGTGGCGTCGTTGAGGCATCGGTAGTCACCGCATGGCTGCCAGCCACCGCCTGGTTTCAGCACAATGTGGAGAGGTGAGGACCAGGGACTCTTGGATCGCCGAATGATCCCGAGCCGCTCCATCGTTTTTAACTCCGCCTTCGCAGCTGCGAGCTTGCCGGGTTCGAGCCTTCTAGCCCGCGCATAAACCGGAGAGCCAGTAGTGGTGATGTGATGTTCTACACCATGCTTCGTCACCGAAGAGGAGAAGATGGGCCTTGTCAGCTCCGGAAACTCCCCGAGGAGCCGCGTGAAGTCATCCGGAGGGGGGAAAGCACAGGCAATGGAGCGCGACACGGAGGTACCGTGGTAGCACGGAATCGAGTGGAAGGTGGTCGCGTTGATCAGCCGGCGGTGCCGGACATCGACAAGTAGGCTGTTGGCACACAGAAAATCCACCCCTAGGATAGCCTGTGAGACTGTGGCCGTGATGAATTCCCAAAAGAAGCGCTGACCGCCGAAACAGACTTCGACCTGCCGCTTTCGGAATGTTCGAATTGCTGCGCCATTAGCCGCTACGAGGGAAAAACCGAGGTGCCCAGTCTGCATGTCGAGCTTCGACGCAGGTAGAATGCTACACTGCGCCCCGGTCTCACAAAGAAACCGCGGCCCGAAAGAGAATCGGTGATATAGAGGAGTTTCCCCGTAGAACCGACGGCCATCACCACCGCGGAACGCCCGTTAGACTTGGTCATCCATCGCCAGGGACACCGCCTGCGCTTTCTTGTTTTTTTTTGAGCGAAAAACTGCAGGGGGAACGGCAGCATCGTGCTTTCGCGCCAAAACGTGTGTGGTAGCAGCACCAGCCCGCTGTAGCAGATTTTGGAACCGCATCTGTCGGGGGTGGGCGCCTCGTGGCCGCGCAGCACTGCTGGGTAACCGTGAAAACCTTATCGGCTTCGGCCGCAATCTCGGCGCAGTCTGTAATGTCGGATCTGGCTAGGGCAGCCAGAACCTGTTCAGGCATTTGATGGAGGAAAGCCTTGCGGAAGAGTAAACATTCTGGTTCGGCACCCAAGAGCGTGAGCATTTGGCTCATGAGCTCGGACGGTTTGGAGTCCCCGAGGCCGGGCAGCGTGATGAGCCGGCGAGCGCGCTCCGATTTTGAGAGCCCGAAAACCTGAAGCAACCACGCCTTAATTGCATCATACTTGCTGTCAGTAGGAGGACTACCGAGGAGGCTGATGATCCGTGATGCAGTTGCGCTGTCGAGGGCAGAGACCACGTAATAATAACGGGTCTGATCCGCGACGATGTTCCTAATAGCAAACTGGGCTTCAGCCTGGATAAACCAGGCGTCTGGTTGTTGCTCCCAGAACTGTGACAGATTCAGCGTGACGGCGTTCGTGTCCATGTCGAAGCTTCCATGAAAATCGTTCGTAGAAGTCGGGGTCACCAATGTAGGAACGGAGGTTCCTATCAAAAAGACTCAGGCAATTAAAACAATGAACTTTAATGAAACAAAACAAGTTTAAACTGGAAACTGCTAGAACACATCAATTACAGGTCTACTCTCCTTGAGGGCTCCACGAGGACTGATCCTCTGGTCAGAAGACTGACGTCATGACGTCATCACGTTCTTCCCGCCATTGGGGCATCACGTGACTAACGGCATGACGTCATCACGTTGAAATCACGCTGTAAAGGTAACTAGACATTGTACAGTCAAACAGTGTAATTAAAGGTACAGGCACAGACAGTAACTACATTGCTGTTAAAGGAATTATGTACAACCGCTCTGTGTCCTTTGGTGGCTCTGCCACACCCTCACTCTCTCTCACACACACTCTTCTTACTCTCACTGTCCATCTCTCACAAACTCTTTATACACTCACTCTCTCACACACTCTTCACACTCTTACTCCCTGTCTCACACACCCTTCATACTCTCACCCTCTAATACACTTTTCATACTCTCACTCTCTCTCTCTTTCTCACACTCTTCATACTCTCACTGCCCCTCTCTCACACACACTTCATACACTCACACTCTCACGCTCTTCATACTCTGACCCTGTCATACACTTTTAATAGTCTCACTCTCGCTCTCTCTCACACACTCTCCATACTCTCACTCTCACTCTCTCACACTCTTCATACACTTACTCTCCCTCTCTCAGAATCTCTTCATACTCTCACCCTCTCTCACACACACTCTTCATACTCTCACTGCCGCTCTCAGATACTCGTCAGACACTCACTCCCCCTTTCTCAGACACTCTCCATACTCTCACACTCTCACACATCCTTCATACTCTCTCTCTCTCTCTCACACACACACTATTCATACACTCACTCTCTCACACACACTTAATACTCTCACTCCCTCTCTCACACCCTCCTCATACTCTCACTCTCTCTCTCTCTCTCTCTCTCTCTCTCAGATACTCTTCATACTCTCACTCTCTCTCACACACACCCTCTTCATAAACCCACTCTCCCCCCTCTCACACACTCTTCATACGTTCACTCTTTCACACAATCTTCATACTCTGACCCGTCATACACTTAAATACTCTCACTCTCGCTCTCTCTCACACACTCTTCATACTCTCACTCACCCACTCTCTCACACTCTCTTCATACTGTTACACTCCCTCTCTCTTACACTCTTCATGCTCTCACTCCCTCTCTCACACTCTCTGCATACTCTGACTCTCTCTCTTATTGATAATCTTCATAATCTCACTTCCTCTCTCACACTCTCTTCATACTCGCTCTCTCTCTCTCTCAGATACTCTTCATAATCTCACTCTCTCTCTCACACACTCTTCATACTCTCACTCTCCCTCTCTCACACACTCTTCATATTCTCACTCCCTCTCTCACACACTCTTCATACTCTCACTCCCTCTCTCACACACACTTCATACTCTCACTCAATTCAAATTCAAATTCAAATCGCTTTATTGGCATGATAAGGTACATCTTATGTTGCCAAAGCATCAAAATACATTTATGGTTGAACACATAAACGCAGTTCTATTCATACAGTGTATAAACAGATATATCCCTGAGTGTATAAATATACATTCGCCTTGTTTATATATACTCTTTTCTTAGTTTACTGGTTGTCCCTCTGTTCATGGCAAGCTGTAACATAGTGTGCCGCCAGTGTTACACAGCTTCTCTCCTCCCCCAGTAGGAATGGGAGTTTTTGGTTGTCATTCAGATTTCTGAATTCAGGGCATATTTGTGAGAATTTTTGGTAGAAATTCTCCCTGATGCCCTGATATTTTCCACAGGCTGTGAGGAAGTGCATCTCTGTCTCTACTACTCCCTGACTGCAGTGAGCGCATCTCTCTCTCACACTCACTTTTAAAATCTCTCTCTCTCGCTCTCTCTCTCTCTCACAAACTCTTCAAACTCTCCCTCTCCCTCTCTCACACACTCCTTAACATAAGAAAGCTAATCGGCACTTGGTCAGATTATTAAACAAGGCTTTAATCAATTGTTTCACAACGTAGAAGTCTAGTTATCCTTCACTAGTTCCTGTTTACAAAATGTACCTGAGCTAGCTGGGCCCCTGCCAGAGTATTTGTACTCTCCCTGGACAGCGCCACCAGCAGGCCGCCAAGTATATTTCATACATCCTTTCTACATAAAAGGCATGATTTATGTGACTATTCATACTCTCATTCTCCCTCTCTCACACACTCTTCATACTCTCACTCCCTCTCTCACACACTCTTCATACTCTCATTCTCCCTCTCTCACACTCTCTTCATACACTCACTCTTTCAAACACTCTTCATACTCTGACCCTGTCATACACTTAAATACTCTCACTCTCGCTCTCTCTCACACACTCTTCATACTCTCTTTCTCCCTCTCTCACATACTCTTCATACTCTCACTCACCCACTCTCACACTCTCTTCATACTGTCAAACTCCCTCTCTCTTACACTCTTCACACACTCACTCCCTATCTCATACTCTCTTCATACTCTGACTCTTTCTCTCATAGATCCTCTTCATAATCTCACTCTCTCTCTCTCACACCCTCTTCATACTCTCACTTCCTCTCTCACACTCTTTTCAGACTCGCTCTCTCCCTCTCTCACACATTCTTCATACACTCACTCTCTCACACACTCTTCATACTCTCACTCTCTCTCTCTCACACACTCTTCATACTCTCACTGTCCCTCTCTCATACACTCACTCTTTGACACAATCTTCATATTCTGAACCTGTCAAACACTTTACTGCTCTCACTCTCGTTCTCTCTCACACACTTCATACTCTCTTTCTCCCTCTCTCACACACTCTTCATACTGTCACAATTGTAGTGTATGTACCTTTAAGGGGAGAACTACTTTTTACAGCTCCTGTATACTGTAGTACTGGCAGTGACCACACCTCTATATAAACCCTGAGTACGGATCTGTACGTTTAGTTTTAGAGTAACCCTCATCTAGTAAATACCTGTTGATTGTTCCTGCAGTCTCGTGTCTAGTTATTGAAGGACGCACAACATCAAAAATACACGGATTTAACAGTGGCGACGAGGCAGATTCGAACCTACCTGCAACTCTGCATTACCTCCCAGGGATTCGCTCCTGGACAACAGTGGAAGAAAGTTGAGGCCAGAAGCACGGGCGTCGACCACGAGCAACCGCCCAGTCATCCAGCAGAGATTGAGCATCGCAGGGGAGGCTGTTGAGAGCTGGGCTTGGTTCTCCAGTCACGGTGGTCCAGCGAAACGGGCTGGCAACAGGTACGGCGCAGACCCTTCCCGGACAGCGGCGGCTAGAGCCGACCGACGGCACAGAAAAGGCCGAGCAGCGTCGACGGGAGAAGAGAGAGGGTACAGCGCACAGGGCGCAGCCAGTGTTCAGGACCGAACGGCGTCGACGGGAGAAGAGAGAGAGGCGCGAAAGAAAACGCGCAGAGCGCAGCCGGTGTTCAAGGGATGAGCAGCGTCAGCGGGGAAGAAAGGGAAATGTGCAGAGCACAGCCGGTGTGCAAGGGCCGAGCAGCCGCAGCGGAGAAGAAGGGAGAGCGCGGGAAAACGCCATTTTGAGCCGCAGCAGAGAAGAAGGGAAGTGCGGGAAAACGCCATTTTGATCCAATCTAACCACACCCAGGGATGCCAAAAAGTGGCAGTATCACAGCGTTCGACAATGAAGTCGAAGGTTGGACGACATAGGTCGAACGCATAGCAGTGTACTGCAAGGCGAATGAAGTGCCAGATGAGAGGAAAGCGCTGGTATTGTTGAATTCCATGGGTGCAAAAACGTACGGCTTACTGCAAAACCTATTAACCCCAGAGAAGCCAGTGGACAAGGATTTTGGAAACATAGTGTCAATCCTACAGAACCACTTAAACCCCACACTGCTGCTGATAGCAGAAAGATTTAAGTTTCACAAAAGGAACCAGCATAAAGATGAAAGTAATGCTGAGTATTTAATGGAACTGCGCAAGCTATCAAAACACTGCCAGTTTGGATTGGGACTAGCAGATACTTTAAGGGACAAGTTTGTGTGTGGGCTTCAAAGTGAAGGAACCCAGAAACGGCTTCTATCAGAAAAGGACCTTACGCTGGAAAAGGCTTTCAGCATGGCAGTATCACATGAAGCAGCCGCATGGGGCGCTGCAGAGATACAACAGAGACCGCAAGAATATGGCACAAATGAAATGTTATACGGAACAGTGAAGTGTTATCGCTGCGGCAGAACAACACATGACCATAATGATTGTTGGTAAGGACAAAGTGTGCAGACAGTGTGGAAAAGTAGGACACATAGCAAGAGTCTGCAGGTCGGGAAAGAAAACCAGCAGCAAGAAATCTCCACAGGAGAAGTACAAGAAGGTACATAAGGTGACGGAGAGTAGTTCAGACGAACAGAAAAGTGATACAGACTCCGGAAGCAAGGAGCTGGGCTGTCTGAAACTACATAAGGTGATCCAAACGGAGGATCATCAAACTATTTGGGTCACGCTCAAGATAGCTGGAGTCCCAGTGAAAATGGAATTGGACACAGGATCAGCCCTAACAGTCATAAACCGAAGGGACTACAAGCGGCTATTCTCACATATACCCTTGAGAGATACAGAGATTGTCTTGAAGATGTACACGGGGCAAAAAGTCTACCCCAAAGGAAAAATAAGGGTGAACGTTGTATATAACGGCAAGGAAACACCAAAAATGGACCTATATGTATTGCCAGATGGAGGACCACCACTATTAGGACGTGAATGGATCCGGAAGATACAGCTAGATTGGCATTCCATACAAGCACTGACTGTAGATGCCAAAAAGGATGACGATGCCACACCTGGACGACTGTCAAAAATGCTAACTGATGCACAAGAAGTGTTCCAGGAGGGACTTGGAACATTAAAAGGCATAACAGCGATGATCAAAATAGAGGAAAATGCAAGCCCAAAGTTTTTTAAAGCCAGGCCGGTACCTTATGCGATCCGCCCAGCCATCGAAGCAGAGCTGGAAGGTTTGGAATGTTCAGGAGTACTGTCCAAAGTGGACTGGAGCGAGTGAGCTACACCCATCGTTCCTGTAATGAAAAGGTCGTTGAGTAATACACCTGGGGAACCAGAGAAGGTTCGCATCTGTGGGGACTTTAAGGTGACAGTGAACCCAGTCCTTCACGCGGTACAATATCCGCTTCCGCGGATTGAAGATATTTTCGCCTCGCTATCTGGAGGGAAACGCTTCACTAAGATTGATCTGGCCCAGGCATACCTGCAAATGGAGGTAGAAGAAGCCTCGAAACAGTACCTCACGATCAACACTCATAAAGGTCTCTACCAATACAACCGGCTGGTGTTCGGGGTAGCATCGGCTCCGGATATTTGGCAAAGGGCAATGGATCAAGTCCTGCAAGGGATTCCAGGGACCCAGTGTTATTTGGACGACATCCTGGTCACAGGCGAAAATGACAGTGATCACCTTGCCAACCTAGAGCAGGTGCTCACTAGATTGAAGGAATATGGGCATCGAGCAAATCGCCACAAATGCGAGTTTTTCCAGAAACAGATCTCGTATTGTGGCCACGTTATTGATGAAGAGGGGTTACATAAGCCCCCTGAAAAGATTGAGGCAGTAGTCAAGGCTCCAGCACCGGAAAATGTGTCACAACTGAGGTCGTTCCTCGGGCTGATGAACTACTACAATAAGTTCTTGCCGAATTTGTCTACAGTACTACACCCACTGAACACCCTACTGCAAACGGGGGTACCCTGGAAGTGGAATGACGAATGTAAACGAGCTTTCCAGAAGTGCAAAGAATTGATCACATCAAAAGAGGTGTTGGCTCATTTCAACCCAGCACTACCAATTCGGTTGGCGTGTGATGCATCACCCTATGGCATTGGAGCGGTGCTGTCGCACAAGTTCCCGGACGGCTCGGCGAGGCCGGTAGCCTTTGCGTCTCGGTCACTAACCTCAGCCGAGCGTAACTACGCCCAGATTGACAGGGAGGCCCTCAGCCTAGTGTGGGGAGTGAAAAAGTTCAACCACTATCTGCACGAGCAGAAATTCACCTTGCTGACGGACCACCAACCACTTGTCTCCATCATTAATCCAAAGACGGGCGTGCCGGTGATGACTGCGCAACGGCTACAAAGATGGTCACTTTTTCTAGGGGCGAACCAATATGAAATCGAGTATAAGGGCACGAAACAGCATGGAAACGCTGATGGGCTATCATGCCTGCCACTGCCTACTGCGGAGGAAGCACCATCAGTGGACCCTGTCGAAATATTTCATTCGAATATAATTGAACGCTTGCCAGTAACTAACGCTGATATAGAGAGGGAGGCCCGAAATGACCCGACACTGTCTCGGGTATATGACTTGACGGTGAAGGGATGGCCAACACATGGCGCCTCACTGTTGCCAGCATTCTCATCCAGAAGAGAACAGCTGTCAGTATGCCAGGGGACCTTGATGTGTGGATCCCGAGTGGTAATTCCACCCAAGTTGAGGGAGAGAGTGCTCAATGAGCTTCACGAAGGCCATCTGGGAGGGGCGAAAATGAAAAGCCTTGCTAGGGCTTATGTGTGGTGGCCGGGGATCGATCAGCAAATCGAGGATCTGACAAAGAGCTGCTCAGGATGCCAGAAGGTCCAAAATGCACCACCACATGCCCCTCTACACCCATGGGAGTGGCCCTCATCTCCATGGCAACGGGTGCATATTGATTTTGCTGGTCCATTCATGGACTCAATGGCCCTGAAATTAGGATCGGGTGCTTGCCGCGCGTGCAAGCCCCCGATCTGCACTCACCCTGCGCGCCGACATCTGAAGCCCGGGCCTGCTTACATTTCCTGTCACTGGCCCGGTTCAGATGTCGGCGCGATGTGCTTACCTGATCCAGCGGCGTAGTTAGTGCGAAGTGCCGGCTGGGATCAGGTGAGCACTGTGCAGCCAATCAGGGGAGGGGAAACTCATTCATGAGTTTGACAGAAAGAGCTCTCAAACTCATGAAAACTCCTGGCCCCAAAACACTACTTAAACCTGAAAGAAAATTTAAAAAAAACATTGCACTACTTAAATGAACAATAAAGAACTTGGAAAAACTATTTTAAACAATAATTTTAAAATTTGAAATTTTTTTTTTTTTTTAAATCGGGGCTAAAACTAAACTTACCTTACTGTAAATTCTTCAAAAATAACAAACCTGTAGTGATCAATAACATGTCATTCTATAGTGGACACTAGGTGGAGCCGTAGAGCTGTATATAGCTGAATGTATAAGACTACACTACCCAGCTGTTTATATATTAAGACTACATTACCCATGAGGCACTAGGAGACCCACAAGGCAACAGTCAAGATGGAAGCCTCTACAGATACTGTACCTAATCCACATGTGCTCAATAAAGTAATTAGCTAAAGCTAGCTGTGTTCATAATAAGAATGTCTATTTATTAATGAACATAACATGGTACCAGGGTGGTGAAGATCTGCTGAAAATTGTGAAAAGCGACATGGAGAATTTGAAGCCACCAGAGCATTTGAATCTCGAGGGAAATATCGACTACAATTGGCGGATTTTTAAACAACAATTCGAACTCTACATTGCAGCCATCGGATTCGGTACGAAGCCAGACGCAAGGAAGATAGTGTTGCCGCTTACGGTTGCATGCCCACAGGCGATAGAGGTATTTAATACATTTGTATTTAATCCAGTGGAGAACAGAGAAAAATTAGAAGATGTGCTAAAAAAAATTGATGCACATTGCTCTCCCAAAAAGAATGAGACGTATGAAAGATACATCTTCTGTTCTCGGACACAGCAACAAAATGAGGCTTTTGATAGCTTTATAACTGATCTGAAACTGAAAGCACAGACATGTAATTTCTCTGAGCTCAAAGCATCCATGATTCGTGACCAGATTGTGTTTGGTATTCATGATAAAAAAGTCAGGGAACGTCTGTTGAGAGAAACCGAACTAAATTTGGAAAATGCGGTGAAAATATGCCAAGCCAGCGAGCTATCTCGAAAGCACGCGAAGACTTTCAGTGAAATCAATAATGATGCGATTGTAATGAGTGATAATGCTGCTGTCGGTGCTGTGTCGTATAAGGGGAAGAAACGTGGGCAGAACAGAAATGAAAAGCAATTGGAGGATGAAATTTTTAATTGTAAACGTTGTGGTTACAAACACCAGTTAAGACAATGCCCAGCGTTTGGAAAAATGTGCACAAAGTGTAATGCAAAGAATCACTTTGCCAAACAATGCTTTTCAAAAGTAAAAACAACGAAAGGGCAACAAGTTAATGTGACTGAGGACACTGATTTAAGTGAGACATTTTTTGTAGGAATGGTGTCATGTGACAATATCAAAAAAGATACAGAAAATGTGCAGCCCTCAGAAATGGACAATGCTGAACATAAAGTCAATGCAGTAAAAGTGGACAAATGGATGATCCCACTGCAGATAAATGGAGCATTAGTTACATTGAAACTGGACACTGGGGCAAAAGCAAACTTAATCAGTATGAGTGACATTAACAATATGAAAGAAAAGCCCAAAATACAGAAAAAGTCAGTACTACTGAAGGACTATAATGGACAGAAAATAGATAGCTTAGGTGTGTGCAGACTCAAAGTGACAGTCAAAGACAAAGTGCATCACCTCATGTTTTCTGTTGTGGCTGAAAGACTTGATTCAATACTAGGTGACAAAGCTTGTGAAGACTTAGAACTGGTCAAGAGAGTCTACCGTATAAACTGTGCCATAAGCAGACCAGATGACTCAGGTGATGAAGCAGAGAGCCCATCAAGGATGAAAAGGCCAAAGGGTATCCATGTCTTCAAAAAGCCTAGTTTCTCCGAGAAGAAAGAAAAAGACTTTAAGGTCAAAGAGAAGCCAAAGGAAGAAAAGCACAAAGAGGAAAAACACAAGGAGAAACAGTCCAAAGATATAACCGCAGCAGATGTTGTTAAGCAGTGGAAAGAGAAAAAGAAAAAGAAGAAGCCTGCACCAGAGCAGGAAGCAGTTCCGGTGGATACTCCTTCTTCCCTCAGGCCAATCTTTGGTGTTCCATTAGCCGAGGCTGCTGACAGGACTATGCTGTATGATGGGATCCAGCTGCCAGCAGTTTTTCGAGAGTGCATTGACTACATTGAGAGTTATGGCATGAAGAGTGAAGGAAACACTGAAACCCTCTCCAAGCAAAGATCGCAAGGAGACCTCGATCTATACAAGAGCAGATTGATGACAATGCCGCAACTGCATCTTGTCATTCACCGCCAGAACAATCTCATGAAGACACATCAGACTTACCCGTGTTGAGAAGATCCACACGTGAAGTAAAAAAGCCTGATAGACTTAATCTTTGAGTACAATGTAAAGCTTTGAAAATGTGTTGACTGTTTTGAAAATGTTTATGTTTATAGAGCACTAACAAAAGTGTTACTGATATTATCTTTATTGTTTTCTTGAAAGTTGATTGATATTGATTTTTTTAAACCTCAAAGAAAGGGGGATGTAGTGATCAATAACATGTCATTCTATAGTGGACACTAGGTGGAGCCGTAGAGCTGTATATAGCTGTATGTATAAGACTACACTACCCAGCTGTATATATATTAAGACTACATTACCCATGAGGCAATAGGAGACCCACAAGGCAACAGTCAAGATGGAAGCCTCTACAGATACTGTACCTAATCCACATATTATGCTCAATAAAGTAACTAGCAAAAGCTAGCTGTGTTCATAATAAGAATGTCTATTTATTAATGAACATAAGAAAATCTGTGGAAAAAAAAATTCTCAATTGTACTAAAAGCCCACTTACATGAAAAACTAAGTACTTACGTGTGGTTTTTCAAAGCGTAAAGACCGGAGGCATTTACACACGTGCAACTGTGAAAAAAAAAAGGAATTTCACTGCGCACGCGCTGCCTGTGCAGTCGCGCGCGTTCTGCCTCTTAGCCCCTTGGGTCAGAGGACAGGAAATGCCGGTTTTCAGCGCCTGCGGTGTGCATGCTGAAAACCCGCAATTCCTCCGGGCACACGCGTGAGTACCCCGTCCGTACTCACGCATTGTGCCCAGAATTACTGGGCCAATGTTTCTAATAGTCGTGGATGCGCACTCGAAATGGCCTGATGTGATCAAAATGTCGTCCACCACCACGGAGAAAACTATTGCAGTCCTACGGACCATATTTGCCAGGAATGGCTTGCCAGAGCAGATTTGCTCTGATAACGGACCACAGTTTGTGTCCGAAGAGTTTCGAAGATTCATGAAAAGGAATGGGGTAAGGCATTACACATCCGCCCCGTATCATCCAGCCACAAATGGATTGGCTCAGAGGTTCGTACAAACCTTTAAGAAAGCAGTAAGGGCCATGTGCGATGACGACATTCCACTGCAGCATAAAGTGGACAATTTGCTGTTAGCCTACAGAAATGCGACACATGCAGTCACCAACCAGACCCCGGCCATGATGTTCTTTAACCGAAGGTTGAGATCTCATCTGGATTTGCTCAGACCAAATGTACGAAGAGATGTTGAGAATAAGCAATTCCAGCACATCAATGAGAAGCCGACAAGGAGCTTCAATGTAGGGCAACCGGTCTTGGCCCGCGACTACCGAACAGAGAAATGGCAACCAGGAACGATATGCACACGGCAGGGGCCACTAATGTACACAGTGGATGTTGGGGAGAACATTGTGAGACGCCATGTCGACCAGATCCTAGAGTCACAGGAACGAGTCAACCCCATGTCTCACGCACCTGGTGATGAACCCGACATACAGGTAGCATCTACCCCAGAAACAGTAGCATCGGAAGCTGATCAACCAACTGACGACAAGGGGCCTCCGCACCAAGAACAAGACATTCAGGAAAGGATCAGGAAGCCGCCCCAAAGACTGAATTTATCTGGAAGCCGCCCCAAAGACTGAAATTATAAATGGACTATTTTCAGTTAATGTGCATGTTAAAAGTGTTAATTGTTAAATGAATGTTATGGTACTGTCAATCTAAAAGGGGAGGAATTGTAGTGTATGTACCTTTAAGGGGAGAACTACTTTTTACAGCTCCTGTATAATGTAGTACCGGCAGTGACCACACCTGTATATAAACCTTGAGTAGGGATCTGTACATTTAGTTTTAGAGTAACGCTCATCCAGTAAATACCTGTTGATTGTTCCTGCAGTCTCATGTCTAGTTATTGAAGGGCACACAACATCAAAAATACACGGATCTAACAACTCTCCCTCTCTCTTATACTCTTCACACACTCACTCCCTCTCTCACGCTCACTTCATACTCTGACTCTCTCTCTCTCTCTTAGATATTCTTCATAATCTCACTCTTTGTCTCTCACACCCTCTTCATACACTCACTTCCTCTCTCAGACTCTCTTCATACTCGCTCTCTCTCTCTCTCAGATACTCTCACACATACTATTCATATCCTCACTCTCACACACACTCTTCATACTCTCACTCTCCCTCACTCTCAATCTCTTCATTCTCTCACTCTCCCTCTCTCACACACTCTTCATACTCTCATTCTCCCTCACTCATACATTCTTCATACACTCACGCTCTCACACACTCTTCATACTCGCACTCTCTCTCTCTCACACTCTTCATGTTCTCAATTTCCCTCTCTCACACACTCTTCATACTCTCACTCTGTCTCACACACACACTTCATACTCTCACTCTCTCTCACACACACTCTTCATACTCTCAATCTCTCTCTCACACACACTTTTAAAATCTCTCTCTCTCTCTCTCTCACAAACTCTTCATACTCTCCCTCTCCCTCTCTCACACACTCCTTAAAGTAAGAAAGCTAATCGGCACTTGGTCAGATTATTAAACAAGGCTTTAATCGATTGTGTCACAACATAGAAGTCTAGTTATCCTTCACTAGTTCCTGTTTACAAAATGTACCTGAGCTAGCTGGGTCCCTGTGTGAGAGAGGGAGAAAGAGAGTATGAAGAGTGTGTGAGAGAGAGCGAAAGTGAGAGTATTTAAGTGTATGACAGGGTCAGAGTATGAAGAATGTTTGAAAGAGTGAGTGTATGAAGAGTGTGTGAGAGAGGGACAGTGAGAGTATGAAGAATGTGTGAGCGAGGGAGAGTGAGAGTATGAAGAGTGTGTGAGAGAGGGAGTGAGTGTGTGAAGAGTCTAAGAGAGGGAGAGTGACAGTATGAAGAGAGTGTGAGAGAGTGGGTGAGTGAGAATATGAAGAGTGTGTGAGAGAGAGAGAAAGAGAGTATGAAGAGTGTGTGAGTAAGAGCGGGAGTGAGAGTTTTAAAAGTGTATGACAGGGTCAGAGTATGAATATTGTGTGAAAGAGTTAGTGTATGAAGAGTGTGTGAGAGGGACAGTGAGAGTATGAAGAGTGTGTGAGAGAGAGAGACAGTATGAAGAGTGTGTGAGAGAGTGAGTGTATGAAGGGTGTGTGAGAGAGGGAGAGTGAGATTATGAAGAGTATCTGAGAGGGGGAGAGTGAGAGTATGAAGATTGTGTGAGAGAGGGAGAGAGATTATGATGGGGAACAAAGAAATGGCAGACCAATTAAATACATATTTTGGTTCTGTCTTCACAAAGGAGAACACAACTAACCTCCCAGAGATGTCGGGGAACATAGGGTCTGATGAAAGGGAGGAACTGAAAGAAATCAGTATTTGTAGGGTGATGGTGTTAGGGAAATTGATGGGACTGAAGGCCGATAAATCCCCAGGGCCTGATAATCTACATCCTAGGGTACTTAAGGAAGTGGACATAGAAATAGTAGAAGCATTGCTGATCATCTTCCAACATTTGATAGAATCTGGAACAGTACCCATGGATTGGAGGGTAGCTAATGTTACCCCACTATTCAAAAAAGGTTGTAGAGAGAAAACGGGGAATTACAGACCAGTAAGCCTGACATCGGTAGTGGGGAAAATGCTAGAGTCCATTATAAAAGATGTAATAGCAGAGCACTTGGAAAACAGTGACAGGATCGGACAAAGTCAACGTGGATTTACAAAAGGTAAATCGTGCTTGACTAATCTACTGGAATTTTTTGAGGATGAAACTGCTAAAATAGATAATGGAGAACCAGTGGATGTGGTGTATTTGGACTTTCAAAAGGCTTTCGATAAGGTCCCGCATAAGAGATTAGCGTGTAAAGTTAAGACACATGAGGATTGGGGGCAAGGTATTGACTTGGATAGAGAACAATTTGGCAGACAGAAAGCAAAGAGTTGGAATAAATGGGTCTTTTTCCGAGTGGCAAGCAGTAACTAGTGGGGTACCGCAGGGATCGGTCCTTGGACCCCAGCTATTCACAATATATATTAATGGTCTAGACAAGGGAACTAGATGTAATATCTCCAAGTTTGCAGACTACACAAAGCTGGGTGGGCGTGTGTGCTGTGAGGAGGATGCCGAGAAACTCCAGGATGATTTGGACAGGTTGGGTGATTGGGCTGAAGCATGGTAGATGCAATATAACATAGATAAATGCGAGGTTATCCACTTTGGTGTCAAAAACAGGAAGACAGATTATTATCTGAATGGCAATAGATTGGGAGAAGGGGAAGTGCAACAAGACCTGGGTGTCTTTGTGCACTAGTCGATGAACGTAAGCATGCAGGTGCAGCAGGCGGTTAAGAAGCAAATGGTATGTTGGCCTTTGTAGCGAGAGGATTTGAGCATAGGAACAAGGATGTCTTGCTGCAGTTGTACAGGGCCTTGGTGAGACCACATCTTGAGTATTGTGTGCAGTTTTGGTCGCCTTATCTGAGGAAGGATGTTCTTGCCATGGAGGGAGTCCAGCGAAGATTCACCAGGCTGATACCTGGGATGGCAGGAATGATGTATGAGGAGAGATTGGGTCGATTGGGCTTATACTCGCTGGAGTTTAGAAGACTGAGAGGGGATCTCATTGAAACTTATAAAATTCTGACAGGACTGGACAGACTAGATGCAGGAAGGATGTTCCCGATGATCGGGGAGTCCAGAATCAGGGGTCACAGTCTAAGGATAAGGGGTAATTCATTTAGGACAGAAATGAGGAGGAATTTCTTCACCCAGAGAGTGGTGAACCTGTGGAATTCTCTACCACAGAAGGCAGTAGAGGCCAATTCATTAAATATATTCAAGAAGGTGTTAGATATATTTCTTAAGGCTAAAGGGATCAAGGAATATGGGGAGAAAGCAGGGACAGGGTGTTGAATGTGGATGATCAGCCATGATCGCATTGAATGGCAGAGCAGGCTCGAGGGGCCGGATGGCCTACTCCTGCTCCTATCTTCTGTGTTTCTATGTTTCTACACTCTCCCTCTCACACCCTGTTCATACTCTCACTTCCTCTCTCACACTCTTTTCATACACTCACTCTCTCTCTCTCTCAGATACTCTTCATAATTTCACTCTCTCTCTCACACACTCTTCATACTCACACTCTCCCTCACACACTCTCTTCATAATCTCACTCTCTCTCTCTCACACATTCTTCATAATCTCACTCTCTCTCACACACACACTCTTCATACGCTCACTCCATCTCTCTCACACCCTTCATACTCTCCCACTCCCTCTCTCACACACTCTTCATATGGTCACTCTATCATGCCTACACTCTTCATCCTCTCACTCACCCTCTCTCACACACACACTTCATAATCTCTCACACACATATTCATCATAATTTCACACCCTCTTTCACACACTCTTAATACACTCACTCCCACTCTCACACACTCTTCATACTCTCACTCTCCCACTCTCACACTCATCATACTCTCATTCTCTCTCTCACACACTCTGCATACTTTCACTCTCTGTCTATCTCACACTCTTCATACACTCACTCTCCCTCTCTCACCCACTCTTCATTCTCTCACTCCGTCTCTCACACACTCTTCATGCTCTCTATAGTGTCCGAGTATAAATAATACACGGACTGCAGGAGAACAATAATAACAGGTATTTACTGAACAGAGGGTAACTTAAGACTGACGTACAGAAGCCTGCTATGGTTTTATATACAGGGGTGGTCACTGCCGGTACTGCAGTATAGAATCAGTTCTTCTCTTAAAGGTACATACACAACAATTCCTCCCCTTTTAGATAAACAGTACATAACATTCATTTAACAACTAAATAATAACTAATTACAATTACAATTTTCTCTGTACTATATACATCAACTGAAATAATCATTTATAAGTTCAGTCTTTGAGGAGGCTTCCTGATCCTGACTGGATAGCGCCTTTCTCGAGTATCCTGTTCTTGCGGCGGAGTTGATTCTGGCTCATTGTCATTGGTTTGTTCGTCAGTTTCCAATACCACTGCTTCTGAGGTAGACGCAATCTGTACTTCGGGTTGACTACCAGGTGCACCTGCTCGTGGTATGGGTTTGGCTTGTTCCTGTGACTCTAGAATCTGGTCAGCATGGCGTCTCACGATGCTCTCTCCAATGTCCACTGTTGTGTGCATATCGTTCCTGGCTGCCATTTTTCTGTTCGGTAGTCGCGGGCCAAGACTGGTTGCCCTATCTTGAAGCTCCCGGTTGGCTTCTCATTTATGTGCTGGAATTGCTTATCCTCAACATCTCGTCTTATGTTTGGTTTGAGCAAATCCAGGCGACATCTTAGCCTTCGGTTGAAGAACATTACGGCTGGAGCTTGGTTGGTGACTGCATGTGTCGCATTCCGGTAAGCAAACAAGAAATTATCCACCTTGTGTTGTAGTGGTATGTCATCATTATACATTGCCTTTATGGCCTTTTTAAAGCTCTGAACAATCCTCTCAGCCAATCCATTTGTGGCTGCATGATATGGGGCAGATGTGTAATGTTTCACGCCATTATTCCTCAAAAACCTCCGGAAATCCTCGGACACAAACTGTGGCCCATTGTCGGAGCAAATCTGTTCTGGCAAGCCATTCCTGGCGAAGATGGTCCGTAGGACTGCAATAGTTTTCTCCGTGGTGGTGGAGGACATTTTGATGACCTCTGGCCATTTCGAATGGGCGTCCACAGCGATTAGGAACATTGAGTCCATAAATGGACCAGCAAAATCAATGTGTACCTGTTGCCATGGAGATGAGGGCCACTCCCATGGATGTAACGGGGCCTGTGGTGGAGCGTTTTGGACCTTCTGGCATCCTGTGCATCTCTTGGTCATATCCTCGATATCTTGATCGATTCCCGGCCACCACACAAACGCCCTGGCTAGGCTCTTCATTTTTACCCCTCCCAGATGACCCTCATGAAGCTCATTGAGCACTCTATCTCCCAACTTGGGTGGAATTACCACTCGGGATCCACACATCAAGGTCCCCCGGCACACTGACAGCTGTTCTCTCCTTGGCGAGAATGCTGGCAACAGTGAGTCGCCATGTGCTGGCCATCCCTTCACCGTCAAATCATAGACCCGAGAGAGTGTCGGGTCATTTCGGGTTTCCTTCTCTATACTTGAGTTTGTAACAGGTAGACATTCGACTATGGTCGCATGGAATATCTCAACAGGGTCCACTGCAGGTGCTTCCTCTACTCTAGGCAACGGTAGGCGCGACAGCGCATCAGCGTTTCCATGCTGTTTCGTACCCTTGTACTCTGTCGTACTGATGTGCCCCTAGAAAAAGTGACCAGCTTTGCAGCCGTTGCGCCGTCATCACCGGAACGCCCTTCTTTGGGTTAAAAATGGAGACCAGGGGCTGATGATCAGTCAGTAGGGTGAATTCCTGCCCGTGCAGATAGTGATTGAACTTCTTCACCCCCCACACCAGGCTGAGGGCCTCCCTGTCAATCTGGGCGTAGTTACGCTCGGCTGAGGTTAACGAGCGCGACGCAAAGGCTATTGGCCTCTCTGAACCGTCAAGTAATTTGTGTGACAGCACCGCTCCGATGCCATAGGGAGACGCATCACATGCTAACCAAATCGGTAGTGTTGGATTGTAGTGGGCCAATACTTCTTTTGAAGTGATTAGGCATTTACATTTCTGAAAGGCACGCTTACACTCATCACTCCATTTCCATGTTACTCCAGTTTGCAGTAGGGCGTTCAGTGGGTGCAGAATTGTAGATAAATTCAGCAAGAACTTATGGTAGTAGTTCACCAACCAGAGGAACGACCTCAGTTGCGACACATTTTCCGGTGCTGGAGCCTTGACTACAGCCTCAATCTTGTCCGGCGACTTATGCAACCCTTCCTCATCAATCATGTGGCCACAATACGAGATTTGTCTCCTGAAGAACTCGCATTTAGGGTGGTTGGCTCATAGCCCATATTCCTGTAATTTCGTGAGCACCTGCTCCAGGTTGGCAAGGTGTTCACTGTCATTTTCGCCCGTAACCAGGATGTCGTCCAAATAACACTGGGTCCCCGGGATCCCATGCAGGACTTGTTCCATCGCCCTCTGCCAAATAGCCGGGGCTGATGCTACCCCGAATACCAGTCGATTGTACTGGTAAAGGCCTTTGTGAGTGTTTATCGTGAGGTATTTCCTAGATGCTTCTTCCACCTCCATTTGTACATACGCTTGGGCCAGATCAATCTTTGTAAAGCGTTTCCCTCCAGATAGTGAGGCGAACATATCTTCTATCCGTGGAAGTGGATATTGTACTGTGTGTAGGACTGGATTCACAGTTACCTTGAAGTCCCCACAGATGCGAACCTTCTTCGGTTCCCCAGGTGTGCTGTTCAATGATTTCTTCATTACAGGAACGATGGGTGTGGCCCACTTGCTCCAGTCCACCTTGGACAGCACACCCGAATGCTCCAGACTCTCCAGCTCTGCTTCAACGGCTGGGCAGATCGCGTAAGGTACCGGTCTGGCCTTAAAAAATTTTGGGTTTGCGTTATCTTCAATTTTTATCATTGCCGTTACTCCTTTTAGAGTCCCAAGTCCTTCTTGGAACACCTCTTTCACATCAGTTAGAATCTTTGACAGTCTTCCAGGTGTGACGTCATCATCCTTTTTATCAGTCACAGTTAGCGCCTGAATGGAATGCCAATCCAATTGTATTTTTAGGATCCATTCACATCCCAATAATGGTGGTCCTCCATCTGGTAGTATATATAGATACAGTTTCTGTGTTTCCTTGCCGTTGTATTCAACTGGCACCCTTATTTTTCCTCTGAGGTAGACTTTTGGCCCCGTGTATGTCTTCAATACAATGGACGTGTCCTTCAAGGGTCTGTGTGAGAATAGCCGCTCATAGTCTCGTCGATTCATGACAGTTAGGGCTGATCCTGTGTCCAATTCCATCTTTACTGGGGACCCTGCTATCATGAGGGTGACACAAATGGTTCGGTGATCCTCCTTTGCGGTCATGTTGTATAACTTTAGACAACTTAGTCTCCTGCTCCCGGAGTCCTTATCACTCTCCTGATCTTCCGAACTACTGTCTGTCAATTTCTTTACTTTCTTGTACTTTTCCTTAGTAGTTCTTGTAGTGTTGGTTTTCTTTCCCGACCTGCAGACTCTTGCTATGTGTCCCATTTTCCCACATTGCCTGCATACTTTGTCCTTAAACCAGCAGTTCTTCTGATCATGGGTTGTTCTGCCGCAGCAATAGCACTTTTCTGCTCCATACACCATTTCGTTAGCGCTGTATTCCTGTGGTTTCTGTTGTATTTCCGCAGCTCCCCGTGCTGCTGCTTCGTAGGATACTGCCACGCTGAAAGCCTGTTCTAGCGTCAGGTCCTTTTCCGAAAGTAGTCGTTTCTGGGTTCCTTCACTCTGGAGCCCGCAGACAAACTTATCCCGTAAGGTGTCTGCCAGTCCTGCTCCAAACTGGCAGTGCTTCGATAACTTGCGTAGTTCCGTAAGATAGTCAGCATTGCTCTCCTCTTTGTGCCGGTTTCTTTTATGGAACTTGAATCTTTCTGCTATCAGCAGCGGTGTAGGGTTTAGGTGTTCCTGTAAGATATTAACAATCTCCTCAAAACTTTTCTCCATTGGTTTAGCTGGGGTAATTAAATTCCGCAATAGGCCGTACGTTCTCGCGCCCATCAAATTTAATAATACCGACGCTTTCTTTCCATCGGCCACCTCATTTGCCTTGCAGTACACTTCAATTCTTTCCACATACGTGGTCCAGCCTTCTACCTCGTTGTCGAAAGCAGTGATACTGCCACTTTTCGGCATCTTGGGTGATTTAAAATGGCGCCTCCTGCGCTTTTTCTTCTTCACCAATGGATTAAAATGGCGCCTCCTGCGGTTTTCCTTCTTCCCCAATGGAATAAAATGGCGCCTCCCGCCCTTTTCCTTCTTCCCCTTGCTGCCACGCTGCTCCTAGCGTTCTGCAGGGTAATGGCAGCGACCCGCGGCTTCAGCGTGTCTCACTTTTCCTTCCCCTTGTTTTATTTTTGCTATGCTGCACCGACCGCGCCCTGTGCGCTCCACCCTCTCTCTCTCTCTTTTCCTCCCGACGACGCTGCATGGCCCCTTTGCAGAGCCGCTCGATCGAGCTAGAGCCCGCCGCAGTCCAGAAGGGTCCGCGCACTACCTGCTACCAGCACGATTTGCTGGAACACGTTGACTGGGGAGCCAAGCCCAGCTCTGCACAGCCTCTCCTGCAACTCTCCGAACTCCGATGAATCCTTGGGCGGTTGCCCGAGGTCGACGCCTGTTGTTCTGACTTCGACCTCCAAAAGCTTCTTCTCAGGGAAAGATCCACGTGAGGTGATGCAGTACTGCAGGTGAGTTCGAACCTGTTCGTCGCCAATGTAGTGTCCGAGTATAAATAATACACGGACTGCAGGAGAACAATAATAACAGGTATTTACTGAACAGAGGGTAACTTAAGACTGACGTACAGAAGCCTGCTATGGCTTTATATACAGGGGTTGTCACGGCCGGTACTGCAGTATAGAATCAGTTCTTCTCTTAAAGGTACATACACAGCACTCTCACTCTCTCTCTCACACACTCTTCATGCTCTCACTCCCTTTCTCACACACTCGTCATACTCTCACTCTCTCTCTCTCAGATACTCTTCATAATCTCACTCACTATCACTGATAGACTCTTCAGACTCTCACTCTCACTCTCACATGATCTTCATGCTCTCACTCCCTCTCTCACACACTCTTCATACTCTCACACCCGCTGTCACACACTCTTCATATTTTCACTCTCTCTCTCACACACTCTTCAAACTCTCACTCTCTCTCTCTCACAAACTATCTTCATGATCTCTCTCTCTCACGCACTCTTCATACTATCACTCCCTCTCTCTCAGATATTCTTCACACTCTCACTTGCCCTCTCTCACACCATCTTCATACTCTCACTCCCTCTCTCACACGCTCTTCACACCCTCACACACTTTTCATACTCTCACTATCGCTCTCTCTCACACACACTTCATACTCTCATCCTCCCTCTCTCACACACTATTCATACTCTCACCCTTCCACTCTCACACTTTCTTCATACTCTCACTCCCTCTCTCACACACTCTTCATGTTCTCACTCTCTCTCGCTCACAAACTCTTCGTAAACTCACTCGCCCTCTCTCACACACTCTTCATACTCTCACTCTCCCTCTCTCAGATACACTTCTTACTCTCACTCTCGCTCTCACACACACTTCATACACTCACTCTCTCTCACACACACTCTGCATACTTTCAATTCAATTCAATTCAAATCGCTTTATTGGCTTGACAGTGTACATCTTATGTTGCCAAAGCATTGAAAAACATTCATGGTTGGACACAAAAAATACAGATCTATCCATACAGTGTATAAACAGATATATCCCTGAGTGTATAAATATACATTCATATAATTTGTATATACTCTTTTCTTAAATTTAGTGGTTGTCCCTCTGTTTATGGCAAGCTGTAACATAATGTGCCGCTAAGGTTACACAATTTCTCTCTTCCCCTAGTAGGTATGGGGGTTTTTGGTCATCATTCAAATTTCTGAATTCACAGAATCACAGAGTCGACAGTGCAGATAGAGGCCATTTCGGCCCATCGAGCCTGCACCGACACATATCCCACCCTATCCCCGTAACCCCACGTATTTAATCCCCTAACACTAAGGGTCAATTTATCATAGCCAAATCAACCTAACCTGCACATCTTTGGACTGTGGGAGGAAACCGGAGCACCCGGAGGAAACCCACGCAGACACAGGGAGAATGTGCAAACTCCACACAGACAGTCGCCCGAGGCCAGATTTGAACCCGGGTCCCTGGCGCTGTGAGGCAACAGTGCTAACCACTATGCCACCGTGCCCCGGGCATTTCGGGCATACTTTTGTGAATTTGGGTAGAAATTCTCCCTTATGCCCTGATATTTTCTACAAACTGTGAGGAAGTGCATCTCTGTCTTTCACTCTCCGTCTATCTCACACTCTTCATACACTCACTCTCCCCCTCTCACACACTCTTCATTCTCTCACTCCCAATCTCACACACTCTTCATACTTTCACACTCCCGCTCTCACACACTCTTCATACTTTCACTTTCTCTCTCATGCACTCTTCATTCTCTCACTCCCTTAATCACACACTCTTCATACTCTCACCCTCTCACACACTTTTCATACTCTCAATCTCGCTCTCTCTCACACACTCTTCATACTCTCATTCTCCCGCTCTCACACACTGTTCATACTCTCTCTCTCCATCTCTCACACTCTCTTCATACTCTCACTCTCCCTCTCTCACACACTCTTCATGCTCTCACTCCCTCTCTCACACACTCTTCATTCTCTCACTCCCTCTCTCACACACTCTTCATTCTCTCACTCCCTCTCTCACACACTCTTCATACTCACTCTCGCTCTCTCATACACTCTTCAGACTCTAACTTTCCCTCGCTCACACTCTCTTCATACTCTATATCTCTCACATACTCTTCATAATCTCACTCCCGCTCTCACACATTCTTCATATTCTCACTCTCTCTCTCACACACTCTTCATATTCTCACTCTCCCTCTCTCAGACACACTTCTTACTCTCGCTCTCGCTCTCACACACTCTACATACTCTCACTCCCCCTCGCTCAGATATTCTTCATTCTCTCGCTCACCCTCTCTCACACACTCTTCAAACTCTCACTCTCTCTCTCTCACAAACTATCTTCATGATCTCACTCTCTCTCTCACGCACTCTTCATACTATCACTCCCTCTCTCTCAGATATTCTTCATACTCTCACTTGCCCTCTCTCACACCCTCTTCATACTCTCACTCCCTCTCTCACACGCTCTTCACACCCTCACACACTTTTCATACTCTCACTATCGCTCTCTCTCACACCCTCTTCATGCTCTCACTCCCTCTCTCACACGTTCTTCATATTCTCACTCCCTCTCTCACTCACTCTTCATACTCTCACTCTCCCTCTCTCAGACACACTTCTTACTCTCACTCTCGCTCTCACACACACTTCATACACTCACTCCCTCTCACACACACTCTTCATAATCTCTCTCTCTCTCACACACTCTTCATACTCTCATTCTCCTGCTCTCACACACTCTTCATTCTCTCACTCCGTTTCTCACACACTCTTCATACTTTCACTCTCCCTCTCTCACACACTCTTCATACTCTCACTCCCTCTCTCACACACTCTTCATACTCTCACTCTCTCTCACACGTTCTTCATACTCTCACCCCCTCTCTCAGACATTCTTCATTCTCTCACTCCCTTTACTCACACTCTTCATACACTCACCCTCTCGTACACTTTTTATACTCTCACTCTCGCTCTCTCTCACACACTCTTCATACTCTTACTCTCCCACTCTCACACACTCTTCATACTCTCCCACTCCCTCTCTCACAGACTCTTCATACTTTCACTCTCTCTCTCTCTCATGCACTCTTCATACTCTCACTCTCCATGTCTCTCACACTCTTCATTCTCTCACTCCCTCTCTCACACACTCTTCATACTCACACTTTCCCTCTCTCACCCACTCTTCATACTCACACTCTCCCTGTTTCACACAATCTTCATACTCTCACTCCCTCGCTCACACATTCTTCATACCTCACTCCCTGCCTCATGCAGTCTTCATACTCTCACTCCCTCACTCACACACTCTACAAACTCTCCCTCTCCCTCTCTCACACACTTCATAATCTCACTCTGTCTCTCAAACATTCTTCATACTCGAACTCCATTTCAGACACACTCTTCATACGCTCACTCCCTCTCTCACACACTCGTCATACTCTCACTCTCCCATCCCTCAAACACGTCAAGCTATCACTCTCCCTCTCTCACCCACTCTTCAAACTCACACACTCCCAGTCTCACACAATCTTCATACGCTCACTCCCTCGCTCACACATTCTTCATACTCACACTCTCGCTCTCTCTCACACACTCTTCATACTATCACTCCCTCTCTCACACACTCTTCGTACTCTCAATCTCCCTCTCTCACACACTCTTCATACTCTCACTCCCTCTCTCACACATTCTTCGTACTCTCACTCTTCCTCACTCACACACTCTTCCAACTCTCACTCTTCCTCTCTCAGATACACTTAATGCTCTCCCTCTCCCTCTCTCAAACTCTTCATTCTATCACCAACTCTCTCTCACACACTCTTCATAATCCCACTCCCAATCTTACACATTCTTCATACTCTCACTCCCTCTCACACACTATTCCTACTCTCACTCTCCCTCGCTCACACACTCTTCAGACTCTCACACCCTCTCCCACACACTCTTCATACTCTCACTCCCCCTCTCTCACACACTCTTCATACTCTTACTCCCTCTCTCACACACTTTTAATACTCTCACTCTTCCTCTCTCCCCCACTCTTCACACTCTCTCTCCCTCTCTCACACACTCTTCATACTCTCACTCCCTCTCTCTTCATACTCTCACTCCCTCTCTCTCCATACTCTCACTCTCCCTCTCTCAAAAACACTTCATACTCTCACTCTCGCTCTCTCACACACTCATCATACTCTCCCTCTCCCTCTCTCACACTCTCTTCATACTCTCACCCTGCCTCCCTCACACATTCTTCATAATCTCACTCCCAATCTTACACACTCTTCATAATCTCACTCTCTGTCACTCACACACACTTCATACTCTCACGCTCTCTCTCTCACACATTCTTCATACTCTCACTCGCTTTCACACGCTATTCCTACTCTCACTCTCCCTCACTCACGCACCCTTCAGACTCTCACACCCTCTCCCACACACTCTTCATACTCTTACTCTCTCTGTCACACACCTGGACCTGATGGCTTACATCCTAGGGTCTTGAGGGAAGTGGCGGTAGGGATTGTGGATGCATTGGTAATAATTTTCCAAATCTCCCTGGACTCGGCAAAGGTCCCGGCAGACTGGAAAACTGCTAATGTAACACCCTTATTTAAAAAGGGCAGTAGACAGAAGGCTGGAAACTATAGACCGGTTAGCCTAACATCTGTGGTAGGTAAAATTTTGGAGTCCATTATTAAGGAGACAGTAACAGGACATTTGAAAAATCATAATTTAATAGGACAAAGTCAGCATGGTTTTATGAAGGGGGAGTCATGTTTGACAAATTTGCTGGAGTTCTTTGAGGAAGTAACGTTTAGGGTGGATAAAGGGGAACCAGTGGACGTAGTGTATTTAGACTTCCAAAAGGCATTTGACAAGGTGCCACACAAAAGATTATTGCTTAAGATAAAAAATCACAGGATTGGGGGTAATATTCTGGCATGGATAGAGGATTGGCTATCTAACAGAAGGCAGAGAGTTAGGATAAATGGTTCATTCTCAGACTGGCAATCAGTAACTAGTGGTGTTCCGCAGGGGTCAGTGCTGGGTCCCCAACTCTTTACAATCTATATTAACGATTTGGAGGAGGGGACCGAGTGTAATATATCAAAGTTTGCAGATGATACTAAGATGGGAGGGAAAGTAGTGAGTGAGGAGGACATAAAAAACCTGCAAGGGGACATAGACAGACTAAGTAAGTGGGCAGAGATTTGGCAGATGGAATACAATACTGGAAAGTGTGATGTTATGCACTTTGGCAGGAAAAATCGTAGTCAAGTTATTATCTTAATGGCAAGAAACTGGAAAGTACTGAAGTACAAAGTGATCTGGGGGTCCTGGTGCACGAAACTCAAAAGGTTAGTACGCAGGTGCAGCAAGTGATTAAGAAGGCCAATGGAATGTTGGCTTTCATTGCTAGGGGGATAGAATATAAAAATAGGGAGGTATTGCTTCAGTTGTACAAGGTATTGGTGAGACCGCACCTGGAATACTGCATACAGTTTTGGTGTCCATACTTAAGAAAAGACATACTTGCTCTCGAGTCAGTACAAAGAAGGTTCACTCGTTTAATCCCGGGGATGAGGAGATGGACATATGAGGAGAGGTTGAGTAGATTGGGACTCTACTCATTGGAGTTCAGAAGAATGAGAGGTGATCTTATTGAAACATATAAAATTGTGAAGGGGTTGGATCGGGTGGATGCGGGGAGGATGTTCCCGATGATGGGTGAAACTAGAACTAGGGGGCATAGTCTTAGAATAAGGGGCTGCTCTTTCAAAACTGAGATGAGGAGGAACTACTTCACTCAGAGGGTGGTAGGTCCATGGAATATGCTGCCCCAAAAAGCTGTAGAAGCTACATCATTACATAAATTTAAAACAGAAATAGACAGTTTCCTAGAAGTAAAGGGAATAAAGGGTTACGGGGAGCGGGCAGGAATTTGGACATGAGACTCGGTTCGGATCGTTCATGACCCTGTGGGTAGCGGAGCGGGCCCAGGGGCCGTGTAGCCTGATCCTGCTCCTATTTCGTGTGTCTAATTCTGTTAGATTCAGGAGATGGTTCTATGATAGTGGATTGGCGGTTAGGATCAGATCAGCCATGATCTTATTGAATGGCGGCGCAGGCTCGAGGGGCCGATTGGCCTACTCCTGCTCCTATTTCTTATGTTCTTATGTTCTTATGTTCATACAATTCAATTCAATTCAAATTGCTTTATTGGCATGACAAGATACATCTTATGTTGCCAAAGCACAGAAATACATGTATGATTGACCACATAAACACCGATCTAGACATACAGGCCTAGAAATTCAGTGCCCTTAGCACCGATTTTGCGGCGCTAGAGGGCCTAGCGCTGCAATTGGCGCCGGTTCCTAAATTGCCTGGGGCCCTTCCGCGGCGGTAGACCGGTAGCGCTGCGCCGGCACCAATGACGTCATCGGTGTGCGCAGCGTCCCGGTTGCCGTGGTAACCCGGCCCCAAGCCGAAATTCAGTTGCGGCCGCCTCGCCAGTGGCAGCCGCAACTAAGACTCCGGCAAACGAGTGCTGCCGGAGTCTGCGCCGGCGCTTTAAGGAGGCGCGGCGGCCGGCCGCTTTCCCGCCGGCCGCCTGCCCGCAGCTCCCTCCCCGGACTTCTCCCCCTCCCCCCCCGGAACAGATGCAAGCCCGGCACTTGTCCGAGGTGCCGGGCTCATTTTTGAGGAGATTTGCGCGGGCCGCGGCCGGGTGCAGGCAGCTCCTCCTTAACGGAAGGAGGAGGCCTGCACTTCCCCAGCCTGCCGCACCGCATCGGGTGCCGCAGCGCCGGAATTGCGGCGCGAAACGGCAGTTAGCGCCCTTTTCCAGGCGCTAAGACCCTTCAGTAGCGCCGGCAGCCGTTTGGGCGCGGCGCCACTGAATTTTTGGCACGCGCAGGGGACTTAGCGCCGGCACTAATTTCCGGCGCTAAAGCCCTGGCTAAGCCAAAACCCAATTTCTAGGCCACAGTGTATAGACAAGTATACCCATGTATACATAGATATATGCACATATAATATGCATATAATCTTTTCTTAGATTTAATGTGTCACTGGTTGTCCCTCTGCTTGTGGCAAGCTGTAACATAGTTTGCCGCTATAGTTACACATTTTCTCTGTTCCCCCAATAGATATGGGAGTTTTTGGAGGTCATTCAAATTTTTGAATTCAAGGCATATTTTTGTGAATTTTGGGTAGAAATTCTCCCTCATGTCCTGATAGTTTCCGCAAGTTGTGAGGAAGTGCATCTCTGTCTCCACCACTCCCTGACTGCAGTGAGAGCATATCCTGTCCTCTCTTGGCAGCCGGGTCTGCCTGTGTCTGTCTTTTTCGATGGCCAGGCTATGTTCACTAAGTCTGTACATTGTCAAGGCTTTTCTCAGTTTGCTATCTTTTACCATGGTCAGGTATTCAGCCATGGTATATTGTCTGTTTAGGGCCAAATAGCACTCGAGTTTGTTTTGGGTTTTTGTCATTTCTGTCCAATAGGTCAAGTATTTTTCCTTTTGTTTAGTGATAATTGTGTTGGGTTGAATTCTCTGTGCTAGGGTGTCACTGTCCTGGGGTTGGTTATCATTAGTGTCGGTAGTTACTTCACTGAGTCCCAGGACTAGTTGACTGAGGGGACTCTTCTCTATGATCATCTCTTGTCATTTCAAGGCAACGTAATGATAGCAGTGGGGGTTGCTCACTTTTAGGTGTTTCCAAAATTTGATGGCTCGTTTTTGGATATTAATTAGTAGTGGATATTGGCCTAGTTCTGCCCTGCATGCATTGTTTGTGGTTTTCCTCTGAGTCCAGAGGATACTTTTACAGAATTCTACATGCAGGATTTCAATTGGGTGTTTGTCCCATTTTGCGAATTCTTGTTGTGTTAGTGGACCCCACACCTCACTGCCATAGAGTGTAATTGGTTCAATTACTGATTTAAAAATTTTGAGCCAAATGACAATTGGAATTTCTATTTGGGTTGACTTCTTAATGGCATAGAAAGCCCTTCTTGCTTTCTCTTTCAGTTCATTCACAGCCAAATGAAAGTTTCCCGTAGAACTGATTTTTAGGCCTAGTTATGAGTAATTTGTAGTTTGTTCAATTTTAGTTGCTCCTAGTGTGAAGTTTATTCTGGGTCCCTGATGTCTGGATCTTTGCTGGAACACCAGAACTTTGGTTTTTTGGGGGGTTATTGTCAGGGCCCAGGTCTGACAGAACGACTCTAGCAGATCCAGGTTCCACTGTAGACCCTCCTCAGTTGGTGAGAGCAGAACCAGGTCATCTGCATAGAGGAGGAATTTAACCTTGGAGTCATATAGGGCGAGGCCAGGTGCTGTAGATTGTTCAAGTAGTTTTGCCAATTCATTTATGTAAATATTAAAGAGGGTCGGTGAGATAGGCGAGCCCTGCACCACTCCACGCCCCTGTGAGAAATATTTTGTTTGTTTGTCTCCAATTTTAACTGCACATTTATTGTTTGTATACATTGATTTAATTACATCATATGTTTTTCCCCCTACACCACTTTCCATAAGTTTCAAGAATAGACCGTCGTGCCAAATAGAATCGAAAGCCTTCTGGAAATCTATAAAGCAGGCAAAAATTTTGCTTTTGTTTTCGTGAACATGTTTGTCAATTAGGGTGTGTAGGGTGAAAATATGGTCTGATGTTCTATAATTTGATAAGAATCCTATTTGGCTTTTACTCAAGACATCGTGCTCCTCAAGGAAATTTATAAGTCTTTAGTTTATGATACTACAGAATATCTTCCCCAGGTTACTGTTTACACAGATGCCTCGATAGTTATTTGGGTCAACTTTGTCTCCACTTTTGTATATGGGCGTTATGAGTCCTTTGTTCCAGATATCAGGGAAGTGACCGACACTCAGAGCCAAGTTGAAGAGTTTTAGGATAGCCAATTTCATTTTATCGTCAGTGTGGTTAATCATCTCGTTTAGAATGCCATCTGCACCGCAAGCTTTTCTTGGTCGCAGGTCCTTGAATTTTTCAAGTAGCTCTTTTTCAGTTATTGGGTGATCTAATGGGTTTTGTTGGTCTTTTATGGCCAGTTCGAGCTTTTCCAATTCTTTGCATATTAGATCTTGCTCTAGGCTTAGTGTGTTTTTCTGGTTTAATTTTTCAAAATGGTTTTCCCATATGTCTCCATTTTGAATGGGCAATTCTTCGCGTTGCTTTTTGTGTAATGTATTCCAGTTGTCCCAGAAACAATTAGAATCGATAGATTCCTCAATGGAGCTGAGTTTATTCTTAATATATTGTTCTTTCTTGGCTCTGAGTGTGTTTTTATATTGTGTTAGTGCCTGACAATAAGCAAGGTGTAGTTCCTCGTTTTCTGGTTGTCTGTGTTTTTGGTTTGATATTTTTCTGAGTTTTTTCCTCATGTTATGACAGTCTGAATCAAACCATTTTTCATGGTTTTGTGTTTTGTGTTTACTCTTGCGAGATATCAAGTTCGACATTGTTGCCAAATTATCAAAAATATTATTTAAGTTATTCACTGCCTGGTTTACGCCTTCTTTATTGTGAGTGTATGTGTTTTCCAGGAAGTTGTCCAAGAGGGATTGAGTTGATTGGCTGCTAATTGCTTTCTGCTATTTTTCCATACTGTTTTGGGCCCATCTGTAGGATTTTTTAATGTTGTACAGCTTACTGGGCTGTGTTTCTGTGTTGGTTGTTTCTGTCCTTTTAAGATACGCAGTAATTTCGCTGTGATATGACAGTGGTGTTAGTGGTTTGACTGTGAATGCTCTGAAAGAGGATGGGTCCAGATCTGTAATCATATAGTCTACGGTGCTGATGCCAAGAGGTGAAGAATAGGTCGGTTTTCCTAGGGAGTCTCCTATGAACCTACCATTGACGATGTACAGACCCAGGCTTCGACAGAGCTACAGGAGCTGCTTTCCGTTTGCATTTATCTGTTTGTCGTAGTTACACCTGTGTGAATGCAAAGGGAGATCAAACTGGTTATTTCCAAATATGTAATTATTCCCTTGAGTACTGATAAAGTCTGGTTCTTCACCAGTTCTTGAGTTGAGGTCACCACAGATCAACACGTTCCCATGGGCCTGGTAATGGTTAATCTCCCTCTCAGTGTTGGAGAAGGTATCCTCTTTGAAGTACGGGGATTCTATAGGGGGGATGTAGATTGCGCAAATGAAAACATTTTGCATGCTAGAAATTATGGCCTAGAAATTGAGTTTTGGCGCAGCCAGGGCTTTAGCGCCAGAAGTTAGTGCCGGAGCTAAGTCGCGCTGGTCGGGCCCAAAATTCAATAGTTCTGCGCCCAAACGGCTGCCGGCGCTGCTGAGAGCTGTTTGCGCCTGAAAACTGGCGCAACGCGCTGAATTTCGGTGCTATTCCGGCGCTGCGGCGCCCGCTGCGGTGCGGCAGGTTCGGGAAGTGCAGGCCTCCTCCTTCCCTTAAGGAGGAGTTGCCTGCACCTGGCCGCGGCCCGCGAAAATCTTTTTAAAAATGAGCCCGGCACCTCGGACAAGTGCCGGGCTTGCTTCTGTTCCGGGGGGGGGGGGGAAGTCCGGGGAGGGAGCTGCGGCCAGGCGGCCGGCGGGAAAGCGGCCGGCCGCCGCGGGGCCTTTAATGCGCCGGTGCAAAGTCATGTAAGACTCTGTTGCCAGAGTCTTAGTTGCGGCTGCCACGGGCGAGGCGGCCGCAACTGAATTTCGGCGCTGGGGCCCGTCGGCATGGCAACCGGGACGCTGCGCACACCAATGACGTCATCGGTGCCGGCGCAGCGCTACCGGTCTACCGCGGCGGAAGGGCCCCAGGCAATTTCGGCGCCGGCGCCAATTGCAGCGCTAGGCCCTCTAGCGCCGCAAAATCGGCGCTAAGGGCACTGAATTTCTAGGCCTATGTCTTTCTTAATCTTGAGCCATAAGTGGTTTTCGCCCTTTTTTATAAATTCGATGTAATTCCTAAGCTCTGCTTTAAACCAAATCAGTATGCCTCCAGAGTCTCTGCCCTGGGTTACTCCTGGTAGTTTGTGGAGGGGACCACTAGCTCTGTGTACCCAGGGGGGCAACCAGTGGGCCCTTCTCCTCTACACCATGTCTCATGCAAAATGACAATGTCCAGATCTTTGATTTTATCTCGGAACTCTGGGGAACTGCTCTTTAGACCAAGCACAGAAGAGTGTAGGCCTTGGATATTCCAGGTTGAGATGCACAAGGATTTCATGCTTAGCTTGGTCTTTTAATGTGATAGGTGTGTGTGTGTCTTTGTCGTATTAAATGGGGGGAAAAAGAACACCTCAAGCGTCTATAAATACTGACAGTATATATCTGCAACTCTTTTCAACAATCATACCGCTTTTTTTTTAGGTGTGAAAAAGTGAGAAGGCCTAGTCATTATGCTTCCTGATCCATAAGGCGGGAGCAGATGATGCTGAGCATCTGCTTTATGTCTCTTTATGTCACTTTATGTCTCACTCTCGCTCAGGCACCCTCTTAATTCTCTCACTCACCCTCTCTCACACACTCTTCATAATCTCACTCCCCCTCTCTCATACACTTTTCATACTCTCACTCCCTCTCTCACACAATCTTCGTAATCTCACTCCCTCTCTCATACACTCTTCCCACACTCACTCTCCCTCTCTCACACTCTCTTCTTACTCTCACACCCTCTCTCACAAACTCGGCATACTCTCACTCTCACTCTCTCACTCACTCTTCATACCCTCACTCTCCCCCTCTGACACCTTCTTCATTCTCTCAATCACCCTCTCTCACACTCTCTTCATAATCTCACTCCCCCTCTCTCACACAAGCTTCATACTCTCACTCCCTCTCTCACACAATCTTCGTAATCTCACTCCCTCTCTCATACACTCTTCCCACACTCACTCTCCCTCTCTCACACTCTCTTCTTACTCTCACACCCTCTCTCACAAACTCGGCATACTCTCACTCTCACTCTCTCACTCACTCTTCATACCCTCACTCTCCCCCCCTGACACCTTCTTCATTCTCTCAATCACCCTCTCTCACACTCTCTTCATACTCTCACTCACCCTGTCTCACACAAGCTTCATACTCTCACTCTCTCTCACACACTCTTCAAACTCTCACTCCCACTTTTACACACTCTTCATACTCTCCCTCTCCCTCTCTGACACCGTCTTCATTCTCTCACTCACCCTCTCTCACACCCGCTTCATACTCTCACTCCATCTCTCCTACTCTCTTCATGCTCTCACTCCCTCTCTCACACAATCTTCATACTATCACTCTCCCTCTCTCACACACTCTTCCTATACTGACTCTATCACACACGCTTCATACTCTCACTCTCTCTCTCTCACACACACTCTTCATACTCTCACTCTCTCTCTCTCTCACAAACTCTTCATACCCTCCCTCTCCCTCTCTCACACACTCTTTGACGTAAGAAAGCTAATCGGCACTTGTTCAGATTATTAAACAAGGCTTTAATCGATTGTTTCACAACATAGAAGTCGAGTTATCCTTCACTAGTTCCTGTTTACAAAATGTACCTGAGCAAGCTGGGCCCGTGCCCGAGTATTTATACTCTCCCTGGACAGCTCCACTAGCAGGCCGCTAAGTATATTTCATACGTCCTTTCTACGTAAAAGGCACGATTTATGTGACTATTCATACTCTCACTCTCCACCTCTCACACAATCTTCATATTCTCACTCTCTCTCACACCCTCTTCATACTGTCACTCCCTCTCTCACACACTCTTCATTCTCTCACTCCCCCTCTCACACACTCTTCTTACTCTCACTCTTCCTCGCTCAAGCTTTCTTCATACTCTCACTGTCCCTCTCTCACACTCTCTTCATACTGCCACAATCCCTCTCTCTTACAGTCTTCACACACTCACTCCCTCTCTCACACTCTCTTCATATTCTGACTCTCTCTCTCATAGATACTCTTCATAATCTCACTCTCTCTCTCTCACAGCATCTTCATACTCTCACTTCCTCTCTCACACTCTCTTCATACTCGCTCTCTCTCAGATACTCTTCATAATCTCATTCTCTCTCTCTCACACACACTCTTCATAATCTCACTCTCTCTCACACACACCCTCATTGTACTCTCACTCTCCCTCTCTCATACACTCTTCATACTCTCACTCTCCCTATCTCACACTCTCTTCATACTGTTGTGTGGAGATGCCGGTGTTGGACTGGGGTGGACAAATGTAAGAAGTCACACAACACCTGGTTATAGTCCAACAGTTTTATTTGAAATCACAAGCTTTCGGAGCACTGCTGACGAAGGAGCAGCACTCCGAAAGCTTGTGATTTCAAATAAAACTGTTGGACTATAACCTGGTGTTGTGTGACTGCTTACATCTCTTCATACTGTCACTCTCTCTCTCTCAGATATTCTTCATAATCTCACTCGCTCTCTCTCACACCCTCTCCATAATCTCACTGTCCCTCTCTCATACGCTCACTCTTTCACACAATCTTCATACTCTGAACCTGTCATACACTTTTAAAACTCTCACTCTCGCTCTCTCTCACATATTCTTCATACTCACTTCCTCCCTCTCTCACACACTCTTCATACTCTCACTCGCCCACTCTCTCACACTCTCTTCATACTGTCACTCTCCCTCTCTCTTACACTCTTCACACACTCACTCCCTCTCTCAAACTCTCTTCATACTCTGACTCTCTCACATAGATACTCTTCATAATCTCACTCTCTGTCTCTCACACCCTCTTCATACTCTCACTTCCTCTCTCACACTCTCTTCATACTCGCTCTCTCTCTCTCAGATACTCTTCATAATCTCACTCTCTCTCTCACACACACTCTTCATTCTCGCACTCTCTCTCACACCCTCTTCATATTCTCACTCCCTCTCTCACACACTCGTCTTACTCTCACTCCCTCTCTCACACAATCTTCATACACTCCCTTTCTCACACACTCTTCATACACTCACTCTCTCACACACTCTTCTTACTCTGACCCTGTCATACACTTTTATTAGACTCACTCTCGCTCTCTCTCACAACTCTTCGTACTCTCACTCTCCCTCTCTCACACACTCTTCATACACTCACTCTCTCACACAATCTTCATACTCTGACCCTGTCAAACACTTTTAAAACTCTCACTCTCGCTCTCTCTCACACACTCTTCATACTCTTTTTCTCCCTCTCTCACACTCTCTTCATACTGTCACTCTCCCTCTCTCTTACACTCTTCACACACTCACTCACTCTCTCACACTCTCTTCATACTCTGACTCTCTCTCTCATAGATACTCTTCATAATCTCACTCTCTCTCTCTCACACTCTCTTCATTCTCTCTCTCTCACACCCTCTTCATACTCTCACTTCCTCTCTCACACTCTCTTCATTCTCTCTCTCTCACACACTCTTCATACTCTCACTCTCCCTTGCTCACACATTCTTCATACTCGCTATCTCCCTCTCTGACACACTCTTCATCCTCTCACTCACCCACTCTCTCACACTCTCTTCATACTGTCACACTCCCTCTTTCTTACACTCTTTGCACACTCACTCCCTCTCTCACACTCTCTTCATACTCTGACTCTCTCTCTCTCTCATAGATACTCTTCATAAACTCACTCTCTCTCTCTCACACTCTCTTCATACTCTCACTCTCTCTCACACACACTCTTCATACTCTCACTCTCTCTCACACACACTCTTCATACTCTCACTCTCTCTCACACACACACTTCATACTCTCACTCCCTCTCTCACACACACTCTTCATACCCTCCCTCTCCCTCTCTCTCACAAACTCTTCATACCCTCCCTCTCCCTCTCTCACACACACTCTTCATACCCTCCCTCTCCCTCTCTCACACACACTCTTCATACCCTCCCTCTCCCTCTCTCTCACAAACTCTTCATACACTCCCTCTCCCTCTCTCACACACTCTTTGACGTAAGAAAGCTAATAGGCACTTGTTCAGATTATTAAACAAGGCTTTAATCGATTGTTTCACAACATAGAAGTCGAGTTATCCTTCACTAGTTCCTGTTTACAAAATGTACCTGAGCAAGCTGGGCCCGTGCCCGAGTATTTACACTCTCCCTGGACAGCGCCACTAGCAGGCCGCTAAGTATATTTCATACGTCCTTTCTACGTAAAAGGCACGATTTATGTGACTATTCATACTCTCACTCTCCACCTCTCACACACTCTTCATACTCTCACTCTCTCTCACACCCTCTTCATACTGTCACTCCCTCTCTCACACACTCTTCATTCTCTCACTCCCCCTCTCACACACTCTTCATTCTCTCACTCCCTTTCTCATACACTCTTCATACTCTCACCCTCTAATACACTTTTCATACTGTCACTCTCGCTCTCTCTCACGCATTCTTCATGCTCTCATTCTCCCTCTCTCAGACACTCTTCATACTCTCACTCCCTCTCTCACACAGTCTTCATACTCACTCTCCCTCTCTCACACACTCTTCTTACTCTCACTCTTCCTCGCTCAAACATTCTTCATACTGTCACTGTCCCTCTCTCACACTCTCTTCATACTGTCACAATCCCTCACTCTTACAGTCTTCACACACTCACTCCCTCTCTCACACTCTCTTCATACTCTGACTCTCTCTCTCATAGATACTCTTCATAATCTCACTCTCTCTCTCTCACAGCATCTTCATACTCTCACTTCCTCTCTCACACTCTCTTCATACTCGCTCTCTCTCAGATACTCTTCATAATCTCGTTCTCTCTCTCTCACACACACTCTTCATAATCTCACTCTCTCTCACACACACCCTCATTGTACTCTCACTCTCCCTCTCTCATACACGCTTCATACTCTCACTCTCCCTATCTCACACTCTCTTCATACTGTTGTGTGGAGATGCCGGTGTTGGACTGGGGTGGACAAATGTAAGAAGTCACACAACACCTGGTTATAGTCCAACAGTTTTATTTGAAATCACAAGCTTTCGGAGCGCTGCTGACGAAGGAGCAACACTCCGAAAGCTTGTGATTTCATATAAAACTGTTGGACTATAACCTGGTGCTGTGTGACTTCTTACATCTCTTCATACTGTCACTCTCTCTCTCTCAGATACTCTTCATAATCTCACTCGCTCTCTCTCACACACTCTTCATAGTCTCACTCTCTTTCTCTCACACCCTCTCCATAACCTCACTGTCCCTCTCTCATACGCTCACTCTTTCACACAATCTTCATACACTGAACCTGTCATACACTTTTAAAACTCTCACTCTCGCTCTCTCTCACATATTCTTCATACTCACTTCCTCCCTCTCTCACACACTCTTCATACTCTCACTCACCCACTCTCTCACACTCTCTTCATACTGTCACTCTCCCTCTCTCTTACACTCTTCACACACTCACTCCCTCTCTCAAACTCTCTTCATACTCTGACTCTCTCACATAGATACTCTTCATAATCTCACTCTCTGTCTCTCACACCCTCTTCATACTCTCACTTCCTCTCTCACACTCTCTTCATACTCGCTCTCTCTCTCTCAGATACTCTTCATAATCTCACTCTCTCTCTCACACACTCTTCATTCTCGCACTCTCTCTCACACCCTCTTCATATTCTCACTCCCTCTCTCACACACTCGTCTTACTCTCACTCCCTCTCTCACACAATCTTCATACACTCCCTCTCTCACACAATCTTCATACACTCACTCTCTCACACACTCTTCATACACTCACTCTCTCACACACTCTTCTTACTCTGACCCTGTCATACACTTTTACTAGACTCACTCTCGCTCTCTCTCACAACTCTTCGTACTCTCACTCTCCCTCTCACACACACTCTTCATACTCTCAATCTCTCTCGCACACTCTTGATATTCTGACTCTCTCTCGCACACTCTTCATACTCTCAATCTCTCTCGCACACTCTTCATACTCTCACTCTCTCTCTCGCACACTCTTCATACTCTCAATCTCTCTCTCACACACACTCTTAAAATCTCTCTCTCTCTCTCCCTCTCACAAACTCTTCATACACTCCCTCTCCCTCTCTCACACACTTTTTGACGTAAGAAAGCTAATAGGCACTTGGTCAGATTATTAAACAAGGTTTTAGTCGATTGTTTCACAACACAGAAGTCTAGTTATCCTTCACTAGTTCCTGTTTACAAAATGTACCTGAGCAAGCTGGGCCCATGCCCGAGTATTTATACCCTCCCTGGACAGCGCCACCAGCAGGCCGCCAAGTATATTTCATACGTCCTTTCTACATAAAAGGCACAATTTATGTGACAATTCATACTCTCACTCTCCCTCTCTCACACACTCTTCATACTCTCACTCCCTCTCTCACACACTCTTCATACTCACTCTCACTCTCTCACTCTCCCTCACTCACACATTCTTCATACTCTCACTGTCCCTCTCTCACACACTCTTCATACTCTCACTCACCCACTCTCTCATATTCTCTTGATACTATCACACTCCCTCTCTGTTACACTCTTCACACAATCACTCCCTCTCTCACACTCTCTTCGTACTCTGACTCTCTCTCTCATAGATACACTTCATAATCTCACTCTCTCTCTCACACACACTCTTCATACTCTCTTTCTCCCTCTCTCACACACTCTTCATACTGTCACTCTCCCTCTCTCTTACACTCTTCACACACTCACACCCTCTCTCACACTTTCTTCATACTCTGTCTCTCTCTCATAGATACTCTTCATAATCTCACTCTCACTCTCACACACATTATTCATACTCTCACTTCCTCTCTCAGACTCTCTTCATACTCTCTCTCTCTCAGATACTCTTCATAATCTCACACTCTCTCTCTTACACTCTTCACACACTCACTCTCTCTCTCACACTCTCTTCATACTCTCTCTTTCTCTCAGATACTCTTCATAATCTCACTCTCTCTCTCACACATTCTTCGTACTCTCATTCTCCCTCTCTCACACACTCTTCATACACTCACTCTCTCACACACTCCTCATACTCTCACTCTCACTTTCACATCTCTCTCTCACAAAATCTTCATACTATCACTCGCCCTCTCTCACACACTTGTCGTACTCTCACTCCCTCTCTCACACATTCTTCATACTCTCACTCTCCCTCGCTCACACACTCTTCAAACTCTCACTCCCTCTCTCACAAACTCTTCACACTCTCACTCTTTCTCTCACACCTACTTTTCATACTCTCACACTCCCTCTCTCACACACTCTTCATACTCACCCTCCCTCTCTCACGCACTCTTCACACTCTCACCCTCGCTGTCTCACAAAATCTTCATACTCTCACTCTCCCTCTCTCACACCCTCTTCATACTCTCACTCCCTCTCTCACACACTCTTCATTCTCTCACTCCCTTTCTCACACACACTTCATACTCTCACCCTCTAATACACTTTTCATACTCTCACTCTCGCTCTCTCAAACAGTCTTCATACTCTCATTCTCCCTCTCTCACTCTTCTTACTCTCACTCCCTCTCTCACACACTCTACATACTCTCACGCAGCCTCTCTCACACACTCTTCATACTCTCATTCTCCCTCTCTCACATACTCTTCATACTCTCACTCACTCTCTCACACTCTCTCCATACTGTCAATCTCCCTCTCTTTGTACAGTTGTACAGGGCCTTGGTGAGACCGCACCTTGAGTATGGTGTCCAGTTTTGGTCGCCTTATCTGAGGAAGGATGTTCTTGCCATGGAAGGAGTGCAGCGAAGATTCACCAGGCTGATACCTGGGATGGCAGGAATGACGTATTAGGAGAGATTGTGTCGATTGGGCTTATACTCACTGGAGTTCAGAAGATTGAGAGGGGATCTCATGGAAACCTATAAAATTCTGTCAGGCCTGGACAGACTAGATGCAGGATGGATGTTCACGGTGGCCGGGGAGTCCAGAACTTCGGGTCATAATCTAAGGATAAGGGGTAAGCCATTTAGGACTGAGATGAGGAGGAATTTCTTCACCCAGAGAGTGGTGAACCTGTGGAATTCTCTGCCACAGAGGCCGGTGGAGGCCAGTTCATTAAATATATTCAAGAAGGAGTTGGATATATTTCTTAAGGCTAAAGGGATCAAGGGATATGGGGAGAAGGCAGGGGCAGGGTACTGAATTTGGATGACTAACCATGATCTCACTGAATGGCAGAGCAGGCTCGAGGGGCCGAATACCCTACTCCTGCTCCTTTCTTCTATGTTTCTATGTTACACTCTTTATACACTCACTCCATCTCTCACACACTCTTCATACACTCACTCTCTCACACAATCTTCATACCCTCACTCTCTCACTCACACACTCTTCATACTCTCACCCTCGCTCTCTCACCAACTCTTCATACTCACACTCCCTCTCTCACACACTCTTCATTCTCTCACCCTCTAATACTCTCTTCATACTCTCACTCTCCCTCTCTCACACACTCTTCATACACTCAATCTCTCACACACTCTTCATACTCTCACCCTCGCTCTCTCACCAACTGTTCATACTCACACTCCCTTTCTCACACACTCTTCATACTCTCACCCTCTAATACACTTTTCATACTTGTTGTGTATGTAATATGTGTGCTACTTTGAACCTATGGACAGGACTGCACTACTTGTTGGGCGTAGTGATACGCAGTACCACTCCTGGCCATAGGGGTATAAATAGTACTGTGGGTACTGATCCCCCTCAGTTCCCGCCTGTGGGCATGAAGTAAAGACCTATGTATAGTCCCTACCTCCAACCAGTAAAGACCTGTTTGAGTTATACGTTTAAGTCTTTGTGTTAATTGTTCAATACAATACACATACTTAACACTGGCGACGAGTCGGTTCGAACCCTGCGGCAGTTATTCCACAGCGGCTTCGTCCAAAGACAGGACGTTGAAGAGAGGTTCCAATCCTCAACACCCCACTGAAAACTGAAGGGCAGCAGAAATCCTGACAGCTTCCAGCGACTGGAAGCGACAGGCATAAGGACCCTGAAGCCTCCATAACCTCGTGGGTAAGCCAGAGCCCGGGAGGGCGCGAGCGGGTAAGCCAGAGCCCGGGAGGGAGCGAGCAAGAGCCGCCGAGTGGGTGAGCCAGAGGCCGGGAGCCGCTTCAAGCGGGAGGCGCTTAGCGGGCCAGCGATCGCACCGGTGATAAGGGCTGAGAACCGTTTCGGGCGGGCGGCGCACCAGCGATCGCACAGGAGATAAGAGCCGCAGTCGGGCTGAAAGTCAGCGACGAGAAGCGCGGGAAAACCGCCATTGAAGTGGGCGGGGAGAGCGAGAAGCGCGGGAAAGCCGCCATTTTTCACGGGAAAACCGCTGGGGAAGAAGGCAGAAGCGGGAAAACTGCCATTTTGTGGGCGGAGGATGACGGCAAGAGCGAGAAGCCGCCATCTTGGATAACAGTTAAAAAAAAAATCTGAGAAATTGCAAATCTGATAAAGTACTACAATGCCTAAACACGGGAATATTAGCAACTTTGATAGTGACATCGAAGATTGGGCCATATATGTTGAACGAGTTAAAAATTATTGTAAGGCCAATAAAATTCGTGAGGCTGATAAAGCACTAACATTATTAAATTTAATGGGTGCGAAGACATACGGGCAATTGAAACACCTGTTATCACCAGATGAACCGGCGGATAAGACGTTCGATGAGATTGTTACTGTCCTGAAAGATCATCTAAACCCCACGCCGCTGATGCTAGCGGAACGATTTAAATTTTACGACAGAAGGCAGCTACAGCATGAAAGCAATGCTGATTATTTGCTGGAATTGCGTAAATTAGCGAAATATTGCCAGTTTGGAACGGGACTGACAGAGGCACTTCGAGACAAATTTGTGTGTGGTTTATTTAAACAGGATACACAAAAGCGACTGCTCGAGGAGAATGAGCTGACGCTTGAGAAGGCGGTCACTATGGCAGCAGCACACGAAGCCGCAGCGAGAGGCACGGCAGTAATGCAGCTACGGTCACCGGAGCTCAGTGCACACAAATTGGGTGTGAGTTCTGGCAAATGTTATCGTTGTGGAAAGACAACGCATGATCAGAACCAGTGTTGGTTTAAAAACCAAGAATGTAGAACTTGTGGTAGGCTTGGACATATAGCTAGAGTATGCAGGTCAGGGAAGAAGACCAGCAACAAGAAGTCACCGCAAGGAAAATACGCAAAGGTACACAAGGTGACCGAACAGGAGTCCGATTCAGACGCTAGCAGTAATGAACTGGCTAGCTTAAGCTGTAATGAACTGGCTAGCTTAAGAGTACTCAACGCTGGTAAGGGTGCAGACCTCCAGACAATTTGGGTCACTCTTCAGATAGAAGGAGTCCAAGTAAAACTGGAATTGGACACTGGATCGGCATTGACGGTCATAAATAAGAAAGATTACGGAAAGTTATTCCAACATATTCCCCTACAGGATACGGGGATTATATTGAAAACATACACGGGGCAAAGAGTGTACCCCATCGGGAAAATAGAGGTTGCAGTGGTCCACAAGGGCGAAGACAGTCAAATAATGGACTTATATGTGATATCTGAAGGAGGTCCTCCACTACTAGGACGGGAGTGGATTAGGAAAATGAATATGGACTGGCATTTCCTACAAACAATAACGAGTGAGAACTCGGTGAAGATAGTCGGCCCAGACTCTGGAACGGATGATGGTAAGCCCAACTCAGGTGCAAAAGACAAAGTTTCAGCACAGAATTCCACTGAGCAACAACAACATAGTTTAACTGTGGATTCTGAGTCTGGCAAGTCTACTGATGTGCCCATTTCTGAGGGACACCGGGCTCGAACTCAACTCCATTTCAAACTACAACAGCAATTAGAACAAATGCTTCGCCGTTTTGAGCAAGAGTTGAATGCAACGAAAGAGTTCTTTGATATAGAGTTGGAGAATCTGGAAAGACAACAGAAGCAGCTGATGGAGAAAATGGAGCAGGAGCACACAAAACGTCTGATGTCAGAGGAGTTAACGGTCAGCCAACTCCTGCATATGCTGAAGGACAGGACTCTGAAATGGGAAAAACTTGAACATGAACTTCAATATTCAAACGAAAGGGGTTCGGAGCTCTCAAAGGTTATTGGAAGAGCTGAGGTGGCAACACAGACTGAGATGACTGCAACAGAGCAGCCCTTGGATGCCAAAAGTACGCTGACTCACGTCAACGTAGAACAACAGACCGCTGAAACAGCTGCTCCGGTAGAGGGATTGCATAGTCCGATCAATCAATCTCCAAAGGAAGTTGAAGCATTAAAATCACAAATGAGGTCACTAGTAAACGACTTGCTGAAAGCCCAGAAAAAGCTGGATGCAGAGGTACACATGAAGAAGTCTCTTCAGGAAAGATGTCTGGATTTGGAACAAGAGCTGGCTAACGTCCAGCTGGGTATGGAGGAAATAGACGACCCTCTCACTGGTCTAGCTCAGGACGACACCGAATATTACGATGTCCTGTCCTGCCCAGCTTGTAACTTCGACTCCCAAAGTGCAGAAATCATGGAGGAGCACCAAAAGTCTATGGAACATCGGGAGAAGCTGGCTCTACGACGGAAACAGGAGGAAGAGAAGGAGGAACTGCGCATGCAGCTGGCAGCTGTGGCAGCTGACAATGGAGCCCAGAGAGTCTCCAAGAAGCAGAAAAGGAAAAGTAAAAACAGAAGATGACCCATCTGAACCATTATCACCTCTACCAGATCACACACGTGGTCCCTCCGAACGGAGCCAATTCAGTTCGGAAGTTCAAACTGTTAAATCCATGGAAGGACTATTGAATGAGTCACTCCAGCAACGTGAACCGACTACACCACAGAGATTGAATCTGTGAACTGTTTTCCGCAGAGACTGAATCTGTGATCTGTTTTGACATGAAGTTATCTATGTATCTATGTTATTCTGTTATGTAAACCTGAAGTTATATATGTATATATGTTATTACGTTATGTTAAATGGGGAGATGACTGTAAAGCTAGGAAGGGAGGAATGTTGTGTATGTAATATGTGTGCTACTTTGAACCTATGGACAGGACTGCACTACTTGTTGGGCGTAGTGATACGCAGTACCACTCCTGGCCATAGGGGTATAAATAGTACTGTGGGTACTGATCCCCCTCAGTTCCCGCCTGTGGGCATGAAGTAAAGACCTATGTATAGTCCCTACCTCCAACCAGTAAAGACCTGTTTGAGTTATACGTTTAAGTCTTTGTGTTAATTGTTCAATACAATACACATACTTAACAATACTCTCACTCTCGCTCTCTCTCACACACTCTTCATACTCTCATTCTCCCTCTCTCACACACTCTTCATACTCTCACTCTCTCACATACTCCTCATACTCTCACTCTCTCTCTCACTATCTCACACTCTTCATACTCCCACTGTCCCTCTCTCACTCAATCTTCATACATTCACTCTCTCACACACTCTTCATATTCTGACCCTATCATACAGTTTTAATTGTCTCTGTCTCGCTCTCTCTCACACATACTTCATACTCTCACTCTCTCTCTCTCACATACTCTTCATACTCTCACTCCATCTCTCACACACTCTTCATACTCTCTCTCCCTCTCTCACACTCTCTTCACACTCTCCCTCTCTCTCTCACATACTTTTCATACTCTCGCTCTCCCTCTCTCACACTCTCTTCATACACTCACTATCTCTCTCTCTCAGATACTATTCATAATCTCACTCTCTCTCTCACACTCTTCATACTCTCACTCTCCCTCGCTCACACACTCTTCAAACTCACACACCCTCTCTCACACACTCTTCATACTCTCCCTCTCCCTCTCTCACACACTCTTCATACTCTCACTCTCTCAGCTACTTCATACTCTCACTCTCTCAGATACTCTTCATAATCTCACTCTCTCTCTCACACAATCTTCATTCTCGCACTATCTCTCTCTCACACACTCTTCACACTCTCACCCTCTCTCACACACTCTTCATTCTCACACTCCCTTTCTCACACACACTTCATACTCTCACCCTCTAATACACTTTTCATACTCTCACTCCCGCTCTCTCAAAAAGTCTTCAAACTCTCATTCTCCCTCTCTCACTCTTCTTACTCTCACTCCCTCTCTCACACACTCTACATACTCTCACGCATCCTCTCTCACACACTCTTCATAGTCTCATTCTCCCTCTCTCACACACTCTTCACACTCTCACTCACTCTCTCACACTCTCTTCATACTGTCAATCTCCCTCTCTCTTTTGTACAGTTGTACAGGGGCTTGGTGAGACCGCACCTTGAGTATTGTGTGCAGTTTTGGTCGCCTTATCTGAGGAAGGATGTTCTTGCCATGGAAGGAGTGCAGCGAAGATTCACCAGGCTGATACCTGGGATGGCAGGAATGACATATGAGGAGAGATTGTGTCGATTGGGCTTATACTCACTGGAGTTCAGAAGATTGAGAGGGGATCTCATCGAAACCTATAAAATTCTGTCAGGCCTGGACAGACTAGATGCAGGAAGGATGTTCCCAGTGGCCGGGGAGTCCAGAACTAGGGGTCATAATCTAAGGATAAGATGTAAGCCATTTAGGACTGAGATGAGGAGGAATTTCTTCACCCAGAGAGTGGTGAACCTGTGGAATTCTCTGCCACAGAGGCCAGTTCATTAAATATATTCAAGAACGAGTTGGATATATTTCTTAAGCCTAAAGGGATCAAGTGATATGGGGAGAAGGCAGGGACAGGGTACTGAATTTGGATGACCAGCCATGATCTCACTGAATGGCGGAGCAGGCTCAAGGGGCCGAATGGCCTACTCCTGCTCCTATCTTCTATGTTTCTATGTTACACTCTTCATACACTCAATCCATCTCTCACACCCTCTTCATACTCTCACTTCCTCTCTCACACTCTCTTCATACTCGCTCTCTCTCTCTCAGATACTCTTCATAATCTCACTCTCTCTCTCACACACACTCTTCATTCTCGCACTCTCTCTCACACCCTCTTCATATTCTCACTCCCTCTCTCACACACTCGTCTTACTCTCACTCCCTCTCTCACACAATCTTCATACACTCCCTTTCTCACACACTCTTCATACACTCACTCTCTCACACACTCTTCTTACTCTGACCCTGTCATACACTTTTATTAGACTCACTCTCGCTCTCTCTCACAACTCTTCGTACTCTCACTCTCCCTCTCTCACACACTCTTCATACACTCACTCTCTCACACAATCTTCATACTCTGACCCTGTCAAACACTTTTAAAACTCTCACTCTCGCTCTCTCTCACACACTCTTCATACTCTTTTTCTCCCTCTCTCACACTCTCTTCATACTGTCACTCTCCCTCTCTCTTACACTCTTCACACACTCACTCACTCTCTCACACTCTCTTCATACTCTGACTCTCTCTCTCATAGATACTCTTCATAATCTCACTCTCTCTCTCTCACACTCTCTTCATTCTCTCTCTCTCACACCCTCTTCATACTCTCACTTCCTCTCTCACACTCTCTTCATTCTCTCTCTCTCACACACTCTTCATACTCTCACTCTCCCTTGCTCACACATTCTTCATACTCGCTATCTCCCTCTCTGACACACTCTTCATCCTCTCACTCACCCACTCTCTCACACTCTCTTCATACTGTCACACTCCCTCTTTCTTACACTCTTTGCACACTCACTCCCTCTCTCACACTCTCTTCATACTCTGACTCTCTCTCTCTCTCATAGATACTCTTCATAAACTCACTCTCTCTCTCTCACACTCTCTTCATACTCTCACTCTCTCTCACACACACTCTTCATACTCTCACTCTCTCTCACACACACTCTTCATACTCTCACTCTCTCTCACACACACACTTCATACTCTCACTCCCTCTCTCACACACACTCTTCATACCCTCCCTCTCCCTCTCTCTCACAAACTCTTCATACCCTCCCTCTCCCTCTCTCACACACACTCTTCATACCCTCCCTCTCCCTCTCTCACACACACTCTTCATACCCTCCCTCTCCCTCTCTCTCACAAACTCTTCATACACTCCCTCTCCCTCTCTCACACACTCTTTGACGTAAGAAAGCTAATAGGCACTTGTTCAGATTATTAAACAAGGCTTTAATCGATTGTTTCACAACATAGAAGTCGAGTTATCCTTCACTAGTTCCTGTTTACAAAATGTACCTGAGCAAGCTGGGCCCGTGCCCGAGTATTTACACTCTCCCTGGACAGCGCCACTAGCAGGCCGCTAAGTATATTTCATACGTCCTTTCTACGTAAAAGGCACGATTTATGTGACTATTCATACTCTCACTCTCCACCTCTCACACACTCTTCATACTCTCACTCTCTCTCACACCCTCTTCATACTGTCACTCCCTCTCTCACACACTCTTCATTCTCTCACTCCCCCTCTCACACACTCTTCATTCTCTCACTCCCTTTCTCATACACTCTTCATACTCTCACCCTCTAATACACTTTTCATACTGTCACTCTCGCTCTCTCTCACGCATTCTTCATGCTCTCATTCTCCCTCTCTCAGACACTCTTCATACTCTCACTCCCTCTCTCACACAGTCTTCATACTCACTCTCCCTCTCTCACACACTCTTCTTACTCTCACTCTTCCTCGCTCAAACATTCTTCATACTGTCACTGTCCCTCTCTCACACTCTCTTCATACTGTCACAATCCCTCACTCTTACAGTCTTCACACACTCACTCCCTCTCTCACACTCTCTTCATACTCTGACTCTCTCTCTCATAGATACTCTTCATAATCTCACTCTCTCTCTCTCACAGCATCTTCATACTCTCACTTCCTCTCTCACACTCTCTTCATACTCGCTCTCTCTCAGATACTCTTCATAATCTCGTTCTCTCTCTCTCACACACACTCTTCATAATCTCACTCTCTCTCACACACACCCTCATTGTACTCTCACTCTCCCTCTCTCATACACGCTTCATACTCTCACTCTCCCTATCTCACACTCTCTTCATACTGTTGTGTGGAGATGCCGGTGTTGGACTGGGGTGGACAAATGTAAGAAGTCACACAACACCTGGTTATAGTCCAACAGTTTTATTTGAAATCACAAGCTTTCGGAGCGCTGCTGACGAAGGAGCAACACTCCGAAAGCTTGTGATTTCATATAAAACTGTTGGACTATAACCTGGTGCTGTGTGACTTCTTACATCTCTTCATACTGTCACTCTCTCTCTCTCAGATACTCTTCATAATCTCACTCGCTCTCTCTCACACACTCTTCATAGTCTCACTCTCTTTCTCTCACACCCTCTCCATAACCTCACTGTCCCTCTCTCATACGCTCACTCTTTCACACAATCTTCATACACTGAACCTGTCATACACTTTTAAAACTCTCACTCTCGCTCTCTCTCACATATTCTTCATACTCACTTCCTCCCTCTCTCACACACTCTTCATACTCTCACTCACCCACTCTCTCACACTCTCTTCATACTGTCACTCTCCCTCTCTCTTACACTCTTCACACACTCACTCCCTCTCTCAAACTCTCTTCATACTCTGACTCTCTCACATAGATACTCTTCATAATCTCACTCTCTGTCTCTCACACCCTCTTCATACTCTCACTTCCTCTCTCACACTCTCTTCATACTCGCTCTCTCTCTCTCAGATACTCTTCATAATCTCACTCTCTCTCTCACACACTCTTCATTCTCGCACTCTCTCTCACACCCTCTTCATATTCTCACTCCCTCTCTCACACACTCGTCTTACTCTCACTCCCTCTCTCACACAATCTTCATACACTCCCTCTCTCACACAATCTTCATACACTCACTCTCTCACACACTCTTCATACACTCACTCTCTCACACACTCTTCTTACTCTGACCCTGTCATACACTTTTACTAGACTCACTCTCGCTCTCTCTCACAACTCTTCGTACTCTCACTCTCCCTCTCACACACACTCTTCATACTCTCAATCTCTCTCGCACACTCTTGATATTCTGACTCTCTCTCGCACACTCTTCATACTCTCAATCTCTCTCGCACACTCTTCATACTCTCACTCTCTCTCTCGCACACTCTTCATACTCTCAATCTCTCTCTCACACACACTCTTAAAATCTCTCTCTCTCTCTCCCTCTCACAAACTCTTCATACACTCCCTCTCCCTCTCTCACACACTTTTTGACGTAAGAAAGCTAATAGGCACTTGGTCAGATTATTAAACAAGGTTTTAGTCGATTGTTTCACAACACAGAAGTCTAGTTATCCTTCACTAGTTCCTGTTTACAAAATGTACCTGAGCAAGCTGGGCCCATGCCCGAGTATTTATACCCTCCCTGGACAGCGCCACCAGCAGGCCGCCAAGTATATTTCATACGTCCTTTCTACATAAAAGGCACAATTTATGTGACAATTCATACTCTCACTCTCCCTCTCTCACACACTCTTCATACTCTCACTCCCTCTCTCACACACTCTTCATACTCACTCTCACTCTCTCACTCTCCCTCACTCACACATTCTTCATACTCTCACTGTCCCTCTCTCACACACTCTTCATACTCTCACTCACCCACTCTCTCATATTCTCTTGATACTATCACACTCCCTCTCTGTTACACTCTTCACACAATCACTCCCTCTCTCACACTCTCTTCGTACTCTGACTCTCTCTCTCATAGATACACTTCATAATCTCACTCTCTCTCTCACACACACTCTTCATACTCTCTTTCTCCCTCTCTCACACACTCTTCATACTGTCACTCTCCCTCTCTCTTACACTCTTCACACACTCACACCCTCTCTCACACTTTCTTCATACTCTGTCTCTCTCTCATAGATACTCTTCATAATCTCACTCTCACTCTCACACACATTATTCATACTCTCACTTCCTCTCTCAGACTCTCTTCATACTCTCTCTCTCTCAGATACTCTTCATAATCTCACACTCTCTCTCTTACACTCTTCACACACTCACTCTCTCTCTCACACTCTCTTCATACTCTCTCTTTCTCTCAGATACTCTTCATAATCTCACTCTCTCTCTCACACATTCTTCGTACTCTCATTCTCCCTCTCTCACACACTCTTCATACACTCACTCTCTCACACACTCCTCATACTCTCACTCTCACTTTCACATCTCTCTCTCACAAAATCTTCATACTATCACTCGCCCTCTCTCACACACTTGTCGTACTCTCACTCCCTCTCTCACACATTCTTCATACTCTCACTCTCCCTCGCTCACACACTCTTCAAACTCTCACTCCCTCTCTCACAAACTCTTCACACTCTCACTCTTTCTCTCACACCTACTTTTCATACTCTCACACTCCCTCTCTCACACACTCTTCATACTCACCCTCCCTCTCTCACGCACTCTTCACACTCTCACCCTCGCTGTCTCACAAAATCTTCATACTCTCACTCTCCCTCTCTCACACCCTCTTCATACTCTCACTCCCTCTCTCACACACTCTTCATTCTCTCACTCCCTTTCTCACACACACTTCATACTCTCACCCTCTAATACACTTTTCATACTCTCACTCTCGCTCTCTCAAACAGTCTTCATACTCTCATTCTCCCTCTCTCACTCTTCTTACTCTCACTCCCTCTCTCACACACTCTACATACTCTCACGCAGCCTCTCTCACACACTCTTCATACTCTCATTCTCCCTCTCTCACATACTCTTCATACTCTCACTCACTCTCTCACACTCTCTCCATACTGTCAATCTCCCTCTCTTTGTACAGTTGTACAGGGCCTTGGTGAGACCGCACCTTGAGTATGGTGTCCAGTTTTGGTCGCCTTATCTGAGGAAGGATGTTCTTGCCATGGAAGGAGTGCAGCGAAGATTCACCAGGCTGATACCTGGGATGGCAGGAATGACGTATTAGGAGAGATTGTGTCGATTGGGCTTATACTCACTGGAGTTCAGAAGATTGAGAGGGGATCTCATGGAAACCTATAAAATTCTGTCAGGCCTGGACAGACTAGATGCAGGATGGATGTTCACGGTGGCCGGGGAGTCCAGAACTTCGGGTCATAATCTAAGGATAAGGGGTAAGCCATTTAGGACTGAGATGAGGAGGAATTTCTTCACCCAGAGAGTGGTGAACCTGTGGAATTCTCTGCCACAGAGGCCGGTGGAGGCCAGTTCATTAAATATATTCAAGAAGGAGTTGGATATATTTCTTAAGGCTAAAGGGATCAAGGGATATGGGGAGAAGGCAGGGGCAGGGTACTGAATTTGGATGACTAACCATGATCTCACTGAATGGCAGAGCAGGCTCGAGGGGCCGAATACCCTACTCCTGCTCCTTTCTTCTATGTTTCTATGTTACACTCTTTATACACTCACTCCATCTCTCACACACTCTTCATACACTCACTCTCTCACACAATCTTCATACCCTCACTCTCTCACTCACACACTCTTCATACTCTCACCCTCGCTCTCTCACCAACTCTTCATACTCACACTCCCTCTCTCACACACTCTTCATTCTCTCACCCTCTAATACTCTCTTCATACTCTCACTCTCCCTCTCTCACACACTCTTCATACACTCAATCTCTCACACACTCTTCATACTCTCACCCTCGCTCTCTCACCAACTGTTCATACTCACACTCCCTTTCTCACACACTCTTCATACTCTCACCCTCTAATACACTTTTCATACTTGTTGTGTATGTAATATGTGTGCTACTTTGAACCTATGGACAGGACTGCACTACTTGTTGGGCGTAGTGATACGCAGTACCACTCCTGGCCATAGGGGTATAAATAGTACTGTGGGTACTGATCCCCCTCAGTTCCCGCCTGTGGGCATGAAGTAAAGACCTATGTATAGTCCCTACCTCCAACCAGTAAAGACCTGTTTGAGTTATACGTTTAAGTCTTTGTGTTAATTGTTCAATACAATACACATACTTAACACTGGCGACGAGTCGGTTCGAACCCTGCGGCAGTTATTCCACAGCGGCTTCGTCCAAAGACAGGACGTTGAAGAGAGGTTCCAATCCTCAACACCCCACTGAAAACTGAAGGGCAGCAGAAATCCTGACAGCTTCCAGCGACTGGAAGCGACAGGCATAAGGACCCTGAAGCCTCCATAACCTCGTGGGTAAGCCAGAGCCCGGGAGGGCGCGAGCGGGTAAGCCAGAGCCCGGGAGGGAGCGAGCAAGAGCCGCCGAGTGGGTGAGCCAGAGGCCGGGAGCCGCTTCAAGCGGGAGGCGCTTAGCGGGCCAGCGATCGCACCGGTGATAAGGGCTGAGAACCGTTTCGGGCGGGCGGCGCACCAGCGATCGCACAGGAGATAAGAGCCGCAGTCGGGCTGAAAGTCAGCGACGAGAAGCGCGGGAAAACCGCCATTGAAGTGGGCGGGGAGAGCGAGAAGCGCGGGAAAGCCGCCATTTTTCACGGGAAAACCGCTGGGGAAGAAGGCAGAAGCGGGAAAACTGCCATTTTGTGGGCGGAGGATGACGGCAAGAGCGAGAAGCCGCCATCTTGGATAACAGTTAAAAAAAAAATCTGAGAAATTGCAAATCTGATAAAGTACTACAATGCCTAAACACGGGAATATTAGCAACTTTGATAGTGACATCGAAGATTGGGCCATATATGTTGAACGAGTTAAAAATTATTGTAAGGCCAATAAAATTCGTGAGGCTGATAAAGCACTAACATTATTAAATTTAATGGGTGCGAAGACATACGGGCAATTGAAACACCTGTTATCACCAGATGAACCGGCGGATAAGACGTTCGATGAGATTGTTACTGTCCTGAAAGATCATCTAAACCCCACGCCGCTGATGCTAGCGGAACGATTTAAATTTTACGACAGAAGGCAGCTACAGCATGAAAGCAATGCTGATTATTTGCTGGAATTGCGTAAATTAGCGAAATATTGCCAGTTTGGAACGGGACTGACAGAGGCACTTCGAGACAAATTTGTGTGTGGTTTATTTAAACAGGATACACAAAAGCGACTGCTCGAGGAGAATGAGCTGACGCTTGAGAAGGCGGTCACTATGGCAGCAGCACACGAAGCCGCAGCGAGAGGCACGGCAGTAATGCAGCTACGGTCACCGGAGCTCAGTGCACACAAATTGGGTGTGAGTTCTGGCAAATGTTATCGTTGTGGAAAGACAACGCATGATCAGAACCAGTGTTGGTTTAAAAACCAAGAATGTAGAACTTGTGGTAGGCTTGGACATATAGCTAGAGTATGCAGGTCAGGGAAGAAGACCAGCAACAAGAAGTCACCGCAAGGAAAATACGCAAAGGTACACAAGGTGACCGAACAGGAGTCCGATTCAGACGCTAGCAGTAATGAACTGGCTAGCTTAAGCTGTAATGAACTGGCTAGCTTAAGAGTACTCAACGCTGGTAAGGGTGCAGACCTCCAGACAATTTGGGTCACTCTTCAGATAGAAGGAGTCCAAGTAAAACTGGAATTGGACACTGGATCGGCATTGACGGTCATAAATAAGAAAGATTACGGAAAGTTATTCCAACATATTCCCCTACAGGATACGGGGATTATATTGAAAACATACACGGGGCAAAGAGTGTACCCCATCGGGAAAATAGAGGTTGCAGTGGTCCACAAGGGCGAAGACAGTCAAATAATGGACTTATATGTGATATCTGAAGGAGGTCCTCCACTACTAGGACGGGAGTGGATTAGGAAAATGAATATGGACTGGCATTTCCTACAAACAATAACGAGTGAGAACTCGGTGAAGATAGTCGGCCCAGACTCTGGAACGGATGATGGTAAGCCCAACTCAGGTGCAAAAGACAAAGTTTCAGCACAGAATTCCACTGAGCAACAACAACATAGTTTAACTGTGGATTCTGAGTCTGGCAAGTCTACTGATGTGCCCATTTCTGAGGGACACCGGGCTCGAACTCAACTCCATTTCAAACTACAACAGCAATTAGAACAAATGCTTCGCCGTTTTGAGCAAGAGTTGAATGCAACGAAAGAGTTCTTTGATATAGAGTTGGAGAATCTGGAAAGACAACAGAAGCAGCTGATGGAGAAAATGGAGCAGGAGCACACAAAACGTCTGATGTCAGAGGAGTTAACGGTCAGCCAACTCCTGCATATGCTGAAGGACAGGACTCTGAAATGGGAAAAACTTGAACATGAACTTCAATATTCAAACGAAAGGGGTTCGGAGCTCTCAAAGGTTATTGGAAGAGCTGAGGTGGCAACACAGACTGAGATGACTGCAACAGAGCAGCCCTTGGATGCCAAAAGTACGCTGACTCACGTCAACGTAGAACAACAGACCGCTGAAACAGCTGCTCCGGTAGAGGGATTGCATAGTCCGATCAATCAATCTCCAAAGGAAGTTGAAGCATTAAAATCACAAATGAGGTCACTAGTAAACGACTTGCTGAAAGCCCAGAAAAAGCTGGATGCAGAGGTACACATGAAGAAGTCTCTTCAGGAAAGATGTCTGGATTTGGAACAAGAGCTGGCTAACGTCCAGCTGGGTATGGAGGAAATAGACGACCCTCTCACTGGTCTAGCTCAGGACGACACCGAATATTACGATGTCCTGTCCTGCCCAGCTTGTAACTTCGACTCCCAAAGTGCAGAAATCATGGAGGAGCACCAAAAGTCTATGGAACATCGGGAGAAGCTGGCTCTACGACGGAAACAGGAGGAAGAGAAGGAGGAACTGCGCATGCAGCTGGCAGCTGTGGCAGCTGACAATGGAGCCCAGAGAGTCTCCAAGAAGCAGAAAAGGAAAAGTAAAAACAGAAGATGACCCATCTGAACCATTATCACCTCTACCAGATCACACACGTGGTCCCTCCGAACGGAGCCAATTCAGTTCGGAAGTTCAAACTGTTAAATCCATGGAAGGACTATTGAATGAGTCACTCCAGCAACGTGAACCGACTACACCACAGAGATTGAATCTGTGAACTGTTTTCCGCAGAGACTGAATCTGTGATCTGTTTTGACATGAAGTTATCTATGTATCTATGTTATTCTGTTATGTAAACCTGAAGTTATATATGTATATATGTTATTACGTTATGTTAAATGGGGAGATGACTGTAAAGCTAGGAAGGGAGGAATGTTGTGTATGTAATATGTGTGCTACTTTGAACCTATGGACAGGACTGCACTACTTGTTGGGCGTAGTGATACGCAGTACCACTCCTGGCCATAGGGGTATAAATAGTACTGTGGGTACTGATCCCCCTCAGTTCCCGCCTGTGGGCATGAAGTAAAGACCTATGTATAGTCCCTACCTCCAACCAGTAAAGACCTGTTTGAGTTATACGTTTAAGTCTTTGTGTTAATTGTTCAATACAATACACATACTTAACAATACTCTCACTCTCGCTCTCTCTCACACACTCTTCATACTCTCATTCTCCCTCTCTCACACACTCTTCATACTCTCACTCTCTCACATACTCCTCATACTCTCACTCTCTCTCTCACTATCTCACACTCTTCATACTCCCACTGTCCCTCTCTCACTCAATCTTCATACATTCACTCTCTCACACACTCTTCATATTCTGACCCTATCATACAGTTTTAATTGTCTCTGTCTCGCTCTCTCTCACACATACTTCATACTCTCACTCTCTCTCTCTCACATACTCTTCATACTCTCACTCCATCTCTCACACACTCTTCATACTCTCTCTCCCTCTCTCACACTCTCTTCACACTCTCCCTCTCTCTCTCACATACTTTTCATACTCTCGCTCTCCCTCTCTCACACTCTCTTCATACACTCACTATCTCTCTCTCTCAGATACTATTCATAATCTCACTCTCTCTCTCACACTCTTCATACTCTCACTCTCCCTCGCTCACACACTCTTCAAACTCACACACCCTCTCTCACACACTCTTCATACTCTCCCTCTCCCTCTCTCACACACTCTTCATACTCTCACTCTCTCAGCTACTTCATACTCTCACTCTCTCAGATACTCTTCATAATCTCACTCTCTCTCTCACACAATCTTCATTCTCGCACTATCTCTCTCTCACACACTCTTCACACTCTCACCCTCTCTCACACACTCTTCATTCTCACACTCCCTTTCTCACACACACTTCATACTCTCACCCTCTAATACACTTTTCATACTCTCACTCCCGCTCTCTCAAAAAGTCTTCAAACTCTCATTCTCCCTCTCTCACTCTTCTTACTCTCACTCCCTCTCTCACACACTCTACATACTCTCACGCATCCTCTCTCACACACTCTTCATAGTCTCATTCTCCCTCTCTCACACACTCTTCACACTCTCACTCACTCTCTCACACTCTCTTCATACTGTCAATCTCCCTCTCTCTTTTGTACAGTTGTACAGGGGCTTGGTGAGACCGCACCTTGAGTATTGTGTGCAGTTTTGGTCGCCTTATCTGAGGAAGGATGTTCTTGCCATGGAAGGAGTGCAGCGAAGATTCACCAGGCTGATACCTGGGATGGCAGGAATGACATATGAGGAGAGATTGTGTCGATTGGGCTTATACTCACTGGAGTTCAGAAGATTGAGAGGGGATCTCATCGAAACCTATAAAATTCTGTCAGGCCTGGACAGACTAGATGCAGGAAGGATGTTCCCAGTGGCCGGGGAGTCCAGAACTAGGGGTCATAATCTAAGGATAAGATGTAAGCCATTTAGGACTGAGATGAGGAGGAATTTCTTCACCCAGAGAGTGGTGAACCTGTGGAATTCTCTGCCACAGAGGCCAGTTCATTAAATATATTCAAGAACGAGTTGGATATATTTCTTAAGCCTAAAGGGATCAAGTGATATGGGGAGAAGGCAGGGACAGGGTACTGAATTTGGATGACCAGCCATGATCTCACTGAATGGCGGAGCAGGCTCAAGGGGCCGAATGGCCTACTCCTGCTCCTATCTTCTATGTTTCTATGTTACACTCTTCATACACTCAATCCATCTCTCACACACTCTTCATACACCCACTCTCTCACACAATCTTCATACCCTCACTCTCTCACTCACAAACTCTTCATACTCTCACCCTCGCTCTCTCACAAACTCTTCATACTCACACTCCCTCTCTCACACACTCTTCATTCTCTCACTCCCTTTCTCACACACACTTCATACTCTCACTCTCCCTCTCTCACACACTCTTCATACACTCAATCTCTCACACACTCCTCATACTCTCACTCTCTCTCTCCCTCATACTCTTCATACTCTCACTGTCCCTCTCTCACTCACTCTTCACACACTCACTCTCTCATACACTCTTCATACTCTGACCCTGTCATACACTTTTAATTGTCTCTCGCTCGCTCTCTCTCACACATACTTCATACTCTCTCTCTCTCACACACTCTTCATACTCTCACTCCATCTCTCACACACTCTTCATACTCTCACTCTCCCTCTCTCACACTCTCTTCATACACTGACTATCTCTCTCTCTCAGATACTATTCATAATCTCACTCCCTCTCTCACACACTCTTCATACTCACACTCTATCTCTCTCTCACACCCTCTTCATAATCTCACTCCCTCTCTCACACACTTCATACTCTCACTCTCTCTCACACACTCTCTTCATACTCTCACTCTCTCTCTCTCACTCTCATTCAGTTACTCTTCATAATCTCACTCTCTCTCTCTCACACACTCTTCATACTCTCACACTCTTGCAGATCATCATCCAACATTTGATGGAATCTGGAACAGTACCCATGGATTGGAAGGTAGCTAATGTTACCCCACTATTCAAAAAAGGTGGTAGAGAGACAATGGGGATTTACAGACTGGTAAGCATGACATCGGTAGTGGGGAAAATGCTGGAGTCCATTATCAATTATGTAATAGCAGAGCACTTGGAAAACAGTGACAGGGTCAGACAAAGTCAACATGGATTTACAAAAGGTATATTGTGGTTGACTAAGCTACTGGAAGTTTTTAAGGATGTAACTGGCAAAATAGATAAGGGAGAACCAGTGGAAGGAGAGCAGCGAAGATTCACCAGGCTGATACCTGGGATGGCAGGAATGACGTATGAGGAGAGATTGGGTCGATTGGGCTTGTACTCGCGGGAGTTTAGATGAATGAGAGGGGATCTCATCGAAACTTATAAAATTCTACCAGGACTAGTCAGACTAGATGCTGTAAGGATGTTCCCGATGGTTGGGGAGTCCAGAACCAGGGGTCACAGTCTAAGGATAAGGGGTAAGCCATTTAGGACAGAGATGAGGAGGAATTTCTTCACCCAGAGAGTGGTGAACCTGTGGAATTCTCTACCAAAGAAGGCAGTAGAGGCCAATTCATTAAATATATTCAAGAAGGAGTTGGATATATTTCTTAAGGCTAAAGGGATCAAGGGATATGGAGAGAAGGCAGGAACAGGGTACTGAATTTGGACGATCAGCCATGATCTCATTGAATGGCGGAGCAGGCTCGAGAGGCCGAATGGCCTACTCCTGCTCCTATCTTCTATGTTTCTATGATGTGGTGTATTTGGACTTTCAAAAGGCTTTCGATAAGGTCCCGCATAAGAGATTAGCTTGTAAAGTTAAGGCACATGAGGATTGGGGGCAAGGTATTGACTTGGATAGAGAACTGGTTGGCAGACAGAAAGCAAAGAGTTGGTATAAATGGGTCTTTTTCCAAGTGGCAAGCAGTGACTAGTGGGGTACCGCAGGGATCAGTCCTTGGACCCCAGCTATTCACAATATATATTAATGATCTAGACAAGGGAACTAGATATAATATCTCCAAGTTTGTAGACGACACAAAGCTGGGTGGGCGTGTGTGCTATGAGGAGGATGCCGAGAAACTCCAGGATGATTTGGACAGGTTGGGTGATTGGGCAGAAGCATGGTAGATGCAATATAACATGGATAAATGCGAGGTTATCCACTTTGGTGTCAAAAACAGGCAGACAGATTATTATCTGAATGGCAATAGATTGGGAGAAGGGGAAGTGCAACAAGACCTGGGTGTCCTTGTGCACTAGTCGCTGAAGGTAAGCATGCAGGATGCAGGTGCAGCAGGCGGTTAAGAAGGCAAATGGTATGTTGGGCTTCGTAGCGAGAGGATTTGAGTAAAGGAACAAGCATGTCTTGCTGCAGTTGTACAGGGCCTTGGTGAGACCACATCTTGAGTATTGTGTGCAGTTTTGGTCGCCGTATCTGAGGAAGGATGTTCTTGCCATGGAGGGAGTGCAGCGAAGGTTCAACAGCCTGATACCTGGGATGGCAGGAATGACGTATGAGGAGAGATTGGGTCGATTGGGCTTATACTCGCTGGAGTTTAGAAGAATGAGAGGGGAACTCATCGAAACTTATAAAATTCTGACAGGACTGGACAGACTAGATGCAGGAAGGATGTTCCCGATGGTCGGGGAGTCCAGAACCAGGGGTCACAGTCTAAGGATAAGGGGTCATTCATTTAGGACAGAAATGAGGAGGAATTTCTTCACCCAGAGAGTGGTGAACCTGTGGAATTCTCTACCACAGAAGGCAGTAGAGGCCAATTCATTAAATATATTCAAGAATGAGTTGGATATATTTCTTAAGGCTACAGGGATCAAAGGATATGGGGACAAAGCAGGGACAGGGTGCTGAATTGATCAGCCATGATCGCATTGAATGGCGGAGCAGGCTCGAGGGGCCGAATGGCCTACTCCTGCTCCTATCTTCTATGTTTCTATGTTTCTACACTCTCCCTCTCACACCCTGTTCATACTCTCACTTCCTCTCTCACACTCTCTTCATACACTCACTCTCTCTCTCTCTCAGATACTCTTCATAATTTCACTCTCTCTCTCACACACTCTTCATACTCACACTCTCCCTCTCTCACACTCTCTTCATACTCTCACTCTCCCTCACACACACTCTCTTCATAATCTCACTCTCCCTCTCTCACACACTCTTCACGTGGTCACTCTATCATGTCTACATTCTTCATCCTCTCGCTCACCCTCTCTTGCACACACACCTCATTCTCTCTCTCACACACATCTTCTTCATAATCTCACTCCCACTCCCACACACTCTTCATACTCTCACTCTCTCTCTCACACACACTGCATACTCTCACTCTCCATCTATCTCACACTCTTCATACACTCACTCTCCCTCTCTTAGACACTCTTCATATGCTCACTCTCTCACACACTCTTCATACTCTCACTCTCTCTCAGACACACTGATCATACTCTCACTCTCCCCTCACACACTCTTCATTCTCTCACTCCCTTTCTCACACACTCTTCATACTCTCACTCTGCCTCTCTCACACACTCTTCATTCTCTCACTCCCTCTCTCACACACTCTTCATACACTCACTCTGCCACTTTGACACTCTCTTCATACTCTCACTCTCTCGCTCTCTCTCTCTCTCACTCACTTTTCATACTCTCACTGAATCTCTCGCACACTCTTCATAATCTCCCACTTCCTCTCTCACACATTCTTCATACTCACTCTCGCTCTCTCATACACTCTTCAGACTCTCATTCTCTCCCTTTCACACTCTCTTCATACTCCATCTTTCTCACATCTTCTTCTTAATCTCACTTACTCTCTCACACACTCTTCATACTCTCACTGAAACTCTCGCACACTCTTCATATTCGCACTCTCTCACTCTCACACACTCTTCATACTCTCACTCTCTCTCATACACTCTTCTTACACTCTCTCCATCTCTCGCACTCTCTTCATACTCTCACTCTCCCGCTCTCACACACCGTTAATACTCTCACGCTCCTTCCCTCACACACTCTTCATACTCTCACTCTCTCTCTCTCTCTCAAATACTCTTCATAATCTCACTCACTCTCACTCACAGACTCTTCATACTCTCACACTCTCTCTCTCACACATTCTTCATATTTTCACTCTCTCTCACAATCTCTTCATAATCTCACTCGCCCTCTCTCACTCATTCTTCATACTATCACTCTCCCTCTCTCAGACACTCTCCATACTCTCACTCTCCCTTTCTCAGACACACTTCTTACTCTCACTCTCGCTCTCACACACTCTTCATACTGTCACTCCCTTTCTCTCTCTCAGATACTCTGCATAATCTCACTGAATCTCACTCACAGACTCTTCATCCTCTCACTCTCTCTCTCTCTCTCACACGTTCTTCATACTCTCACTCCCTCTCTCACACACTCTTCATACTCTCACTCCCTCTCTCACACACTCTTCATACTCTCACACCATCTCTCACACTCTCTTCATATTCTCACTCTCGCTCTCTCACAAACTCTTCGTAATCTCACTCGCCCTCTCTCACACACTCTTCATACTCTCACACCATCTCTCACTCATTCTTCATACCCTCACTCTCCCTCTCTCACAGACTCTTAATACTTTCACTCTCTCTCTCTCTCACGCACTCTTCATACTCTCAATTGCCCTCTCTCACACACTCTTCATACTCTCACTCCCGCTCTCAGACATTCTTCATATTCTCACTCTCTCTCTCAAACACTCTTCATATTCTCACTCGCCCTCTCTCACACACTCTTCATACTCTCACTCTCTCTCTCACACACTCTTCATACTCTCACTCTCCCTCACACACACTGTTCATACGCTCACTCTCCCCCCTCACACACACTTCATTCTCTCACTCCCAATCTCACATACTCTTCATACTTGCACACTCCTGCACTCACACACTGTTCATACTCTCACTCTCCCTCTCTCACACACTCTTAATACTCTCACTCTCTCTCATACACTCTTCTGTTGAATCCGTGATTCTTAAAGTATGATGTTTTCCAATAACTAGACGGGGGCTGTAAATTAACAATCAGCAGGTGTTTACTGGAGGAGGGTGGTCTAAAGACTAACAGTACAGAGGCATGCTCAAGGCTTATATACAGGTGTGGTCACTGCCGGTACTACAGTATACAGGAGCTGTAAAAGTAGTTCTCTCTTAAAGGTACATACACTACAATTCCTCCCCTTTTAGATTAACAGTACCCATAACATTCAAATAACAGTTAACACTTTAACACGCACATTAAACTGAAATAGTCCATTTATAGATTCAGTCTTTGGGGCGGCTTCCTGATCCTTTCTGGATAGCGCCTTTCCTGAGGTTCTTGTTCTTGGTGCGGAGGTGATTCTGGCCCCCTTTCGTCGCTTAGTTCATCAGCTTCCACTGCTACTGTTTCTGGGGTAGGTGCTACCGGTATGTCGGGTTCATCCCCAGGTACGCAAGACATGGGGTTGACTCATTCCTGTGACGCTGGGATCTGGTCGACGTGGCGTCTCACAATGTTCTCCCCAACATCCACTGTGTACATTAGTGGCCCCTGCCGTGTGCATATCATTCCGGGTTGCCATTTCTCTGTTCGGTAGTCGCGGGCCAAGACTGGTTGTCCTACATTGAAGCTCCTTGTCGGCTTCTCATTGATGTGCTGGAATTGCTTATCCTCAACATTCCGTCGCACATTTGGTCTGAGCAAATCCAGATGAGATCTCAACCTTCGGTTAAAGAACATCATGGCCGGGGTCTGGTTGGTAACTGCATGTGTCGCATTTCTGTAGGCTAACAGGAAATTGTCCACCTTATGCTGTAGTAGAATTTCATCATCGCACATGGCCCTTATCGCCTTTTTAAAGGTTTGTACGAACCTCTCAGCCAATCCATTTGTGGCTGGATGATACGGGGTGGATGTGTAATGCCTTACCCCATTCCTTCTCATAAATTTCCGAAACTCTTCGGACACAAACTATGGTCCGTTATCAGAGCAAATCTGTTCTGGCAAGCCGTTCCTGGCAAATATGGTCCGTAGGAGTGCAATCGTTTTCTCTGTAGTGGTGGAGGACATTTTGATCACCTCAGGCCATTTCGAGTGCGCATCCACTGCTATTAAGAACATTGAGTCCATGAATGGACCAGCAAAATCAATAGGCACCCATTGCCATGGAGAGGAGGGCCACTCCTATGGGTGTAGAGGGGCATGTGGTGGTGCATTTTGGACCTTCTGGCATCCTGAACAGCTTTTTTTAGGTCCTCGATTTGTTGATCGATCCCCGGCCACCACACATAAGCCCTAGCAAGGCTTTTCATTTTCACCCCTCCCAGATGGCCTTCGTGAAGCTCATTGAGCACTCTCTCCCTTAACTTGGGTGGAATTACCACTCGGGATCCACACATCACTGTCCCATGGCATACTCACAGCTGTTCTCTTCTGGATGAGAATGCTGGCAACAGTGAGTCGCCATGTGTTGGCCATCCCTTCACCGTCAAATCATATATACCTGAGACAGTGTCGGATCATTACGGGTCTCCTTCTCTATATCCGCGTTAGTTACTGGCAATCGTTCAATTATCGACGAATAAAATATTTCGATAGGGTCCACTGCTGGTGCTTCCTCCACAGTAGGCAGTGGCAGGCGTGATAGCCCATCAGCGTTTCCATGCTGTTTCGTGCCGTTATACTCTATTTCATATTGGTTCGCCCCTAGAAAAAGTGACCATCTTTGTAGCCGTTGTGCAGTCATCACCGGAACGCCCTTCTTTGGATTCAAGATGGAGACAAGTGGTTGGTGGTCAGTCAGCAAGGTGAACTTCTGCCCATGCAGATAGTGGTTGAATTTTTTTACTCCCCATACTAGGCTGAGGGCCTCCCCGTCAATCTGGGCGTAGTTGCGCTCGGCTGAGGTTAGTGACCAAGACGCAAAGGCTACTGGCCTCTCCAACCCGTCTGGGAATTTGTGCGACAGCACTGCTCCAATACCATAGGGTGATGCATCACACGCCAACCGAATTGGTAGTGCTGGGTTGAAATGGGCCAACACCTCTTTTGATGTGATCAATTCTTTGCACATCTGGAAAGCTCTTTTACATTCGTCATTCCACTTCCATGGTACCCCCGTTTGCAGTAGGGTGTTCAGTGGGTGTAATACTGTAGACAAATTTGGTAAGAACTTATGGTAGTAGTTCACCAGCCCGAGGAACGACCTCAGTTGTGACACATTTTCCGGGGCTGGAGCCTTGACTACTGCCTCAATCTTTTCAGGGGACTTATGTAACCCCTCTTCATCAATAACGTGGCCACAATACGAGATCTGCTTCTGGAAAAACTCGCACTTGTGGCGATTAGCTCGTAGCCCATATTCCTTTAATCTAGTGAGCACCTTCTCCAGGTTGGCGAGGTGATCACTGTCATTTTCGCCCGTGACCAGGATGTCGTCCAAATAACACTGGGTCCCTGGAATCCCTTGCAGGACTTGATCCATTGCCCTTTGCCAAATAGCCGGAGCCGATGCTTCCCCGAACACCAGCCGCTTCTATTGGTAGAGACCTTTATGAGTGTTGATCGTGAGGTATTGTTTCAAGGCTTCTTCTACCTCCATTTGCAGGTATGCCTGGGCCAGATCAATCTTAGTGAAGCGTTTACCTCCAGATAGTGAGGCGAAAATATCCTCAATCCGTGGAAGCGGATATTGTACCGTGTGAAGGACTGGGTTCACTGTCACCTTAAAATCCCCACAGATGCGGAACTTCTTTGGTTCCCTAGGAGTATTACTCAACGACTTCTTCATTGCACTCGCTCCAGTCCACTTTGGACAGTACTCCTGAATGTTCCAAACCTTCTAGCTCTGCTTCGACGGCTGGTCGGATCGCATAAGGCACCGGTCTGGCCTTAAAAAACTTTGGGCTTGCATTTTCCTCTATTTTAATTGTCGCTGTTATGCCTTTTAGTGTTCCGAGTCCCTCCTGAAACACTTCTTGTGCATCAGTTAGCATTTTTGACAGTCGTCCAGGTGTGACATCGTCATCCTTTTTGGCCTCAACCTTCAGTGCCTGTATGGAATGCCAATCTAATTGTATCTTCCGGATCCATTCACGTCCTAGTAGTGGTGGTCCTCCATCTGGCAATACATATAGGTCCATTTTGGGTATTTCCTGGCCTTTGTATGTCACATTCACCCTTATTTTTCCTTTGGGGTAGACTTTTTGCCCCGTGTACGTCTTCAAGACAATCTCTGTAGCTTTCAAGGGTATGTGTGAAAATAGCCGCTTGTAGTCCCTTCGGTTTATGACTGTTAAGGCTGATCCTGTGTCCAATTCCATTTTCACTTGGACTCCGTCTATCTTGAGCGTGACCCAGATAGTCTGGTGATCCTCCATTTTGATTACCTTAGGTAGTTTCAGACAACCCAGCTCCTTACTTCCAGAGTCTGTATCACTTTTCTGTTCGTCTGAACTACTGTCCATCACCTTATGTACCTTTTTGTACTTCTCCTGTGGAGATTTCTTGCTGCTGCTTTTCTTCCCTGACCTGCAGACTCTTGTAATGTGTCCTGCTTTTCCACACTGTCTGCACACTTGGTCCTTGAACCAACAATCCTTCTGGTCGTCTGTTGTTCTGCCGCAGCGATAACACTTCCCTGCTCCATATGACATTTCATTGGTGCCATATTCTTGCGGTCTCCATTGTATCTCTGCAGCGCCCCGTGCGGCTGCTTCGTGTGATACTGCCATGCTGAAAGCCTTGTCCAGCGTAAGATCCTTTTCTGATAGAAGTCGTTTCTGGGTTCCTTCACTGTGAAGCCCACACACAAACTTGTCCCTTAACGTATCTGCTAGCCCCAATCCAAACTGGCAGTGTTTCGATAGCTTGCGCAGTTCCGTTAGGTACTCAGCATTACTTTCGTCTTTATGCTGATTCCTTTTGTGGAACTTAAATCTTTCTGCTGTCAGCAGCGGTGTGGGGTTTAAGTGGTCCTGTAGGATTTCCACTATGTTTTCGAAATTCTTATCCACTGGCTTCTCTGGGGTTATTAGGTTTCGCAGTAAGCCATAAGTTTTTGCACCCATGGAATTCAACAAAACCAGTGCTTTCCTAGCATCTGGCACTGTTGCCTCACAGCGCCAGGGACCCGGGTTCAAATCCAGCCTCGGGTGACTGTCTGTGTGGAGTTTGCACATTCTCCCCGTGTTTGCGTGGGTTTCCTCCGGGTGCTCCGGTTTCCTCCCACAGTCCAAAGATGTGCGGGTTAGGTTGATTGGCTATGATAAATTGACCCTTAGTGTTAGGGGGATTAAATACGTGGGGTTACGGGGATAGGGTGGGATATGTGTTGGTGTAGGGGTTACGGGGATCGGGTGGGATATGTGTCGGTGCAGGCTCGATGGGCTGAAATGGCCTCTATCTGCACTGTGTGGTTTCTGGTTTCTGGTTTCTGGTTTTCATTCGCCTTGCAGTACACCTCAATGCGTTCCACATATGTCGCCCAATCTTCGACTTCATTGTCGAACGCAGTGATACTGCCACTCTTCGGCATCCCTGGGTGTGATTAAACTGTCTAAAATGGCGTCTCCCACGCTCTCCCTTCTTCTCCGCTGGCACAAAATGGCGTCTCCCGCGCTTTCCTTTCTTCCCGCGCTCGCCCTTCTTCTCCGCTGCGGCTTCTAAAATGGCATCTCCCGCGCTCTCCCTTCTTCTCCGTGGCTCAATGGCGTCTCCCGCGCTTCCTTTCTTTCCCCGCAGATGCTGTTCAGCCCTTTGAGCCCTGGCTGCGCTCTGCGCGTTCTCCTGTGCACCTCTCTTGTTGCCGCCGCTCGGTCCTGAACCCCAGCTGTGCTTTACCCTCTCTCTCTTTTTGTTTTCCGTCGACGCCGCTCGGTCTTCAACCCCCGGCTGCGCCCTGTGCGCTTTACCCTCTCTCTTACCCCGTCGACGCTGCTCGGCCTTTTCTGTGCCATCGGTCGGCTCCAGCCGCCGCTGTCCGGGAAGGGTCTGCGCTGTACCTGTTGCCAGCCTGTTGCTGGATCGTCGTGGTTGGAGAACCAAGCCCAGCTCTCAACAGCCTCCCCTGCAATGTTCACTCTCTGCCGGATGACTGGGCGGTTTCTCGTGGTCGACGCCCGTGCTTCTGGCCTCGACTTTCTTCCACGGTCCTCCCAGAGCGAATCCTTGAAAGGAAATGCAGAGTTGCAGGTAGATTCGAATCGGCCTCGTCGCCACAATTGAACCCGTGATTCTTAAAATATGATGTTTTCCAATAACCAGACGGAGGCTGTAAATTAACAATCAACAGGTGTTTACTGGAGGAGGGTAGTCTAAAGACTAACAGTACAGAGGCATGCTCAAAGCTTATATACAGGTGTGGTCACTTCCGGTACTACAGTATGCAGGAGCTGTAAAATTAGTTCTCTCTTAAAGGTACATACACTACATCTTCATTCTCTCACTCCTTCTCTCACACACTCTTCATACTTTCACGCTCGCTCTCTCTTATACACTCTTCATACTCTCGCTCCCTCTCTCACACACTCTTCATTCTCTCACTCCCTATTCTCACACACTCATCATACTTTCACTCTCCAGCTCTCACACACTCTTCATACTCTCACTCTCCCTGTTTCACACACTCTTCATACCCTCAGTCTCTCTCTCACACACTCTTCATACTCTCACTCTCCATCTCTCAAAAAATCTTCATTCTCTCAATCTCCCTCTCTCACACACTCTTCATACTTCACTCTCTCTCTCACGCACTCTTCAAACTCTCTCTCCCTCTCTCACACACTCTTCATTCTCTCACTCCCTCTCTCACACATTTTTCATACTCTCACTCTCTCTCATACACTCTCATACACTCACTCCCTCTCTCATACACTCTTCATTCTCTCACTCTCCCTCTCTCACACACTCTTCATTCTCTCACTCCCTCTCACACACCCTCTTCATACTCTCATTACCTCTCTCACACACTCTTCATACTCTCACTCTCCCACTCTCAGATATTCTTCATTCTCTCACTTTCCCTCTCTCACACACTCTTCATTCTCTCACTCCCTCTCTCACACCCTCTTCATACTCTCACTCACTCACTCACACACTCTTCATACTCTCGATCTGTCACACATTCTTCATACTCTCACTCTCTCTTTCACCCCCTCTTCATAGTCTCATGCCCTCTCTCGCACACTCTTCATAATCTCACTCGCCCTCTCTCACACGCTCTTCATACTCCCCCTCCCTCTCTCACACATCCTTCATATGCTCTCTCCCTCTTTCACACTCACTTCATACTCTCACTCTCCCTCTCTCACAGACTCTTCATACTCTCACGCCCGCTCTCACACATTCTTCATATTCTCACTCTCTCTCTCTCACAAACTCTTCGTAATCTCACTCACCCTCTCTCACACACTCTTCATACTCTCACACCATCTCTCACTCATGCTTCATACTCTCACTCTCCCTCTCTGAGACACACTTCTTCCTCTCACTCTTGCTCTCACACACACTTCATACACTCACTCCCTCTCTCACACAATTTTCATACTCTCACTCTCCCTCTCTCACACACTCTTCATTCTCTCATTCTCCATCTCTCACACACTCTTCATTCTAACACTCCCTCTGTCACATAATCTTCATTCCCTCACTCTCCCTTTCTCATTCACTCTTCATACTCTCACTCTCTCTCTCACACACTCTTCATGCTCTCAATCCCTCTCTCACACACTTTTCATACTCTCACTCTCCCTCTCTCACACACTCTTTGTACTCTCATTCTCCATCTCTCACACACTCTTCACTCTAACACTCCCTCTGTCACATAATCTTCATTCCCTCACTCTCCCTCTCTCAGACATTCTTCATACTCTCACATCCTCTCGCATACATTCTTCATACCCTCTCTCTCTCACACACACACTCTTCATACTCTCACTCTCCCTCTCTCAATTCAATTCAATTCAATTCAAATTGCTTTATTGGCATGACAAGGTACATCTTATGTTGCCAAGGCACAGAAAAACATGTATGATTGAACATGTAAACGCAGATCTAGACATACAGTGTATAGACAGATATAATCCCTGTATACATAAATATACATACATATAAGATGCATATAATCTTTTCTTAGGTTTAATGGTTGTCCCTCTGCTTATGGCAAGCTGTAACATAGTTTGCCGCTAAAGTTACGCAATTTCTCTGTTCCCCTAATAGATATGGGAGTTTTTGGTGGTCATTCAAATTTTTGAATTCAGGGCATATTTTTATGAATTTTGGGTAGAAATTCCCCCTTATGTCCTGATAGTTTCCACAAGTTATGAGGAAATGCATCTCTGTCTCCACCACTCCCTGACTGCAGTGAGAGCATATCCTGTCCTCTCTTGGCAGCCAGGTCTGCCTGTGTCTGCCTTTTTCGATGGCCAGGCTATGCTCACTAAGTCTGTACATTGTCAAGGTTTTTCTCAGGTTGCTATCTTTTACCATTATCAGGTATTCAGCCATGGTGTATTGTCTGTTTAGGGCCAAATAGCAATCGAGTTTGTTTTGGGTTTTTGTCGTTTCTGTCCAATCGGTCAAATATTTTTTCTTTTGTTTAGTGACAATTGTGTTGGGTCGAATTCTCTGCGCTAGGATGTCACTGTCCTGGGGCTGATTATTATTAGTAGTGTTAGTAGTTACTTCACTGAGTCCCAGGACTAGTTGACTGAGGGGACTCTTCTCTATGATCATCTCTTGGCATTTCAAGGCTTCTTAATGATAGCAGTGGGGGTTGGTTATTTTTAGGTGTTTCCAAAATTTGATTGCTCTTTATTGGATATTAATTAGTAGTGGATATTGACCTAGCTCTGCCCTACATGCATTGTTTGCTGTTTTCCTCTGAGTCCGGAGGATACTTTTGCAGAATTCTGCATGTAGGATCTCAATTGGGTGTTTGTCCATTTTGCAAATTCTTGTTGTGTTAGCAGACCCCACACCTCACTGCCATAGAGTGCAATTGGTTCAATTACTGATTTAAAAATTTTGAGCCAAATGCCAATTGGAATTTCTATTTGGATTGACTTTTTAATGGCATAGAAAGCCCTTTTTGATTTCTCTTTCAGTTCATTCACAGCCAAATGAAAATTTCCCGTAGAACTGATTTTTAAGCCTAAGTATGTGTAATTTGTAGTTTGTTCAATTTTAGTTGCTCCTAGTGTGAAGTTTATTCTGGGTCCCTGATGTCTGGATCTTTGCTGGAACACAAGAACTTTGTTTTTTTGGGGGTTTATTGTCAGGGTCCAGGTCTGACAGAACGACTCTAGCAGATCCAGGTTCTGCTGCAGACCCTCCTCACTCTCTCTCTCACGCTCTTCATACTCTCACTTTCTCTCTCAAACATTCTTCATTCTCTCACTCTCTCTCTCACGCTCTTCATACTCTCACTCCCTCTCTCACACAGTCTTCATTCTCTCTCACTCCCTCTCTCACACACTCTTCATACTCACACTCCCTCTCTCACACACTCTTCTTACTCTCTCCCTCCCTCTCTCACACACTCTTCATACACTCATTCTCTCACATACTCTTCATACTCTCACCATCTCATACACTTTTCATACTCTCAGTCTCACTTTCTCTCACACACTGTTTTTACTGTCACTCTCCCTCTCTTACACTTTTCATACACTCACTCCCTCTCTCACTCACTCTTCAAACTCTCACTCTCCCTCTCTCTCTGTCACACACTCTTCATACTCTGACTCTCCATCTCTCACACACTTTTCATACTCTCACTTTCTCTCTCAAACACTCTTCATACTCTCCCTCTCCCTCACTCAAACAATCTTCATACTTCACTCCCTCTCTCAGATACTCCTCATAATCTCACTCCCTCTCTCACACACTCATCATACTCTCACTCTCTCTCTCTCATACACTCTTCATTCTCTCACTCCCTCTCTCACACACTCTTCATACACTCACTCTCCCTCTCTCACACACTCTTCATACACTCACTCTCTCACACAATCTTCATAATCTGTCCCTGTCATACACTTTTAAAACTCTCACTCTCGCTCTCTCTCACACCCTCTTCATACTCTCACTTCCTCTCTCACACTCTCTTCATTCTCTCTCTCTCAGATACGCTTCATAATTTCACTCGCTCTCTCTCACACACTCTCTTCATACTCTCACTCTCCCTCTCTCACACTCTCTTCATACTCTCACTCTCCCTCTCTCACACACTCTCTTCATACTCTCACACTCCCTCTCTCACACACTCTTCATACTCTCACTCTCTCTCTCTCACTCAGATACTCTTCATAATCTCAGTCTCTCTCTCACACACCCTCTTCGTACTCTCACTGTCTCTCTCTCACTCACTCTTCATGCTCTCACTCTCTCTCTCTCTCACACATATTATTCATACCCTCACTCTCTCTCACACACTCTTCATACTCTCAAACTCCCTCGCTCACACATTCTTCATACACTCACTCTTCCTCTCTCACAGACTCTTCATACACTCACTCTTTCAAACACTCTTCATACACTGACCCTGTCATACACTTAAATACTCTCACTCTCGCTCTCTCTCACACCCTCTTCATACTCTCACTTCCTCTCTCACACACTCTTCATACACTCTCTCTCTCTCACACTCTTCATACTCTCACTGTCCCTCTCTCATACGCTCACTCTTTCACACAATCTTCATACTCTGAACCTGTCATACACTTTTAATACTCTCACTCTCGCTCTCTCTCACACACTCTTCATACTCTCACTCTCTCTCTCTCACTCAGATACTCTTCATAATCTCACTCTCTCTCTCACACACCCTCTTCATACTCTAACTCCCTCTATCACACACTCTTCATGCTCTCACTCCCTTTCTTACACACACTTCATACTCTCACCCTCTAATACACTTTTCATACTCTCACTCTCACTCTCTCTCACACACTCTTCATACTCTCATTCTCCATCTCTCACACTCTTCATACTTTCCCTGTCCACCTCTCACACTCTCTTCATACACTCTCTCTCTCACACACTCTTCATACTCTCACTCTCTCTCTCACACACTCTTAAAATTTCTCTCTCTCTCACAAACTCTTCATACTCTCCCTCTCCCTCTCTCACACACTCTTTGATGTAAGAAAGCTAATAGCTACTTGTTCAGATTATTAAACAAGGCTTTAATCGATTGTTTCACAACATAGAAGTCTAGTTATCCTTCACTAGTTCCTGTTTACAAAATGTACCTGAGCAAGCTGGGCCCGTGCCCGAGTATTTATACTCTCCCTGGACAGCGCCACCAGCAGGCCGCCAATTATATTTCATACATTCTTTCTACGTAAAAGGCACGATTTATGTGACTATTCATACTCTCACTCTCCCTCTCTCACACACTCTTCATTCTCTCACTCCCTTTCTCACACACTCTTCATATTCTCACTCACTCTCTCACACCCTCTTCATACTGTCACTCCCTCTCTCACACACTCTTCATTCTCTCACTCCCCCTCTCACACACTCTTCATTCTCTCACTCCCTTTCTCACACACTCTTCATACTCTCACCCTCTAATACACTTTTCATACTCTCCCTCTCTCTCCCTCTCACTCAGATACTCTTCATAATCTCACTCTCCCTCTCTCACACACTCTTCATAACCACTTCCTCCCTCTCTCACACCCTCTTCATACTCTCACTCCCTCTCACACACTCTTCATTCTCTCACTCCCCCTCTCACACACTCTTCATTCTCTCACTCTCGCTCTCGCACACTCTCTTCATACTGTCACTCTCCCTCTCTCAAGCACTCTTCATAGTCTCACTCTCCATCTCTCACACACGCTTCATAATCTCACTCTCCCTCTCTCACGCACTCTTCTTATTCTCACACACCCTCTCTCACACACTCTTCATATTCTCACTCTCTCTAACACACACTCTCCATACTCTCACTCTCTCTCTCACACACTCTTCATACTCTCCCTCTCCCTCTCTCTCACACTCTCTTCATACTGTCACTCTCCCTCTATCTTAAACTCTTCATACACTCACTCCCTGTCTCACACACTCTTCATACTCTAACTCTCCATCTCTCACACACTCTTTGATGTAAAAATGCTAATAGGCACTTGGTCAGTTTATTAAACAGTGCTTTAATCGATTGTTTCACAACATAGAAGTCCAGTTATCCTTCACTTGTTCCTGTTTACAAAATGTACCTGGGCTAGCTGGGCCCATGACCGAGTATTTATACTCTCCCTGGAGAGCGCCACCAGCAGGCCGCAAAGTATATTTCACACGACCTTTCTCCATAAAAGGCATGATTTATGTGACTATTTATACTCTCACTCTCTCTCTCACACACCCTCTTCATTCTCACACTCTCTCTCACACACTCTTCAAATTCGCACTCTCTCTCTCACACACTCTTCATACCCTCACTCTCTCACTCAAACACTTTTCATAAGCTCACTCTCGCTCTCTCACACACTCTTTATACTCTCACTCTCTCTCTCTCACTCACACATACTATTCATACCCTCACTCTCTCTCACACACTCTTCCTGTCCCTCTCTCACACACTCTTCATCATCTCACACAGCCACTCACTTCATACTGTCACACTCCCTCTCTCTTACACTCTTCACAGTCTCACTCCCTCTCTCACACTCTCTTCATACTCTGACTCTCTCTCTCATAGATACTCTTCATAATCTCACTCTCTCTCTCTAACGCCCTCTTCATATTCTCACTTCCTCTCTCACACACTCTCCATACTCTCACTCTCTCTCTCACACACTCTTCTTACTCTCACTCCCTCTCTCACATACACTCTTCATACTCTCTCACGCCCTCTCTCACATACTCTTCATACTCTCACTTACCCACTCTCTCACACTCTCTTCATATTGTCACTCTTCCTCTCTCTTACACTCTTCACACACTCACTCCCTCTCTCACAACCTCTTCATACTCTGACTCTCTCTCTCATAGATACACTTCATAATCTCACTCTCTCTCCCTCACACCCTCTTCATACTCTCACTTGCTCTCTCACACTCTCTTCATTATCTCTCTCTCTCAGATACTATTCATAATCTCATTCGCTCTCTCTCACACACTCTTACTACTCTCACTCTCCTTCTCTCACACACTCTTTATACTCTCACTCTCTCTCTCTCACTCAGATATTCTTCATAATCTCACTCTCTCTCTCACACACCCTCTTCGTACTCTCACTCTCCCTCTCTCACACAGTCTTCATACTCTCACTCTCTCTCTCTCTCTCACATACTATTCATACCCCCACTCTCTCTCACACACTCTTCATACACTCACTCTTTCAAACACTCTTCCTACTCTGACCCTGTCATACACTTAAATATGCTCACTCTCGCTCTCACTCACACACTCTTCATACTCTCTTTCTCCCTCTCTCACACACTCTTCATACTCTCTTTCTCCCTCTCTCACACACTCTTCATACTCTCACTCAGCCACTCTCTCACGCTCTCTTCATACTGTCACACTCCCTCTCTCTTACACTCTTCACACTCTCACTCCCTCTCTCACACTCTCTTCATACTCTGACACTCTCTCTCATAGATACTCTTCATAATCTCACTCTCTCTCTCTCTAACACCCTCTTCATATTCTCACTTCCTCTCTCACACTCTCTTCATACTCGCTCTCTCTCTATGATACTCTTCATAATCTCACTTCTCTCTCTCACACACTCCTTATACTCTTACTCTCTCTCTCTCACTCAGATACTCTTCATAATCTCACTCTCTCTCACACACCCACTTCGTACTCTCAATCTCCCTCTCTCACACACTCTTCATACTCTCACTCTCTCTTTCTCACACGTTATGTTCATTAATAACTAGTCATTTTTAGTAAGAACAGCTTGCTTTTGCTAGACACTTTATTGAGCACATGTGGACTAGGTACAGTATCTGTAGAGGCCTCCAGCTTGACTGCTGCCTTGTGGGTAGCCTAGTGCATCATGGGTAGCCCACTCTTATATACATACAGCACCACCTAGTGTACCATTCCAGAATGACAGGTTACTGGTCATTACATCCCCCTTTCTTTGAGGTTAATCAAAATCAGTATCAATCAATATCAATCAATAACAACATAAACATCTTCAACAGTCAATACATTTTCAATGTAGTTTTCTTTGTACTCAAAGATTAAGTCTATCAGGCTTTTTTACTTCACGTGTGGATCTTCTCAGCACAGGTAAGTCTGATGTGTTTTCATGAGAGCCTGTATGTGTATTTGTGTTAGATTGTTCTGGTGGTGAGTGACAAGATTCAGTTGCGGCATTGTCATCGATTTGCTCTTCGATAGTCTCTTGTGTTTTTAGGAGGGAACGGTGGTTCCTCCTGAGAATCTGTCCTTCCTCAGTTCTAACAGTGTATGACCTTGGTCCTACTTCCTCAAGAACGGTAGCTTTCCTGTTCCATGCATCTGGATCCTCAATCCTGACAACATCATCCCTTGTCAATGGTTTCAGATTTTTGGATGACTTGTCATAGTATGATTTCTCTTTCAGCTTTAACAGTTGAAGTCTCTGTCTCAGTTCCTTACTCTGCTTTTCTTTTGCACAGCAGGGTAGCGTGGTATGCAACTTGCGACCCATTAGGAGTTCAGCAGGTGAAGAACCAGAGTCTAAAGGTGAGGCTCGTTAGCTCAGCAGGGCGAGATAAGGATCAGACTTGCTTTCTGTCGTTTTCTTCAGTAGCTGCTTGAGAACTTGAACACCTTTCTCTGCCTTACCATTCGACTGAGCATACAAAGGACTGGATGTGATGTGTTGAAAGTCAAAATGTGCTGCAAACTGTTGCCACTCCTTACAGTTGAAGCACGGACCATTGTCGCTAATGGCAATCCTGGGAATTCCATGTCTGGCGAAGATGGATTTCACATACATTATGACACTGCTTTCTGTGGTGCTTGAGAGCAGCGCCATCTCAGAATAGTTAGAATAGTAGTCAATCACTATTAGATAGTCTTTACCATTTAAATGAAAAAGGTCCATACCAACCTTTTGCCATGGTGCTGTTGGTATGTCAGCTACTATCATTGGTCCCTTTGCTTGTTTGTTTTGGTGTTTCTGACATGTCTCACATTTGCCTATCATGTTCTCAGTGTCCTTATTTATGCCAGGCCAATAAACAGTGTCTCTTGCTCTCCTTTTGCATTTTTCAATTCCGAGGTGTCCCTCATGAATCCTTTTGAGCATGTCTTGACGTAGAGCCTGTGGAATGACTATTCTGTTCTGTTTTAGTAATAGTCCACTTGCGACACTCAATTCTGACCTTATGTGAAAAGATTTTGGACAGGAACCTTTTGGCCAACCATGATGAATGTTCTCTATTACTGTTTGTAATACTGTATCTTTTACTGTTTCTTCTGCTATTTGCTTTGATTTTGTGTCTGACATGGGCAGCGCAGCAGTGACCATACTCACATGAACATCCACGTCTTCTTCAGTACAGCTCACATGACTCATTGTGGGTGTTTGGGATAGTGCATCTGCTAACACTATGTATTTGCCTGGTGTGTAGATCAGTTCAAAGTCATATCTTTGCAGCTTCATCATGAGTCGTTGAATCCTTGGAGACATCTCATTCAGGTTCTTTTTTATGATGGCAACCAGTGGGCTGTGGTCTGTCTCAACTGTGAAGGTGGGAAGTCCATATATGTAGCCATGAAACTTTTCTAGTCCAACTACCAAGCCTAGACATTCCTTTTCAATCTGGGCGTATCGACACTCAGTATCAATCATAGACCTGGAGGCATAGGCAACAGGCTTCCAATCTTCACCCTCTGCTTGTAGCAAGACCGCACCTAGGCCATCTTTTGATGCATCCGTTGACACTTTGATTCTTTTTGTTGGGTCAAAGAAGGTGAGTACAGGTGTGGTTGTCAGCACTGTTTTGAGGTTTATCCACTCTTGTTCATGTCTTTCTGTCCATGCGAACTCATTTGTTTTACGTAGCAGGTCTCGCAGACAGGCTGTCTTGGCTTACAAGTTAGGAATGAACTTTCCAATGAAGTTTATCATCCCCATGATGCGTAGCACTCCTTTTTTGTCAGTGGGTCGGGGCATTTTGAGTATGGCGTTTACTTTTTCCATATCTGGCTCTATTCCTTTACCAGATAGATTATCTCCTAGGAAAGTGACTTCCTGGACGTCAAACTGACACTTGGCTTTGTTGAGCTTCAGTCCATTCCGGCGTATGCTCTGTAGCACTTTAGTCAGTCTCTCATTGTGTTCTTTCAGTGTGGAGCCCCAGATGATGATGTCATCAACATAGGCCCGAACTCCTTCCAGACCTTCAATTATGTGTTCCATCGCTCTATGAAAGATTTCAGATGCAGATATTATCCCAAAAGGCATTCTGAGGAAACAATACCTGCCAAATGGTGTGTTGAAGGTACAGTATTTGATGCTCTCTTCATCCAGTTTTAGTTGCCAAAATCCTTGTGAGGCATCGAGCTTTGTAAAGTATCTGGCACCTGACATTTCACTGGTGATTTCTTCTCGCTTGGGAATCTGGTAGTGTTCACGTTTTATGTTTGCATTTAAGTCCTTTGGATCCATGCATATTCTTAGATCATTGTTCTTTTTCTTTACACATACCATGGAGTTAACCCTGTCTGTTGGCTCTTCGACTTTCCTGATGACTCCTAGTGTGGTCATTCTGTCCAGTTCTTTCTTGAGCCGGTCACGCAGGGGTGCTGGATCTCTTCGTGGAGCATGTACCACTAGCTGAGCATCGTCCTTTAGCTGGATCTTGTAAGTGAATGGTAGAACTTCAAATCCTTTGAACACATCCTGGGAATTATTTACTACAGAATCCACCGAGTCATCTGGTCTGCTTATGGCACAGTTTATACGGTAGACTCTCTTGACCAGTTCTAAGCCTTCACAAGCTTTGTCACCCAGTAGTGAATCAAGTCCTTCAGCCACAACAGAAAACATGAGATGATGCATTTTGTCTTTGACTGTCACTTTAAGTCTGCATACACCTAAGCTATCTATTTTCTGACCATTGTAGTTCTTCAGTAGCACTGACTTTTTCTGTATTTTGGGCTTTTCTTTCATGTTTTTAATGTCACTCATACTGATTAAGTTTGCTTTTGCCCCAGTGTCCAGTTTCAATGTAACTAATGCTCCATTTATCTGCAGTGGGATCATCCATTTGTCCTCTTTTACTGCATTAACTTTATGTTCAGCATTGTCCATATCTGAGGGCTGCACATTTTCTGTATTCTTTTCTATATTGTCACATGACACCATTCCTACAAAAAATGTCTCACTTAAATCAGTGTCCTCAATTACATTAACTTGTTGCCCTTTCTTGGTTTTTACTTTTGAAAAGCATTGTTTGGCAAAGTGATTCTTTCCATGACATTTTGTGCACATTTTTCCAAATGCTGGACATTGTTTTAACTGGTGTTTGTAACCACAGCGTTTACAATTAAAAATTCCTTCCTCCGATTGCTTTTCACTTCTGTTCTGCCCATGTTTCTTCCCCTTGTAGGACACAGCACCAACAGCAGCACTTACTGCAATCGCATCATCATTGATTTCACTGAAAGTCTTGGCATGCTTTTGAGCTAGCTCGCTAGCTTGGCATACTTTCACAGTAATTTCCAATGTTAGTTCGGTTTCTCTCAACAGACGTTCCCTGACTTTTTTATCATGAATACCAAACTCAATCTGATCACAAATCATGGATGCTTTCAGCTCAGAGAAATTACATGTCTGTGCTTTCAGTTTCAGATCAGTCAAAAAGCTATCAAAAGTCACATAAAAGGCATGATTTATGTGACTATTCATACTCTCACTCTCCCTCTCTCACACATTCTTCATATTCTCACGCACCGTCTCTCACACAATCTTCATACTTTCACTCCCTCTCTCACACACTCTTCATACTCACTCCCCCTCTCTCACACACTCTTCATACTCTCACACTCCCTCGCTCACACATTCTTCATACTCTCACTGTCCCTCTCTCACACACTATTCATACACTCACTCTTTCAAACACTCTTCATACTCTGACCCTGTCATACACTTAAATTCTCTCACTCCCGCTCTCTCTCACACTCTCTTCATACTCTCACTCACCCACTCTCTCACACTCCCTTCATACTGTCACTCTCCCTCTCTCTTACACTCTTCACGCACTCACTCCCTCTCTCACATTCTCTTCATACTCTGACTCTTTCTCTCATAGATCTTCTTCATAATCTCACTCTCTCTCTCTCACACCCTCTTCATACTCTCACTTCCTCACTCACACTCTTTTCATACTCGCTCTCTCCCTCTCTCACACATTCTTCATACACTCACTCTCTCACATATTCTTCATACTCTCACTGTCCCTCTCTCATAGACTCACTCTTTCACACATTCTTCATATTCTGAACCTGTCAAACACTTTTAATACTCTCGCTCTCGTTCTCTCTCACACACGCTTCATACTCTCTTTCTCCCTCTCTCACACTCTCTTCATACTCTCAATCTCTCTCTCACACACTCTTCATACTCTCACTCTCTCTCACACACACTCTTCATACTCTCACTCACTCTCTCTCACACACTCTTCATACTCTCCCTCTCCCTCTCTCACGCACTCCTTAATGTAAGAAAGCTAATCGGCATTTGGTCAGATTATTAAACAAGGCTTTAATCGATTGTTTCACAACATAGAAGTCTAGTTATCCTTCATACTCTCATTCTCCCTCTCTCACACACTCTTCATACTCTCACTCTCCCTCGCTCACACATTCTTCATACTCTCACTGTCCCTCTCTCACACACTCTTCATACACTCACTCTTTCAAACACTCTTCATACTCTAACCCTGTCATACACTTAAATACACTCACTCTCGCTCTCTCTCACACACTCTTCATACTCTCACTCACCCACTCTCTCACACTCTCTTCATACTGTCACACTCCCTCTCTCTTACACTCTTCACACAGTCACTCCCTCTCTCACACTCTCTTCATACTCTGACTCTTTCTCTCATAGATCCTCTTCATACTCTCACTCTCTCACTCACACCCTCTTCCTACTCTCACTTCCTCTCTCACACTCTTTTCATACTCGCTTTCTCCCTCTCTCACACACTCTTCATCCTCTCACTCACTCTCTCACACACTCTTCATACTCTCACTCTCTCTCTCTCACACACTCTTCATACTCTCACTGTCCCTCTCTCATACACTCACTCTTTCACACAATCTTCATATTCTGAACCTGTCAAACACTTTTAATACTCTCACTCTCACTCTCTCTCTCACACTCTTCATACTCTCACTCTCCCTCTCTCACACACTCTTCAGACACTCACTCTCTCATGCTCTTCATACTCTGACCCTGTCATACACTTTTAATAGTCTCACTCTCGCTCTCTCTCACGCAATCTTCATACTCTCACTCTCTCTCTCACACCCTCTTCATACTCACTCTCTCTCGCACTCTCTCTCCCTCAGATAATCTTCATAATCTCACTCTCTCTCTCACACACTCTTCATACTCTCACTCACTCTCTCTCACACACTCTTCATACTCTCACTCACCCAGTCTCTCACACACTCTTCATACTCTCACTCTTCCTCTCAAATTTCAAATTCAAAATCAAATCGCTTTATTGGCATGACAAGGTACATCTTATGTTGCCAAAGCATCGAAAAACATTGATGGTTGAACACATAAACACAGATCTATCCATACAGTGTATAAACAGATATAGCCCTGAGTGTATAAATATACATTCATATAATTTGTATATACTCTTTTCTTAGATTTAATGGTTGTCCCTCTGTTTATGGCAAGCTGTAACATAGTGCGCCGCTAAGGTTACACAATTTCTCTGTTCCCCCAGTAGGTATGGGAGTTTTTGGTCGTCATTCAAATTTCTGAATTCAGGGCATATTTTTGTGAATTTTGGGTAGAAATTCTCCCTGATGACCTGATATTTTCCACAAGCTGTGAGGAAGTGCATCTCTGTCTCCACCACTCCCTGACTGCAGTGAGAGCATATCCTGTCCTCTCTTGGCAGCCGGGTCTGCCTGTGTCTGCCTTTTTCGATGGCCAGGCTATGTTCACTAAGTCTGTACATTGTCAAAGTTTTTCTCAGTTTGCTATCCTTTACCATGGTCAGGTATTCAGCCATGTTGTATTGTCTGTTTAGGGCCAAGTAGCAATTGAGTTTGTTTTGGGTTTTTGTTGATTCTGCCCAATATGTCAGATATTTTTCCTTTTGCTTAGTGACAATTGTGTTGGGTCGAATTCTCTGTGCTACAATGTCACTGTCCTGGGGCTGGTTATTGTTAGTAGTGTTAGTAGTTACTTCACTGAGTCCCAGGACTAGTTGACTGAGGCTATTCTTCTTTATGGTCCTCTCTTGGCATTTCAGGGCTTCATAATGATAGCAATGGGGGTTGCTCATTTTTAGGTGTTTCCAAAATTTGGTGGCCCTTTTTTGGATAGTAATTATTAATGGATATTGGCCTAGTTCTGCCCTGCATGCATTGTTTACGGTTTTCCTTTGAGTCCGGAGGATACTTTTACAGAATTCTGCATGTAGGATCTCAATTGGGTGTTTGTCCCATTTTGCAAATTCTTGTTGTGTTAGCGATCCCCATACCTCACTGCCATAGAGTGCAATTGGTTCAATTACTGATTTAAAAATTTTGAGCCCAATGCTAATTGGGATTTCTATTTGGATTGATTTTTTAATGGCATAGAAAGCCCTTCTTGCTTTCTCTTTCAGTTCATTCACAGCCAGGTGATAATTTCCCGTAGAACTGATTTTTAAGCCCAAGTATGTGTAGTTAGTGGTTTGTTCAATTTTAGTTGTTCCTAGTGTGAAATTTATTCTGGGTCCCTGATGTCTGGATCTTTGCTGGAACACAAGGACTTTGGTTTTTTGGGGGTTTATTGTCAGGGCCCAGATCCAGGTTCTGCTGTAGACCCTCCTTAGTTGGTGACAGCAGAACCAGGTCATCTGCATAGAGGAGGAATTTAACCTTGGATTCATATAGGTTGAGGCCGGGTGCTGTAGATTGTTTAAGTAGTTTTGCCAATTCATTTATGTAAATATTAAAGAGTGTCGGTGAGATGGGCGAGCCCTACGTCACACCACACCCCTGTGGGAAGTATTTTGTTTGTTTGTCTCCAATTTTAACTGCACATTTATTGTTTGTATACATTGATTTAATTACATCATATGTTTTTCCCCCTACACCACTTTCAATAAGTTTGAAGAATAGACCATCGTGCCAGATGGAATCAAAAGCCTTCTGGAAATCTATAAAGCAGGCAAAAATTTTGCTTTTGTTTTGATGAACATGTTTGTCAATTAGGGTCTGTAGGGTGAAGATATGATGTGATGTTCTATAGCTTGGTAGGAATCCAATTTGGCTTTTACTCAAGACATTGTGCTCCTCAAGGAAGTTTATAAGTCTTTTGTTTATGATACTACAGAATACCTTCCCCAGGTTACTGTTTACACAGATGCCTCGATAGTTATTTGGGTCAACTTTGTCTCCAATTTTGTATATGGGCGTTATGAGTCCTTTGTTCCAGATATCAGGGAAGTAACCGACACTCAGAGCCAAGTTGAAGAGTTTTAGGATAGCCAATTTCATTTTATCGTCCGTGTGTTTAATCATCTCGCTTAGGATGCCGTCTGCACCGCAAGCTTTTCCTGGTCGCAGGTCCTTGAGTTTTTCAAATAGTTCTTTTTCAGTTATTATGGGGTCTAGCGGGTTTTGGTTATCTTTTATGCCCAATTCGAGCTTTTCCAGTTTTTTGCATATTTGGTATTGCTCTGGACTTAGTGTGTTTTTCTGGTATAATTTTTCAAAATGGTTTTCCCATGTGTCTCTGTTTTGATTGGCCAATTCGTTGTGTTGTTTTTTGTGTAATGTATTCCAGTTGTCCCAGAAACAATTGTAATCAATGGATTCCTCAATGGAGCTGAGTGTATTCTTACTATACTGCTCTTTCTTGGTTCTGAGTGTGTTTTTGTATTGTGTTAGTGCCTGACAATAAGTAAGGCGTAATTCCTCGTTTTCTGGCTGGCTGTGTTTTTGGTTTGATATCTTTCTGAGTTTTTTCCTCATGTTCTGGCAATCTGAGTCAAACCATTTTTTGTAGTTTTTTGTTTTGGGTTTATTCTTGCGAACTTTCAAGTTTGACATTGATGCCAAATTATCAAAAATATTATTTAGGTTATTCACTGCCCGGTTTACGCCTTCTTTATTGTGTGTGTATGTATTTTCCAGAAAGGTGTCCAAGAGAGCTTGAGTTGATTGATTGCTAATTGCTTTCTGGTATTTTTCCGTGCTGTTTTTGGCCCATCTGTAGGATTTTTTAGTGTTGTACAGCTTACTGGGTTGTGTTTCTGTGTTGGTTGTTTCTGTCCTTTTAAGATATGCAGTAATTTGACTGTGATCTGACAGTGCTGTTTGTGGTTTGACTGTGAATGCTCTGAAAGAGGATGGGTCCAGATCTGTAATCATATAGCCTACGGTGCTGAAGCCAAGAGGTTAGTAATAGGTGGATCTTCCTAGGTAGTCTCCCACGAACCTACCATTGACAATGTACAGACCCAGGCTTCGACAGAGCTGCAGGAGCTGTTTTCCGTTAGCATTTGTCTGTTTGTCGCAGTTATGCCTGTGTGGATGGAAAGGGAGATCAAAGTGGTTATTCCCAAATATGTAATTATTCCCCTGATTATTGGTGAAGTCTGGTTCTTCACCAGTTCTTGAGTTGAGGTCACCACAGATCAACACATTTCCCTGGGCCTGGAATTGGATAATCTCCCTCCCTATGTTGGAGATATAGAGTGTGCAAATGAAAACATCTTGCATGCTCGAGATGATGCCCCTCTTAGTTTTGAGCCAAAAGTGGTTTTCGCCCTTTTTTATAAATTTAATGTAATTCCTAAGCTCTGCTTTAAGCCAAATCAGTATGCCTCCAGATTCTCTGCCCTGGGTTACTCCTGGCACTTTATTGGAGGGGACCACCAGCTCTGTGTACCCATGGGGACAGCCAGTGTGCCCTTCTCCTCTACACCAAGTTTCCTGTAAAAAGATAATATCCAGATCTTTAATTTCATCTAGGAACTCTGGGGTCCCACTCTTCATGCCAAGCATAGAAGAGCGTAGACCTTGGATATTCCAGGTTGAGATATATAAGGATTTCATGCTAAAATTGATCTTTTACTGTGGTGGGTTAAAATATGATAAATAGTGACATGCGTTTGTCGTGTCTAAATGAGGAAAAAAGAACATTTCAATTGTCTATAAATGCTGAGGATAATTGGTTACAGCTCTTTCTAACAACTAGTCCTTATTTTTTCTGATCCATAAGGCGGGAGTAGATGCTGCTGATCGTCTGCATTATGTCTCTTAATGGATTGTCTCTGCCTGTGGTATTGCGTACGCCCTGAGCACCTCTCCCTCTGCCTGGCTGGGGGTGGTCCTGTTCCCCTGTAGGACAGGAGTGGTGCAGGTCCGACATTGTTGCTGTGCATGGGGATCCTCTCTGGTCCCGGTTGGTGTGGTGGTGGTCTCTGTAGTAGTCCTGGTCTGTATCCCGTTGGTCTTTGGTGGTCGGGGGGGTCCTCTTGGAGTCTGGGTGTGGACCCGGTTAAAAGCGACGTCCTTCAGGGCCTTCGCAAAGACCGACATTCACTTCCTGTGGATATGGACGTGGTCGTGAAGACATTCCACATCGAGGGTGGGGTGTTGGGCCAGGTGCACGTTATGTTTTAATTCACAGTCTCTTGCTATGCTTGCATTTATCTCATAGATTATTTTGCTGTTGAAGTCTCTTCTCGGCAATGGTGTGGAAACAGTTATTCTAGTGTTTGGGAAGGTGTTGCTTGCCTTCTCAATCACTGATCCGAGCGATGTTGCTACCCTTTTCTGCTGGGCCCTTAGGTCATTTGTGCCGGTGTGTATTGTTATGTGTTGGGGGGAGCCTAATTGGGTTTTGGTCAGCCATTCTAGGGCTCTGTCTGTTGTTGGGCACCAGATCCTTTCTACTCTCAATCAGATAGTCTTCATAATTTCACTCTCTCTCTTCACACACCCTCTTCATACTCTCACTCTCCCTCTCTCACACACTCTTCGCACTCTCACTCTCTCTCTCTTTCTCACACTCTTCATACTCTCACTCCCTCTCTCACACTCTCTTCATACTCTGACTCTCTCTCTCTCTCATAGATACTACATAAGAACATAAGAACATAAGAAATAGGAGCAAGAGTAGGCCAATCGGCCCCTCGAGCCTGCTCCGTCATTCAATAAGATCATGGCTGATCTGATCCTAACCGCCAATCCACTATCACAGAACCATCTCCTGAATCTAACAGAATTAGACACAGGAAATAGGAGCAGGATCAGGCTACATGGCCCCTGGGCCTGCTCCGCTACCCACAGGGCCATGACCGATCCGAACCTAGGCTCATGTCCAAATTCCTGCCCGCTCCCCATAACTCTTAATTCGCTTTACTTCTAGGAAACTGTCTATTTCTGTTTTAAATTTATGTAATGATGTAGCTTCTACAGCTTTTTGGGGCAGCATATTCCATGGACCTACCACCCTCTGAGTGAAGTAGTTCCTCCTCATCTCAGTTTTGAAAGAGCAGCCCCTTATTCTAAGACTATGCCCCCTAGTTCTAGTTTCACCCATCATCGGGAACATCCTCCCCGCATCCACCCGATCCAACCCCTTCACTATCTTATATGTTTCAATAAGATCGCCTCTCATTCTTCTGAACTCCAATGAGTAGAGTCCCAATCTACTCAACCTCTCCTCATATGTCCATCCCCTCATCCCCGGGATTAACCGAGTGAACCTTCTTTGTACTGACTCGAGAGCAAGTATGTCCTTTCTTAAGTATGGACACCAAAACTGTACGCAGTATTCCAGGTGCGGTCTCACCAATACCTTGTACAACTGAAGCAATACCTCCCTATTTTTATATTCTATCCCCCTAGCAATGAAAGCCAACATTCCATTGGCCTTCTTAATCACTTGCTGCACCTGCATACTAACCTTTTGAATTTCGTGCACCAGGACCCCCAGATCCCTTTGTACTTCAGTACTTTCCAGTTTCTTGCCATTAAGATAATAACTTGCTCTACGATTTTTCCTGCCAAAGTGCATAACCTCACACTTTCCAGTATTGTATTCCATCTGCCAAATCTCTGCCCACTTACTTAGCCTGTCTAAGTCCCCTTGCACGTTTTTTATGTCCTCCTCACTCACTACTTTCCCTCCCATCTTAGTATCATCTGCAAACTTTGATATGTTACACTCGGTCCCCTCCTCCAAATCGTTAATATAGATTGCAAAGAGTTGGGGACCCAGCACTGACCCCTGCGGAACACCACTAGTTACTGATTGCCAGTCTGAGAATGAACCACTTATCCCAACTCTCTGCCTTCTGTTAGATAGCCAATCCTCTATCCATGCCAGAATATTACCCCCAGTCCCATGATTTTTTATCTTAAGCAATAATCTTTTGTGTGGCGCCTTGTCAAATGCCTTTTGGAAGTCTAAATACACTACGTCCACTGGTTCCCCTTTATCCACCCTATATGTTACTTCCTCAAAGAACTCCAGCAAATTTGTCAAACATGACTTCCCCTTCATAAAACCATGCTGACTTTGTCCCATTAAATTATGATTATCCAAATGTCCTGTTACTGTCTCCTTAATAATGGACTCCAAAATTTTACCTACCACAGATGTTAGGCTAACTGGTCTATAGTTTCCAGCCCTCTGTCTACTGCCCTTTTTAAATAAGGGTGTTACATTAGCAGTTTTCCAGTCTGCCGGGACCTTTGCCGAGTCCAGGGAGTTTTGGAAAATTATTACCAATGCATCCACAATCCCTACCGCCACTTCCCTCAAGACCCTAGGATGTAAGCCATCAGGTCCAGGTGATTTATCCGCCTTGAGTCCCATTATTTTACCGAGTACCACTTCCTTAGTGATTTTGATCGTGTTTAGCTCCTCCCCCCCTATAGCCCCCTGTTTAGAGTCACAGAGTCATAGAGTAATACAGCATGGATAGAGGCCCTTTGGCCCATCGTGTCCACGCCGGCCATCAAGCCCTGTCTAATCTAATCCCATATTCCAGCATTTGGTCCGTAGCCTTGTATGCTATGGCATTTCAAGTGCTCATCCAAATGCTTCTTAAATGTTGTGAGGGTTTCTGCCTCCACAACCCTTTCAGGCAGTGAGTTCCAGACTCCAACCACCCTCTGGGTGAAAAAGTTCTTTCTCAAATCCCCTCTAAACCTCCCGCCCTTTACCTTGAATCTATGCCCCCTAGTTATTGACCCCTCTACTAAGGGAAAAAGCTCCTCAGCATCCATCCTATCTATGCCCCTCATAATTTTGTACACCTCAATCATGTCCCCCCTCAGCCTCCTCTGCTCCAAGGAAAACAAACCCAATCTGCCCAGTCTCTCTTCATAGCTGAAGCGCTCCAGCCCTGGTAACATCCTGGTGAACCTCCTCTGCACCCTCTCTAACGCGATCACATCCTTCCTGTAGTGTGGTGACCAGAACTGCACACAGTATTCCAGCTGTAGCCTAGCCAGTGTTTTATACAGCTCCATCATAACCTCCTTGCTCTTATATTCAATGCCTCGGCTAATGAAGGCAAGTATCCCATATGCCTTTTTTACCACCTTATCCACCTGTTCCGCCGCCTTCAGGGATCTGTGTACTTGCACACCCAGATCCCTCTGACCCTCCATCTTGCCTAGGGTCTTTCCATTCATTGTGTATTCCCTTGCCTTGGTAGTCCCCCCAAAGTGCATCACCTCGCACTTTTCCGGGTTAAATTCCATTTGCCACTGTTCCGCCCATCTGACCAACCCATCTATATCGTCCTGCAGACTGAGGCTACCCTCCTCGCTATTCACCACCCTACCAATTTTTGTATCATCCGCGAACTTACTGATCATACCTTTTACATTCATATCCAAGTCATTAATGTAGACCACAAACAGCAAGGGACCCAGCACCGATCCCTGTGGTACCCCACTGGCCACAGGCTTCCAGTCACAAAAACAACCTTCGACCATCACCCTCTGCCTTCTGCCACTAAGCCAGTTTTGTATCCAATGTGCCAAGGCACCCTGGATTCCATGGGCTCTTACCTTCTTGACCAGTCTCCTGTGCGGGACTTTATCGAAGGCCTTACTGAAATCCATGTATACCACATCCACTGCGTTACCCTCATCCACACACCTAGTCACCCCCTCAAAAAATTCAATCAAATTAGTCAGACATGATCTTCCCTTGACAAAGCCATGTTGACTATCCCTGATTAATCCTTGCCTCTCCAAGTGGAGACAAATTTTGTCCCTCAGAATTTTTTCCAATAATTTTCCTACCACTGATGTTAGGCTCACTGGCCTGTAGTTCCCCGGTTTTTCCCTACTACCCTTCTTGAATAATGGTACTACATTAGCGGTTCTCCAGTCCTCTGGCACATCCCCTGTGGCCAGAGAGGTTCTGAATATATGTGTTAGAGCCCCCGCAATCTCTTCCTTTGCCTCACACAGCAGCCTGGGATACATTTCATCCGGGCCTGGGGATTTATCCATTTTTTGGCCAGCTAAAACCGCCAATACCTCCTCCCTCTCGATGTTAATATGTTCGAGCATATCGCAGTCCCCCCGCCCTATTTCTATGTCTACATCTTCCTTCTCCATAGTGAAGACAGATGCAAAAAATTCATTTAGAACCCCTCCTACATCTTCCGGCTCCACACACAGATTGCCACTTTGGTCCCTAATGGGCCCTATTTTTTCCCTGGTTTTCCTCTTACCATTAATATACTTATAAAACATCTTAGGATTTTCCTTTATTTTGCTCGCCAGTGTTATTTCATGGCCCCTCCTTGATCTCCTAATTTCTTTTTTAAGTATCCCCTGCACTTTTTGTACTCCTCTAGGGCTTCCTCCGTCTTTAGCCTTTTGTATCTACCAAAAGCCCTCCTTTTTTTCCTAATCCATTCTCGTATATCCCCTGACATCCAAGGTTCCCTGTGGTTTTTGGAACCACTCTTGACCTTTACGGGAACATGTTGCCATTGTATGATCTCAATCTCCCTTCTGAAAGCCTCCCATTGCTCCGATGCGGATTTTCCTACAAGTAGCTGATCCCAGTCCATTTTGGCCAGATCCTGCCTTATCCTATTAAAATCGGCCTTCCCCCAATTTAGAACCTTTATTTCCGGCCCATCCCTGTCCTTTTCCATGACCACCTTAAATCTTACCATATTATGGTCACTATCACCAAAGTGCTCACCTACTAGCACTTTTTCCACTTGGCCGGCCACATTCCCTAGAATTAGGTCCAGTACCGCCCCCTCTCTTGTAGGACTTTCTACATGCTGGCTCAAAAAGCTCTCCTGGATGCACTTTAAGAATTCTACACCCTCTGAGCCTTTCACACTCTGACTATCCCAGTTAATATTGGGGAAGTTGAAATCCCCCATTATTATTACCCTATTATTTGCACATTTCTCTGAGATTTGCCTACATAACTGTTCCTCTATCTCCCCCTGACTGTTTGGAGGCCTATAGTACACTCCCAGCAAAGTGCTTGCCCCCTTTTTGTTTTTAAGCTCCACCCATATGGCCTCATTAGAGGAACCTGCTAATATATCATCCCTCCTTACTGCAGTAATTGACTCCTTAATTAATATTGCGACACCCCCTCCTCTTATACCTCCCCCTCTGTCTCGCCTGAAGATTCTGTACCCCGGAATATTGAGCTGCCAGTCTTGCCCCTCCCTCAACCATGTCTCCGTGATAGCAACAATATCATACTCCCATGTGTTTATCAACACCTTCAGTTCATCCACCTTATTTGCAAGACTCCGTGCATTAAAATAGATGCCATCCAGCCTTGCCCTTATATATTTGCCCTGTCTACCAAGCTGACTTGTTTTTTTCTCTATAATTGGCAGCACATCACCCCCTATTTCAGCTCCCCTCTGTATCCCATCCCCCTGCCAAATTAGTTTAAACCCCCCCCAACAGTGCTAGCAAACCTCCCCGCAAGGATATTTGTCCCGCTCTGGTTCAGGTGCAACCCGTCCGACTTGTACAAGTCCCACCTTTCCCAGAAGCAGGCCCAGTGATCCAGGAAAGTAAAACCCTCCGCCCTACACCAACTCTTTAGCCATGCATTCATCTGTGCTATCCTCCCATTCCTATAATTACTATCACGTGGCACTGGGAGTAATCCAGAGATTACAACCTTCGAGGTCCTGCTCTTTAATCTGTTACCTAGCTCCCTAAATTCTTGATGCAGGACCTGATGCAAGTTTGTCCAGTGTTGGGATATTCTTAGTGTCTTCTACTGTAATGACTGATATAAAATATTCATTCAGTGTTTTTGCCATCTCCATATTTCCCACGAGGTGATTTCCCAGTCTCATCCTCTAAGGGACCAACATTTACTTTAGCCACCCTTTTTCTTTTTATATAACTATAAAAACTCTTACTATCTGTTTTTATATTTTTTGCTAATTTACTTTCATAATCTATCTTCCCTTTCTTAATCAATCTTTTTGTTATTTTTTGCTGTCTTTTAAAGTTTTCCCAATCCTCTATCCTCCCACTAGATTTGGCTGCCTTATATGCCCTTGTTTTTAGTCGAATACTATCCTTAATTTCTTTACTTAGCCACGGATGGCTGTCTTTTCTTTTACACCCTTTTCTTCTCAGTGGAATATATTTTTTTTGGAAGTTGTAAAATAACTCCTCAAATGTACACCACTGATCATGTATTGTCTTACCCTTTAATCTATTTTTGCAATCCACTCTACTCAATTCCGCTCTCATACCTTCATAGTCTCCTTTATTCAAGCTTAGCACGCTTGTTTGAGATCCAACCTTCTCACCCTCTAATTGAATATGGAATTCAACCATGTTACGGTCACTCATTCCAAGGGGATCCTTTACTAGGACATTTTTAATTAATCCTGTCTCGTTACACAGGACCAGATCTAAGGTTGCTTGCCCCCTGGTCGGTTCAGTTACATACTGCTCAAGAAACCCATCCCTAATACACTCAATGAACTCATCCTCAAGGCAGCCCTGCCCAATTTGATTTGTCCAATTAATATGATAGTTAAAATCCCCCTTAATTATAGATGTTCCCTTATTACAAGCCTCAGCTATTTCCTGATTGATACTCCGTCCAACAGAGTTGCCATTGTTCGGAGGCCTATAGACTACGCCCACTAGTGTTTTTTTCCCCTTATTATTCCTTACCTCCACCCAAACTGTTTCATTATCCTGATCTTTTGACCCAATATCATTTCTCTGTATTACAGTGAGTCCTTCCTTTATTAACATAGCCACCCCACCTCCCCTTCCTTCCTGCCTGTCCTTCCTGATCTCTTCATAATCTCACTCTCTGACTCTCACACCCTCTTCCTACTCTCACTCTCGCTCTCACACACTCTTCATACTCTCACTCGCTCTCTCTCTCACACACTCTTCATACTCTCACTCTCCCTCTCTCATACACTCTTCATACACTCACTCTCTCACACATACTATTCATAACCTCACTCCCTCTCTCACACACTCTTCATATTCTGACTCTCTCTCCCACATACTATTCATACACTCACTCTCTCTCACACACACTTTTCATACTCTCACTCTCCCCCTCTCACACACTCTTCATACTCTCACTCCCTCTCTCACACACTCTTCATACTCTCACTCGCCCTCTCTCACACACTCTTCATACTCTCACACTCCCTCTCTCTTACACTCTTCATACACTCACTCTCTCACACACTCTTCAGACTCTCACTCTCTCTCTCACAGACTTCATACTCTCAATCTCTCTCTCACACACACTTTTAAAATCTCTCTCTCTCTCTCTCTCACAAACTCTTCATATTCTCCCTCTCTCACACACTCCTTAACGTAAGAAAGCTAATCGGCACTTGGTCAGATTATTAAACAAGGCTTTAATCAATTGTTTCACAACATAGAAGTCTAGTTATCCTTCACTAGTTCCTGTTTACAAAATGTACCTGAGCTAGCTGGGCCCCTGCCCGAGTATTTATAATCTCCCTGGACAGCCCCACCAGCAGGCCGCCAAGAATAGTTCATACGTCCTTTCTACGTAAAAGGCATGATTTATGTGACTATTCATACTCTCACTCTCCCTCTCTCACACAATCTTCATACTCTCACTCCCTCTCTCACACAATCTTCATACTCACTCTCCCTCTCTCACACACTCTTCATACTCTCACTCTCTCTCTTACACACTCTTCATACTCTCAATCTCTCTCTCACACAAACTTTTAAAACCTCTCTCTCTCTCTCTCACAAACTCTTCATAGTCTCCCTCTCCCTCTCTCACACACTCCTTAATGTAAGAAAGCTAATCGGCATTTGGTCAGGTTATTAAATAAGGCTTTAATCGATTGTTTCACAACATAGAAGTTTAGTTATCCTTCACTAGTTCCTGTTTACAAAATGTACCTGAGCTAGCTGGGCCCATGCCCGAGTATTTATACTCTCCCTGGACAGCGCCACCAGCAGGCCAACAAGTATATTTCATACGTCCTTTCTACATAAAAGGCATGATTTATGTGACTATTCATACTCTCACTCTCCCTCTCTCACACACTCTTCATACTCTCATTCTCCCTCTCTCATACACTCTTCATACTCTCACTCTCCCTCGCTCACACATTCTTCATACTCTCACTGTCCCCCTCTCACACACTCTTCATACACTCACTGTCCCTCTCTCACACACTCTTCATACACTCACTCTTTCAAACACTCTTCACATTCTGACCCTGTCGTACACTTAAATACTCTCACTCTCGCTCTCTCTCACACACTCTTCATACTCTCTTTCTCCCTCTCTCACACACTCTTCATACTCTCACTCACCCACTCTCTCACACTCTCTTCACACTGTCACACTCCCTCTCTCTTACACTCTTAACACACTCACTCACTCTATCACACTCTCTTCATACTCTGACTCTTTCTCTCATAGATCGTCTTCATACTCTCACTCTCTCTCTCTCACACACCCTCTTCATACTCTCACTTCCTCTCTCACAATCTTTTCATACTCGCTCTCTCACTCTCTCACACACTCTTCATACTCTCTTTCTCCCTCTCTCACACACTCTTCATAGTCTGACTCTCTCTCTCTCCCACATACTATTTATACCCTCACTCTCTCTCACACACACTCTCCATACTCTCAGTCTCTCTCTCACACACTCTTCATACTCTCAGTCTCTCTCTCACACACACTTTTAAAATCTCTCTCTCTCTCTCTCTCACAAACTCTTCATACTCTCCCTCTCTCACACACTCCTTAACATAAGAAAGCTAATCGGCACTTTGTCAGATAATTAAACAAGGCTTTAATCGATTGTTTCACACATAGAAGTCTAGTTATCCTTCACTAATTCCTGTTTACAAAATGTACCTGAGCTAGCTGGGCCCCTGCCAGAGTATTTGTACTCTCCCTGGACACCGCCACCAGCAGGCCGCCAAGTATATTTCATACGTCCTTTCTACATAAAAGGCATGATTTATGTGACTATTCATACTCTCACTCTCCCTCTCTCACACACTCTTCATACACTCACTCTTTCAAACACCCTTCATATTCTGACCCTTTCATGCACTTAAATATTCTCACTCATGCTCTCTCTCACACACTCTTCATACTCTCTTGCTCCCTCTCTCACACACTCTTCATACTCTCACTCACCCACTCTCTCACACTCTCTTCATACTGTCACACTCCCTCTCTCTTACACTCTTCACACACTCACTCCCTCTCTCACACTCTCTTCATACTCTGACTCTTTCTCTCATAGATCCTCTTCATACTCTCACTCTCTCTCACTCAGATACTCTTCATAATCTCACTCTCTTTCTCACACATCCTCTTCATACTCTCACTCTCCCTCTCTCACACACTCTTCATACTCTCTCTCTCTCACACTCACACACACATACTATTCATACCCTCACTCACTCTCACATAGAAACGTAGAAGATAGGAGCAGGAGTAGGCCATTCGGCCCCTCGAGTCTGCTCCGCCATTCAATGAGATCATGGCTGATCATCCAAAGTCAGTATCCGGTCCCTGCTTTCTCCCCATACCCCTTGATCCCTTTAGCCTTAAGAAATATATCCAACTCCTTCTTGAATATATTTAATGAATTGGCCTCTACTGCCCTCTGTGGTAGAGAATTCCACAGGTTCACCTCTCTCTGGGTGAAGAAATTTCTCCTCATTTCTGTCCTAAATGGCCTACCCCTTATCCTTAGATGGTGAACCCTGGTTCTGGGCTCCCCGACCATCGGGAACATCCTTCCTGCTTCTAGTCTGTCCAGTCCTGTCAGAATTTTATAAGCTTCAATGAGATCCCCTCTCATTCTTCTAAACTCCAGTGAGTACAAGCCCAATCGACCCAATCTCTCCTCATACGTCAATCCTGCCATCCCAGGGATCAGCCTGGTGAATCTTCGCCGAACTCCTTCCATGGCAAGATCATCCTTCCTCAGATAAGTTGACCAAAACTGCACACAGTACTCAAGATGTGGTCTCACCAAGGCCCTGTACAACTGGAGCAAGACATCCTTGTTCCTGTACACAAACCCTCTCGCTACGAAGGCCAACATACCATTTGCCGTCTTAACCGCCTGCTGCACCTACATGCTTACCTTCAGTGACTGGTGCACAAGGACATTGCACTTCCCCTTCTCCCAATCTATTGCCATTCAGATAATAATCTGCCTTCCTGTTTTTGACACCAAAGTGGATAACCTCACATTTATCCACGCTATATTGCATCTGCCATGCTTCTGCCCAATCACCCAACCTGTCCAAATCATCCTGGAGTTTCTCAGCATCCTCCTCACAGCACACATGCCCACCCAGCTTTGTGTCATCTGCAAATTTGGAGATATTACATCTAGTTCCCTTGTCTAGATCATTAATATATATTGTGAATAGCTGGGGTCCAAGGACCGATCCCTGCGGTACCCCACTAGTCACTGCCTGCCACTCGGTAAAAGACCCGTTTGTTCCAACTCTTTGCTTTCTGTCTGCCAACCAGTTCTCTATCCAAGTCAATACCTTGCCGCCAATCACATGTGTCTTAAACTTACATGCTAATCTCTTATGCAGGACCTTATCGAAAGCCTTCTGAAAGTCCAAATACACCACATCCACTGGTTCTCCATTATCTATTTTAACAGTTTCATCCTCAAAAAATTCCAGTAGATTAGTCAAGCATGATTTACCTTTTGTAAATCCATGTGACTTTGTCCGATCCTGTCACTGTTTTCCAAGTGCTCTGCTATTACATCTTTTATAATGGACTCTAGCATTTTCCCCGTTTTCCCTCTACCACCTTTTTTGAACAGTGGGGTAACATTAGCTACCTTCCAATCCATGGGTACCGTTCCAGATTCCATCGGATGTTGGAAGATGATCAGCAATGCTTCTACTATTTCTAGGTCCACTTCCTTAAGTACCCTAGGATGTAGATTATCAGGCCCTGGGGATTTATCGGCCTTCAGTCCCATCAATTTCCCTAACACCATTTCCCTACAAATACTGATTTCTTTCAGTTCCTCCCTTTCATCAGACCCTATATTCCCTGACATCTCTGGGAGGTTAGTTGTGTCCTCCTTTGTGAAGACAGAACCAAAATATGTATTTAATTGGTCTGCCATTTCTTTGTTCCCCATTATAAATTCCCCTGATTCTGACAGCAAGGGACCTACGCTTGACTTCACCAATCTTTTTCTCTTCACATATCTATAAAAGCTTTTACAGTCAGTTTTTATGTTCCCTGAAAGCTTACTCTCATATTCTATTTTCCCCTTCTTAATTAATCCCTTTGTCCTCCTTTGTTGAATCCTAAACTGCTCCCAATCCTCAGGTTTACTGCTTTTTCTGGCCAATTTATATGTCCTCTCCTTGGATCTTATGCTATCCCTAATTCCCTTGTTAGCCACGGTTGAGTCACTTTTTTGTTTTATTTTTATGCCAAACTGGGATGAACAAATTCTGTCGTTCATCCATGCGGTCTTTGAATTTTTTCCATTGCCTATCCAACGTCAACCCTTTAAGTGACATTCCCCAATCCATCCTACTCAACTCGCGCCTCAGACCATCGCAGTTTCCTTTATTTAAATTCAGGACCCTGGTCTCTGAGTCAACTACTTCATTCTCCATCTTAATGAAGAATTCTATCATATTATGATCACTCACACACACTCTTCATACTCTCATTCTACCTCTCTCACACACTCTTCATACTCTCACTCTCTCTCTCACACACACTCTTCATACTCTCACTCTCCCTCTCTCACACACTCTTCATACACTCACTCTCTCACACACTCTTCATACTCTCACTCTCCCTCTCTCACATACTCTTCCAACACTCACTCTTTCAAACATTCTTCATACTCTGACCCTGTCATACACTTAAATACTCACTCTCGCTCTCTCTCACACACTCTTCATACTCTTTTGCTCCCTCTCTCACACACTCTTCATACTCTCACTCACCCACTTTCTCACACTCTCTTCATACTGTCAGACTCCCTCTCTCTTACACTCTTCACACACTCACTCCCTCTCTCACACTCTCTTCATACTCTGACTCTTTCTCTCATAGATCCTCTTCATACTCTCACTCTGATACTCTTCATAATCTCACTCTCTCTCTCACACATCCACTTCATACTCTCACTCTCCCTCTCTCACACACTCTTCATACGCTCTCTCTCTCACACTCACACACACATACTATTCATAACCTCACTCACTCTCACATAGAAACATAGAAGATAGGAGCAGGAGTAGGCCATTCGGCCCCTCAAGCCTGCTCCGCCATTCAATGAGATCATGGCTGATCATCCAAAATCAGTATCCGGTCCCTGCTTTCTCCCCATACCCCTTGATCCCTTTAGCCTTAAGAAATATATCCAACTCCTTCTTGAATATATTTAATGAATTGGCCTCTACTGCCCTCTGCTGTAGAGAATTCCACAGGTTCACCTCTCTCTGGGTGAAGAAATTCCTCCTCATTTCTGTCCTAAATGGCCTACCTCTTATCCTTAGATGGTGAACCCTGGTTCTGGACTCTCCGACCATCGGGAACATCCTTCCTGCTTCTAGTCTGTCCAGTCCTGTCAGAATTTTATAAGTTTCAATGAGATCCCCTCTCATTCTTCTAAACTCCAGTGAGTACAAGCCCAATCGACCCAATCTCTCCTCATATGTCAATCCTGCCATCCCAGGGATCAGCCTTGTGAATCTTCGCTGAACTCCTTCCATGGCAAGATCATCCTTCCTCAGATAAGGTGACCAAAACTGCACACAATACTCAAGATGTGGTCTCACCAAGGCCCTGTACAACTGGAGTAAGACATCCTTGTTTCTGTACACAAACCCTCTCGCTACGAAGGCCAACATACCATTTGCCGTCTTAACTGCCTGCTGCACCTGCGTGCTTACCTTCAGCGACTGGTGAACAAGGACATTGCACTTCCCCTTCTCCCAATCTATTGCCATTCATATAATACTCTGCCTTCCTGTTTTTGACACCAAAGTGGATAACCTCACATTTATCCACGTTATATTGCATCTGCCATGCTTCTGCCCAATCACCCAACCTGTCCAAATCATCCTGGAGTTTCTCAGCATCCTCCTCACAGCACACATGCCCACCCAGCTTTGTGTCATCTGCAAATTTGGAGATATTACATCTAGTTCCCTTGTCTAGATCTTTAATATATATTGTGAATAGCTGAGGTCCAAGGGCCGATCCCTGCGGTACCCCACTAGTCACTGCCTGCCACTCGGTAAAAGACCCGTTTGTTCCAACTCTTTGCTTTCTGTCTGCCAACCAGTTCTCTATCCAAGTCAATACCTTGCCGCCAATTCCATGTGTCTTAAATTTACATGCTAATCTCTTATGCAGGACCTTATCCAAAGCCTTCTGAAAGTCCAAATACACCACATCCACTGGTTCTCCATTATCTATTTTAGCAGTTTCATCCTCAAAAAATTCCAGTGGATTAGTCAAGCACGATTTACCTTTTGTAAATCCATGTGACTTTGTCCGATCCTGTCACTGGTTTCCAAGTGCTCTGCTATTACATCTTTTATAATGGACTCTAGCACTTTCCCCACTACCGATGTCAGGCTTACCGGTCTGTAATTCCCCATTTTCCCTCTACCACCTTTTTTGAATAGTGGGGTAACATTAGCTACCTTCCAATCCATGGGTACCGTTCCAGATTCCATCGGATGTTGGAAGATGATCAGCAATGCTTCTACTATTTCTAGGTCCACTTCCTTAAGTACCCTAGGATGTAGATTATCAGGCCCTGGGGATTTATCGGCCTTCAGACCCATCAATTTCCCTAACACCATTTCCCCACAAAAACTGATTTCTTTCAGTTCCTCCCTTTCATCAGACCCTATGTTCCCCGACATCTCTAGGAGGTTACATAGATACATAGATACATAGAAGATAGGAGCAGGAGTAGGCCATTCGGCCCTTCGTGCCTGCTCCGCCATTTAATGAGATCATGGCTGATCCTTTAATTCAGTATCCCGTCCCCGCCTTCTCTCCGTAACCCTTAACCCCTTTTGCCCGTAGAAATATATCTAATTCCCTCTTAAATATATTTAATGAGCTGGCGTACACTGCCCTCTGTGGCAATGAGTTCCACAGGTTCACCACTCTCTGAGTGAAGAAATTCCCCCTCATCTCTGTCCTAAATGGTTTAGCCCTTATCCTTAAATTATGTCCTCTAGTTCTGTTCTCACCCGCCAAGGGAAACATTCCTTCTGCATCCAGTCTGTCTAGACCTGTCAGAATTTTATACACTTCTATGAGGTCCCCTCTCAATCTTCTAAACTCCAGTGTGTACATCCCTAAACTACATAGTCTCTCCTCATAGGTCATTCCCGCCATTCCTGGTATCAGCCTGGTGAATCGCCGCTGCACCCCCTCCATGGCAAGAACATCCTTCCTCAGATGAGGCGACCAAAACTGTACACAGTACTCGAGGTGTGGTCTCACCAGTGCCCTGTACAGCTGCAGCAAGGTATCCCTGTTCCTGTATTCTAACCCTTTTGCTATGAAGGCCAGCATACCGTTTGCCTTCTTGACCGCCTGTTGCACCTGCATGCTCGCCTTCAGTGACTGGTGTACAAGAACACCCAGGTCTCTCTGTACTTCCCCCTCTCCCAATCTATTGCCATTTAAATAATAATTTGCCCTCCCGTTCCTGCACCCAAGGTGGATAACTTCGCACTTGTCCACATTATAGTGCATCTGCCATTTATCCGCCCAATCGCCCAGTCTGTCCAAATCGCTCTGGAGCTTCCTGGTCTCTTCCTCTGAGCCCACCCCACCTCCTAGTTTAGTGTCGTCTGCAAATTTGGAAATGCTGCATCCGACTCCCTGATCCAGGTCATTAATGTAAATTGTGAACAGCTGGGGGCCCAGGACAGATCCCTGTGGTACCCCACTTGTTACTGCCTGCCATTCAGAAAATGAGCCGTTTATTCCAACTCTCTGTTTTCTATCTGACAGCCAGTTCCCTATCCACGCCAAAACTTTCCCCTTTATCCCATGAGCCTCAATTTTCCATGCTAATCTTTTATGTGGGACCTTATCGAAGGCCTTTTGGAAGTCCAGGTACACCACATCTACTGGCTCTCCCCCATCTATTCTACCAGTTACTCCCTCAAAAAATTCCAATAGATTAGTCAAGCACGATTTACCCTTTGTAAATCCATGTTGACTCTGTCCTATCCTGTCCCCATTTGCTAAGTGCTCCGCTATTTCATCCTTAATGATGGACTCCAGCATTTTGCCCACAACTGATGTAAGGCTTACAGGTCTGTAATTACCTGCTTTTTCCCTACCCCCCTTTTTGAATAGTGGGGTAACGTTAGCTACCCTCCAATCCATCGGCACTGTTCCCGAGTCTAATGAATTCTGAAAAATCATCCTTAGTGCATCCGCTATCTCTAGGGCCACCTCCTTCAGTACCCTAGGATGCATGTTATCAGGCCCTGGGGATTTGTCCACCTTCAATCCCTTTAGCTTCCTTAACACCATATCCTTAGAGATATTGATTTGCGTCAGTTCCTCCTTTGCCAATGTCCCTATTTTTCCCGATATCCCAGGGAGGTTTTTTGTGTCTTCCTTCGTAAAGACTGACCCAAAGTATGCATTTAGTTGATCTGCCATTTCCTTATTTCCCATTATATATTCCCCCGTATCTGACTGCAATGGACCAACTTTGGTTTTCACCAGTCTTTTCCTTTTGTGTCCTCCTTTGTGAAGACAGAACCAAAATATGTATTTAATTGGTCTGCCATGTCTTTGCTCCCCATTATAAATTCCCCTCATTCTGACAGCAAGGGACCTACGCTTGACTTCACCAATCTTTTTCTCTTCACATATCTATAAAAGCTTTTACAGTCAGTTTTTATGTTCTCTGCAGGCTTACTCTCATATTCTATTTTCCCCTTCTTAATTAATCCATTTGTCCTCCTTTGTTGAATCCTAAACTGCTCCCAATCCTCAGGTTTACTGCTTTTTCTGGCCAATTTATATGTCCTCTCCTTGGATCTTATGCTATCCCCAATTCCCTTGTTAGCCACGGTTGAGTCACTTTTTTGTTTTATTTTTATGCCAAACTGGGATGAACAAATTCTGTCGTTCATCCATGCGGTCTTTGAATTTTTTCCATTGCCTATCCACCGTCAACCCTTTGAGTGACATTCCCCAATCCATCCTACTCAACTCGCGCCTCAGACCATCGCAGTTTCCTTTATTTAAATTCAGGACCCTGGTCTCTGAGTCAACTACTTCATTCTCCATCTTAATGAAGAAACCTATCATATTATGATCACTCACACACACTTTTCATACTCTTATTCTCCCTCTCTCACACACTCTTTATACTCTCACTCTCTCTCTCATACACACTCTTCATACTCTCACTCTCCCTCTCTCACACACTCTTCATACACTCACTCTCCCACACACTCTTCATACTCTCATTCTACCTCTCTCACACACTCTTCATACTCTCACTCTCCCTCGCTCACACATTCTTCATACTCTCACTCTCCCTCTCTCACACACTCTTCCAACACTCACTCTTTCAAACATTCTTCATACTCTGACCCTGTCATACACTTAAATACTCACTCTCGCTCTCTCTCACACACTCTTCATACTCTCTTTCTCCCTCACTCACACACTCTTCATACTCTCACTCACCCACTCTCTCACACACTCTTCATACTATCACACTCCCTCTCTCTTACACACTTCACACACTCACTCCCTCTCTCACAGTTTCTTCATACTCTGACACTCTCCCTCATAGATACTCTTCATAATCTCACTCTCTCTCTCTCACACACCCTCTTCATACTCTCACTTCCTCTCTCACACTCACTTCATACTCGCTCTCTTTCTCAGATACTCTTCATACTCTCACTCTCTCTCTCTCTCACTCACATACTCTTCATAATCTCACTCTTTCTCTCACACACCCTCTTTGTACTCTCACTCTCCCTCTCTCACACACTCTTCATACTCTCACACTCTCACTTTCTCACACATACTATTCATACCATCTCTCTCTCTCTCACACCCTATCCAGAATCTCACTCCCCCTCTCACACACTCTTCATACTCTAACTCTCCCTCTCTCACACACTCTCCATACTCTCCCTCTCTCACACACTCCTTAACGTAAGAAAGCTAATCGGCACTTGGTCAGATTATTAAACAAGGCTTTAATCGATTGTTTCACAACATAGAAGTCTAGTTATCCTTCACTAGTTCCTGTTTACAAAATGTACCTGAGCTAGCTGGGCCCCTGCCCGAGTATTTATACTCTCCCTGGACAGTGCCACCAGCAGGCCGCCAAGTATATTTCATACGTCCTTTCTTCATAAAAGGCATGATTTATGTGACTATTCATACTCTCTCTCTCCCTCTCTCACACACTCTTCATAATCTCACTCCCTCTCTCACACACTCATCATACTCACTCCCCCTCCCTCACACACTCTTCATACTCTCATTCTCCCTCACTCACACACTCTTCATACACTCATGCTCTCACACACTCTTCATACTCTCACTCTCTCTCTCTCACACTCTTCATACTCTCTCACTCTCCCTCTCTCACATACTATTCATAGTCTGACTCTCTCTCTCTCCCACATACTATTTATACCCTCACTCTCTCTCACACACACTCTTCATACTCTCACTCTCTCTCTCACACACTCTTCATACTCTCAGTCTCTCTCTCACACACACTTTTAAAATCTCTCTCTCTCTCTCTCTCACAAACTCTTCATACCCTCCCTCTCTCACACACTCCTTAACATAAGATAGCTAATCGGCACTTGGTCAGATTATTAAACAAGGCTTTAATCGATTGTTTCACAACATAGAAGTCTCGTTATCCTTCACTAGTTCCTGTTTACAAAATGTACCTGAGCTAGCTGGGCCCCTGCCAGAGTATTTGTACTCTCCCTGGACACCGCCACCAGCAGGCCGCCAAGTATATTTCATACGTCCTTTCTGCATAAAAGGCATGATTTATGTGACTATTCATACTCTCACTCTCCCTCTCTCACACACTCTTCATACACTCACTCTTTCAAACACCCTTCATATTCTGACCCTGTCATACACTTAAATATTCTCACTCTCGCTCTCTCACACACTCTTCATAGTCTCACTCCCTCTCTCACACACTCTTCATACTCACTCTTCCTCTCTCACACACTCTTCATATACTCACTCTTTCAAACACTCTTCATACTCTGACCCTGTCATACACTTAAATACTCTCACTCTCGCTCTCTCTCACACACTCTTCATACTCTCTTTCTCCCTCTCTCACACACTCTTCATACTCTCACTGTCCCTCTCTGGTACACTCAATCTTTCACACAATCTTCATATTCTGAACCTGTCAAACACTTTTTATACTCTCTTTCTCCCTCTCTCACACACTCTTCATAATGTCACTCTCCCTCTCTCTTACACTCTTCACACATCTCACTCCCTCTCTCACACTCTCTTCATACTCTGACTCTCTCTCTCTCTCATAGATATTCTTCATAATCTCACTCTCTGTCTCTCACACCCTCTTCATACTCTCACTTCCTCTCTCACACTCTCTTCATACACTCACTCTTTCAAACACTCTTCATACTCTGACCCTGTCATACACTGAAATACTCTCACTCTCGCTCTCTCTCACACACTCTTCATACTCTCACTCACCAACTCTCTCACACTCTCTTCATACTGTCACACTCCCTCTCTCTTACACTCTTCACACACTCACTCTCTCTCTCACACCCTCTTCATACTCTCACTTCCTCTCTCACACTCTTTTCATACTCGCTCTCTCCCTCTCTCACACATTCTTCATACACTCACTCTCTCACACACTCTTCATACTCTCACTGTCTCTCTCCCATACACTCAATGTTTCACACAATATTCATATTCTGAACCTGTCAAACACTTTTTATACTCTCACTCTCGTTCTCTCTCACACACTCTTCATACTCTCTTTCTCCCTCTCTCACACACTCTTCATAATGTCACTCTCCCTCTCTCTTACACGCTTCACACATCTCACTCCCTCTCTCAAACACTCTTCATACTCTCACTCTCTCTCTCTCACTCAGATACTCTTCATAATCCCTCTCTCTCTCACACACCCTCTTCGTATTCTCACTCTCCCCATCTCACACACTCTTCATACTCTCTCTCTCTCACACATACTATTCATATCCTCACTCTCTCTCACACATACTATTCATATCCTCACTCTCTCTCTCACACACTCTTCATACTCTCTCACTCTCCCTCTCTCACACACTCTTCATAGTCTGACTCTCTCACACACACTTTTAAAATCTCTCTCTCTCTCTCTCTCACAAACTCTTCATACTCTCCCTCTCTCACACACTCCTTAACGTATGAAAGCTAATCAGCACTTGGTCAGATTATTAAACAAGGCTTTAATCGATTGTTTCACAACATAGGAGTCTACTTATCCTTCACTAGTTCCTGTTTACAAAATGTACCTGAGCTAGCTGGGCCCCTGCCAGAGTATTTGTACTCTCCCTGGACACCGCCACCAGCAGGCCGCCAAGTATATTTCATACGTCCTTTCTACATAAAAGGCATGACTTATGTGACTATTCATACTCTCACTCTCCCTCTTTCATACACTCTTCATAATCTCACGCACCGTCTCTCACACAATCTTCATACTCTCACTCACTGTCTCACACACTCTTCATACTCACTCTCCCTCTCTCACACACACTTCATACACTCACTCTTTCAAACACTCTTCATACTCTGACCCTGTCATACACTTAAATACTCTCACTCTCGCTCTCTCTCACACACTCTTCATACTCTCTTTCTCCCTCTCTCATACACTCTTCATACTCTCACTCACCCACTCTCTCACACTCTCTTCATACTGTCACACTCCCTCTCTCTTACACTCTTCACACACTCACTCCCTCTCTCACACGCTCTTCATACTCTCACTTCCTCTCTCACACTCTTTTCATGCTCGCTCTCTCCCGCTCTCACACACTCTTCATACACTCACTCTCTCACACACTTTTCATACTCTCACTCTCTCTCTCTCACACACTCTTCATACTCTCACTGTCCCTCTCTCATACACTCACTCTTTCACACAATCTTCATATTCTGAACCTGTCAAACACTTTTAATATTCTCACCCTCGCTCTCTCTCACACACTCTTCATACTCTCTTTCTCCCTCTCTCACACACTCTTCATAATGTCTCTCTCCCTCTCTCTTACACTCTTCACACATCTCACTCCCTCTCTCACACTCTCTTCATACTCTGACTCTCTCTCTCTCATAGATATTCTTCATAATCTCACTCTCTGTCTCTCACACCCTCTTCCTACTCTCACTTCCTCTCTCACACTCTCTTCATACTCGCTCTCTCTCTCTCAGATACTCTTCATAATCTCACTGTCCCTCTCTCTCACAGTCTTCATACTCTCACTCTCCCTCTCTCACACACTCTTCATACTCTCACTCTCTCTCTCTCACTCCGATGCTCTTCATAATCCCTCTCTCTCTCACACACCCTCTTCGTACTCTCACTCTCCCCATCTCACACACTCTTCATACTCTCACTCTCTCTCACACATACTATTCATATCCTCACTCTCTCTCACACACACTCTTCATACTCTCATTCTCCCTCACTCACACACTCTTCATTCACTCATGCTCTCACACACTCTTCATACTCTCACTCAATTCAATTCAATTCAATTCAAATCGCTTTATTGGCATGATAAGGTACATCTTATGTTGCCAAAGCATCGCAAAACATTTATGGTTGAACACTGATGTGCCTTCAATAACCACAAAACTAGAAGTTATAGACTTTAACAAGTTGGCTTTTAATCACTAAGATCAGAGCGAACATCTCAACACACTGACTGGCACACAGGAATGAGTCATACAGATCCTGGGATCTTTAAGTAAGAGAAGTCAGGGGCGGAGCCAAGAGCCAAGACCTGGAACCTTCCAGGTTAGTCAGTGAAGAGGAAGTGAAACTATACACCGTGTGGGGGAGGGTAATATACATGAGTGCAAAATGAATACAGGCAAACAAACAGATTTCATTACAAACACATAAACGCAGATCTATTCATACAGTGTATAAACAGATATACCCCTGAGTGTATAAATATACATTCGTATAATTTGTATATACTCTTTTCTTAGGTTTACTGGTTGTCCCTCTGTTTATGGCAAGCTGTAACATAGTGTGCCGCTAAGGTTACACAATTTCTCTGTTCCCCTAGTAGGTATGGGAGTTTTTGGTCGTCATTCAAATTTCTGAATTCAGGGCATATTTTTGTGAATTTTTGGTAGAAATTCTCCCTGATGCCCTGATATTTTCCACAAGCTGTGAGGAAGTGCCTCTCTGTCTCCACCACTCCCTGACTGCAGTGAGAGCATATCCTGTCCTCTCTTGGCAGCCAGGTCTGTCTGTGTCTGCCTTTTTTGATGGCCAGGCTATGTTCACTAAGTCTGTACCTTGTCAAGGTTTTTCTCAGTTTGCTATCCTTTACCATGGTCAGGTATTCAGCTATGTTGCACTGTCTGTTTAGGGCCAAGTAGCAATTGAGTTTGTTTTGGGTTTTTGTTGTTTCTGCCCAATATGACAGGTATTTTTCCTTTTGCTTAGTGACAATTGTGTTGGGTCGAATTCTCTGTGCTACGATGTCACTGTCCTGGGGCTGGTTATTGTTAGTAGTGTTAGTAGTTAATTCACTGAGTCCCAGGACTAGTTGACTGAGGGTATTCTTCTTTATGGTCCGCTCTTGGCATTTCAGGGCTTCGTAATGATAGCAGTGGGGGGTTGCTCATTTTTAGGTGTTTCCAAAATTTGGTGGCTCGTTTTTGGATAGTATTATTAATGGATATTGGCCTAGTTCTGCCCTGCATGCATTGTTTACGGTTTTCCTTTGAGTCCGGAGGATACCTTTACGGAATTCTGCATGTAGGATCTCAATTGGGTGTTTGTCCCATTTTGCAAATTCTTGTTGTGTTAGCGGTCCCCACACCTCACTGCCATAGAGTGCAATTGGTTCAATTACTGATTTAAAAATTTTGAACCAAATGCCAATTGGGATTTCAATTTGGATTGATTTTTTAATGGCATAGAAAGCCCTTCTCGCTTTCTCTTTCAGTTCATTCACAGATCTCTCTCACACTCTTTATACTCTCTCACTCTCCCTCTCTCACACACTCTTCATAGTCTGACTCTCTCTCTCTCCCACATACTATTTATACCCTCACTCTCTCTCACACACACTCTCCATACTCGCAGTCTCTCTCTCACACACACTTTTAAAATCTCTCTCTCTCTCTCTCTCATAAACTCTTCATACTCTCCCTCTCTCACACACTCCTTAACATAAGAAAGCTAATCGGCACTTTGTCAGATAATTAAACAAGGCTTTAATCGATTGTTTCACACATAGAAGTCTAGTTATCCTTCACTAATTCCTGTTTACAAAATGTACCTCAGCTAGCTGGGCCCCTGCCAGAGTATTTGTACTCTCCCTGGACACCGCCACCAGCAGGCCGCCAAGTATATTTCATACGTCCTTTCTACATAAAAGGCATGATTTATGTGAATATTCATACTCTCACTCTCACTCTCTCACACACTCTTCATAATCTCACACACCGTCTCTCACACATTCTTCATACTCTCACGGTCCCTCTCTCACACACTCTTCATATACTCACTCTTTCAAACACTCTTCATACTCTGACCCTGTCATACACTTAAATACTCTCACTCTCGCTCTCTCTCACACACTCTTCATACTCTCTTTCTCCCTCTCTCACACACTCTTCATACTCTCACTCACCCACTCTCTCACACTCTCTTCATACTGTCACACTCCCTCTCTCTTACACTCTTCACACACTCACTCCCTCTCTCACACTCTCTTCATACTCTGACTCTTTCTCTCATAGATCTTCTTCGTAATCTCACTCTTTCTCTCACAGCCTCTTCATACTCTCACTTCCTCTCTCACACTCTTTTCATACTCGCTCTCTCCCTCTCTCACACACTCTTCATACACTCACTCTCTCACACACTCTTCATACTCTCACTGTCCCTCTCTCATACACTCACTCTTTCACACAATCTTCATATTTTGAACCTGTCAAACACTTTTAATACTCTCACGCTCGCTCTCTCTCACACACTCTTCATACTCTCTTTCTCCCTCTCTCACACGATCTTCATACTCTCACTCGCTCTCTCTCACTCAGATACTCTTCATAATCTCACTCTCTCTCTCACACACCCTCTTCATACTCTCACTCTCCCTCTCTCACACACTTTTCATACTCTCTCTCTCTCTCACACACACATACTATTCATACCCTCACTCTCTCTCACATAGAAACATAGAAGATAGGAGCAGGAGTAGGCCATTTGGCCCCTCGAGCCTGCTCCGCCATTCAATGTGATCATTGCTGATCATCCAAATTCAGTATCCGGTCCCTGCTTTCTCCCCATACCCCTTGATCCCTTTAGCCTTAAGAAATATATCCAACTCCTCCTTGAATATATTTAATGAATTGGCCTCTACTGCCTTCTGTAGTAGAGAATTCCACAGGTTCACCTCACTCTGGGTGAAGAAAATATTCTCCTGATTTCTGTCCTAAATGTCCTACCCCTTATCCTTAGATGGTGAACCCTGGTTCTGGACTCCCCGACCATCGGGAACATCCTTCCTGCATCTAGTCTGTCCAGCCCTGTCAGAATATTATACGTTTCAATGAGATCCCCTCTCATTCTTCTAAACTCCAGTGAGTACAAGCCCAATCGACCCAATCTCTCCTCATGCGTCATTCCTGCCATCCCAGGTATCAGCCTGGTGAATCTTCGCTGAACTCCTTCCATGGCAAGATCATCCTTCCTCAGATAAGGTGCCCAAAACTGCACACAATACTCAAGATGTGGTCTCACCAAGGCCCTGTACAACTGGAGCAAGACATCCTTGTTCCTGTACTCAAACCCTCTCACTACGAAGGCCAACATACCATTTGCCTTCTTAACCGCCTGCTGCACCTGCATGCTTACCTTCAGCGACTGGTGCACAAGGACACCCTGGTCTCATTGCACTTCCCCTTCTCCCAATCTATTGCCATTCAGATAATAATCTGCCTGCCTGTTTTTGACACCAAAGTGGATAACCTCACATTTATCCACGTTATATTGCATCTATCATGCCTCTGCCCAATCACCCAACCTGTCCAAATCATCCTGGAGTTTCTCGGCATCCTCCTCACAGCACACACGACAACCCAGCTTTGTGTCATCTGCAAATTTGGAGATATTACATCTAGTTCCCTTTTCTAGATCATTAATATATACTGTGAATAGCTGGGGTCCAAGGACTGATCCCTGCGGTACCCCACTAGTCACTGCCTGCCACTCGGAAAAAGACCCATTTATTCCAGCTCTTTGCTTTCTGTCTGCCCACCAGTTCTCTATCCAAGTCATTACCTTGCCCCCAATCCCATGTGTCTTAACTTTACACGCTAATCTCTTCTGCAGGACCTTATCGAAAGCCTTCTGAAAGTCCAAATACACCACATCCACTGTTTCTCCATTATCTATTTTAGCAGTTTCATCCTCAAAAAATTCCAGTAGATTAGTCAAGCACGATTTACCTTTTGTAAATCCATGTTGACTTTGTCCGATCCTGTCACTGTTTTCCAAGTGCTCTGCTATTACATCTTTTATAATGGACTCTAGCATTTGCCCCACTACCGATGTCAGGCTTACCGGTCTGTAATTCCCGGTTTTCTCTCTACCACCCTTTTTTGAATAGTGGGGTAACATTAGCTACCCTCCAATCCATGAGTACTATTCCAGATTCCATCGAATGTTGGAAGATGACCAGCAATGCTTCTACTATTTGTAGGTCCACTTCCTTAAGTACCCTAGGATGTAGATTATCAGGCCCTGGGGATTTATCGGCCTTCAGTCCCATCAATTTCCCTAACACCATTTCCCCACAAAAACTGATTTCTTTCAGTTCCTCCCTTTCATCAGACCCTATGTTCCCTGACATCTCTGGGAGGTTAGTTGTGTCCTCCTTTGTGGAGGCAGAACCAAAATATGTAATTAATTGGTCTGCCATTTCTTTGTTCCCCATTATAATTTCCCCTGATTCTGACTGCAAGGGACCTACACTTGACTTCACCAATCTTTTTCTCTTCACATATCTATAAAAGCTTTTACAGTCAGTTTTTATGTTCCATGCAAGCTTACTCTCATATTCTATTTTCCCCTTCTTAATTAATCCCTTTGTCCTCCTTTGTTGAATCCTAAACTGCTCCCAATCCTCAGGTTTACTGCTTTTTCTGGCCAATTTATATGTCCTCTCCTTGGATCTTATGCTATCCCTAATTTCCCTTGTTAGCCACGGTTGAGTCACCCTTTTTGTTTTATTTTTATGCCAAACTGGGATGAACAAATTCTGTCATTCATCCATGCGGTCTTTGAATGTTTGCCATTGCCTATCCATCGTCAACCCTTTGAGTGACATTCCCCAATCAATCCTACTCAACTCGCGCCTCAGACCATCGCAGTTTCCTTTATTTAAATTCAGGACCCTAGTCTCTGAGTCAACTACTTCATTCTCCATCTTAATGAAGAATTCTATCATATTATGATCGCTCACACACACTCTTCATACTCTCACTCTTCCTCTCTCACACACTCTTCATACACTCACTCTCTCACTCACTCTTCATACTCTCTCTCTCTCTCTCACACTCTTCATACTCTCACTGTCCCTCTCACACACTCTTCATACACTAACTCTTTCACACAATATTCGTACTCTGACCCTGTCATACACTTTTATAACTCTCACTCTCGCGCTTTCTCACACACTCTTCATACTCTCTTTCTCCCTCTCCCACAGACTCTTCATAACCTCACTCACCCACTCTCTCACACTCTCTTCATACTGTGACTCTCCCTCTCTCTTACACTCTTCACACACTCACTCCCTCTCTCACACTCTCTTCATATTCTGACTCTCTCTCTCTCTCTCATAGATACTCATCATAATCTCACTCTCTCTCTCTCAGATACTCTTCATAATCTCACTCGCTCTCTCTCACACACTCTGCATACTCTCACTCTCTCACACACTCTTCATAGTCTCACTCTCTCTCTCTCTCTCACACATACTATTCATACCCTCACTCTCTCTCACACACTCTTCCTACACTCACTCTTTCAAACATTCTTCATCCTGTGACCCTGTCATACACTTAAATACTCTCACTCTCGCTCTCTCTCACACACTCTTCATACTCTCACTCTGTCTCACAAACTCTCTTCATACTCTCACTGTCCCTCTCTCATACACTCACTCTCTCACACACTCTTCATACTCTCACTCTCTCTCTCACACGCTTCATAATCTCACTCTCCCACTCTCACACACACTTCATGCTCTCAATCCCTCTCTCACACCCTCTTCATAATCTCACTCTCTCTCAGATACTCTTCATACTCTCACTCTCTCACTCACACACTCTTCATACTCTCACTCCCTCTCTCACACACTCTACATACACTCACTCTTTCACACACACTTCATACTCTGACCCTGTCATATACTTTTAATAGTCTCTCTATAGTCTCTCTCGCGCTCTCTCTCACACACTCTTCATACTCTCATTCTCCCTCTCTCACACACTCTTCATACGCTCACTCTCCCTCTCTCTCTCACTCTCTTCATACTGTCACTCTCCCTCTCTCTTACACTCTTCAAACTCTCACTCCCTCTCTCACACACTCTTCACACTCTCACTCTCTCTTTCTCTCACACACTCTTCATACTCACTCTCCCTCTCTCACACACTCTTCATACTCTCACCCTCGCTCTCTCACACATTCTTCATACTCTCACTCTCTCTCTCTCACAGCCTCTTCATATTCTCACTCCCCCTCTCAAATACTCTTCTTACTCTCACTCCCTCTCTCACACACGCTTCATACTCTCACTCACCTACTCTCCCACACTCTCTTCATACTGTCACACTCCCTCTCTCTTACACGCTTCACACACTCACTCCCTCTATCACACTCTCTTCATACTCTGACTCTCTCTCTCTCATAGATACTCTTCATAATCTCACTCTCTCTCTCTCACACACTCTTCATACTCTCGCTTCCTCTCTCACACTCTATTCATACTCTCTCTCTCTCTCTCAGATACTCTTCATAATCTCACTCTCTCTCTCTCACACACTCTTCATACTCTCATTCTCACTCTCTCACACACTCTTCATAGTCTCACTCACTCTCTCACACTCTCTTCATACTGTCAATCTCCCTCTCACTTTTGTACAGTTGTACAGGGCCTTGGTGAGACCGCACCTTGAGGATTGTGTGCAGTTTTGGTCGCCTTATCTGAGGAAGGATGTTCTTGCCATGGAAGGAGTGCAGCGAAGATTCACCAGGCTGATACCTGGGATGGCAGGAATGACGTATGAGGAGAGATTGTGTCGATTGGGCTTATACTTAGTGGAGTTCAGATGATTGAGAGGGGATCTCATCGAAACCTATAAAATTCTGTCAGGCCTGGACAGACTAGATGCAGGAACGATGTTCCCGGTGGCCGGGAGTCCAAAACTAGGGGTCATAATCTAAGGATAAGGGGTAAGCCATTTAGGACTGAGATGAGGAGGAATTTCTTCATCCAGAGAGTGGTGAACCTGTAGAATTCTCTGCCACAGAGGGCAGTGGAGGCCAGTTCATTAAATATATTCAAGAAAGAGTTGCATATATTTCTTAAGGCTAAAGGGATCAAGGGATATGGGGAGAAGGCAGGGACAGGGTACTGAATTTGGATGACCAGCCATGATCTCACTGAATGGCGGAGCAGGCTCGAGGGGCCGAATGGCCTGCTACTGCTCCTATCTTCTATGTTTCTATGTTACACTCTTCATACACTCACTCCATCTCTCACATACTCTTCATACACTCACTCTCTCACACACTCTTCATTCTCTCACTCCCTTTCTCACACACTCTTCATACTCTCATTCTCCCTCTCTCACACACTCTTCATACTCTCATTCTCCCTCTCTCACACACTATTCATTCTCTCACTCCATTTCTCACACACACTTCATACTCTCACGCTCTAATAAACTTTTCATACTCTTACTGTCGCTCTCTCTCACACACTCTTCATACTCTCACACCCTCTCTCACACACTCTTCAGCCTCTCACTCCCTTTCTCACACACTCTTCATACACTCACTCTCTCACATACTCCTCATACTCTCACTCTCTCTCTCGCTATCTCACACTCTTCATACTCCCACTGTCCCTCTCTCATTCACTCTTCATACATTCACTCTCTCACACACTCTTCATATTCTGACCCTGTCATACACTTTTAATTGTCTCTCTCTCACACATACTTCATACTCTCACTCTCTCTCTCTCTCACATACTTTTCATACTCTCAGTCTCCATCTCACACACACTCTTGATACTCTCACTCCCTCTCTCACTCACTCTTCATCCTCACACACCATCTCTCATACACTCTTCATACTTTCACTCTCCCTCACACACACTCTCTTCATACACTCACTATCTCTCTCAGATACTATTCATAATCTCACTCTCTCTCTCTCACACTCTTCATACTCACACTCCATCTCTCTCTCACACCCTCTTCATACTCTCATTCCCTCTCTCACACACTTTTCATGCTCTCACTCCCTCCCTCACACACTCTTCATACTCTCTCACTCCCTCTCTCACACACTTCATATTCTCACTCTCTCTCACACACTCTCTTCATACTCTCACTCTCTCTCTCTCACTCTCGGTCAGATATTCTTCATAATCTCACTCTCTCTCTCACACACACTCTTCATACTCTCACACTCTTGCTGATCATCTTCCAACATTTGATGGAATCTGGAACAGTACCCATGGATTGGAAGGTAGCTAATGTTGCCCCACTATTCAAAAAAGGTGGTCGAGAGAAAATGGGGATTTACAGACATCGGTAGTGGGGAAAATGCTCGAGTCCATTATAAAAGATGTAATAGCAGAGCACTTGGAAACAGTGACAGGATCGGACAAAGTCAACATGGATTTACAAAAGGTAAATTGTGGTTGACTAATCTACTGGAATTTTTTGAGGATGTAACTGGTAAAATAGATCAGGGAGAACCAGTGGAAGGAGTGCAGCGAAGATTCACCAGGCTGATACCTGGGATGGCAGGAATGATGTATGAGGAGAGATTGGGTCGATTGGGCTTGTACTCGCGGGAGTTTAGAAGAATGAGAAGGGATCTCATCGAAACTTATAAAATTCTAACAGGACTATACAGACTAGATGCTGTAAGGATGTTCCCGATGGTCGGGGAGTCCAGAACCAGGGGTCACAGTCTAAGGATAAGGGGTAAGCCATTTAGGACAGAGATGAGGAGGAAATTCTTCACCCAGAGAGTGGTGAACCTGTGGAATTCTCTACCAAAGAAGGCAGTAGAGGCCAATTCATTAAATATATTCAAGAAGGAGTTCGATATATTTCTTAAGGCTAAAGGGATCAAGGGATATGGAGAGAAGGCAGGAACAGGGTACTGAATTTGGACGATCAGCCATGATCTCATTGAATGGCAGAGCAGGCTCGAGGGGCCGAATGGCCTACTCCTGCTCCTCTCTTCTATGTTTCTACACTCTCCCTCTCACACCCTGTTCATACTCTCACTTCCTCTCTCACACTCTTCATACTCTCCCACTCCCTCTCTCACACACTCTTCATATGGTCACTCTATCATGCCTACACTCTTCATCCTCTTGCTCACCCTCTCTCACACACACACTTCATACTCTCTCTCTCTCACACACATATTCTTCATAATCTCACACCCTCTTTCACACGCTCTTCATACACTCACTCCCACTCCCACACACTCTTCATACTCCCACTCTCCCTCTCTCACACACACTTCATTCTCTCACTCCCTTTCTCACACACTCATCATACTCTCACCCTCTCATACACTTTTCATACCCTCACTCTCTCTCTCTCTCTCTCACTCACTCTTCATACTCTCACTGAATCTCTCGCACACTCTTCATAATCTCCCACTCCCTCTCTCATACACTCTTTATATGGTCACTCTATCACGCCCACACTCTTCATACTCTCACTTCCTCTCTCACACACTCGTCATACTCACTCTCGCTCTCTCATGCACTCTTCAGGCTCTCACTCTCTCCCTTTCACACTTTCTTCATACTCCATCTCTCTCACATACTCCTCGTAATCTCACTTACTCTCTCAAACACTCTTCATACTCTCACCCTCTCATACACTTTTCATACTCTCACTCTCCCACTCACTCTTCATACTCTCACCGAATCTCTCGCACACTCTTCATATTCTCACTCTCTCACACTCTTCATACTCTCACTCTCTCTTGCACACATTTTTCATACTCTCACTCTCTCTCATACACTCTTCTTACACTCTCTCCATCTCTCACACTCTCTTCATACTCTCTCACTCTCACACACATTCTTCATACTCGCACTCTCTCACACACACAGTACATACTCTCACTCTCCTTTTCTCACACACTCTTCATACTCTCACTCTCTATCTCACACACACTCTATTCATACTCTCACTCTCCCTCTTTCACTCTCTTCATACTCTCACTCTCTATCTCACACACACTCTATTCATACTCTCACTCTCCCGCTCTCACACTCTTCATACTCTCACTCTCCCTCTCTCACTCTCTTCATACTCTCACTCACCCTCACACACACTGTTCATACTCTCACTTGTCCTCTCTCACACACACTTCATACTCTCACTCCCTCTCTCACATGTTCTTCATACTCTCACTCTCTCTCTCACACACTCTTCATATTCTCACTTGTCCTCTCTCACACACACTTCATACTCTCACTCCCTCTCTCAAACACTCTTCATACTCTCACTCTCCCTCTCTCAAACACACTTCTTACAATTCAATTCAATTCAATTCAAATCGCTTTATTGGCATGATAAGGTACATCTTATGTTGCCAAAGCATCGAAAAACATTTATGGTTGAACACATAAACACAGATCTATCCATACAGTGTATAAACAGATATATCCCTGAGTGTATAAATATACATTCATATCATTTGTATATACTCTTTTCTTAGATTTAATGGTTGTCCCTCTGTTTATGGCAATCTGTAACATAGTGTGCCGCTAAGGTGACACAATTTCTCTGTTCCCCTAGTAGGTATGGGAGTTTTTGGTCGTCATTCAAATTTTTGAATTCAGGGCATATTTTTGTGAATTTTGGGTAGAAATTCTCCCTTATGCCCTGATATTTTCCACAAGCTGTGAGGAAGTGCATCTCTGTCTCCACCACTCCCTGACTGCAGTGAGAGCATATCCTGTTCTCTCTTGTCAGCCAGGTCTGTCTGTGTCTGCTTTTTTCGATAGCCAGGCTATGCTCACTAAGTCTGTACATAGTCAAGGTTTTTCTCAATTTGCTATCTTTTACCGTGGTCAGGCATTCAGCCATGTTGTATTGTCTGTTTAGGGCCAAGTAGCAATTGAGTTTGTTTTGGGTTTTTGTTGTTTCTGCCCAATATGACAGATATTTTTCCTTTTGCTTAGTGACAATTGTGTTGGGTCGTATTCTCTGTGCTACGATGTCACTGTCCTGGGGCTGGTTATTGTTAGTAGTATTAGTAGTTACTTCACTGAGTCCCAGGACTAGTTGACTGAAGGTATTTTTCTTTATGATCCCCTCTTGGCATTTCAGGGCTTCGTAATGATAGCAGTGGGGGTACTCATTTTTAGGTGTTTCCAAAATTTGGTGGCTCTTTTTTGGATAGTAATTATTAATGGATATTGGCCTAGTTCTGCCCTGCATGCATTGTTTACGGTTTTCCTTTGAGTCCGGTGGATACTTTTACAGAATTCTGCATGTAGGATCACAATTGGGTGTTTGTCCCATTTTGCAAATTCTTGTTGTGTTAGCGGTCCCCACACCTCACTGCCATAGAGTGCAATTGGTTCAATTACTGATTTGAAAATTTTGAGCCAAATGCTAATTGGGATTTCTATTTGGATTGATTTTTTAATGGCATAGAAAGCCCTTCTTGCTTTCTCTTTCAGTTCATTCACAGCCAGATGAAAATTTCCCATAGAACTGATTTTTAAGCCCAAGTATGTGTAGTTAGTGGCTTGTTCAATTTTAGTTGTTCCTAGTGTGAAATTTATTCTGGGTCCCTGATGTCTGGATCTTTGCTGGAACACAAGGACTTTGGTTTTTTGGGGGTTTATTGTCAGGGCCCAGGTCTGACAGTACGACTCTAGCAGATCCAGGTTCTGCTGTAGACCCTCCTTAGTTGGTGACAGCAGAACCAGGTCATCTGCATAGAGGAGGAATTTAACCTTGGATTCATATAGGGTGAGGCCGGGTGCTGTAGATTGTTCACGTAGTTTTGCCAATTCATTTATGTAAATATTAAAGAGTGTCAGTGAGATGGGCGAGCCCTGCATCACACCACACCCCTGTGGGAAGTATTTTGTTTGTTTGTCTCCAATTTTAACTGCACATTTGTTGTTTGTATACATTGATTTAATTACGTCATATGTTTTTCCCCCTACACCACTTTCAATAACTTTCAAGAATAGACCGTCATGCCAGATGGAATCGAAAGCCTTCTGGAAATCTATAAAGCAGGCAAAAATTTTGCTTTTGTTTTGATGAACATGTTTGTCAATTAGGGTCTGTAGGGTGAAGATATGATCTGATGTTCTATAGTTTGGTAGGAATCCAATTTGGCTTTTACTCAAGACATTGTGCTCCTCAAGGAAGTTTATAAGTCTTTTGTTTATGATATTACAGAATACCTTCCCCAGGTTACTGTTTACACAGATGCCTCGATAGTTATTTGGGTCAACTTTGTCTCCACTTTTGTATATGGGCATTATGAGTCCTTTGTTCCAGATATCAGGGAAGTGACCGACACTCAGAACCAAGTTGAAGAGTTTTAGGATAGCCAATTTCATTTTATCGTCTGTGTGTTTAATCATCTCGCTTAGGATGCCATCTGCACCGCAAGCTTTTCCTGGTCGCAGGTCCTTGAGTTTTTCAAATAGCTCTTTTTCAGTTATTATGGGGTCTAGCGGGTTTTGGTTAACTTTTATGACCAATTCGAGCTTTTCCAGTTTTTTGCATATTTGTTATTGCTCTGGGCTTAGTGTGTTTTTCTGGTATAATTTTTCAAAATGGTTTTCCCATGTGCCTCCGTTTTGAATGGCCAATTCGTCGTGTTGTTTTTTGTGTAATGTATTCCAGTTGTCCCAGGAACAATTGGAATCAATGGATTCCTCAATGGAGCTGAGTGTATTCTTAATATACTGCTCTTTTTTGGTTCTGAGTGTGTTTTTGTATTGTGTTAGTGCCTGACAATAAGTAAGGCGTAATTCCTCGTTTTCTGGCTGTCTGTGTTTTTGGTTTGATATTTTTCTGAGTTTTTTCCTCATGTTATGGCAATCTGGGTCAAACCATTTTTCATAGTTTTTTGTTTTGGGTTTATTCTTGCGAACTTTCAAGTTTGACATTGTTGCCAAATTATCAAAAATATTATTTAGGTTATTCACTGCCCGGTTTATGCCTTCTTTATTGTGAGTGTATATGTTTTCCAGAAAGGTGTCCAAGAGAGCTTGAGTTGATTGATTGCTAATTGCTTTCTGGTATTTTTCCGTGCTGTTTTTGGTCCATCTGTAGGATTTTTTGATGTTGTACAGCTTACTGGGTTGTGTTTCTGTGTTGGTTGATTCTTTCCTTTTAAGATACACAGTAATTTGACTGTGGTCTGACAGTGTTGTTTGTGGTTTGACTGTGAATGCTCTGAAAGAGGATGGGTCCAAATCCATAATCATATAGTCTACGGTGCTGCAGCCAAGAGGTGAGCAATAGGTTGATCTTCCTAGGGAGTCTCCCATGAACCTACCATTGGCAATGTACAGACCCAGGCTTCGACAGAGCTGCAGGAGCTGTTTTCCATTAGCATTTGTCTGTTTGTCGCAGTTATGCCTATATCGATGGGAAGGGATATCAAAGTGGTTATTCCCGAATATGTAGTTGTTCCCCTGATTATTGGTGAAGTCTGCTTCTTCGCCAGTTCTTGAATTGAGGTCACCACAGATCAACACGTTCCCCATGGCCTGGAATTGGATAATCTCCCTCTCAATGTTGGAGAAGGTGTCCTCTTTAAAGTACGGGGATTCCATTGGGGGGATATAGAGTGCGCAAATGAAAACATCTTGCGTGTTAGAGATGATGCCCCTCTTAATTTTGAGCCATATGTGGTTTTCGCCCTTTTTTATATTTTTGATGCAATTCCTAAGCTCTGTTTTAAACCAAATCATTATGCCTCCAGAGTCTCTGCCCTGGGTTACTCCTGGCAATTTATTGGAGGGGACCACCAGCTCCGTGTACCCATGAGGATGGCCAGTGTGTCCTTCTCCTTTACACCAAGTTTCCTGTAAAAAGATAATATCCAGATCTTTAATTTCATCTAGGAACTCTGGGGTCCTACTCTTCATGCCACGCACAGAAGAGCGTAGACCTTGGATATTCCAGGTTGAGATATATAAAGACTTCATGTTAAGTTTGATCTTTTACTATGATAGGTTAAAATATGATATGTGTTTGTCGTGTCTAAATGGGGGGAAAAAAGAACATTTCAATTGTCTATAAATGCTGATACTAATAGGTTACAACTCTTTCTAGCAACTAGTCCTTATTTTTTTTCTGATCCATAAGGCGGAAGTAGATGCTGCTGCGCGTCTGCATTATGTCTCTCAATGGATTGTCTCTGCCTGAGGTATTGCGTACGCCCTGAGCATCTCTCCCTCTGTCTGGCTGGGGGTGGTCCTGTTCCCCTGTAGGACAGGAGTGGTGTAGGTCCAACATTGTTGTTGTGCATGGGGATCCTCTCTGGTCCTGGTTGGTGTGGTGGTGGTCTCTGTAGTAGTCCTGGCCTGTACCCCATTGGTCTCTGGTGGTCGGGGGTGTTGTGTACGTACCTTTAAGAGAAGAACTGATTCTATACTGCAGTACCGGCAGTGACCACCCCTGTATATAAAGCCATAGCGGGCTTCTGTCCATCAGTCTTAAGTTACCCTCTGTTCAGTAAATACCTGTTATTATTGTTCTCCTGCAGTCGGAGTATTATTAAGGCGCGGACGCTACAGTGGCGACGAACAGGTTCGAACTCACCTGCAGTACTGCACCACCTCACGGGGATCTTTCCCTGAGAAGAAGCTTTTGGAGGTCGAAGTCAGAACAACAGGCGTCGTCCTCGGGCAACCACCCAAGGATCCATCGGAGTTCGGAGAGTTGCAGCAGAGGCTGTGGAGAGCTGGGCTTGGCTCCCCGGTCAAGGTGATCCAGCAAATCGTGCTGGTAGCAGGTAGTGTGCTGACCCTTCCGGACTGCGGCGAGCTTGAGCTCGATCGAGCGGCTCTGCAAAGGGGCCGCGCAGCATCGTCGGGAGGAAAAGAGAGAGAGAGAGGGTGGAGCGCACAGGGCGTGGTCGGTGCTCAAGAACCGGGCAGCGTCGCGAAAATAAAACAAGGGGAAGGAAAAGTGAGAGGCGCCGAAGCCGCGGGTCACCGCCATTACCCTGCAGACCGCTAGGAGCAGCGTGGCAGCAAGGGGAAGAAGGAAAAGCGCGGGAGGTGCCATTTTATTCCATTGGGGAAGAAGGAAAAGCGCGGGAGGTGCCATTTTAATCCATTGGTGAAGAAGAAAAAGCGCGGGAGGTGCCATTTTAAATCACCCAAGGTGCCGAAAAGTGGCAGTATCACTGCTTTCGACAACGAGGTAGAAGACTGGACCACGTATGTGGAAAGAATTGAAGTGTACTGCAAGGCAAATAAGGTGGCCGATGGAAAGAAAGCGTCGGTATTATTCAATTTGATGGGCGCGAGAACATACGGCCTATTGCGGAATTTAATTACCCCAGCTAAACCAATGGAGAAAAGTTTTGAAGAGATTGTTAATACCTTACAGGAACACTTAAACCCTACACCACTGCTGATAGCAGAAAGATTCAAGTTCCATAAAAGAAACCAGCACAAAGATGAGAGCAATGCTGACTATCTTACGGAACTATGCAAGTTATCGAAGCACTGCCAGTTCGGAGCAGGACTGGCAGACACCTTACGGGATAAGTTTGTCTGCGGGGTCCAGAGTGACGGAACCCAGAAACGACTACTTTCGGAAAAGGACCTGACGCTAGAACAGGCTTTCAGTGTGGCAGTATCCTACGAAGCAGCAACACGGGGAGCTGCGGAAATACAACAGAAACCACAAGAATACAGCGCTAACGAAATGGCGTATGGAGCAGAAAAGTGCTATCACTGCGGCAGAACACCCCATGATCAGAAGGACTGCTGGTTTAAGGACAAAGTATGCAGGCAATGTGGGAAAATGGGACACATAGCAAGAGTCTGCAGGTCGGGAAAGAAAACCAACACTACAAGAACTACTAAGGAAAAGTACAAGAAAGTAAAGAAATTGACAGACAGTAGTTCGGAAGATCAGGAGAGTGATAAGGACTCTGGGAGCAGGAGACTAAGTTGTCTAAAGTTACACAACGTGATCGCAAAGGAGGATCACTGAACCATTTGTGTCACCCTCATGATAGCAGGGTCCCCAGTAAAGATGGAATTGGACACAGGATCAGCCCTAACTGTCATGAATCGACGAGACTATGAGCGGCTATTCCCACACATACCCTTGAAGGACACGTCCATTGTATTGAAGACATACACGGGGCAAAAAGTCTACTCCAGAGGAAAAATAAGGGTGCCAGTTCAATACAACGGCAAGGAAACACAGAAACTGTATCTATATATACTACCAGATGGAGGACCACCATTATTGGGACGTGAATGGATCCGAAAAATACAATTGGATTGGCATTCCATTCAGGCGCTAACTGTGACTGATAAAAGGATGATGACGTCACACCTGGACGACTGTCAAAGATTCTAACTGACGCGAAAGAGGTGTTCCAACAAGGACTTGGGACTCTAAAAGGAGTAACGGCAATGATAAAAATCGAAGATAACGCAAACCCAAATTTTTTTAAGGCCAGACCGGTACCTTACGCGATCCGCCCAGCCGTTGAAGCAGAGCTGGAGAGGCTGGAGCATTCGGGTGTGCTGTCCAAGGTGGACTGGAGTGAGTGGGCCACACCCATCATTCCTGTAATGAAGAAATCATTGAGCAGCACACCTGGGGAACCGAAGAAGGTTCGCATCCGTGGGGACTTCAAGGTAACTGTGAACCCAGTCCTGCACACAGTACAATATCCACTTCCACGGATAGAAGATATTTTCGCCTCACTATCTGGAGGGAAACGCTTTACAAAGATTGATCTGGCCCAAGCGTATCTACAAATGGAGGTGGAAGAAGCATCTAGGAAATACCTCACGATAAACACACACAAAGACCTTTACCGGTACAATCGACTGGTATTCGGGGTAGCATCAGCCCCGGCTATTTGGCAGAGGGTGATGGAACAAGTCCTGCAAGGGATCCCGGGGACCCAGTGTTATTTGGACGACATCCTGGTTACGGGCGAAAATGACAGTGAACACCTTGCCAACCTGGAGCAGGTGCTCACGAGATTACAGGAATATGGGCTACGAGCCAACCACCCCAAATGCGAGTTCTTCAGGAGACAAATCTCGTATTGTGGCCACATGATTGATGAGGAAGGGTTGCATAAGTCGCCGGACAAGATTGAGGCTGTAGTCAAGGCTCCAGCACCGGAAAATGTTTCGCAACTGAGGTCGTTCCTCGGGTTGGTGAACTACTACCATAAGTTCTTGCTGAATTTATCTACAATTCTGCACCCACTGAACGCCCTGCTGCAAACTGGAGTAACATGGAAATGGAGTGATGAGTGTAAGCGTGCCTTTCAGAAATGTAAATGCCTAAACACTTCAAAAGAAGTATTGGCCCACTACAATCCAACACTACCGATTCGGTTAGCATGTGATGCGTCTCCCTATGGCAGCGGAGCGGTACTGTCACACAAATTCCTTGATGGTTCAGAGAGGCCAATAGCCTTTGCGTCGCGCTCGTTAACCTCAGCCGAGCGTAACTACGCCCAGATTGACAGGGAGGCCCTCAGCCTGGTGTGGGGGGTGAAGAAGTTCAATCACTATCTGCACAGGCAGAAATTCACCCTACTGACTGATCATCAGCCCCTGGTCTCCATTTTTAACCCAAAGAAGGGCGTTCCGGTGATGACGGCGCAACGGCTGCAAAGATGGTCACATTTTCTATGGGCACATCAGTACGACATAGAGTATAAGGGTACGAAACAGCATGGAAATGCTGATGGGCTGTCGCGCCTACCGTTGCCTACGGTAGAGGAAGCACCTGCAGTGGACCCTGTTGAGATATTCCATGCGACCATAGTCGAATGTCTACCTGTTACAAACTCAAGTATAGAGAAGGAAACCCGAAATGATCCAACACTCTCTCGGGTCTATGATTTGATGGTGAAGGGATGGCCAGCACATGGCGACTCACTGTTGCCAGCATTCTCGCCAAGGAGAGAACAGCTGTCAGTGTGCCGGGGGACCTTGATGTGTGGATCTCGAGTGGTAATTCCACCCAAGTTGAGTGATAGAGTGCTCAATGAGCTTCATGAGGGTCATCTGGGAGGGGTAAAAATGAAGAGCCTAGCCAGGGCGTTTGTGTGGTGGCTGGGAATCAATAAAGAAATTGAGGATATGACCAAGAGATGCACAGGATGCCAGAAGGTCCAAAACGCTCCACCACAGGCCCCGCTACATCCATGGGAGTGGCCCTCATCTCCATGGCAACGGGTACACATTGATTTTGCTGGTCCATTTATGAACTCAATGTTCCTAATCGCTGTGGACGCCCATTCGAAATGGCCAGAGGTCATCAAAATGTCCTCCACCACCACGGAGAAAACTATTGCAGTCCTACGGACCATCTTCACCAGGAATGGCTTGCCAGAACAGATTTGCTCCAACAATGGGCCACAGTTTGTGGCTGAGGATTTCTGGAGGTTTCTGAGGAATAATGGGGTGAAGCATTACACATCTGCCCCATATCATCCAGCCACAAATGGATTGGCTGAGAGGTTTGTTCAGACCTTTAAAAAGGCAATAAAGGCAATGCATAATGACGACATACCACTACAACACAAGGTGGATAATTTCTTGTTTGCTTACCGGAATGCGACACATGCAGTCACCAACCAAGCTCCAGCCATAATGTTCTTCAACCGAAGGCTAAGATGTCGCCTGGATTTGCTCAAACCAAACATAAGACGAGATGTTGAGGATAAGCAATTCCAGCACATAAATGAGAAGCCAACCGGGAGCTTCAAGATAGGGCAACCAGTCTTGGCCCTTGACTACCGAACAGAAAAATGGCAGCCAGGAACGATATGCACACAGCAGGGACCACTAATGTACACAGTGGACGTTGGAGAGAGCATCGTGAGATGCCATGCTGACCAGATTCTAGAGTCACAGGAACAAGCCAAACCCATACCACGAGCAGGTGCACCTGGTAATCAACCCGAAGTACAGATTGTGTCTACCTCAGAAGCAGTGGTATTGGAAGCTGACGAACCAACCAATGACAATGAGCCAGAATCAACTCCGCCGCAAGAACAAGATACTCGAGAAAGGCGCTATCCAGTCAGGATCAGGAAGCCTCCTCAAAGACTGAACTTATAAATGATTATTTCAGTTGATGTATATAGTACAGAGAAAATTGTAATTGTAATTAGTTATTATTTAGTTGTTAAATGAATGTTATGTACTTTTTATCTAAAAGGGGAGGAATTGTTGTGTATGTACCTTTAAGAGAAGAACTGATTCTATACTGCAGTACCGGCAGTGACCACCCCTGTATATAAAGCCATAGCAGGCTTCTGTACGTCAGTCTTAAGTTACCCTCTGTTCCTCATTCACAGCATTGCTGGCTGTGCAGCTGCAAGCACAAGCAGAGGGAGCAGCCAGACTAGGAGAGTGGGCTAAAGTGGTGGTCCCCTGACCAGGCAGAGGAGGAGAACGCTGGACCACCACCACCTCCACCTCCACCATCATCACAGCAACTGAGGTGCCTAGAGAGAGAGGACAGAGGAGGAGAAGGAGAAGGGAGGCCAGCAACAACACCAACCAGGGGAGAGGCCTTTCCCATTACTGCCTCCCCAAATTGGCCTCCACTTCAGGAGAGGGAGAGAGGGGAGAGAAACCACCATCAACCAACACCAACTGTTCAGAAGGAGGGAGGAATATCATCTTTCAAAATATCTACAGGTGGGTGTTATTTGGGGCACTCTCCCAAAGACTTTGTATTTTAGGTGGGGGGAGAAAAGAAGAAACAAGGCCGGAACATCAAGGGATGTCTGTGTGTGTGTGTGTGTGTGTGTGGTTCTTGTTAAAAACTAGGCCACACACACCACTAATAAGCATCCCTTCTATTGCCTGACCTGGGACAGCTGGAGCTGCCTAGGTGAAGTGGTTAATTCCATTAATTACATCGTTAAGACCTGGTGCAGGACTGAGCCTGGGTATCTCCAGCTTTCCCAGGTGAAGACATCTTCTCCCCCTGCCAGAAGACCACCACTATTAGAGACTTTAAATTTCCATCAGGAGAGTGCACCCCTGCCAAAACCCACCCACCCGCCATCCTGAGTGGCGACCCTGCCTTTGCGGCCTCCCTCCTTCCCACCCCCCTCTCTCTCTCTCTCTCTTTGTCTCTCTCTCAAGAGGCACCTCTACTAATCTTTTTTATTAATTGCCACTTGAGCAGAGGGGAGAAGGCCCCTCTCCCAATTCCAATCAATAGGGGGAGAGGTGTGCCTTCAATTTAACAGCACCCTCTGCTCAAGGGAGGACTTTTAACCCGAGGCCATTAACACCTTCAGGCCTGTGACTTGGGGTGGGTGTGGCTCGTTTTTTTTAAAAACACCCCATAATGGCGTCTGCTTCATCGCCGGTGGCGGGGCCAGCCAGGACTTATGCGGGAGTGGCAGCCACAGCCACAGCTGCTCCCGCTGCTTCTGCTGCCTCGTCACCTTTTAGACTAATAACCAAAAAGCTTGGGGTGAAGAGCTACACTCACCCCACTATGGCCATTGAGGCCTGCGTTAAAGCCATGGCTGGGGTTGTCAGCCCCTCAGCCATCGTAGCGGCCTCAAAAATGTATGGGAAGGCTGTGTTCTTCCTGGGGTCGGAGCGGGCGGTGTCCCTGGCCATCGCCAAGGGGCTCACCGTGGGCGGGACCTTCCTGCCGGTGGATCCTCTCGAGGCCACCGCGCAGAGGATCGTCATTTCCAACGTCCCGCCCTATGTTCCTGGTGAGCTCCTCCTTCCCCATTTACGCCAACTTGGGGAGGTGAGGTCGGGGATCACACCCATCCCGCTCGGCTTCCGGGAGGCCAGCCTTCGCCACGTCTTCTCCTTCCGGCGCCAGCTGTTTATCCAGCTGGCGCGGGAGGAGGACACCGACGGGGCGTTCGTCGTCCTCCATGAGGGGACCGCCTATCGCGTCTTTTGGACATCGGACGGTGTGCGGTGCCACGCCTGCAAGGAGGTGGGGCAGATCAGAAAAAACTGCCCCGCCTCCAAGGCCACCAGATCGGCTGGCGTGGCCGAGGCTGGCGCCGCCACCGCTCCTCCCCCCCAGTTCTGTCCGCGCGTCGGGAGCCACTGATGCGCGGTCGGAGGCCGATGCCATCAGGGCCTCCGGCGGGGGGGAGGGAGCGCGTCCGGGCGGAAGGAAGGCGTGGCGAAAATCGAAACACCTCAGGGCGGGTCCCCCCGTGGATGGCCAGCCCCTAAACTTAGAGCCCCTGATACCCGCGCTCCTCGCGGAGTTGGTCGGGGCAGACGCGAGTGGGAGGGGCCTCGTGCCCGAGCCTGTGGCCGCAACCGCCGTAGCAGAAACGCCATTACCTGCGGCCGGGCTCGAGCCCGACAAACCTGCTCCGCAGGAGGGAGCTGTGGAGGAGGCCTCTGCAGACATGGAGGTCTCCCTCGCTCCCTCCGTGCTAAAAAGAAGGCGCGACCCCCTGGAAGAGGAGGAGGACCGGGAGGAGGAAGGTCCCTCCGAGCAGGGGGGGGTCGTTGCCCGCCGCGGGTACTGCGCCGCCCCCCCCCCCGCTGTCGTCATCACCAGCGATCGGCAGGGGTCGCCTGTCCCTCGGGAGGCTGAGGCAGATGTGTCTGTCTGGCGTGTGCCTCCCGGGGATGGGGATGAGACCCTGCCCGTGGGGGGGGTCGCGGAACAACCCGCGGCGGAAATTGACATTCTATCGGTGCCGTTACCCCTCGCCGGGTCAAGCGGCCTGGGGTCTGGGTCGGGCGAGCTCGAGGATAATGAGCTCGCCCAATGCGACCCGGACATCTCCCAGGGGCTGCTCATCCTGGTAGTGGTTTTAATTCAAAACACCCCATCCGCTGGGTCGGAGGTTGGTGGCGGGGAGGAAGATGGCCCCCTGGCTGCGTCTCTGGTGCCAGACGTACTGGAGGAGCTGGGAATTGTTCTCTCCCCGGTTTCTCCGGTCGTTCCAGCATCTGGGGCGGAGGGGAGCACTGAACCGCCGCCGTCTTCTGGCCCAGCACCCCTAGAGGAGCCCAGGGAGGAATCCTCTGCTGCCGATCCTGGGGCTGGGATCCGGGCGGAGGCGGGGCTGGCTGGTGCGGCCGAGCCGTTCGCTGCGCACTGCGCGGCGGACGGGTCGGCCGCTGGTGATGACCCCCTGGAGGAGGATGGGGACTCGGTGATGGGCACGGAGGACGATTCGGACTCCAGCGCTGACGAGGCAATGGATGACCTCGTGCCCCTTGCCGAGTCTCCCCTCATTCCCGTAAGGGAACTCCTGGATTTTATGGCCCCGTGCCTGGGTCGGCGCAATAAGGTCCGGCTGGCCCTCGACAGGTGGTCGGAGCTGGCGCTGCTCATATATCCGTCCGCGCCGCCGTTAAGATCATGGGCGCAGACGAGGGTGTGAACCCGCTCGAGCTGCGTCGGCTGAGAACGTTTCTCACTGGGCTGCTGAGGGAGTGGCGGCTGACCAGCGGCTGCGCTTCCTCCCCCCGTTAGGTGTAGGTAGAGGTTGCACTATGCTTCTGACATGAAGATAACCATAGCCAGCCTCAACATCAACGGCAGCAGGGAGGCACGCCGCAGATTCAATAACTTCTCGGTCCTTCGGGACGGGAAGTATGCGGTGTGCTTCCTGCAAGAAACCCACACCGTTCCGGGAGACAAAGCCACATGGCTCCTGGAGTGGCAAGGAGGGGTCAGCATGAGTCACCTCTCCAACAATTCCAACGGGGTGGCTATCTTGCTGGCCCCGCATTTTCAGCCGGAGATCTTGCGGATCAAGGAGCACGTGCCGGGCCGCTTGCTCCAGGTCACTGTTCACCTGGGGGGCGTGCCGCTCCATCCAGTGAACGTGTACGCCCCTCAGACTGGTGTGCAGCAAGTGCGCTTCTGCGAAGAAGTGTCCGCTCTTTTGGGCTTCGTCGACGTGGGCAAGTGCGTCATCCTCGGGGGGGATGTTGGACCGTTCGGGTCTCCCGCGAAGCCCGGCGGCGTTGGAGAAGTTGAGGGACCTGGTTGGGTCCTTCGACTTGCTGGACGTCTGGCGAAATCTCCACCCCGACTCCAGCGCCTTCACTAGCGTGAGGTCTGGGGGAGGAAGGTCCAGAATCGACCGCCTTCACATTTCCCGGGCGTATGTCTCCTGCATTCCGGCGGCTTCCATGCGGCCGGTGCCGTCCACGGACCACCACCTGGTGTGGGCGGAGCTCGCTCCGCTGCGCGCACGGGGGGGTCCGCGTACTGGCATTTTAACAACCTGCTGCTGGAGGACGCGCGGTTCCGGGATTCGTTTTGTCAGTTCTGGGCTGACTGGAGAAGGAAGCGGGGGGGCTTCCCTTCCTTGAGGCTATGGTGGGATGTGGGCAAGGCTCACATCCGTCTCTTCTGTCAGGAGTACGCGAAGGGGTCGACCAAGAGGCGGGAGGCCCGGGTCGGGCGGTTGCAGAAGGAGGTGCTCGACCTGGAGTCCCGTCTCGGTCAGGTCGTCGAGGACCCGGCCCTGCGGAAGGTGTACGAAGAGAAGAAGGGCGCGCTGAAGGACCTGCAGCTCGTCGGGTCCCGAGGCGCGTACGTGAGGTCGCGGATCCAGCTCCTGCGGGACCTGGACCGCGGCTCCCCCTTCTTCTACTCGCTGGAAAAAAGACGGGGGGTCCGTAAGCAGCTCTTGGGGCTGCTGGCCAACGACGGAACTCTGGTCTCGGATCCGGAGGGAATCAGCGCGGAGACCCGCGCCTACTACGAGGCTCTTTTCTCTCCAGATCCATCCAGCGAGGATGCGCGCAGAGTTTTGTGGGAGGACCTGCCGAAGGTCAGCCCGGAGGGCGCCGAAAAATTGGACGCTCCGCTAAGCCTGGCGGAGCTGACCGGCGCCCTCCGCCAGCTCTCTAGGGGAAAGTCCCCGGGGCTGGACGGGCTGACCGTGGAGTTCCACAGGACGTTCTGGGACATCTTGGGGGGCGACTACGCGCGGGTCCTGGGGGAAAGTTTGGCGACCGGGGAGATGCCCCTCTCTTGGCGCAGGGCGGTCATTGTCCTGCTGCCTAAAAAGGGCGATCTCCGCCTCCTTAAGAACTAGCGCCCGGTCTCCCTCCTCAGCACGGACTATAAAATCTTTGCCAGGGCCATGTCTGTTCGCCTTGGCACCGTGCTGGCCCACAGGATCCACCCCGACCAGTCCTACATGGTCCCGGGCCGGACCATCCATGATAACATCCATCTGGTCCGGGACCTGGTCCAGCACTCCCAGAGGGCTGGTCTGTCGGTCGCCTTCCTTTCCCTGGATCAGGAGAAGGCGTTCGACAGGGTGGATCACAAGTATCTCTTCGAGACTCTGCGCGCATTCGGGTTCGGGACGCATTTCGTCACCCGGATCCGACTTCTGTATGCCACCGCGAAGTGTCTGATTAAAGTTAATGGGTCCTTGACGGTGCCCCTTCGCTTCAGGAGGGGGGTGCGTCAGGGATGCCCCATGTCCGGTCAGTTATACGCCGTTTGCGTGGAGCCATTCCTGCGCCTCTTGCGGAAGAGGTTGACGGGACTGGCTCTGCAAGGGCCGGGCATGGAGGTGGTCCTCTCGGCTTACGCCGATGACGTGCTCCTCATGGTCACGGATCCCGCTGACTTGCGGAGGATGCGGGAATGCCAGCAGATTTACTCGGACGCATCCTCCGCCAAGATCAACTGGGAGAAACGTTCCGGACTCCTGGTGGGTCATTGGCGGGTGGACTCCCTGCCGGAGGAGTTCAGGCCTTTCGCCTGGAGCACCACGCACCTCCTCTATTTGGGAGTCTACCTTAGCCCTGCCGAGGACGCCTGGCCGGCGAACTGGCAAGAGCTTCAGGCCAAAGTCACTGCTCGCCTAGGACGCTGGACAGGACTGCTCCGAGTGTTGTCCTACAGGGGTCGAGCGCTGGTCATAAACCAGCTGGTGGCCGCCATGTTGTGGTACCGGTTGGTCACTTTGATCCCCCCCCCGCGTTTGTTGCCAAGATGCAGAAGAAGCTCATCGACTTCTTCTGGGACAAAAGGAAGCACTGGGTCTCTGCCGCGGTTCTGTGTCTCCAGCTTAGGGAGGGCAGTCAGGCGCTGGTGTGCCTTCGCACCCAGGCTGCGACTTTCCGTCTTCAGACGCTGCAGAGATACCTGTACGTCGAGAACCCTCCTAGATGGTGTGCGCTGGCGACGTTTTTCTTCCGCCAGCTGCACGGCCTCAATTACGACACGCAGCTCCTGTTTGCGAAAGTGGGCAGCAGGCGTGCCGGCCTGCGGGAGCTGCCTGTCTTCTACCAGGAACTACTATGGGTTTGGAACTACGTCGCTTCCAGGCAGAGCTCTCCCCCGTCAGGAGCGGCGGCTCTCCTTCGGGAGCCGTTGCTCAGGAACCCGCACCTCCACGAACGCGGGTTCGGGCGGCTGGTGGAGGGCAGGGCTGTGCCTGGCAAGGTGACCAGAGGCGGGGACCTGCTCGATGGTGGAGGAGCGGGCTGGATGGCGCCGGAGGAGCTGGCGTGGCGCCTGTCCTGGGCCAACGTCCGGCTCGTGGTCGAAGCCATCGAATCGGTGAAAGCGGCACTGGGCCCCAACTCCACTAGGTGTATCGAGGCGGCTCAAGCACGTGGGGCGATCCCGTCCGAGCTTACCCCCGTTCGGACGGAATTCCTCATCGGCGCCCGTCCCCGAAACTCCCCTCGGGAACCGGCGCCTCACAACTTGAGCCGTCTCGAGGAAATACCCTCTGTGCCTTTTCATTCCGTGCAGAGGGGTTTCCTGTACGGGCTGCTCCTGCACACTCTCCACTTTGCCATCTTCGTCTACCGTCCAGACACGCCTTGGCGTGGCGTCTTGCCGACTGGCGGTGGCGGAGGTTCCCAATGGAGGGCTCTCTACACGGGAGTCCTCCCTTGTTCCATCGGGGACTTGGCCTGGAGGGTGTTGCACGGAGCGGTCCCGTGCAATAAGGTTTTAAGTAGGTTCACGGACTCCCAGGCCACCTGCTTTTTTTGCGGCCTGGAGGAGTCCGTGTTTCACGTTTATATGGAGTGTGAGAGGTTGCAGCCCCTCTTTCACTACTTGAAGGGGCTGCTCCTCGATTTTTGGTTGCACTTCAGCCCCATGCTCTTGATCTACGGTCACCCGGTGTGGAGGGGAGTGGACAGGTTGGAGGACCTCCTTGTGGGCCTGCTCCTGGGCCTGGCTAAAAGAGCCATCAATTGGTCCAGGCAGCGGGTGGTCGAGGGCGTCGTCCAGCCGGATTGCCTGCCTCTCTTCCACGGCCATGTTCGCGCCCGGGTGGCCCTGGAGATGGAGCACGCGATGTCCACCGGTGCGTTTGAGTATTTCCGCGACCGGTGGGGGCCGCGGGGACTGGAGTGCATCATCAACCCAGAAAACCAAATTTTAATTTGATTTGTTAAGTTTTAGTTGAACTTTTGTTTACAGTCCAATTTGGGTTTTTTGAGTACAAACAAAAGAGTTACCCTCTGTTCAGTAAATACCTGTTATTATTGTTCTCCTGCAGTCCGTGTATTATTAAGGCGCGGACACTACAGCGGGGGGGGTCCTCCTGGAGTCTGGGTATGGAGCCGGTTAAAAGCGATGTCCTTCAGTGCTTTAGCAAAGACCGATATTCGCCTCCTGTGGATATGGACGTGGTCGTGAAGACATTCCACATCGAGGGTTGGGTGTTGGGCCAGGTGCACATTGTGTTTTAATTCACAGTCTCTTGCTATGCTGGCATTTATCTCATGGATTGTTTTGTTGTTAAAGTCTGTTCTCGGCAATAGTGTGGAAACAGTGGCCTAGAAATTGGGTTTTGGCTTAGCCAGGGCTTTAGCGCCGGAAGTTAGTGCCGGCGCTAAGTCCCCCTGCGCGCGCCAAAAATTCAGTAGCGCCGCGCCCAAACGGCTGCCGGCGCTACTGAAGGGTCTTAGCGCCTGGAAAAGGGCGCTAACTGCCGTTTAGCGCCGCAATTCTGGCGCTGCGGCACCCGATGCGGTGCGGCAGGCTGGGGAAGTGCAGGCCTCCTCCTTCCGTTAAGGAGGAGCTGCCTGCACCCGGCCGCGGCCCGCGCAAATCTGTTTAAAAATGAGCCCGGCACCTCGGACAAGTGCCGGGCTTGCATCTGTTCCGGAGGGGGGGGGGGGAGAAGTCCGGGGAGGGAGCTGCGGGCAGGCGGCCGGCGGGAAAGCGGCCGGCCGCCGCGGGGCCTTTAATGCGCCGGCGCAAACACATGTTGGACTCTGTTGCCAGAGTCTTAGTTGCGGCTGCCACGGGCGAGGCGGCCGCAACTGAATTTCGGCGCTGGGGCCCGTCGGCATGGCAACCGGGACGCTGCGCACACCGATGACGTCATCGGTGCCGGCGCAGCGCTACCGGTGCAACGCCGCTTTAGGGCCCCAGGGAATTTTTCAACTGGCCATAACTCTGGCGCTAGTCCCTCTAGCGCCTCAAAAGCGGCGCTAAGGCTAGTGAATTTCTAGGCCAGTGATTCTAGTGTTTGGGAAGGTATTGCTTGCCTTCTCAATCACTGATCCAAGCGATGTTGCTACACTTTTCTGCTGGGCCTTTAGGTCATTTGTGCCAGTGTGTATTATTATGTGTTGGGGGGAGCCTAATCGGGTTTTGGTCAGCCATTCCAGGGCTCTGTCTGTTGTTGGGCACCGGATCTTTATTACTTTATGTCTAGGGAAGAGCTTTTTTTCTCATAGAAATTTCCCATTTGAGTCTATGAGTATTACGATGTCAGCCTTGTTGGTGTTTACTGGCTGGTGGCTTTCGCCTGGACTCATAGGTTGTGTGTTGGACTGGGGTGGTCATGTCTGGTGTGTGCGCTCCTCTTGTGAGCGGCTCGCCTGTTGTTCCACAGTGGTGGGGGGAGACTGAGCTTCCGTATGCTGGTCTGTCTGTGTGGCTCCCCCTGTATTGTGTGTCTGCTGCTGTTGTTCAGTGTGAGAGTGCATCTGTTCAGTTGGGCTCTGCACTGTCTTATCTCTAGCCTCTAGCTGCTGGGCTAATGGCACTATCCCTCCCCTGTGGCTCTCTTTGTCTTTCTGCAGCTCCTTCACCTGGTTCCCAAGTAAATTCAGCTCTCTCCTGTATCTCGCCCTCTCTTGCTTTTGTTCATGTTTCATTGCTGAAATGCTGTTTTCTTGGTCGGTTCTCAGTTTAAGGACCTCCTCTATAAGTTTAGCCAGCTCTGTCTCCAGCTGGTTAAATTTCTCCTTTAGTTGTTTCTGGCTGTGGGATCCCAGGGTGTGTGTCTGGTCGGAGCTGGAGGGCTCACTCACTTCCTGGCTAGGCTGCTCTTCTCTTGGTGAGCTGGAAGTGGTAGGGGGAGTGTGTGTGGCTTCCTCCCTGGTATTTACGCTGGGGCTGGTCAACTGTACCATGGGGCTGTGGGGCCCCGGGGTGAGTGTCTGGTTAGAACTGTGTGGCTCGCTCACCTCCTGACCAGGCTGATTTTCTCCTGGTGAGTTGTAAATGGTGGGGGGAGTGTGTGTCGCTTTTTCCCTGTTAGTCACCCTGGGACTGTTCCTTCCCCTCTCAATTATTTCTTTCAGTGTCACGAAAGCCGTTTCAAAGTCGTCGAGGTTGCCTTGCACCAATATCGTTCCATTACTGTACATGTTGACAGTCGTGGTTTCACTATTAGGGTCCCCTGATTTCCTTATTTTCAGTTTGGACCCATTAGCGGTTCTTTCATGCTTAACCCTGGGATAGTGTATGTTTATTGCTTTGATCCAAGCCGCTGACTGGTCTGAGTAAAAAATGAGATGACACCTTTTCCCACTTTTGTACCAGTCAGCAAAAAGAGTTTGTGGTTTTGCTCTCAGCTGCTGTTGCTTGAGCGATTTTTTTGCATTTTTTTTGTGTTAGGGGGAATCTGGAAGAGGTTGCTCTCAGTGCGCCCCGGGAGCTGCTGCGGCTCCTCTGATTCGCTCATTTTTTTTTAGTGTAGAGGTAAAAAATATTGTTGACCTGAGAATAAACTTTTTTGGGGCCCCGGGTTTGGTGTTTCCCTCTCCCGGCTCACGAACTTTCCCAGGCCCCGGACTCGCTCGCTCTCCGGGCCCTCCCCAGGCCCCGTACTCACTGTCCTGGTCTGTGTCTGGGAGCTGCTGTTTCCCGGTGTCTCCCGACTGCTCCCCTCCCCCTCAGAGGTCTCTGGGCCTCTGTCTTGGCCCGGCTCCTTGGGCCTTTCCCTGGCTTCAGGCTCCCTCCCCGGGCCCTGTACTCACTGTCTGTGTCTGGGAGCCGCTGCCTCCGTGCTGCTCCCCTCCCCCTCAGAGATCTCTGGGCCTCTGTCTCGGCCCGGCTCCTCGGGCCTTTCCCTGGCTTCCGGCTCCTCGGGCCTTTCCCTGGCTTCCGGCTCCACGTTCTGGCCCCGTGTTCCGGCCGCCTTTCGGGCTTCGCGCTCCGGCGGCCTTTCGGGCTTCGCGTTCTGGCCGCCTTTCGGGCTTCGCGCTCCGGCCGCCGTTCGGGCCCGTGTTCTGGCCGCTGCTCAGGCTTCGCGCTCCGGCCGCCGCTCGGGCTTCGTGTTCCGGCCGCCGCTCGGCCCCGTGTTCCGGCTGCCGCTCGGGCTTTGCGTTCCGGCCGCCGTTCGGCCCCGTGTTCTGGCCGCCGCTCGGCCCCGCGTTCCGGCCGCCGCTCGGGCTTCGCGTTCCGGCCGCCGCTCGGCCCCGTGTTCTGGCCGCCGCTCGGCCCCGTGTTCCGGCCGCCGCTCGGGCTTCGCCTTGGTGCCTCACTCTCCCAGTTTTTCCCCGGGTTTATTTCTCTCTTTCTTCTGTCCTTTTGCTTCTGCTTTCCTCGGGATAATTTTTCCCTCTTTCGACCCGTCTTTGGCAGTCTTTTTGGTGGTCTTTTCTTCCATACTTAAACTAAGCTAAACTAACCTTAAACTTAAACTAAACTAAACTGAACTAACTTAACTAAAATTAAATTTAACTTTAACTTTTAAACCTTTTAAAACTTGAAATGCAACTTTTTTTCCCCCCCACTTTAAACACTAAAAAACACTAAAAAATTCAGCAGCCCATCTTCACTCTCACACACTCTTCATACTCTCACTCTCTCTCTCTCACACACTCTTCAAGCTCTCACTCCCTCTCTCACACACTCTTCATACTCTCTCTCTCTCTCTCTGATACTCTTCATAATCTCACCCTCTCTCACACACACTCTTCATTCTCACTCCCTCTCTCACACCCTCTTCATAATCACTCTCTCTCTCTCTCTCTCTCAGACACTCTTCATAATCTCACTCTCTCTCACACACTCTTCATACTCTCACTCTCGCTCTCTCACACACTCTTTATACTCTCACTCTCTCTCTCTCGCTCAGATATTCTTCATAATCTCACTCTCTCTCTCATACACCCTCTTCGTACTCTCCCTCTCCCTCTCTCACACACTCTTCATACACTCACTCTTTCAAACACTCTTCATACTCTGAGCCTGTCATACACTTAAATATTGTCACTCTCGCTCTCACTCACACACTCTTCATACTCTCTTTCTCCCTCTCTCACACACTCTTCATACTCTCTTTCTCCCTCTCTCACACACTCTTCATAATCTCACTCAGCCACTCTCTCACACTCTCTTCATACTGTCACACTCCCTCTCTCTTACACTCTTCACACTCTCACTCCCTCTCTCACACTCTCTTTATACTCTGACTCTCTCTCTCATAGATACTCTTCATAATCTCACTCTCTCTAACACCCTCTTCGTATTCTCACTTCCTCTCTCACACTCTCTTCATACTCACTCTCTCTCTCTGATACTCTTCATAATCTCACTTCTCTCTCTCACACACTCTTTATACTCTTACTCTCTCTCTTTCACTCAGATACTCTTCATAATCTCACTCTCTCTCTCACACGCCCTCTTCGTACTCTCACTCTCCCTCTCTCACACAATTCAATTCAATTTGCTTTATTGGCATGACAAGATACATCTTATGTTGCCAAAGCACAGAAATACATGTATGATTGACCACATAAACACAGATCTAGACATACAGGCCTAGAAATTCACTAGCCTTAGCGCCGCTTTTGAGGCGCTAGAGGGACTAGCGCCAGAGTTATGGCCAGTTGAAAAATTCCCTGGGGCCCTAAAGCGGTGTTGCACCGGTAGCGCTGCGCCGGCACCGATGACGTCATCGGTGTGCGCAGCGTCCCGGTTGCCATGCCGACGGGCCCCAGCGCCGAAATTCAGTTGCGGCCGCCTCGCCCGTGGCAGCCGCAACTAAGACTCTGGCAACAGAGTCCAACATGTGTTTGCGCCGGCGCATTAAAGGCCCCGCGGCGGCCGGCCGCTTTCCCGCCGGCCGCCTGCCCGCAGCTCCCTCCCCGGACTTCTCCCCCCCCACCCCCGGAACAGATGCAAGCCCGGCACTTGTCCGAGGTGCCGGGCTCATTTTTAAACAGATTTGCGCGGGCCGCGGCCGGGTGCAGGCAGCTCCTCCTTAACGGAAGGAGGAGGCCTGCACTTCCCCAGCCTGCCGCACCGCATCGGGTGCCGCAGCGCCGGAATTGCGGCGCTCAACGGCAGTTAGCGCCCTTTTCCAGGCGCTAAGACCCTTCAGTAGCGCCGGCAGCCGTTTGGGCGCGGCGCTACTGAATTTTTGGCGCGCGCAGGGGGACTTAGCGCCGGCACTAACTTCCGGCGCTAAAGCCCTGGCTAAGCCAAAACCCAATTTCTAGGCCACAGTGTATAGACAAGTATACCCATGTATACAGAGATATACGCACATATAATATGCATATAATCTTTTCTTAGATTTAATGGTCACTGGTTGTCCCTCTGCTTATGGCAAGCTGTAACATTGTTTGCCGCTATAGTTACACATTTTCTCAGTTCCCCCAATAGATATGGGAGTTTTTGGTGGTCATTCACATTTTTGAATTCAGGGCATATTTTTGTGAATTTTGGGTAGAAATTCTCCCTTATGTCCTGATATTTTCCACAAGCTGTGAGGAAGTGCATCTCTGTCTCCACCACTCCCTGACTGCAGTGAGAGCATATCCTGTCCTCTCTGTGCAGCCAGGTCTGCCTGTGTCTGCCTTTTTCGATGGCCAGGCTATGTTCACTAAGTCTGTACATTGTCAAGGCTTTTCTCAGTTTGCTATTCTTTGCCATGGTCAAGTATTCAGCCATGGTGTATTGTCTGTTTAGGGCCAAATAGCAATCGAGTTTGTTTTGGGTTTTTGTCATTTCTGTCCAATAGGTCAAATATTTTTCCTTTTGTTTAGTGATAATTGTGTTGGGTCGAATTCTCTGTGCTAGGATGTCACTGTCCTGGGGCTGATTATTATTAGTAGTGTTGGTAGTTATGTCACTGAGTCCCAGGACTAGTTGACTGAGGGGACTCTTCTCTATGATCATCTCTTGGCATTTCAAGGCTTCGTAATGATAGCAGTGGGGGTTGCTTATTTTTAGGTGTTTCCAAAATTTGGTGGCTCTTTTTTGGATGTTAATTAGTAGTGGATATTGGCCTAGTTCTGCCCTGCATGCATTGTTTGTGGTTTTCCTCTGAGTCCAGAGGATACTTTTACAGAATGCTGCATGCAGGATCTCAATTGGGTGTTTGTCCCATTTTGCGAAATCTTGTTGTGTTAGCGAACCCCACACCTCACTGCCATAGAGTGCAATTGGTTCAATTACTGATTTAAAAATTTTGAGCCAAATGCCAATTGGAATTTCTATTTGGATTGACGTTTTAATGGCATAGAAAGTCCTTCTTGCTTTCTCTTTCAGTTCATTCACAGCCAAATGAAAATTTCCTGTAGAACTGATTTTTAAGCCTAAGTATGTGTAATTTGTAGTTTGTTCAATTTTAGTTGCTCCTAGTGTGAAGTTTATTCTGGGTCCCTGATGTCTGGATCTTTGCTGGAACACAAGAACTTTGGTTTTTTGGGGGTTTATTGTCAGGGCCCAGGTCTGACAGAACGACTCTAGCAGATCCAGGTTCTGCTGTCGACCCTCCTCAGTTGGTGAGAGCAGAACCAGGTCATCTGCATAGAGGAGGAATTTAACCTTGGAGTCATATAGTGCGAGGCCAGGTGCTGTAGATTGTTCAAGTAGTTTTGCCAATTCATTTATGTAAATATTGAAGAGTGTTGGTGAGATAGGCGAGCCCTGCACCACGCCACGCCCCTGTGAGAAGTATTTTATTTGTTTGTCTCCAATTTTAACTGCACATTTATTGTTTGTATACATTGATTTAATTACATCATATGTTTTTCCCCCTACACCACTTTCAATAAGTTTTAAGAATAGACCGTCGTGCCAAATAGAATTGAAAGCCTTCTGGAAATCTAAAAGCAGGCAAAAGTTTTGCTTTTGTTTTGCTCAACATGTTTGCCAATTAGGGTGTGTAGGGTAAAAATATGGTCCGATGTTCTATAATTTGGTACGAATCCAATTTGGCTTTTATTCAAGATATTGTGCTCCTCAAGGAAGTTTAAGTCTTTGGTTTATGATACTACAGAATACCTTCCCCAGGTTACTGTTCACACAGATGCCTCGATAGTTATTTGGGTCAACTTTGTCTCCACTTTTGTATATGGGCGTTATGAGTCCTTTGTTCCAGATATCAGGGAAGTAACCGACACTCAGAACCAAGTTGAAGAGACTTAGGATAGCCAATTTCATTTTATCGTCAGTGTGTTTAATCATCTCGTTCAGGATGCCATCTGCACCGCAAGCTTTTCTTGGTCGCAGGTCCTGGAGTTATTCAATTAGCTCCTTTTCAGTTATTGGGGGGTCTCTCTTTTCACACTCTCTTTCTCACACATACTATTCATACCCTCCCTCACTCTCACACACATTCTTCATACTCTCACTCCCCCTCTCTCATACGCTCTTCATACTCTCACTCTCTCTCTCTCAGATACTCTTCACAATCTCACTCTCTGTCTCTCACACACTCTTCATAGTCTCACTCTCTCTCTCTCACACCCTTTCCATAATCTCACTCCCTCTCTCACACACTCTTCATACTCTCCCTCTCCCTCTCACACACTCTTCTTACTCTCACTCCCTCTCTCACACACACTTTTCATACTCTCTCACTCCCTCTCTCACATACTCTTCATACTCTCACTTACCCACTCTCTCACACTCTTTTCATACTGTCACTCTCCCTCTCTCTTACACTCTTCACACACTCACTCCCTCTGTCACAACCTCTTCATACTCTGACTCTCTCTCTCTCTATCATAGATACTCTTCATAATCTCATTCGCTCTCTCTCACACACTATTCCTACTCTCACTCTCCCTCTCTCACACACTCTTCATACCCTCATTCTCTCTCACACACTCTTCCTACTCTCACTCAGCCACTCTCTCACACACTCTTCATACTCTCACACTCCCTCTCTCTTACACTCTTCACACTCTCACTCCCTCTCTCACACTCTCTTCATACTCTCACACTCCCTCTCTCTTACACTCTTCACACTCTCACTTCCTCTCTCACACTCTCTTCATACTCTGACTCTCTCTCTCATAGATACTCTTCATAATCTCACTTCTCTCTCTCACACACTCTTTATACTCTCACTCTCTCTCTCAGATACTCTTCATAATCTCACTCTCTCTCTCTCACACACTCGTCATACACTCACTCTCTCACACTCTCTTCATACTCTGACTCTATCTCTCTCTCTCTCATAGATACTCTTCATAATCTCACTCTTTGTCTCGCACACCCTCTTCATACTCTCACTTCCTCTCTCACACTCTCTTCATACTCGCTCTCTCTCTCTCTCAGATACTCTTCATACTCTCATTCCCTCTCTCGCACACTCTTCATACTCTCACTCCCTGTCTCATGCTCTCTTCATACTCACTCTCCCTCTCTCATACATGCTTCATACTCTCACTCACCCTCTCTCACAGACTCTTCATACTCTCACTCTCTCAGATAATCTTCATAATCACATGCTATCTCTCCCACACACACTTCATTCTCGCACTCTCTCTCACACACTCTTCATACTCTCACTCCCGGTCTCACACACTCTTCATAATCTCACTCTCTCTCTCACACACTCTTCATACTCTCACTCTCTCTCTCTCAAACACTCTTCATACACTCTCTCTCTCTCTCACACTCTTCATACTCTCACTGTGCCTCTCTCATACACTCACTCATTCACACAATCTTCATACTCTGAAACTGTCATACACTTTTAATACTTTCACTCACGCTCTCTCTCACACTCTTCATATTCTCATTCTCCCTCTCTCACACACTCTTCATACTGTCACTCTCCCTCTCTCTTACACTCTTCACACACTCACTCCCTCTCTCACACTCTCTTCATACTCTGACTCTCTCTCTCTCTCACTTAGATACTCTTCATAATCTCACTCTGTCTCACACACCCTCTTCATACTCTCACTTCCTCTCACACACTCTCTTCATACTCGCTCTCTCTCTCTCTCAGATGTTCTTCATAATCTCACTCTCTCTCTCACACACCCTCTTCAAACTCTCCCTCTCCCTCTCTCACACACACTTCATATTCTCACTCTCTCTCACTCAGATACTCTTCATAATCTCACTCTCTCTCTCACACACCCTCTTCATACTCTCACTCTCCCTCTCTCACACACTCTTCGTACTCTCTCTCTCTCTCTCACACACATACTATTCATGCCCTTGTAGGAACGGAGGTTCCTATCAAAAAGACTGAGTTCGGCTCAGGCAATTAAAACAATGAACTTTAATGAAACGAAACAAGTTTAAACTGGAAACTGCTAGAACACATCAATTACAGGTCCACTCTCCTTGAGGGCTCCACGAGGACTGATCGTCTGGTCAGAAGGCTGACGTCATGACGTCATCACGTTCTTCCCGCCATTGGGGCAGCACCTGACTAACGTTGAAACCGTGCTGTAAAGGTAACTAGACATTGTACAGACAAACAGTGTAATTAAAGGTACAGGCACAGACAGTAACTACCTTGCTGTTAAATGATTTATGTACAACTGCTCTGAGTCCTTTGCTGGCTCCACCACATGCGCCCCCCCCAGAATTGTCTGTAACAGAAAAAGTGAGGCGAGGAGGAGGCCTGACAAGCCTGTCCGATCGACTTCGATACCCTGGTAGAGGAAGTTGATGACCGGTGGTCGAGTTGGCAGTTGGTTGTGGTTGAGCAGGCGCGGCGAACGCGGTCGAGTTGGCAGGCGGATTTGGTTGATCTGGTGCGGCGGCTGCGGGCGGTCGGCCACGTTTGGGTGGTTGAGCGACTACGACAGGGTGGTCCAGGTCCAGGTGAGCCGGCTTCAAGCGGTCCACCGAGATGTGATCTAGCTTCCCTCCGACGTCGACCAAAAAGGATTTGTCTCCTGTTTCGATGACGCGGAAAGGACCAGTGTAAGGGGGCTTGAGCGGATCCCGGTGAGCGTCGTGGCGGATGAATACATACTCCGCATTCTTCAGTCCCGGTGGCAAGTAGGAGTTGTGCAAACCGTGATTGGACGTAGGTATCGCAGCGAAGCATCTGGCCACTTTCTGGTGGCGAACGAGTTGCTGGGAGGCGGACCATGGCTCTGTGGGAGAAGGGAGGAAATCCCCTGGTACACAGAGCGGCTGGCCATAGACGAGTTCAGCTGAAGACGATTGTAGGTCGTCTTTGGGCGCTGTACGAAGACCCAAAAGGACCCATGCAAGTCGGTCCACCCATCCTGCACCTTGAAGACTGGCCCAAAGAGAGGCTTTAAGCGACCTGTGGAATCGCTCGCAAAGGCCGTTCGCCTGTGGATGATAGGCGGTGGTGCGATGAAGTTTGGTGCTGAGCCCCTGAGCCACAGCGTTCCAAAGCTCCAAGGAAAATTGCGGTCTGCAGTCAGAAGAGATGTCCGCCGGTACCCCGAAACGGGCAACCCAACAGGAGATGAAAGCTCTAGCGACGTCTGCCGAAGTGGTGGAAACCAAAGGAATTGCCTCTGGCCACCTAGTGGTGCGGTCCACTATGGTGAGGAGATGAGTATAACCCTGAGAAGTTGGAAATGGCCCCACGAGGTCCACATGCATGTGGTCGAAACGACGCTCCGGAACAGTGAACGCAGCCACTGGAGCCTTGACATGACGCTGAACTTTGGCCTTCTGGCACACGACGCAGATATTAGCCCAGTCACGGACATCGAGGTGCATACCTTTCCAGACGAACTTAGCCGACATAAGCCATTGCGAAGCCTTCATCCCAGGGTGCGACAACCCGTGTATGGCATCAAAAACTTCTGGCGCCATGCAACTGGCACGATAGGTCGAGGAACATAACAAGAACATAAGAACTAGGAGCAGGAGTAGGCCAATCGGCCCCTCGAGCCTGCTCCACCATTCAATAAGATCATGGCTGATCTGATCCTAACCTCAAATCTACTATCACTCTACATCCCTCCCGAACCCATGTGATTGCGTGGGAGAGGCGAAAAACCAGATAAAAAACCCAATGGCCAATTTGGGAGAAAAAAAATCTGGGAAATTCCTCTCCGACCCATCTAGGCGATCAAAACTCATCCAGAAGATCACTGTCCCTATATTTTCTACAGTACTTACTGAAATAAAGAATAGATTGGCCTTCCAAAGCTAGGCTTTATTAACTTTAAAATCAGCAGCATATCTTTCCACATCCAGTCCCAACTAAAGCTAGAAAAGGACTGAATTTAAGGTAGCCACAACACATCATGTGATCATCAACTACCAATGAGATTACAACACATATCCCAAGGCAGTTAACAAACAACGAATCACAATACTTTTACTAATCAAGGAATAATCACCACATTCACCCCTCCTTTTAAAATATACTCCAACCTAATAACTTTTACAATTTACAATTAATTATTTACAACTAAACTATGCACGAGAATAAAACTATTTACATAACACAATACTAAATGAACAACAACAAATAATAACATTACGCATATGTACTAAGTATCTCTCAACTAAAACAATATACTATAATATTTCAACAATTTGTAAAACATTACTATCAATTTAAAAGTCCATTTTCAATCGGTCGACCGGATATCTTGTTCGTGTCGACCTTCTTAACCTTGGTGAAATTCCTTGCCCTCCCACGCCAGAAGGCACAGAAGTATCTTCAACAGGAAGGCTATCCATATCCCGATTCTCAACGGTTTCCGGATTAGAAATCCCATCAGAAGATGAACTGGGACGGTCATAAACATCTATCAAAGGCTGACTAATAGAAGTATGATTATCTGCAATCGGATTGGAAATATTCATAGTATCTGTAACAGCATCCACATTATCCGAATCATGACCATTATTAATATCCTCAGAAGAGGGCTGGCCCCCACAAGGAGCCAAGTCTTTAATTGAAACAGTACTTTCTTTCCCATCTTGGAATCGAATATGAGCATATTGGGAATTTGCCTCCAACAGCTCCACCTCCTCCACCAAGGGGTCATATTTTGACAATCTAACATGGCGTCGAAGCAACACAGGTCCCTGCATAGTAAGCCATGAAGGTACCGAATATCCCGTAGTAGATCTCCGCGGATAGTTAAAGAGCCTTTCATGGGGGGTCACATTAGTAGCCGTTGAAAGCAATGATCTAATGGAATGCAGGGCATCAGGCAGCACCATTTCCCACTGTGTATTCTTAAGGTTCCGGGATGTCAACGCCAACATAACTGCCTTCCAGATCACCCCATTGTATTGTTCACACTGTCCATTACCCTGGGGATTATACGGGGTAGTTCTACTAGTAGAAATTCCCCGACTCTGAAGGTATTCCTTCAACTGGGAAGACATAAAAGAACTTCCCTGATCCGAATGGATATACGCAGATGAAAAAAGTTGAGTCAAACATTTAATAACTGTAGCAGCTGATACATCTGCACAAGGAAAAGCAAAAGGGAACCTTGAAAACTCGTCCACAACAGTAAATATATATCGGTTTTGAGTAGTTGAAGGAAGAGGTCCCTTAAAATCGACACTCAAACGTTCAAAAGGAGAAGTAGCCTTTATAAGATGAGCTCGTTGAGGCTTAAAGAAATTCGGTTTACACCGAGCACAGATAGAACATGATGAAGTCATCCGCTTGACGTCTTCAACTGAAAAAGGCAAGTTCTTACTGCGTACAAAGTGTATCATCCTCGTAACCCCAGGATGACATAAGGCATTGTGAAGATTAATAAGCGTATCTCCGTGAATCACAGAACAATAAGCCCTCGACAGTGCATCAGCAGCAACATTATCCTTCCCCGGACGATAAACTATGTCAAAATGGTAACATGCCAACTCAATCCTCCATCTCATTATTTTATCATTTTTAATCTTTCCAAAATGTTTAACATCAAACATAAAGGACACAGATTTTTGATCAGTTACCAACGTGAAATGTCGCCCCGATAAATAATGTCTCCATTTACGCAATGCTTCTACTATTGCGTATGCCTCTTTTTCTATTGAGGAATGTCTTTTTTCACTATTATTCAAAGTACGTGAGAAAAAGGCCACAGGTCTTCCATTTTGGTTCAAAGTAGCCCCAGTTGCAAAATCCGAAGCATCCGTCTCAATCACAAAGGGAACCTGCTCATCAATGGAATGCACAACTGCTCCTAAAATATCCTTTTTAAAATTCTCAAAACATGTCCTGGCCTCCCATGATAGAGGATATGTCGTAACCCGAATAAGAGGCCGGATCTTCCGTGAAAAATTTGCAATCCAATTAGAATAATAAGAAAACAGTCCAACAACTCGTTGCAAAGCCTTAGAATTAGTAGGACAAGGTAAATCGATCAATGGTCGCAGACATTCTGGATCTGGTTTAATCTTATTTCCCGAAATAATATACCCCAATAGATTTACCTCAGTGGTCGAAAAGATACATTTCTCTTTGTTAAAAGTTAAACCAACTTTTTCCGCAGCTTGAAGGAATCTTTTTAAATTAGAATCATGCTCCACCCTTGATTTGCCACACACTGTGATGTCATCTAAGTATGAAAAGGTGTCAGAGAGGGAGTTATCACTTATAAAAGCATCCATTGCCCGTTGAAAACAAGCAACACCATTAGTAACACCAAATGGTATTCGGCAAAACTGATACAGCTTTCCACCAGCCTCAAAGGCCGTATATGGTTGATCCTTCTTAACAATAGGAATCTGATGATAAGCACTCTTTAAATCAATAGTGCTAAAAACTTTATACTGAGATACTTTATTGATAAGCTCATCAATCTTAGGCAAAGGGTACGCGTCTAATTGAGTATACTTATTAATAGTTTGGGAATAGTCTATCACCATTCGTTTCTTGTGTCTCTCATTAGTCGTGACAACTACCTGTGCTCGCCAAGGCGAACAACTAGGTTCAATGATTCCTTCCAATAAGAGACGTTGAACTTCAGAATTAATAAATTCTCTATCCTGACTACTATATCTTCTTGACTTGGTAGCAATTGGCTTACAATCCGACATCAAATTGGAAAAAAGTGATAATGGAGGAATAGATAAAGAGGTTAATCCACAAATAGATAAAGGTGGCTTAGTCCCTCCAAATGAAAGACTAAGAGACTCGTGTAACTGAAGCACATCATGTCCAATCAAAATATCCGCACAGAGATTAGGCAAAACAGATAGGCGTATATCAGTATACGTATTACCTAGAAGAACCATTTTCACAAAGCAACAACCAGCTATTTGTGAAGTAAGGGTCGTCTGAGCCATACACACCTGATACGTAACAGGCGAAATTTTCAAATGCTTCTCCTTCGCAAACTGAAGACTTATAAAACTCTCAGTACTGCCCGTATCTATAAGGGCCTTCACTTCCAACCCATTAACTTGAGCCATAACTATAGCTTTGTTTAGGCCATGAGCAAATGCAGCAGAAATTGATGCAATAAACGCCCTATCTAAAGGCTGAATAGTCACAGAAGAGGTAGTGGAGGAAGACCCTCCCACACCAGGAGAAGGGAAGGTAATTGAACCTGATGATTTGCACACACGTGCATAATGACCTCTCTTGCCGCATTTACTACACACAGCCTCCCGAGCAGGGCACTTCAGACGAGGGTGCCGGATATTCCCACAAAAATAACACTTCTGAATCCTAGAGGCAACGGCCGCCAAAGTAGAAACTGTTTCAAAATCTAGTAAACCACTCCCATTAAGTCCACATAATTCCTTTTCATCCGAAACTGCCGAAACCATAGTCGCAGGCCGATTGAAAAGAGCATAAGAATCCGAACTTCTCTGAGCCACATCCAATGTAGAAGCTTGCTCAAAAGCACTTTTAAGATCCAGAGTCTTATTTTCTAACAACCGCTGACGAATTGATCTAAACAGTAATCCATTAATAAAAGCATCCCGTACCGATTCGTCCTTATATTCTTCAGCCGTCACAGCCTTATAATTACAGTCAACACTAAGGCACCGAAGTGCTTGTAAATAAGTATCCAAAGATTCTCCCACCTGCTGCCTATGGGCAGATAGAAGATGACGTGCAAATACCTCATTCTTTGGTTTAACAAAAATCTTTTCCAATGTAGAAATAGCCTCTTCATAAGTTTTACAGTGCAAAATATATTTATATACATCCGGGTCAATGTAGTTGATCAGCATATTCAGCTTATTTAGAGCCTCTTGATCCAACACGCCCAAAAAGTTTTTTAATGTACAATACCAATGTTTCCATTTATCATCCACTCCAGCAGAATTGGGGTCAGCCTTGAATCGTTCTGGTTGAAGATATCGCTCCATTCTAACATAAAGTTAATAAATTGAAATAAAGAATAGATTGGCCTTCCAAAGCTAGGCTTTATTAACTTTAAAATCAGCAGCATATCTTTCCACATCCAGTCCCAACTAAAGCTAGAAAAGGACTGAATTTAAGGTAGCCACAACACATCATGTGATCATCAACTACCAATGAGATTACAACACATATCCCAAGGCAGTTAACAAACAACGAATCACAATACTTTTACTAATCAAGGAATAATCACCACACTTACCTTCTGTAAAAGGTGATCTCCACCCCAGCCAGGAACAGGAATAGAACCATCTCCTGAAATCTAACACATAATTAGAACACAAGAAGAAGGAGCAGAACCAGGCTACACAGCCCCTCGGCCCGCTCCGTTACCCACACGGCCATGACCGTTCCGAACATAGACTCATGTCCAATTTCCTGCCCGCTCCCCGTAACCCCTAATTCCCTTTACTTCTAAGAAACCGTCTATTTCTGTTTTAATTCATTTAATGATGTAGCTTCCACAGCTTTCTGGGGCAGCAAATTCCACAGACCTACTACCCTCTGAGTGAAGAAGTTTCTCCTCATCTCAGTTTTGAAAGAGCAGCCCCTTATTCTAAGATTATGCCCCCTAGTTCTAGTTTCACCCATCATTGGGAACACCCTCACCACATCCACCTGATCAAGCCCCTTCACAATCTTATATGTTTCAATAAGATCGCCTTTCATTCTTCTGAACTCCAATGAGTAGAGTCCCAATCTACTCAACCTCTCCTCATATGTCCACACCCTCATCCCGAGATTAAACGAGTGAACCTTCTTTGTACTGACTCGAGAGCAAGTATGTCTTTTCTTCCATGGAGACGTCGCAAAGGAGCGTGGCGCCTGCGGCCTGGAAGATGACGTCGGTCGTCTGGAAGCTAGAGGGAACGGTTCTATATGATTGGACCTCCGAGTCTGAGGCCTGATCTGCAGCCATGAGGACGTAGTCGATCCCCAGGTGCACCGTGTGGACCTTCGCATGGGAGAGGCAATCTGCCACCAGGTTGTCCTTACCAGGCACATGTTGAATGTCCGTGGTAAATTCAGAAATGAACGTCAAATGAAGTTGTTGACGAGCGGACCACGGTTCGGCGATCTTGGCCATGGTGAATGTAAGGGGTTTGTGGTCGACAAAAGCCGTGAAGGGATGCCCCTCCAATAAAAACCGAAAATGGCGAATGGCGAGGAAAGGGGCCAGTAGCTCCCGATCGAAGGTGCTGTACTTTTGTTCATTCTTCCGCAGTTGATGGCTGAAAAACGCCAGCAGTTGCCATGTGCTGTTGACCCACTGTTCTTGTACTGCACTGATGGCGTAGTCTGACGTGTCGGAGGTAAGGGCGATGGTAGCACCTGGAAGTGGGTGCGCCAGCATGGTTGCATTGGCCAAAGCGTTCTTGGTGTCGCCGAATGCCTGGACCATCTCGGCTGTCCAGCTGATTGGATCTTTACGGACTAGCCCTTGAGGGCCCCGAACAAAGGTTGCATGAGTTGAGCCGCCTTGGGGACAAAACGGTGGTAGAAGTTGACCATCCCCAGGAACTCCTGCAAGGCCGTGACTGTCGACGGCCGCGGGAAAGAGGTAACTGCTTCAACCTTCATCAACAAAGGGACGGCGCCGTCCGATGTTATGCGATGTCCCAGGAAATCGATCTGTTGCAGGCCAAACTGGCACTTGGCCGGGTTGATGATTAAACCGTGCTGGCTGAGGCGCGTAAAGAGGGAACGCAAATGGGAGATGTGCTCCTCCTTGCTGGCACTGCCGATGAGTATGTCATCAAGGTAGACGAAGATGAAACACAGGTGTCGAAGAACGGAGTCCATTAAACACTGGAACGCCTGTGCTGCATTCTTTAAGCCAAACGGCATCCGCAGGAACTCAAAGAGGCCAAAAGGGGTGATGACTGCAGTTTTCAGGATGTCTTGTGGGTGCACTGGAACCTGGTGATATCCACGGACGAGGTCGACTTTAGAAAAGATAGAATTTCCCGCCAAATGGGCCGAGAAATCCTGGATATGCGGGATCGGGTACCGATCCGGAGTGGTGGCGTCATTGAGGTGTCGGTAGTCACTGCATGGCCACCAGCCGCTGCCTGGTTTCAGCACAATGTGGAGAGGTGAGGACCAGGGACACTTGGATCGCCGAATGATCCCGAGCCGCTCCATCGTGTCGAACTCCGCCTTCGCAGCTGCGAGCTTGCCGGGTTCGAGCTTTCTAGCCCGCGCATAAACCGGGGAGCCAGTAGTGGTGATGTGATGTTCAACACCATGCTTTGTCGCCGAAGAGGAGAAGGTGGGCCTTGTCAGCTCCGGAAACTCCCCGAGGAGCCGCATGAAGTCATCCGGAGGGGGGAAAGCACAGGCAATGGAGCGCGACACGGAGGTACCATGGTAGCACGGAATCGAGTGGAAGGTGGTCGCGTTGATCAGCCGGCGGTGCCGGAAATCAACAAGTAGGCTGTTGGCACACAGAAAATCCACCCCTAGGATAGCCTGTGAGACTGTGGCCGTGACAAATTCCCAAAAGAAGCGCTGACCGCCGAAACAGACATCGACCCGCCGCTTTCGGAAGGTTCGAATTGCTGCACCATTAGCCGTTACGAGGGAAAAACCGAGGTTCCCAGTCTGCATGTCGAGCTTCAACGCAGGTAGAATGCTACACTGCGCCCCGGTGTCACAAAGAAAACGGCGGCCCGAGAGGGAATCGGTGATATAGAGGAGTTTCCCTGTAGAACCGACGGCCATCGCCACCGCGGAACGCCCGGTAGACTTGGTCATCCGTCGCCAGGGATGCCACCTGCGCTTTCTTGGTTTTTTTGGGGGCGAAAAACTGCAGGGGGAACGGCAGCATCGTGCTTTCGCGCCAAAACATGTGTGGTAGGAGCACCAGCCCGCTGTAGCAGATTTTGGAACCGCGTCTGCGGGGGATGGGCGCCTCGTGGCCACACAGCACTGCTGGGTAACCGCGAAAATCTTATCGGCTTCGGCCACAAGCTCAGCGCAGTCTGTAATGTCGGATCTGGCTAGGGCAGCGTGAACCTGTTCAGGCATTTGATAGAGTAAAAGCTCCCGGAAGAGGAAACATTCCGGTTCGGTACCCAAGAGCGTGAGCATTTGGCTCATGAGCTCGGACGGTTTGGAGTCCCCAAGGCCGGGCAGCGTGATGAGCCGGCGAGCACGCTCCAACTTTGAGAGCCCGAAAACCTGAAGCAACCATGCCTTAATTGCATCATACTTGCTGTCAGTAGCAGGAATACCGTGTGGCTGATGATCCGTGATGCAGTTGCGCTGTCGAGGGCGGAGACCACGTAATAATAACAGGTCTGATCCGCGACAATGTTCCTAATAGCGAACTGGGCTTCAGCCTGGATAAACCAGGCGTCTGGTTGTTGCTCCCAGAACTGTGGCAGTTTCAGCGTGGCGGCGTTCGTGTCCATGTCGAATCTTCCACGAAAATCATTTGTAGAAGTTGGGGTCACCAATGTCGGAATGGAGGTTCCTATCGAAAAGACTGAGTTCGACTCAGGCAATTAAAACAATGAACTTTAATGAAATGAAACAAGTTTAAACTGGAAACTGCTAGAACACATCAATTACAGGTCTAATCTCCTTGAGGGCTCCACGAGGACTGATCCTCTGGTCAGAAGACTGACGTCATGACGTCATCACGTTCTTCCCGCCATTGGGGCATCACCTGACTAACGGCATGACGTCATCACGTTGAAACCGCGCTGTAAAGGTAACTAGACATTGTACAGTCAAACAGTGTAATTAAAGGTACAGGCACAGACAGTAACTACATTGCTGTTAAAGGAATTATGTACAACCGCTCTGAGTCCTTTGGTGGCTCTGCCACACCCTCACTCCCTCTCTCACACACTCTTCATACTCTCAATTCAATTCAATTCAATTCAAATCGCTTTATTGGCATGATAAGGTACATCTTATGTTGCCAAAGCATCAAAATACATTTATGGTTGAACACATAAACGCAGTTCTATTCATACAGTGTATAAACAGGTATATCCCTGAGTGTATAAATATACATTCGCATTATTTATATATACTCTTTTCTTAGGTTTACTGGTTGTCCCCCTGTTCATGGCAAGCTGTAACATAGTGTGCAGCCAGTGCTACACAGCTTCTCTCCTCCCCCAGTAGGTATGGGAGTTTTTGGTCGTCATTCAGATTTCTGAATTCAGGGCATATTTGTGAGAATTTTTGGTAGAAATTCTCCCCGATGCCCTGATATTTTCCACAGGCTGTGAGGAAGTGCATCTCTGTCTCCACTACTCCCTGACTGCAGTGAGAGCAAATCCTGTCCTCTCTTGGCAGCCTGGTCTGCCTGTGTCTGCCTTTTTCGATCGCTAGGCTATGTTCGCTAAGTCTGTACCTTGTCAAGGTTTTTCTCAGTTTGTTATCCTTTACCATGGTCAGGTACTCAGCCATGTTGTATTGTCTATTTAGGGTCAAGTAGCAATTGAGTTTGCTTTGGGTTTTTGTTGTTTCTGCCCAATATGACAGGTATTTTTCCTTTTGTTTAGTGACAATTGTGTTGGGTCGAATTCTCTCTGCTACGATGTCACTGTCCTGGGGCTGGTTATTGTTAGTAGTGTTAGTGGTTGCTTCACTGAGTCCCAGGACTAGTTGACTGAGGGAGTTATTCTTTATGGTCCTCTCTTGGCATTTCAAGGCTTCGTAATGATAGCAGTGGGGGTTGCTCATTTTTAGGTGTTTCCAAAATTTGGTGGCTCTTTTTTGGATAGTAATTATTAGTGGAAATTGGCCTAGTTCTGCCCTGCATGCATTGTTTACGGTTTTCCTTTGAGTCCGGAGGATACTTCTACAGAATTCTGCATGTAGGATCTCAATTGGGTGTTTGTCCCATTTTGCAAAATCTTGTTGTGTTAGCGGTCCCCACAGTTCACTGCCATAGAGTGCAATTGGTTCAATTACTGATTTGAAAATTTTGAGCCAAATGCTAATTGGGATTTCTATTTGGATTGATCTTTTAATGGCGTAGAAAGCCCTTCTTGCTTTCTCTTTCAGTTCATTCACCGCCAGTTTGAAATTTCCCATAGAGCTGATTTTTATGCCCAAGTATGTGTAGTTAGTGGTTTGTTCGATTTTAGTTGTTCCTAGTGTGAGATTTATTTTGGGTCCCTGATGTCTGGATCTTTGTTGGAACACAAGGACTTTGGTTTTTTGGAGGTTTATTGTCAGGGCCCAGGTCTGACAGACTGATTCCAACAGATCCAGGTTCTGCTGTAGACCCTCCTTAGTTGGTGACAGCAGAACCAGGTCGTCTGCATAGAGGAGGAATTTAACCTTGGATTCATATAGGGTGAGGCCGGGTGCTGTAGATTGTTCAAGTAGTTTTGCTAATTCATTTATGTAAATATTAAAGAGTGTCGGTGAGATTGGCGAGCCCTGCGTCACCCCCCGCCCCTGTGGGAAGTATTTTGTTTGTTTGTCTCCAATTTTAACTGCACATTTGTTGTTTGTATACATTGATTTAATTACATCATATGTTTTTCCCCCTACCCCTCTTTCGATAAGTTTCAGGAATAGACCGTCGTGCCAGATGGAATCGAAAGCCTTCTGGAAATCTATAAAGCATGCGTAGATTTTGCTTTTGTTTTGATGGACGTGTTTGTCAATTAGGGTCTGTAGGGTGAAGATATGATCTGATGTTCTATAGTTTGGCAGGAATCCAATTTGGCTTTTACTCAAGACATTGTGCTCCTCAAGGAAGTTTATAAGTCTTTTGTTTATGATACTACAGTAAACCTTTCCCATGTTACTGTTTACACAGATGCCTCGATAGTTATTTGGGTCTCCTTTATCCCCACTTTTGTATATGGGCATTATGAGTCCTTTGTTCCAGATATCAGGGAAGTAACCGACACTCAGAACCAAGTTGAAGAGTTTCAGTATAGCCAATCTCATTTTATCGTCCGTGTGTTTAATCATCTCGCTTAGGATGCCGTCTGCCCCGCAAGCTTTTCCTGGTCGCAGGTCCTTGAGTTTTTCAATTAGCTCTTTTTCAGATATTATGGTGTCTATCGGGTTTTGGTTATCTTTTATGGCAGATTCTAGCTTTGCCAGTTTTTTGCATATTTGGTATTGCTCTGGGCTTAGTGTGTTTTTCTGGTATAATTTTTCAAAATGGTTTTCCCATGTGTCACCGTTTTGAATGGCAAATTCATCGTGTTGTTTTTTGTGTAATGTATTCCAGTTGTCCCAGAAACAATTGGAATCAATGGATTCCTCAATGGAGATGAGTGTATTCTTAATATACTGCTCTTTCTTGGTTCTGAGTGTGCGTTTGTATTGTGTTAGTGCCTGACAATAAGCAAGGCGTAATTCATCGTTTTCTGGTTGTCTGTGTTTTTGGTTTGATATTTTTCTGAGTTTTTTCCTCATGTTCTGGCAATCGGAGTCAAACCATTTTTCGTAGTTTTTTGTTTTGGGTTTGTTCTTTCGAACTTTCAAGTTTGACATTGATGCCAGATTATCAAAAATATTATTTAGGTTATTCACTGCCCGGTTTACGCCTTCTTTATTGTGTGTGTATGTATTTTCCAGAAAGGTGTCCAAGAGAGCTTGAGTTTTTTGGTTGCTAATTGATTTCTGGTATATTTCCGTGCTGTTTTTGGCCCATCTGTAGGATTTTTTAATGTTGTACAGTTTACTGGGTTGTGTTTCTGTGTTGGTTGTTTCTGTCCTTTCAAGATATGCAGTAATTTGACTGTGGTCTGACAATGTTGTTTGCAGTTTGACGGTGAATGTTCTGAAAGAGGATGGGTCTAGATCTGTAATCATATAGTCTACGGTGCTGAAGCCAAGAGGTGAGCAATAGGTGGGTCTTCCTAGGAAGTCTCCCAATAACCTACCATTGACAACGTACAGACCCAGGCTTCGACAGAGCTGCAGTAGCTGTTTTCCGTTAGTATTTGTCTGTTTGTCGCAGTTATGCCTGTGTGGATGGGAAGGGAGATCAAAATGGTTATTCCCAAATATGTAATTATTCCCGTGATTGTTGGTGAAGTCTGGTTCTTCTCCCGTTCTTGAGTTGAGGTCCCCACATATCAACACATTTCCCTTGGCCTGGAATTGGATAATCTCCCTCTCTATGTTGGAGAAGGTGTCCTCTTTGAAGTACGGGGAATCTGTCATGGGGATATAGAGTGTGCAAATGAAAATATCTTTCCTGCTGGAGATGATGCCCCTCTTAATTTTTAGCCATAGGTGGTTTTCGCCCTTTTCCACAAATTCAATGCAACTCCTAAGTTCTGCTTTGATCCAAATCAGTATGCCTCCAGATTCTCTGCCCTGGGTTACTCCTGGCAATTTATTGGAGGGGACCACCAGTTCTGTGTACCCACTGGGACAGCCAGTGTGTCCTTCTCCTCTACACCAGGTTTCCTGTAGAAAGATAATCTCTAGATTTTTAATCTCATCTAGGAAATCTGGGGTCTCACTCTTCATGCCAAGCGTAGAAGAGCGTAGACCTTGGATATTCCAGGTTGATATATATAAAGATTTCATGCTAAACTTGATTTGTTTTTTTTCTCTCTCTCTCTCTCTCAAACACTCTTCATACTCTCACTGTCCCTCTCTCACAAACTCTTTATACACTCACTCTCTCACACATTCTTCATACTCTCACTCTCCCTCCGTCAAGCACTCTTCATACTCTCACTCTTTCTCTCACACACACTCGTCATATTCTCACTCCCTCTCTCACACACTCTTCTTACTCTCACTCCCTCTCTCACACACTCTTCATACTCTCTCACACCCACTCTCACAGACACTTCATACTCTCACTCCCTCTCTCACACCCTCTTCATACTCACACTCTCTCTCTGATATTCTTCATAATCTCACTCTCTCTCTCACACACTCTTCACACACTCACTCTCTCTCTCACACACCCTCTTCATAAACCCATTCTCCCCCTCTCACACACTCTTCAGACACTCACACTTTCTCACACTCTTCATACTCTCACTCTCTCTCTCTTTCACACATACTCTTCATAAACTCACTCTCTCACTCACACACTCTTCATACTCTCACTCTTCCGCTCTCACACACTCTTCGCACTCTCACTCTCTCTCTCTTTCTCACACTCTTCATACTTTCACTGTCCCTCTCTCACACACTCTTCATACACTCACTCTCTCATGCTCTTCATACTCTAACCCTGTCATACACTTTTAATAGTCTCACTCTCCCTCTCTCTCTCACACATACTCTTCATAAACTCACTCTCTCACACACACTCTCTTCATACTCCCACACTCTATCTCTCTCACACTCTTCATACTTTCAGTCTCCCTCTCTCAGAATCTCTTCATACTCTCACCCTCTTTCACACACACTCTTCATACACTCACTGCCGCTCTCAGATACTCGTCATACACTCACTCCCCCTCTCTCAGACACTCTCCATACTCTCACTCTCACTCTCACACATTCTTCATACTCTCTCTCCCTCCCTCACACACTCTTCATACTCTCACTCTCTCTCTCACACACCCTCTTCATAAATGCATTCTCCCTCCCTCACACACTCTCTATACTCTCACTCTCACTCTCTCACACAATCTTCATACTCTGACCGTCATACACTTTTAAAACTCTCACTCTCGCTCTCTCTCACACACTCCCTCCCTCTCTCACACTCTCTTCATTCTCTGACTCTCTCTCTCTGTCTCATAGATACTCTTCATAATCTCACTCTCTGTCTCACACACCCTCTCCATAATCTCACTCCCTCTCTCACACACTCTTCATACACTCACTCGCCCACACACTCTTCGTACTCTCACTCCCTCTCTCTTTCTCACACTCTTCATACTCTCACTCCCTCTCACACATTCTCTTCATACTCTGACTCTTTCTCTCTCATAGAAACTCTTCTAATCTCACTCTCTGTCTCTCACACTCTCTTCATACTTGCTCTCTCTCTTTCTCAGATACTCTTCATAATCTCACTCTCTCTCTCCCACACACTCTTCATACTCTCACTCCCTCTCTCACACACTCTTCATATTCTCACTCTCTCTCTCACACACACTTCTAAAAACTCTCCCTCTCCCTCTCTCACACACTCCTTAACGTAAGAAAGCTAATCCGCACTTGGTCAGATTATTAAACAAGGCTTTAATCGATTGTTTCACAACATAGAAGTCTAGTTATCCTTCACTAGTTCCTGTTTACAAAATGTACCTGAGCTAGCTGGGCCCCTGCCAGAGTATTTGTACTCTCCCTGGACAGCGCCACCAGCAGGCCGCCAAGTATAGTTCATACGTACTTTCTACATAAAAGGCATGATTTATGTGACTATTCATACTCTCACTCTCCCTCGCTCACACATTCTTTATACTCTCACTCTCCCTCTCTCACACTCTATTCATACACTCACTCTTTCAAACACTCTTCATACTCTGACCCTGCCATACACTTAAATACTCTCACTCTCGCTCTCTCTCACACACTCTCCATACTCTCTTGCTCTCTCTCTCACACACTCCTCATACGCTCACTGTCCGTCTCTCATACACTCACTCTTTCACACAATCTTCATATTCTGAACCTGTCAAACACTTTTAATACTCTCACTCTCGTTCTCTCTCACACACGCTTCATACTCTCTTTCTCCCTCTCTCACACTCTCTTCATACTCTGACTCTCTCTCTCTCTCTCATAGATATTCTTCATAATCTCACTCTCTGTCTCTCACACCCTCTTCATACTCTCACTTGCTCTCTCACACTCTCTTCATACTCGCTCTCTCTCTCTCTCATATACTCTTCATAATCTCACTCTCCCTCTCCCTCTCTCACACACTCCTTAATGTAAGAAAGCTAATCGGCACTTGGTCAGATTATTAAACAATGCTTTAATCGATTGTTTCACAACATAGAAGTCTAGTTCTCCTTCACTAGTTCCTGTTTACAAAATGTACCTGAACTATCTGGGCCCCTGCCAGAGTATTTGTACTCTCCCTGGACAGCGCCACCAGCAGGCCACCAAGTATATTTCATACGTCCTTTCTACATAAAAGGCATGATTTATGTGACGATTCATACTCTCACTCTCCCTCTCTCACACACTCTTCATACTCTCATTCTCCCTCTCTCACACACTCTTCATACTCTCACTCTCCCTCGCTCACACATTCTTCATACTCTCACTGTCCCCCTCTCACACACTCTTCATACACTCACTCTTTCAAACACTCTTCATACTCTGACCCTGTCATACACTTAAATACTCTCACGGTCGCTCTCTCTCACACACTCTTCATACTCTCTTTCTCCCTCTCTCACACACTCTTCATACTCTCACTCACCCACTCTCTCACACTCTCTTCATATTGTCACACTCCCTCTCTCTTACACTCTTCACACACTCACTCCGTCTCTCACACTCTCTTCATACTCTGACTCTTTCTCTCATAGATCCTCTTCATACTCTAACTCTCTCTCTCTCTCACACCCTCTTCATACTCTCACTTCCTCTCTCACACACTCTTCATACTCGCTCTCTCCCTCTCTCACTCTATTCATAATCTCACGCTCTCTCTCTCACACACCCTCTTCATGCTCTCACTCTCCCTCTCTCACACACTCTTCATACTCTCTCTCTCTCTCACACACACACACATACTATTCATACCCTCACTCTCTCTCACATAGAAACATAGAAGATAGGAGCAGAAGTAGGCCATTCGGCCCCTCGAGCCTGCTCCGCCATTCAATGAGATCATGGCTGATCATCCAAATTCAGTACCCGGTCCCTGCTTTCTCCCCATGCCCCTTGATCCCTTTAGCCTTAACAAATATATCCAACTCCTTCTTGAATATATTTAATGAATTGGCCTCTACTGCCTTCTGTGGTAGAGAATTCCACAGGTTCACCTCTCTCTGGGTGAAGAAATTCCTCCTCATTTCTGTCCTAAATGGCCTACCCCTTACCCTTAGATCGTGAACCCTAGTTCTGGACTCCCCGACCATCAGGAACATCCTTCCTGCATCTAGTCTGTCCAGTCCTGTCAGAATTTTATACGTTTCAATGAGATCCCCTCTCATTCTTCTAAACTCCAGTGAGTACAAGCCCAATCGACCCAATCTCTCCTCATACGTCATTTCTGCCATCCCAGGTATCAGCCTGGTGAATCTTCGCTGAACTCCTTCCATGGCAAGATCATCCTTCCTCGGATAAGGAGACCAAAACTGCACACAATACTCAAGATGTGCTCTCACCAAGGCCCTGTACAACTGGAGCAAGACATCCTTGTTCCTGTACTCAAACCCTCTCACTACGATGGCCAACATACCATTTCCCTTCTTAACCGCCTGCTGCACCTGCATGCTTACCTTCAGCCGCTGGTGCACAAGGACACCCAGGTCTCATTGCAATTCCCCTTCTCCCAATCTATTGCCATTCAGATAATAATCTGCCTTCCTGTTTTTGACACCAAAGCGGATAAGCTCACATTCATCCACGTTATAATGCATCTGCCATGCTTCTGCCCAATCACCCAATCTGTCCAAATCATCCTGGAGTTTCTCGGCATCCTCCTCACAGCACACACGCCCACCCAGCTTTGTGTCATCTGCAACTTTGGAGATATTACATCTAGTTCCCTTGTCTAGGTCATTAATATATATTGTGAACAGCTGGGGTCCAAGGACCGATCCCTGCGGTATCCCACTAGTCACTGCCTGCCACTCGGAAAAAGACCCGTTTATTCCAACTCTTTGCTTTGTGTCTACCAACCAGTTCTCTATCCAAGTTAATACCTTGCCCCCAATCCCATGTGTCTTAACTTTACACGTTAATCTCTTATGCAAGACCTTATCGAAAGCCTTCTGAAAGTCCAAATACACCACATCCACTGGTTCTCCATTATCTATTTTAGCAGGTTCATCCTCAAAAAGTTCCAGTAGATTAGTCAAGCACGATTTACCTTTTGTAAATCCATGTTGACTTTGTCCGATCCTGTCACTATTTTCCAAGTGCTCTGCTATTACATCTTTTATAATGGACTCTTTCATTTTCCCCACTACCGATGTCAGGCTTACCGGTCTGTAATTCCCCGTTTTGTCTCTACCAACTTTTTTGAACAGTGGTGTAACATTAGCTACCCTACAAACCATGGGTACTGTTCCAGATTCCATCGAATGTTGGAAGATGATCAGCAATGCTTCTACTATTTCTAGGTCCACTTCCTTAAGTACCCTAGGATGTAGATTATCAGGCCCTGGGGATTTATCGACCTTCAGTCCCATCAATTTCCCTAACACCATTTCCCTACAAATACTGATTTCTTTCAGTTCCTCCCTTTCATCAGACCCTATGTTCCCCGACATCTCTGGGAGGTTAGTTGTGTCCTCCTTTGTGAAGACAGAACCAAAATATGTATTTAATTGGTCGGCCATTTCTTTGTTCCCCATTATAAATTCCCCTAATTCTGACTGCAAGGGACCTACACTTGACTTCACCAATCTTTTTCTCTTCACATATCTATAAAAGCTTTTACAGTCAGTTTTTATGTTCCATGCAAGCTTACTCTCATTCTATTTTCCCCTTCTTAATTAATCCCTTTGTCCTCCTTTGTTGAATCCTAAACTGCTCCCAATCCTCAGGTTTACTGCTTTTTCTGGCCAATTTATATGTCCTCTGCTTGGATCTTATGCTATCCCTAATTTCCCTGGTTGGCCACGGTTGAGTCATCTTTTTTGTTTTATTTTTATGCCAAACTGGGATGAACAAATTCTGCAGTTCATCCATGCGTTCTTTGAATGCTTGCCATTGCCTATCCACCGTCAACCCTTTGAGTGACATTCCCCAGTCAATCCTTCTCAACTCGCGCCTCAGACCATGGCAGTTTCCTTTATTTAAATTCAGGACCCTAGTCTCTGAGTTAACTAATTCATTCTCCATCTTAATGAGGAATTCTATCATATTATGATCGCTCACACACACTCTTCATACTCTCACTCTTCCTCTCTCACACACTCTTCATACACTCACTCACCCACTCTCTCACACTCTCTTCATACTGTCACTCTCCCTCCCTCTTACACTCTTCACACACTCACTCCCTCTCTCACACTCTCTTCATACTCTGACTCTCTCTCTCTCTCTCTCATAGATACTCCTCATAATCTCACTCTCTCTCTCTCACACCCTCTTCACACTCTCATTTCCTCTCTCACACTATCTTCATTCTCTCTCTCTCAGATACTCTTCATACTCTCACTCTCCCTCGCTCACACATTCTTCGTACTCTCCCTCTCCCTCTCTCACACACTCTTCCTACACTCACTCTTTCAAACATTCTTCATACTCTGACCCTGTCATGTACTTAAATACTCTCACTCTCGCTCTCTCTCACACACTCTTCATACTCTCTTTCTCCCTCTCTCACACACTCTTCATACTCTCACTCACCCACTCTCTCACACACTCTTCATACTGTCATACTCCCTCTCTCACAGTTTCTTCATACTATGACACTCTCTCTCATAGATACTCTTAATAATCTCAATCTCTCTCTCTCACACCCTCGTCATACTCTCACTCTCTCTCTCTCTCTCACTCACATACTCTTCATAATCTCACTCTCTCTCTCTCACACACCCTCTTCGTACTCTCACTCTCCTTCTCTCACACACTCTCCATACTCTCCCTCTCTTGGTCAGATTATTAAACAAGGCTTTAATCGATTGTTTCACAACATAGAAGTCTAGTTCTCCTTCACTAGTTCCTGTTTACAAAATGTACCTGAACTATCTGGGCCCCTGCCAGAGTATTTGTACTCTCCCTGGACAGCGCCACCAGCAGGCCGCCAAGTATATTTCATACATCCTTTCTGCATAAAAGGCATGATTTATGTGACTATTCATACTCTCACTCTCCCTCTCTCACACAATCTTCATACTCTCACTCCCTCTCTCAGACACTCTTCATACTCTCACTCCCTCTCTCACACACTCTTCATACTCTCACTCACCCACTCTCTCACACTCTCTTCATACTGTCACACTCCCTCTCTCTTACACTCTTCACACACTCACTCCCTCTCTCACACTGTCTTCATACTCTCACTCTCTCCCTCTCACACAGTCTTCATACTCTCACTGTCCCCCTCTCATACACTCACTCTTTCACACAATCTTCGTATTCGGAACCTGTCAAACACTTTTTATACTCTCACTCTCGTTCTCTCTCACACACTCTTCATACTCTCTTTCTCCCTCTCTCACACTCTCTTCATACTGTCACTCTCCCTCTCTCTTACACTCTTCACACACTCACTCCCTCTCTCACACACTCTTCATACTGTCACTCTCCCTCTCTCTTACACTCTTCACACACTCACTCCCTCTCTCACACACTCTTCATACTCTCAATCTCTCTCTCACACACACTTTTAAAATCTCTCTCTTTCTCTCACACAAACTCTTCATACTCTCCCTCTCCCTCCCTCACACAGTCCTTAACATAAACACTCCTTAACATAAGAAAGCTAATCGGCACTTGGTCAGATTATTAAACAAGGCTTTATTCGATTGTTTCACAACATAGAAGTCTAGTTATCCTTCACTAGTTCCTGTTTACAAAATGTACCTGAGCTAGCTGGGCCCCTGCCAGAGTATTTGTACTCTCCCTGGACAGCGCCACCAGCAGGCCGCCAAGTATATTTCATACGTCCTTTCAACATAAAAGGCATGATTTATGTGACAATTCATACTCTCACTCTCCCTCTCTCACACACTCTTCATAATTTCACGCATCGTCTCTCACACAATCTCCATACTGTCACTCCCTCTCTCACACACTCTTCATACTCACTCTCCCTCTCTCACACACTCCTCATACTCTTATTCTCCCTCGCTCACACATTCTTCATACTCTCGCTGTCCCTCTCTCACACACTCTTCATACACTCACTCTTTCAAACACTCTTCATACTCTGACACTGTCATACACTTAAATACTCTCACTCTCGCTCGCTCTCACACACTCTTCATACTCTCTTTCTCCCTCTCTCACACACTCTTCATACTCTCACTCACCCACTCTCTCGCACTCTCTTCATACTGTCACACTCCCTCTCTCTTACACTCTTCACACATCTCACTCCCTCTCTCACACTCTCTTCATATTCTGACTCTTTCTCTCATAGATCCTCTTCATAATCTCACTCTCTCTCTCTCACACCCTCTTCACACTCTCACTTCCTCTCTCACACTCTTTTCATACTCTCTCCCTCTCTCACACACTCTTCATACACTCACTCTCTCACACACTCTTCATACTCTCACTCTCTCTCTCACACACTCTTCATACTCTCACTGTCCCTCTCTCATACACTCACTCTTTCACACAATCTTCGTATTCTGAACCTGTCAAACACTTTTAATACTCTCACGCTCACTCTCTCTCACACACTCTTCATACTCTCTCCCTCTCTCACACACTCTTCATACTCTCGCTCGCTCTCTCTCACTCAGATATTCTTCATAACCTCACTCTCTCTCTCACACACCCTCTTCGTACTCTCACTCTCCCTCTCTCACACACTCTTCATACTCTCTCTCTCTCTCACACACACACACATACTATTCATACCCTCACTCTCTCTCACATAGAAACATAGAAGATAGGAGCAGGAGTAAGCCATTTGGCACCTCGAGCCTGCTCCGCCATTCAATGAGATCATGGCTGATCATCCAAATTCAGTACCCGGTCCCTGCTTTCTCCCCATACCCCTTTATCCCTTTAGCATTAAGAAATATATCCAACTCCTTCTTGAATATATTTAATGAATTGGCCTCTACTGCCTTCTGTGGTAGAGAATTCCACAGGTTCACCTCTCTCTGGGTGAAGAAATTCCTCCTCATTTCTGTCCTAAATGGCCTACCCCTTATCCTTAGATGGTGAACCCTGGTTCTGGACTCCCCGACCATCGGGAACATCCTTCCTGCATCTAGTCTGTCCAGTCTTGTCAGAATTTTATACGTTTCAATGAGATCCCCTCTCATTCTTCTAAACTCCAGTGAGTACAAGCCCAATCGACCCAATTTCTCCTCATACGTCATTCCTGCCATCCCAGGTATCAGCCTGGTGAATCTTCGCTGAACTCCTTCCATGGCAAGATCATCCTTCCTCAGATAAGGTGACCAAAACTGCACACAATACTCAAGATGTGGTCTCACCAAGGCCCTGTACAACTGGAGCAAGACATCCTTGTTCCTGTACTCAAACCCTCTCGCTACGAAGGCCAACATACCATTTCCCTTCTTAACCGCCTGCTGCACCTGCATGCTTACCTTCAGCGACTGGTGGACAAGGACACCCAGGTCTCATTGCACTCCCCCTTCACCCAATCTATTGCCATTCAGATAATAATCTGCCTTCCTGTTTTTGACACCAAAGTGGATAACCTCACATTTATCCACGTTATATTGCATCTGCCATGCCTCTGCCCAATCACCCAAATCATCCTGGAGTTTCTCGGCATCCTCCTCACAGCACACACGCCCACCCAGCTTTGTGTCATCTGCAAATTTGGAGATATTACATCTAGTTCCCTTGTCTAGATCAAATTTTAAAAAATCAAATCAAAATCAAATCAACTTTTATTGTCATTGTTAGTGCACAAGTGCAGTACAACATACATTTGGCTTGTAGTATATTAACATAAATATGACCATAATAAAGTGCATTGGCAGATGTGCAGGCTTTAGAGTTTATTTGTGGAGTTCAGTAGGATGACAGCCCTGGGAAAGAAGCTGTTCCTAAATCTGGTCGTACGGGTGCGAATGCATCTGTAGCATCTCCCAGATGGTAGGAGGGCGAACAGACTGTGGCTGGGGTGGGTAGGGTCTTTGACGATGGACCGTGACCTCCGTAGACAGCGTTTCTGGTATATGTGCTCTATGGTCGGTAGCCGGGTGCCTGTAATGCGTTGGGCAGTTTTGACTACCCGCTGCAGGGCTTTCCGGTCATAATAGCTACAGGTGCCATACCATACTGTGATACAGTTTGCCAGGATGCTCTCGATAGTGCAGCGGTAAAAGTTAGAGAGGATCAGGGGTGACAGATTACATCCCTTCAGCCTCCTTAAGAAATATAGGCACTGCTGGGCCTTCTTCACCAGAGAGGAGGTGTTGAGGGACCAGGAGAGGTCTTCCATGATGTGGACTACGAGGAACTTAAAGCTGTCCACCCTTTCCACCACAGTAATATATATGGTGAATAGCTGGGGTCCAAGGACCGATCCCTGCGGTACCCCACTAGTCACTGCCTGCCACTCGGAAAAAGACCCGTTTATTCCAACTCTTTGCTTTCTGTCTGACAACCAGTTCCCTATCCAAGTCAATACCTTGCCCTCAATCCCATGTGTCTTAACTTTACACACTAATCTCTTATGCAGGACCTTATCGAAAGCCTTCTGAAAGTCCAAATACACCACATCCACTGGTTCTCCATTATCTATTTTAGCAGGTTCATCCTCAAAAAATTCCAGTAGATTAGTCAAGCACGATTTACCTTTTGTAAATTCATGTTGATTTTGACCGATCCTGTCACTGTTTTCCAAGTGCTCTACTATTACATCTTTTATAATGGACTCTTGCATTTTCCCCACTACCGATGTCAGGCTTACCGGTCTGTAATTCCCGGTTTTCTCTCTACCACCTTTTTTGAATAGTGGGGTAACATTAGCTATCCTCCAATCCATGAGTACTGTTCCAGATTCCATCGAATGTTGGAAGATGATCAGCAATGCTTCTATTATTTCTAGGTCCACTTCCTTAAGTACCCTAAGATGTAGATTATCAGGCCCTGGGGATTTATCGGCCTTCAGTCCCATCAATTTCCCTAACACCATTTCCCTACAAATACTGATTTCTTTCAGTTCCTCCCTTTCATTAGACCCTATGTTCCCCGACATCTCTGGGAGGTTAGTTGTGTCCTCCTTTGTGAAGACAGAACCAAAATATGTATTTAATTGGTCGGCCATTTCTTTGTTCCCCATTATAAATTCCCCTGATTCTGACTGCAAGGGACCTACGCTTGACTTCACCAATCTTTTTCTCTTCACATATCTATAAAAGCTTTTACAGTCAGTTATTATGTTCCCAGAAAGTTTACTCTCATATCCTATTTTCCCCTTCTTAATTAATCCCTTTGTCCTCCTTTGTTGAATCCTAAACTGCTCCCGATCCTCAGGTTTACTGCTTTTTCTGGCCAATTTATATGTCCTCTCCTTGGATCTTATGCTATCCCTAAGTTCCCTTGTTAGCCACGGTTGAGTCACCTTTTTTGTTTTATTTTTATGCCAAACTGAGATGAACAAATTCTGTAGTTCATCCATGCAGTCTTTGAATGTTTGCCATTGCCTCTCCATCGCCAACGCTTTGAGTGACATTCCCCAATCAATCCTACTCAACTCGCGCCTCAGACCATCGCAGTTTCCTTTATTTAAATTCAGGACCCTAGTCTCTGAGTCAACTACTTCATTCTCCATCTTAATGAAGAATTCTATCATATTATGATCGCTCACACACACTCTTCATACTCTCACTCTTCCTCTCTCACAATTTCTTCATACTCTCACTCTCCCTCTCTCACACACTCTTCATACACTCACTCTCTCACGCACTCTTCATACTCTCTCTCTCTCTCACACTCTTCATACTCTCACTGTCCTTCTCACACACTCTTCATACACTAACTCTTTCAGACAATATTCATACTCTGACCCTATCATACACTTTTAAAACTCTCACTCTCGCTCTTTCTCACACTCTTCATACTCTCTTTCTCCCTCTCTCACAGACTCTTCATACTCTCACTCACCCACTCTCTCACACTCTCTACATAGTGTCACTCTCCCTCTCTCTTACATTCTTCACACACTCACTCCCTCTCTCACACTCTCTTCATACTCTGACTCTCTCTCTCTCTCTCTCATAGATACTCATCATAATCTCACTCTCTCTCACACCCTCTTCATACTCTCATTTCCTCTCTCACACTCTCTTCATTCTCTCTCTCTCACACACTCTGCATACTCTCACTCGCTCTCTCACACACTCTCTTCATACTCTCACTCTCCCTCGCTCACGCATTCTTCATACTCTCACTGTCCCTCTCTCACACACTCTTCATACACTCACTCTTTCAAACATTCTTCATACTCTGACCCTGTCATACAATTAAATGCTCTCACTCTCGCTCTCTCTCACACACACTTCATACTCTCACTCACCTACTCTCTCACACACTCTTCATACTGTCACACTCCCTCTCTCTTACACTCTTCACACACTCACTCCCTCTCTCACAGTGCCTTCATACTCTGACACTCTCTCTCATAGATACTCTTCATAATCTCACTCTCCCTCTCTCACACACTCTTCATACTCTCACTCTCTCTCTCACACACACTCTTCATACTCTCACTCTCTCTCTCACATTCTTCATACTGTCAGTCTCCCTCTCTCTTACACTCTTCACACACTCACTCTCTCTCTCACACTCTCTTCATACTCTTTCTCTCTCTCTCTCTCTCAGATACTCTTCATAATCTCACACTCTCTCTCTTACACTCTTCACACACTCATTCTCTCTCTCTCACACACTCTTTATACTCTCTTTCTCCCTCTCTCACACACTCTTCATACTCTCACTCTCCCTCTCTCACACACTCTTCATACTCTCTTTCTCCCTCTCTCACACACTCTTCATACTGTCACTCTCCCTCTCTCACACACTCTTCATACACTCACCCTCACTCTCTCATACACTCTTCATGCTCTCACTCTCCCTCTCTCTTACACTCTTCACACATTCACTCCCTCTCTTACAATCTCTTCACACACTCTTCATACTCTCACTCCCGCTCTCACACACTCTTCATACTCTCACTCTCTCTCTCACACACTCTTCATACTCTCATTCTCCCTCTCTCTCTCACTCTCTTCATACTGTCACTCTCCCTCTCTCTTACACTCTTCATACACTCACTCCCTGTCTCACACACTCTTTATACTCTAACTCTCGCTCTCTCAAGCACTCTTCATATTCTCACTCTCCCTCTCTCACACACTCTTCATACTCTCACTCTCTCTCTCACACACACTCTTCATACTCTCACTCTCTCTCTCACACACTCTTCATACTGTCAGTCTCCCTCTCTCTTACACTCTTCACACACTCACTCTCTCTCTCACACTCTCTTCATACTCTCTCTCTCTCTCTCTCTCAGATACTCTTCATAATCTCACACTCTCTATCTTACACTCTTCACACACTCATTCTCTCTCTCTCACACACTCTTTATACTCTCTCTCACACACTCTTCATACTCTCTTTCTCCCTCTCTCACACACTCTTCATACTGTCACTCTCCCTCTCTCACACACTCTTCATACTCTCACCCTCGCTCTCTCATAAACTCTTCATACTCTCACTCTCCCTCTCTCTTACACTCTTCACACATTCACTCCCTCTCTTACAATCTCTTCACACACTCTTCATACTCTCACGCCGCTCTCACACACTCTTCATACTCTCACCCTCCCTCTCTCATACACTCTTCATACTCTCCCTCTCCCTCTCTCACACACTCTTCTTACTCTCACTCTTTCTTTCTCTCACACACTCTTCATACTCACTCTCCCTCTCTCACACACTCTTCATACGCTCACCGTCGCTCTCTCATACACTCTTCATACTCTCACTCTCTCTCTCTCACAGCCTCTTCATATTCTCACTCACTCTCTCAAACACTCTTCTTACTCTCACTCCCTCTCTCACACACTCTACATACTCTCACTCACCTACTCACTTACACGCTCTTCATACTGTCACACTCCCTGACTCTTACACTCTTCACACACTCACTCCCTCTCTCACACTCTCTTCATTGACTCTCTCTCTCTCATACTCTTCATAATCTCACTCTCTCTCTCTCTCACACACTCTTCATACTCTCATTCTCACTCTCTCACACACTCTTCATACCCTCACTCACTCTCTCACACTCTCTCCATACTGTACAGTTGTACAGGGCCTTGGTGAGACCGCACCTTGAGTATTGTGTGCAGTTTTGGTCGCCTTATCTGAGGAAGGATGTTCTTGCCATGGAAGGAGTGCAGCGAAGATTCACCAGGCTGATACCTGGGATGGCAGGAATGATGTATGAGGAGAGATTGTGTCGATTGGGCTTATACTTACTGGAATTCAGAAGATTGAGAGGGGATCTCATCGAAACCTATAAAATTCTGTCAGGCCTGGACAGACTAGATGCAGGAACGATGTTCCCGGTGGCCGGGGTGTCCAGAACTAGGGGTCATAATCTAAGGATAAGGGGTAAGCCATTAAGGACTGAGATGAGGAGGAATTTCTTCACCCAGAGAGTGGTGAACCTGTGGAATTCTCTGCCACAGAGGGCGGTGGAGGCCAGTTCATTAAATATATTCAAGAAGGAGTTGGATATATTTCTTAAGGCTAAGGGAATCAAGGGATATGGGGAGAAGGCAGGGACAGGGTATTGAATTTGGATGACCAGCCATGATCTCATTGAATGGCGGAGCAGGCTCGAGTGGCCGAATGGCCTACTCCTGCTTCTATATTCTATGTTTCTATGTTACACTCTTCATATACTCACTCCATCTCTCACACACTCTTCATACACTCACTCTCTCACACAATCTTCATACTCTCACTCTCTCACTCACACTCTCTTCATACTCTCACCCTCGCTCTCTCACAAACTCTTCATACTCACACTCCATCTCACACACTCTTCATTCTCTCACTCCCTTTCTCACAAACACTTCATACTCTCAGTCTCGCTCTCTCACACACTCTTCATACTCTCACTCCATTTCTCACACACACTTCATACTCTCACCCTCTAATACACTTTTCATATGCTCACTGTCGCTCTCTCACACTCTCCTCATACTCTCACTCTCTCTCTCCCTCACACTCTTCATCCTCTCACTGTCCCTCTCTCACACACCCTTCAGTCTCACTCCCTTTCTCACACACTCTTCATACTCTCACCCTCTAATACACTTTTCATACTCTCACTCTCGCGCTCTCTCACACATCTCCATACTTTCACTCCCTCTCTCACACACTCTTCATTCTCTCACTTCCTTTCTCACACACTCTTCATACACTCACTCTCTCACATACTCCTCATACTCTCACTCTCTCTCTCGCTATCTCACACTCTTCATACTCCCACCGTCCCTCTCTCACTCACTCTTCATACATTCACTCTCTCACACACTCTTCATATTCTGACCCTGTCATACACTTTTAATTGTCTCTCTCTCGCTCTCTCTCGCACATACTTCATACTCTCACTCTCTCTCACATTCTTTTCATACTCTCGCTCTCCCTCACTCACACACTCCTCATACTCTCACTCCATCTCTCACACACTCTTCATACTCTCTCTCCATCTCTCACACACTCTTCACACTCTCCCTCTCTCTCTCACATACTTTTCATACTCTCGCTCTCCCTCCCTCACTCACTCTTCATCCTCACACACGATCTCTCAGATACTCTTCCTACTCTCACTCTCCCTCTCTCACACTCTCTTCATACAGTCACTATCTCTCTCTTGCTCAGACACTATTCATAATCTCACTCTCTCTCTCTCTCACACTCTTCATACTCACACTCTATCTCTCTCTCTCATACCCTCGTCATACTCTCACTCCCTCTCGCACACACTCTTCATGCTATCACTCCCTCTCTCACACACTCTCTTCATACTCTCACTCTCTCTCACTCTCATTCAGATACTCTTCATAATCTCACTCTCTCTCTCTCACACACTCTTCATACTCTCACACTCTTGCTGATCATCTTCCAACATTTGATGGAATCTGGAACAGTACCCATGGATTGGAAGGTAGCTAATGTTACCCCACTATTCAAAAAAGGTGGTAGAGAGAAAATGGGGATTTACAGACCGGCAAGCATGACATCGGTAGTGGGGAAAATGCTAGAGTCCATCATAAAAGATGTAATAGCAGAGCACTTGGAAAATAGTGACAGGATCGGACAAAGTCAACATGGATTTAAAAAAGGTAAATTGTGGTTGACTAAACTACTGGAATTTTTTGAGGATGTAACTGGTAAAATAGATAAGGGAGAACCAGTGGAAGGAGTGCAGCGAAGATTCACCAAGCTGATAACTGGGATGGCAGGAATGACGTATGAGGAGAGGTTGGGTCGATTGGGCTTGTACTCGCGGGAGTTTAGAAGAATGAGAGGGGATCTCATTGAAACTTATAAAATTCTAACAGGACTAGACAGACTAGATGCTGTAAGGATGTTCCCGATAGTCAGGAAGTCCAGAACCAGGGGTCACAGTCTAAGGATAAGGGGTAAGCCATTTAGGACAGAGATGAGGAGGAATTTCTTCACCCAGAGAGTGCTGAACCTGTGGAATTCTCTACCAAAGAAGGCAGTAGAGGCCAATTCATTAAATATATTCAAGAAGGAGTTGGATATATTTCTTAAGGCTAAAGGGATCAAGGGATATGGAGAGAAGGCAGGAACAGGGTACTGAATTTGGACGATCAGCCATGATCTCATTGAATGGCGGAGCAGGCTCGAGAGGCCGAATGGCCTACTCCTGCTCCTATCTTCTTTGTCTCTATGATGTGGTGTATTTGGACTTTCAAAAGGCTTTCGATAAAGTCCCGCATAAGAGATTAGCGTGTAAAGTTAAGGCACATGAGGATTGGGGGCAAGGTATTGACTTGGATAGAGAACTGGTTGGCAGACAGAAAGCAAAGAGTTGGAATAAATGGGTCTTTCTCCGAGTGGCAAGCAGTGACTAGTGGGGTACCGCAGGGATCGGCCCTTGGACCCCAGCTATTCACAATATATATTAATGATCTAGACAAGGGAACTAGATGTAATATCTCCAAGTTTGCAGAGGACACAAAGCTGGGTGGGCGTGTGTGCTGTGAGGAGGATGCCAAGAAACTCCAGGATGATTTGGACAGGTTGGGTGATTGGGCAGAAGCATGGTAGATGCAATATAACATGGATAAAGGCGAGGTTATCCACTTTGGTGTCAAAAACAGGAAGACAGATTATTATCTGAATGGCAATAGATTGGGAGAAGGGGAAGTGCAACAAGACCTGGGTGTCCTTGTGCACTAGTCGCTGAAGGTAAGCATGCAGGTGCAGCAGGCGGTTAAGAAGGCAAATGGTATGTTGGCCTTTGTAGCGAGAGGATTTGAGTACAGGAACAAGGATGTCTTGCTGCAGTTGTACAGGGCCTTGGTGAGACCACATCTTGAGGATTGAGTGCAGTTTTGGTCGCCTTATCTGAGGAAGGATGTTCTTGCCATGCAGGGAGTGCAGCGAAGATTCACCAGGCTGCTACCTGGGATGGTAGGAATGACGTATGAGGAGAGATTGGGTCGATTGGGCTGACACTCGCTGGAATTTAGAAGATTGAGAGGGGATCTCATTGAAACTTATAAAATTCTGACAGGACTGGACAGACTAGATGCAGGAAGGATGTTCCCGATGGTCGGGGAGCCCAGAACCAGGGGTCACAGTCTAAGGATAAGGGGTAATTCATTTAGGACAGAAATTAGGAGGAATTTCTTCACCCAGAAAGTGGGGAACCTGTGGAATTCTCTACCACAGAAGGCAGCAGAGGCCAATTCATTAAATATATTCAAGAAGGAGTTGGATACATTTCTTAAGGCTAAAGGGATCAAGGGATATGGGGAGAAAGCAGGGACAGGGTGCTGAATGTGGATGACCAGCCATGATCGCATTGAATGGCGGAGCAGGCTCGAGGGGTCGAATGGCCTACTCCTGTACCTATCTTCTATGTTTCTATGTTTCTATGTTTCTACACTCTCCCTCCCACACCCTGTTCATACTCTCACTTCCTCTCTCAAACTCTCTTCATACTCTCACTCTCTCTCTCTCTCTCAGATACTCTTCATAATTTCACTCTCTCTTTCACACACTCTTCATATACTCACAACCTCTCTCGCACATATTTCATACTCTCACTCTCTCTCATACACTCTTCACACTCTCACTCTCCCCCGCTCACACATTCTTCATACACTCACTCCATCTCTCTCACACTCTTCATACTCTCCCACTCTCTCTCTCACACACTCTTCATATGGTCACTCTATCATGCCTACACTCTTCATCCTCTCGCTCACCCTCTCTCGCACACATACTTCATACTCTCTCTCTCACACACATATTCTTCATAATCTCACATCCTCTCTCACACACTCTTCATACTCTCACTCTCTCTCTCTCACACACTCTTCATACTCTCACTGAATCTCTCGCGCACTTTTCATAATCTCCCACTCCCTCTCTCATACACTCTTCATACCCTCACTCTCTCTCACACACTCTTCATAATCTCACTCTCCCTCTCTCTCACACTCTTTGTACACTCACCCTCTCATACACTTTTCATTCTCTCAATCATGCTCTCTCTCACACACTGTTCATACTGCCACTCTTCCTCTCTCTCACACACTCTTCACAATGTCACTCTCCCTCTATCTTACACTCTTCATACACTCACTCCCTCTCTCAAGCTCTCTTCATACTCTCACTCTCTCTCTCACAAACACTCATCATACTCTCACTCTCTCTCTCTCACACACTCTTCAAACACTCGATCTCTCAAACACTCATCATACTCTGACCCTCTCATACACATTTAATAGTCTCACTCTCGCGCTCTCTCACACATTCTTCATACTCTCATTCTCCCTCCCTCACACACTCTTCATACACTCACTCTCTCACACACTCTTTGTACTCTCACTCTCTCTCTCTCTCACACTCTTCGTACTCTCACTCTCTCTCTCTCTCACACTCTTCATACTCTCACTCCCTCTCTCTCTCACTCTTCATACTCTCACGGTCCCTCTCTCACACACTCTTCATACTCTCACTCTCTCTCTCTCATACACTCTTCATTCTCTCACTCCCTCTCTCACACACTCTTCATACACTCACTCTCCCTCTCTCACACACTCTTCATACACTCACTCTCTCACACCATCTTCATACTCTGACCCTGTCATACATTTTAAAACTCTCACTCTCGCTCTCTCTCACACACTCTTCATACTCACTTTCTCTGTCTCTCACACTCTCTTCATACTCTCACTCTCTCTCTCTCACACATACTATTCATAGCCTCACTCTCTCTCACACACTCTTCATACTCTCACACCCCCTCGCTCACACCTTCTTCATACTCTCACTGTCCCTCTCTCACACACTCTTCATACACTCACTCTTTCAAACACTCTTCACACACTGACCCTGTCACACACTTAAACACTCTCACTCTCGCTCTCTCTCACACACTCTTCATACTCTCTTTCTCACTCTCTCACACACTCTTCATACTCTCTTTCTCACTCTCTCACACACTCTTCATATTCTCACTCACCCACTCTCTCACACTCTCTTCATACTGTCACACTCCCTCTCTCTTACACTCTTCACACATTCACTCCCTCTCTCACACTCTCTTCATACTCTGACTCTCTCTCTCATAGATATTCTTCATAATCTCACTCTCTCTCTCTCACACCCTCTTCATACTCTCACTTCCTCTCTCACACTGTCTTCATACTCGCTCTCTCTCACACACTCTTCATACACCCACTCTCTCACACTCTCTTCATACTGTCACAATCCCTCTCTCTTACACTCTTCACACTCTCAATTCCTCTCTCACACTCTCTTCATACTCGCTCTCTCTCTCTCTCTCAGATACTGTTCATAACCTCACTCTCTCTCTCACACTCTCTTCATACTCACTCTCTCTCTCAGATACTCTTCATAATCTCACTCTCCCTCTCTCACACACTCTTCATACTCTTACTCTCTCTCTCTCTCAGATACTCTTCATAATCTCACTCTCTCTCTCACACACACACTCTTCATACTCTCACTCCCTCTCTTACACCCTCTTCATACTCTCACTCCCTCTCACACACTCTTCATACTCTCACTCCCTCTCTCACACACTCTTCATTCTCACTCTACCTCTCCCATACACGCTTCATACTTTCACTCTCCCTCTCTCACAGACTCTTCATACTCTCACTCTCTCAGATATTCTTCATTCTCACACTCTCTCACCCACTCGTCTTACTCTCACTCCCTTTCTCACACACTCTTCATCCTCTCGCTCTCTCACAACCTCTTCCTACTCTGACTCTCACTCTCGTAGATACTCTTCATAATCTCACTCTCTCTCTCACACCCTCTTCATACTCTCACTTGCTCTCTCACACTCTCTTCATTATCTCTCTCTCTCACTCACACACTCTTCCTACTCTCACTCTCCCTCTCTCACACACTCTTTATACTCTCACTCTCTCTCTCTCACTCAGATATTCTTCATAATCTCACTCTCTCTCTCACACACCCTCTTCGTACTCTCACTGTCCGTCTCTCACACACTCTTCATACACTCACTCTTTCAAACACTCTTCATACTCTGACCCTGTCATACACTTAAATATTCTCATTCTCGCTCTCACTCACACACTCTTCATACTCTCTTTCTCCCTCTCTCACACACTCTTCATACTGTCACACTCCCTCTCTCTTACACTCTTCGCACTCTCACTCCCTCTCTCACACTCTTTTCATACTCTGACTCTCTCTCATAAATACTCTTCATAATCTCACTCTCTCTCTCTAACACCCTCTTCATATTCTCACTTCCTCTCTCACACTCTCTTCATACTCTCTCTCTCACTCAGATACTCTTCATAATCTCACTCTCTCACACACCCTCTTCGTACTCTCACTCTCCCTCTCTCACACAATTCAATTCAATTCAATTCAAATTGCTTTATTGGCATGACAAGATACATCTTATGTTGCCAAAGCAGAGAAAAAATGTATGATTGACCACATAAACACAGATCTAGACATACAGTGTATAGACAAGTATACCCATGTACACATAGATATACACACATATAATATGCATATAATCTTTTCTTAGATTTAGTGGTCACTGGTTGTCCCTCTGCTTGTGGCAAGCTGTAGCATAGTTTGCCGCTATAGTTACACATTTTCTCTGTTCCCCCAATAGATATAGAAGTTTATGGTGGTCATTCAAATTTTTGAATTCAGGGCATATTTTTCTGAATTTTGGGCAGAAATTCTCCCTTATGCCCTGATAGTTTCCACAAGTTGTGAGGAAGTGCATCTCTGTCTCCACCACTCCCTGACTGCAGTGAGAGCATATCCTGTCCTCTCTTGGCAGCCAGGTCTGCCTGTGTCTGCCTTTTTCGATGGCCAGGCTATGTTCACTAAGTCTGTACATTGTCAAGGCTTTTCTCAGTTTGCTATCCTTTACCATGGTTAGGTATTCAGCCATGGTGTATTGTCTGTTTAGGGCCAAATAACAATCGAGTTTGTTTTGGGTTTTTGTCGTTTCTGTCCAATAGGTCAAATATTTTTCCTTTTGTTTAGTGATAATTGTGTTGGGTCGAATTCTCTGTGCTAGGATGTCACTGTCCTGGGGCTGATTATTATTAGTAGTGTTGGTAGTTACTTCACTGAGTCCCAGGACTAGTTGACTGAGGGGACTCTTCTCTATGATCATCTCTTGGCATATCAAGGCTTCGTAATGATAGCAGTGGGGGTTGCTTATTTTTAGGTGTTTCCAAAATTTCATGGCTCTTTTTTGGATATTAATTAGTGGTGGATATTGGCCTAGTTCTGCCGTGCATGCATTGTTTGTGGTTTTCCTCTGAGTCCGGAGGATACTTTTACAGAATTCTGCATGCAGGATCTCAATTGGGTGTTTGTCCCATTTTGCGAATTCTTGTTGTGTTAGCGAACCCCACACCTCACTGCCATAGAGTGCAATTGGTTCAATTATTGATGTAAAAATTTTGAGCCAAATGCCAATTGGAATTTCTATATGGATTGACTTTTTAATGGCATAGAAAGCCCTTCTTGCTTTCTCTTTCAGTTCATTCACAGCCAAATGAAAATTTCCCATAGAACTGATTTTTAAGCCTAAGTATGTGTAATTTGTAGTTTGTTCAATTTTAGTTGCTCCTAGTGTGAAGTTTATTCAGGGTCCCTGATGTCTGGATCTTTGCTGGAACACAAGAACTTTGGTTTTTTGGGGGTTTATTGTCAGGACCCAGGTCTGACAGAACGACTCTAGCAGATCCAGGTTCTGCTGTAGACCCTCCTCAGTTGGTGAGAACAAAACCAGGTCACCTGCATAGAGGAGGAATTTAACCTTGGAGTCATTTAGTGTGAGGCCAGGTGCTGTAGATTGTTCAAGTAGTTATGCCAATTCATTTATGTAAATATTAAAGTGTCGGTGAAATAGGCAAGCCCTGCACCACTCCACGCCCCTGTGAGAAGTATTTTGTTTGTTTGTCTCCAATTTTAACTGCACATTTATTGTTTGTATACATTGATTTAATTACATCATATGTTTTTCCCCCTACACCACTTTAAATAAGTTTTAAGAATAGACCGTCGTGCCAAATAGAATCGAAAGCCTTCTGGAAATCTATAAAGCAGGCAAAAATTTTGCTTTTGTTTTGGTGTGTATGGTGAAAATATGGTCCGATGTTCTATAATTTGGTAAGAATCCAATTTGGCTTTTATCCAAGACATTGTGCTCCTCAAGGAAGTTTATAAGTCTTTGGTTTATGATACTACAGAATACCTTCCCCAGGTTACTGTTCACACAGATGCCTCGATAGTTATTTGGGTCAACTTTGTCTCCACTTTTGTATATGGGCGTTATGAGTCCTTTGTTCCAGATATCAGGGAAGTAACCGACACTCAGAACCAAGTTCAAGAGTTTTAGGATAGCCAATTTCATTTTATCATCAGTGTGTTTAATCATCTTGTATAGGATACCATCTGCATCGCAAGCTTTTCTTGGTCGCAGGTCCTTGAGTTTTTCAAATAGCTCTTTTACCTGTTATTGGGGGTCTCTCTTTTTCTCACTCTCTTTCTCACACATACTATTCATACCCTCACTCGCTCTCTCACGCGCTCTTCATAGTCTCACTCTCTGTCTCTCACACCCCCTCCATAATCTCACTCCCTCTCTCACACACTCTTCATACTCTCATTCTCCCTCTCTCACACTCTCTTCATACTCTCACTTGCTCTCTCACAGTCTCTTCATTATCTCTCTCTCAGATACTATTCATAATCACATTTGCTCTCTCTCACACACTCTTCCTACTCTCACTCTCCCTCTCTCACACATTCTTTATACTCTCACTCTCTCTCACTCAGATATTCTTCATAATCTCACTCTCTCTCTCACACACCCTCTTCGTACTCTCACTCTCCCTCTCTCACACACTCTTCATACTCTCACTTTCACTCTCTCTCTCTCTCACACATACTATTCATACCCTCACTCTCTCTCACACACTCTTCATACTCTCACTCTCCCTCTCTCACACATTCTTTATACTCTCACTCTCTCTCACTCAGATATTCTTCATAATCTCACTCTCTCTCTCACACACCCTCTTCATACACTCACTCTCCCTCTCTCACACACTCTTCATACACTCACTCTTTCAAACACTCTTCATACTCTGACCCTGTCATACACTTAAATATTCTCACTCTCGCTCTCACTCACACACTCTTCATACTCTCTTTCTCCCTCTCTCTTACACTCTTCACACTCTCACTCCCTCTCTCACACTCTCTTCATACTCTGATGCTCTCTCTCATAGATACTCTTCATAATTTCACTCTCTCTCGCTAACACCCTCTTCATATTCTCACTTCCTCTCTCACACTCTCTTCATACTCGCTCTCGCTCTCTGATACTCTTCATAATCTCACTTCTTTCTCTCACACATTCTTTATTACCTTACTCTCTCTCTCTCACTCAGATACTCTTCATAATCTCACTCTCTCTCTCAGACATACTATTCCTACCCTCACTCGCTCTCACACACACTCTTCATACTCTCACTCCCCCTCTCTCATACACTCTTCATACTCTCACTCTCTCTCTCTCGGATACTCTTCATAATCTCACTCTCTCTCTCTCACACACTCTTCATAATCTCACTCTCTCTCTCTCACACACTCTTCATAATCTCACTCTCTCTCTCTCACACACTCTTCATAATCTCACTCTCTCTCACACACTCTTCATAGTCTCACTCCCTCTCTCTCACACTCTTCGTACTCTCACTCTCTCTCTCACACTCTCTTCATACTCTGACTCTCTCTCTCTCTCATAGATACTCTTCATAATCACACTCTCTGTCTGTCACACCCTCTTCATACTCTCACTTCCTCGCTCACACTCTCTTCATACTCGCTCTCTCTCTCTCTCTCAGATACTCTTCATAATCTCACTCTCTCTCACACAGTCTTCATACTCTCACTCTCTCTCACTCACTCTTCATACCCTCACTCTCTCTCTCACTCAGATACTCTTCATAATGTTACTCTCTCTCACACACCCTCTTCGTACTCTCACTCTCCCTCTCTCACTCACTCTTCAAACTCTCTCTCTCTCACACATACTATTCATACCCTCACTCTCTCTCACACAGACTCTTCATACACTCACTCTCTCACACACTCTTCATACTCTCACTGTCCCTCTCTCATACATGCTTCATACTCTCACTCACCCTCTCTCACAGACTCTTCTTACTCTCACTCCCTGTCTCACACTCTCTTCATACTCTCACTCCCTGTCTCACACTCTCTTCATACTCACTCTCCCTCTCTCATACACGCTTCATACTCTCACTCACCCTCTCTCACAGACTCTTCTTACTCTCACTCTCTCAGATAATCTTCATAATCTCACGCTATCTCTCCCACACACTCTTCATTCTCGCACTCTCTCTCACACCCTCTTCATAAGCTCTCACTCCCACTCACACACACAATTCATACTCTCACTCCCTCTCTCACACACTCTTCTTACTCTCACTCCCTCTCTCACACACTCTTCTTACTCTCACTCCCTCTCTCACACACTCTTCAAACTCTCTCACTCCCACTCACACACACACTTCATACTCTCACTCCCTCTCTCACACCCTCTTCAAACTCTCACTCTCTCTCTCTCTCTCATAGAGACTCTTCATCATCTCTCTCTCTGTCTCTCACACCCTCTTCATACTCTCACTTCCTCTCTCACACTCTCTTCATACTCGTTCTCTCTCTCTCTCAGATACTCTTCATAATCTCACTCTCTCTCTCAAGCACTCTTCATACTCTCACTGTCCCTCTCTCACACACTCTTCCTACACTCACTGTCTCACACACTCTTCATACTCTGACCCTGTCATACACTTTTAATTGTCTCACTCTCGCTCTCTCGCACACCCTCTTCATACTCTCACTTCCTCTCCCACACTCTCTTCATACTCGTTCTCTCTCTCTCAGATACTCTTCATAATCTCACTCTCTCTCTCTCACACACCCTCTTCGTACTCTAACCCTCCCTCTCTCACACTCTCTTCATACTGTCACTCTCTCTCTCTCAGATACTATTCATAATCTCACTCACTCTCTCACACATTCTTCATAGTCTCACTCTCTCTCACACCCTCTTCATAATCTCACTCTCTCTCTCTAACACTCTTCATACTCTCACTGTCCCTCTCTCATACACTCACTCATTCACACAATCTTCATACCCTGAAACTGTCATACATTTTTAATACTCTCACTCTCGCTCTCTCTCACACACTCTTCATATTCTCATTCTCCCTCTCTCACACACTCTTCATACTGTCTCTCTCCCTCTCTCTTACACTCTTCACACACTTACTCCCTCTCTCACACTCTCTTCATAGTCTGACTCTCTCTCTCTCATAGATACTCTTCATAATCTCACTCTCTGTCTCTCACACACTCTTCAAACTCTCCCTCTCCCTCTCTCACACACACGTCATACTCTCACTCTCTCTCACTCAGATACTCTTCATAATCTCACTCTCACTCTCACACACACTCTTCATACTCTCACCCTCCCTCTCTCACACACTCTTCATACTCTCTCTCTCTCTCTCACACACACATACTATTCATGCCCTTGTAGGAACGGAGGTTCCTATCAAAAAGACTGAGTTCAACTCAGGCAATTAAAACAATGAACTTTAATGAAATGAAACAAGTTTAAACTGGAAACTGCTAGAACACATCAATGACAGGTCTACTCTCCTTGAGGGCTCCACAAGGACTGATCCTCTGGTCAGAAGACTGACATCATGACGTCATCACGTTCTTCCCGCCATTGGGGCATCACGTGACTAACGGCATGACGTCATCACTTTGAAACCGCGCTGTAAATGTAACTAGACATTGTACAGTCAAACAGTGTAATTAAAGGTACAGGCATAGACAGTAACTACATTGCTGTTAAAGGAATTATGTACAACCGCTCTGAGTCCTTTGGTGGCTCCGCCCCCCCAAAATTATCTTTAACAGAAAATGTGAGGCGAGGAGGAGGCCTGACAAGCCTGTCCGATCGACATCGATACCCTAGTAGAGTTGGCAGTCGGTTGTGGTTGAGCAGGCGCGGCGAGCGCGGTCGAGTTGGCAGGCGGCTTTGGTTGATCTGGTGCGGCGGCTGCGGCTGGTCGGCCACATTTGGGTGGTTGAGCGACTACGACAGGGTGGTCCAGGTCCAGGTGAGCCGGCTTGAAGCGGTCCACCAAGATGTGATCTGGCTTCCCTCCGACGTCGACCGAAAAGGATTTGTCTCCTGGTTCGATGAAGCAGAAAGGACCAGTTTAAGGGGGCTTGAGCGGATCCCGGTGAGCGTTGTGGCGGATGAATACATACTCCGCATTCTTCAGTCCCGGTGGCATGTAGGAGTTCTGCAAACCGTGATTGGATGTAGGTATCGCAGCGAAGCATCTGGCCGCTTCCTGGTGGCGAACGAGTTGCTGGGAGGCGGACCATGGCTCCGTGGGAGAAGGGAGGAAATCCCCTGGTACACGGAGCGGCTGGCCATAGACGAGTTCAGCTGAAGGTGATTGTAGGTCGTCTTTGGGCGCCGTACGAAGACCCAAACGGACCCATGGAAGTCGGTCCACCCATCCTGCACCTTGAAGACTGGCCCAAAGAGAGGCTTTAAGCGTCCTGTGGAATCGCTCGCAAAGGCCGTTCGCCTGTGGATGATAGGCGGTGGTACGATGAAGTTTGGTGCCGAGCCCCTGAGCCACAGCGTTCAAATCTCCGAGGAAAATTGCGATCTGCGGTCTGAAGAGATGTCCGCCGGTACCCCGTAACAGGCAACCCAACAGGAGATGAAAGCTCTAGCGACGTCTGCCGAAGTGGTGGAAACCAAAGGAATTGCCTCTGGCCACCTAGTGGTGCGGTCCACTATGGTGAGGAGATGAGTATAACCCTGAGAAGTTGGAAACGGCCCCACAAGGTCCACATGCACGTGGTCAAAACGACGCTCCGGAACAGTGAACGCAGCCACTGGAGCCTTGACATGACGCTTGACCTTGGCCTTCTGGCATACAACGCAGGTATTAGCCCAGTCACGGACATCGAGGTGCATACCTTTCCAGACGAACTTAGCCGACATAAGCCGTTGCGAAGCCTTCATCCCAGGGTGCGACAGCCCGTGTATGGCATCAAAATCCTTCCAGCGCCATGCGACTGGCACGATAGGTCAAGGAACATAATAAGAACATAAGAACTAGGAGCAGGAGTAGGCCAATCGGCCCCTCGAGCCTGCTCCACCATTCAATAAGATCATGGCTGATCTGATCCTAACCTCAAATCTACTATCACTCTACATCCCTCCCGAACCCATGTGATCTCCTGGGAGAGGCAAAAAACCAGATAAAAAACCCAATGGCCAATTTGGGAGGAAAAAAATCTGGGAAATTCCTCCGACCCATCTAGGCGATCGAAACTCGTCCAGGAGATCACTGTCCCTATATTTTCTACAGTACTTACCTTCTGTAAAAGGTGATCTCCACCCCATCAGGAACAGGAATAGAACCATCTCCTGAAATCTAACACATAATTAGAACACAAGAAGTAGGAGCAGAACCAGGCTACACAGCCCCTGGGCCCGCTCCGTTACCCACAGGGCCATGACCATTCCGAACATAGACTCATGTCCAATTTCCTGCCTGCTCCCCGTAACCCCTAATTCCCTTTACTTCTAAGAAACTGTCTATTTCTGTTTTAAATTTATTTAATGATGTAGCTTCCACAGCTTTCTGGGGCAGCAAATTCCACAGACCTACTACCCTCTGAGTGAAGAAGTTTCTCCTCATCTCAGTTTTGAAAGAGCAGCCCCTCATTCTAAGATGATGCCCCCTAGTTCTAGTTTCACCCATCATTGGGAGCATCCTCACCACATCCACCCGATCAAGCCCCTTCACAATCTTATATGTTTCAATAAGATCACCTCCCATTCTTCTGAACTCCAATGAGTAGAGTCTCAATCTACTCAACCTCTCCTCATCCCCGGGATTAAACGAGTGAACCTTCTTTGTACTGACTCGAGAGCAAGTATGTCTTTTCTTCCATGGAGACGTCGCAAAGGAGCGTGGCGCCTGTGGCCTGGAAGGTGACGTCGGTCGTCTGGAAGCTAGAGGGAACGGTTCTATATGATTGGACCTCCGAGACCGAGGCCTGATCTGCAACCATGAGGACGTAGTCGATCCCCAGGTGCACCGTGTGGACCTTCGCATGGGAGAGGCAATCTGCCACCAGGTTGTCCTTACCAGGCACATGTTGAATGTCCGTGGTAAATTCGGAAATGAACGTCAAGTGACGTTGTTGACGAGCGGGACATGGTTCGGCGGTCTTGGCCATGGCGAACGTAAGGGGTTTGTGGTCGACAAAAGCCGTGAAGGGACGCCCCTCCAATAAAAACCAAAAATGGCGAATGGCAAGGAAAAGGGCCAGTAGCTCCCGATCGAAGGTGCTGTACTTTTGTTCATTCTTCCGTAGTTGACGGCTGAAAAACGCCAGCGGTTGCCACGTTCCATTGACCCACTGTTCTTGCACTGCACCGATGGCGTAGTCTGACGCGTCGGTGGTAAGGGCGATGGAGCACCTGGAAGTGGGTGCGCCAGCATGGTTGCGTTGGCCAAAGCGTTCTTGGTGTTGCCGAACGACTGGACAGCTGATTGGATCTTTACGGACTAGCCCTTGAGGGCCCCGAATAAAGGTTGCATGAGTTGAGTTGCCTTGGGGACAAAACGGTGGTAGAAGTTGACCATCCCCAGGAACTCCTGCAAGGCCGTGACTGTCGACGGCCGCGGGAAAGAGGTAACCGCTTCAACCTTCGTCAACAAAGGGACGGCGCCGTCCGATGTTATGCGATGTCCCAGGAAATCGATCTGTTGGAGGCCGAACTGACACTTGGCCGGGTTGATGATTAACCCGTGCTGGCTGAGGCGCGTAAAGAGGGAACGCAAATGGGAGATGTGCTCCTCCTTGCTGGCACTGGCGATGAGTATGTCGTCAAGCTAGGCGAAGATGAAACACAGGTCTCGAAGAACGGAGTCCATTAAACGCTGGAACGCCTGTGCTGCGTTCTTTAAGCCAAACGGCATCCGCAGGAACTCAAAGAGGCCAAAATGGGTGATGACTGCAGTTTTCAGGACGTCTTGTGGGTGCACTGGAACCTGGTGATATCCACGGACAATGTCGACTTTAGAGAAGATAGAATTTCCCGCCAAATGGGCCGAGAAATCCTGGATATGCGGGATCGGGTACCGATCCGGATTGGTGGCGTCGTTGAGGCGTCGGTAGTCACCGCATGGCCGCCAACCACCACCTGGTTTCAGCACAATGTGGAGAGGTGAGGACCAGGGACTCTTGGATCGCCGAATGATCCCGAGCCGCTCCATCGTGTCGAACTCCGCCTTCGTAGCTGCGAGTTTGCCGGATTCGAGCTTTCTAGCCCGCGCATAAACCGGGGAGCCAGTAGTGGTGATGTGATGTTCAACACCATGCTTCGTCGCCGAAGAGGAGAAGGTGGGCCTTGTCAGCTCCGGAAACTCCCCGAGGAGCCGCGTGAAGTCATCGGAGGAGGGAAAGCACAGGCAATGGAGCGCGACACGGAGGTACCGTGGTAGCACGGAATCGAGTGGAAGGTGGCCGCGTTGATCAGCCGGCGGTGCCGGACATCAACAAGTAGGCTGTTGGCACACAGAAAATCCGCACCTCAGATAGCCTGTGAGACTGTGGCCATGACGAATTCCCAAAAGAAGCGCTGACCGCCGAAACAGACTTCGACCCGCCGCTTTCGGAACGTTCGAAATGCTGCGCCATTAGCCGCTACGAGGGAAAAACCGAGGTTCCCAGTCTGCATGTCGAGCTTCAACGCAGGTAGAATGCTACAGTGCGCCCCGGTGTCACAAAGAAAACGGCGGCCCGAGAGGGAATCGGTGATATAGAGGAGTTTCCCCGTAGAACTGACGGCCATCGCCACCACGGAACGCCCATTAGACTTGGTCATCCGTCGCCAGGGACGCCGCCTGCGCTTTCTTGGTTTTTTTGGGGGTGAAAAACTGCAGGGGGAGCGGCAGCATCGTGCTTTCGCACCAAAACATGTGTGGTAGGAGCACCAGCCCGCTGTAGCAGATTTTGGAACCGCGTCTGTGGGGGATGGGCGCCTCGTGGCCGCACAGCACTGCTGGGTAACCGTGAAAATCTTATCAGCTTCGGCCGCAACCTCGGCGCAGTCTGTAATGTCGGATCTGGCTAGGGCACCCTGAACGTGTTCAAGCATTTGATAGAGGAAGAGGAAACATTCCAGTTCTGCACCCAAGAGCGTGAGCATTTGGCTCATGAGCTCGGACGGTTTGGAGTCCCCGAGGCCGGGCAGCGTGATGAGCCGGCGAGCACCCTCTGACTTTGAGAGCCCGAAAACCTGAAGCAACCACGCCTTAAATGCATCATACTTGCTGTCAGTAGCAGGACTACTGAGGAGGCTGATGATCCGGGATGCAGTTGCACTGTCGAGGGCGGAGACCACGTAATAATAACGGGTCTAATCCGCGACGATGTTCCTAATAGCGAACTGGGCTTCAGCCTGGATAAACCAGGCATCTGGTTGTTGCTCCCAGAACTGTGGCAGTTTCAGCGTGACGGCGTTCGTGTCCATGTCGAATCTTCCACGAAAATTGTTCGTAGAAGTCGGGGTCACCAATGTCGGAACGGAGGTTCCTATCAAAAAGACTGAGTTCGACTCAGGCAATTAAAACAATGAACTTTAATGAAACAAAACAAGTTTAAACTGGAAACTGCTAGAACACATCAATGACAGGTCTACTCTCCTTGAGGCCTCCACGAGGACTGATCCTCTGGTCAGAAGACTGACGTCATGACGTCATGACGTTCTACCCGCCATTGGGGTATCACCTGACTAACGGCATGATGTCATCACGTTGAAACCGCGCTGTAAAGGTAACTAGACATTGTACAGTCTAACAGTGTAATTAAAGGTACAGGCACAGACAGTAACTACATTGCTGTTAAAGGAATTATGTACAACCGCTCTGAGTCCTTTGGTGGCTCTGCCACACCCTCACTCTCTCTCACACACACTCTTCATACTCTCACTCTCCCTCTGTCACAATCTCTTCATACTCTCACTCTCCCTCTCTCACACACTCTTCATACTCTCACTCTCTCTCTCTCACACTCTTCATACAATCACTCGCCCACACACTCTTCATAATCTCACTCTCCCTCTCACACACTCTTCATACAATCACTCTCTCTCACACCCTCTTCATACTCTCACTTCCTCTCTCACACTCTCGTCATACTCGCTCTCTCTCTCAGATACTCTTCATAATCTCGCTTCTCTCTCATACTCTCTTCATACTGTCACTCTCACTCTCTCAGATACTCTTCATAATCTCACTCCCTCTCTCACACACTCTTCATACACTCACTCTCTCACACACTCTTCATACTCTCACTCTCTCTCTCTTTCTCACACTCAACATACTCTCACTCTCTCTCTCTCTCTCTCTCTCACAAACTCTTCATACTCTCCCGCTCCCTCTCTCACACACTCCTTAACGTAAGAAAGCTAATCGGCACTTGGTAGATTATTAAACAAGGATTTTATCGATTGTTTCAGAACATAGAAGTCTAATTATCCTTCACTAGTTCCTGTTTACAAAATGTACCTGAGCTAGCTGGGCCCGTGCCCGATTATTTATACTCTCCCTGGACAGCGCCACCAGCAGGCCGCCAAGTATATTTCATACGACTTTCTACATAAAAGGCACGATTTATGTGACTATTCACACTCTCACTCTCCCTCGCTCACACATTCTTCATACTCTCACTGTCCCTCTCTCACACACTATTCATACACTCACTCTTTCAAACACTCTTCATACTCTGACCCTGTCATACACTTAAATACTCTCACTCTCGCTCTCTCTCACACATTCTTCATACTCTCTTTCTCACTCTCTCACACACTCTTCATACTCTCACTCTCGTTCTCTCTCACACACTCTTCATGCTCTCTTTCTCCCTCTCTCACACACTCTTCATACTGTCACTCTCCCTCTCTCTTACACTCGTCACACATTCACTCCCTCTCTCACAATCTCTTCATACTCTGAATCTCTCTCTCTCTCATAGATATTCTTCATAATCTCACTCTCTGTCTCTCACACCCTTTTCATACTCTCACTTCCTCTCTCACACTCCCTTCCTACTCGCTCTCTCTCTCTCTCAGATACTCTTCATAATCTCACTCTCTCTCACTCACACACTCTTCATACTCTCACTCTCTCTCACACACACTCTTCATACTCTCCCTCTCCCTCTCTCACACACTCCTTAACGTAAGAAAGCTAATCGGCACTTGGTCAGATTATTAAACAAGGTTTTAATTGAGTGTTTCACAACATAGAAGCCTAGTTATCCTTCACTAGTTCCTGTTTACAAAATGTACCTGAGCTAGCTGGGCCCCTGCCAAAGTATTTGGACTCTCCCTGGACAGCGCCACCAGCAGGCCACCAAGTATATTTCATACGTCCTTTCGACATAAAAGGCATGATTATGTGACTATTCATACTCTCACTCTCCCTCTCTCATACACTCTTCATACACTCACTCTTTCAAACACTCTTCATACTCTGACCCTGTCATACACTCTCACTCTCGCTCTCTCACACACACTCTTCATACTCTCACTCACCCACTCTCTCACACTCTCTTCATACCATCACACTCCCTCTCTCTTACACTCTTCACACACTCACTCCCTCTCTCACAGTCTCTTCATACTCTGACTCTTTCTCTCATAGATCCACTTCATAACCTCACTCTCTCTCTCTCACACCCTCTTCATACTCTCACTTCCTCTCTCACACTCTTTTCATACTCGCTCTCTCCCTCTCTCACACACTCTTCATACACTCACTCTCTCACACACTCTTCATACTCTCAGTCTCTCTATCTCACACACTCTTCATACTCTCACTGTCCCTCTCTCATACATTCACTCTTTCACACAATCTTCATATTCTGAACCTGTCAAACACTTTTAATACTCTCACTCTCGCACTCTCTCACATACACTTCATAATCTCTTGCTCCCTCTCTCACACACTCTTCATACTCTCACTTGCTCTCTCTCACTCAGATAGTCTTCATAATCTCACTCTCTCTCTCACACACCCTCTTCATACTCTCACTCACCCTCTCTCACACACTCTTCATATTCTCTCTCTCTCTCTCACACACACACACACATACTATTGATACCCTCACTCACTCTCACATATAAACATAGAAGATAGGAGCAGGAGTAGACCATTCGGCCCCTCGAGCCTGCTCCGCCATTCAACGAGATCATGCCTGATCACCCAAATTCAGTACCCGGACCCTGCTTTCTCCCCATAACCCTTGATCGCTTTAGCATTAAGAAATATATCCAACTCCTTCTTGAATATATTTAATGAATTGGCCTCTACTGCCTTCTGTGGTAGAGAATTTCACAGGTTCACCTCTCTCTGGGTGAAGAAATTCCTCCTCATTTCTGTCCGAAATGGCCTACCGCTTATCCTTAGACTGTGACCCCTGGTTCTGGACTCCCCGACCATCGGGAACATCCTTCCTGCATCTAGTCTGTCCAGTCCTGTCAGAATTTTATACGTTTCAATGAGATCCCCTCTCATTCTTCTAATCTCCAGTGAGTACAAGCCCAATCAACCCAATCTCTCCTCAAACGTCATTCCTACCATCCCAGGTATCAGCCTGGTGAATCTTCGCTGAACTCCTTCCATGGGAAGATCATCCTTTCTCAGATAAGGTGACCAAAACTGCACACAATACTCAACATGTGGTCTCACCAAGGCACTGTACAACTGGAGCAAGGTATCCTTGTTCCTGTACTCAAACGCTCTCGCTACGAAGGCCAACATACCATTTGCCTTCTTAACGCCTGCTGCACCTGCACCTTCAGCGACTGGTGCACAAGGTCACCCAGGTCTCATTGCACTTCCACTTCTCCCAATCTATTGCCATTCAGATAATAATCTGCCTTCCTGTTTTTGACACCAAAGTGGATAACCTCACATTTATCCACGTTATATTGCATCTGCCATGCTTCTGCACAATCACCCAACCTGTCCAAATCATCCTGGAGTTTCTCGGCATCCTCCTCACAGCACACACGCCCACCCAGCTTTGTGTTATCTGCAAATCTGGAGATATTACATCTAGTTCCCTTGTCTAGATCATTAATATATATTGTGAATAGCTGGGGTCCAAGGACCGATCCCTGAGGTACCCCACTAGTCACTGCCTGCCACTCGGAAAAAGACCTGTTTATTCCAACTCTTTGCTTTCTGTCTGCCAACCAGTTCTCTATCCAATTCAATACCTTGCCCCCAATCCCATGTGTCTTAACTTTACACGCTAGTCTCTTATGCAGGACCTTATCGAAAGCCTTCTGAAAGTCCAAATACACCACATGCACTGGTTCTCCATTATCTATTTTAGCAGGTTCATCCTCAAAAAATACCAGTAGATTAGTCAAGCACGATTTACCTTTTGTAAATCCATGTTGACTTTGTCCAATCCTGTCACTGTTTTCCAAGTGCTCTGCTATTACATCTTTTATAATGGACTCTAGCATTTGCCCCACTACCGATGTCAGGCTTACCGGTCTGTAATTCCCCGTTTTCTCTCTACCACCTTTTTTGAATAGTGGGGTAACATTAGCTACCCTCCAATCCATGAGTACTGTTCCAGATTCCATCGAATGTTGGAAGATGATCAGCAATGCTTCTACTATTTGTAGGTCCACTTCCTTAAGTACCCTAGGATGTAGATTATCAGGCCCTGGGGATTTATCGGTCTTCAGTCCCATCAATTTCCCTAACACCATTTCCCTACAAATACTGATTTCTTTCAGTTCCTCCCTTTCATCAGACCCTATGTTCCCCGACATCTCTGGGAGGTTAGTTGTGTCCTCGTTTGTGAAGACAGAACCAAAATATGTATTTAATTGGTCTGCCATTTCTTTGTTCCCCATTATAAATTCCCCTGATTCTGACTGCAAGGGACCTACGCTTGACTTCACCAATCTTTTTCTCTTCACATATCTATAAAAGCTTTTACAGTCAGTTTTTATGTTCCCTGAAAGCTTACTCTCATATTCTATTTTCCCCTTCTTAATTAATCCCTTTGTCCTCCTTTGTTGAATCCTAAAATGCTCCCAATCCTCAGGTTTACTGCTTTCTCTGGCCAATTTATATGTCCTCTCCTTGGATCTTATGCTATCCCTAATTTCCCTTGTTAGCCACGGTTGAGTCACCTTTTTTGTTTTATTTTTATGCCAAACTGGGATGAATAAATTCTGTAGTTCATCCATGCGGTCTTGGAATGTTTGCCATTGCCTATCCACCGTCAACCCTTTGAGTGACATTCCCCAATCAATCCTACTCAACTCGCGCCTCAGACCATCGCAGTTTCCTTTATTTAAATTCAGGACCCTAGTCTCTGAGTCAACTACTTCATTCTCCATCTTAATGAAGAATTCTATCATATTATGATCGCTCACACACACTATTCATACTCTCACTATTCCTCTCTCACACACTCTTCATACACTCACTCTCTCACACACTCTTCATACTCTCTCTCTCTCTCACACTCTTCATACTCTCTTTCTCCCTCTCTCACACACTCTTCATACTCTCACTCACCCACTCTCTCACACTCTCTTCATACTGTCACTCTCCCTCTCTCTTACACTCTTCACACACTCACTCCCTCTCTCACACTCTCTTCATACTCTGACTCTCTCTCTCTCTCTCACAGATACTCCTCATAATCTCACTCTGGCTCTCTCTCACACCCCCTTCATACTCTCATTTCCTCTCTCACACTCTCTTCATTCTCTCTCTCTCTCTTCATAATCACACTCGCTCTCTCTCACACACTCTTCATACTCTCATACTCATTCTCTCACACACTCTGAATACTCTCACTCTCTCTCTCTCACTCAGATACTCTTCATAATCTCACTCTCTCTCACACACTCTCTTCGTACTCTCACTCTCCCTCTCTCACATGCTCTTCATAGTCTCACTCTCTCTCTCTCTCACATACATACAATTCATACCCCCACTCTCTCTGACGCACTCTTCATACTCTCAATCTCCCTCGCTCACACATTCTTCATACTCTCACTGTCCCTCTCTCACACTTCATACTCTCACTCACCCACTCTCTCACACACTCTTCATACTGTCACACTCCCTCTCTCTTACACTCTTCACACACTCACTCCCTCTCTCACAGTTTCTTCATAATTTGACACTCTCCCTCATAGATACTCTTCATAATCTCACTCTCTCTCTCTCACACACCCTCTTCATACTCTCACTTCCTCACTCACACCCTCTTCATACTCTCATTCTCCCTCTCTCAGATACTCTTCATACGCTCACTCTCCCTCTCTAACACTCTCTTCATACTGTCACTCTCCCTCTCTCTTACACTCTTCATACACTCGCTCCCTGTCTCACACACTCTTCATACTCTAAATCTCACTCTCTCAAGCCCTCTTCATACTCTCACTCTCCCTCTCTCACACACTCTTCATACTCTCACTCTCTCTCACACAGACTCTTCATACACTCCCTCTCCCTCTCTCACACACTCTTTGACGTAAGAAAGCTAATAGGCACCTGGTCCGATTATTAAACAAGGCTTTAGTCGATTGTTTCACAACATAGAAGTCTAGTTATCCTTCACTAGTTCCTGTTTACAAAATGTACCTGAGCAAGCTGGGCCCATGCCCGAGTATTTATATTCTCCCTGGACAGCGCCACCAGTAGGCCGCCCAATATATTTCATATGTCTTTTCTACATGAAAGGCATGATTTATGTGACTATTCATACTCTCACTGTCCCTCTCTCACACACTCTTCATACTCTCATGCACCCTCTCTCACACAATCTTCATACTCTCACTCCCTCTCTCACACAGTCTTCATACTCTCACTCTCCCTCGCTCACACATTCTTCATACTCTCACTGTCCCTCTCTCACACACTCTTCATACACTCACTCTTTCAAACACTCTTCATGCTCTCTTTCTCCCTCTCTCACACTCTCTTCATACTGTCACTCTCCCTCTCTCTTACAATCTTCACACACTCACTCTCTCTCTCTCACACTCTCTTCATACTCTGACGCTCTCTCTCTCATAGATACTCTTCATAATCTCACACTCTCTCTCTTACACTCTTCACACACTCACTCTCTCTCTCACACTCTCTTCATACTCTCACTACCCCTCTCCCACACTCTCAATACTCTCACTTCCTCTCTCACGCACTCTTCATACACTCACTCTCTCTCTCTCTCATACTCTTCATAATCTCACTCTCTCTATCACACACCCTCTTCGTACTCTCACTCTCCCTCTCTCACACACTCTTCATTCTCTTACTCTCTCTCTCACACTCTTCATATTCTCACTGGCCCTCTCTCACACACTCCTCATACTCTAACTGTCTCTCTCACAAACTCTTCATACTCTCACTCGCTCTCTCTCACATGCTTGTCCTACTCTCACCCCCTCGCTCACACATTCTTCATACTCTCACTCTCTCTCTCACACACTCTTCATACTCTCACTCTCCCTCTCTCACACACTCTTCATTCTCTCACTCCTTCTCTCAGACACTCTTCATACTCACTCTCCCTCTCTCATACACTCTTCATACTCTCCCTCTCCCTCTCTCACACACTCTTCATACTCTCACTCTCTCAGATACTCTTCATAATATCACTCTATCTCTCCCACACAATCTTCATTCTCACAATCTCTCTCTCACACTCTTCATACTCTCACTCTCTCTTTCTCTCACACACTCTTCATACTCTCACCCTCACTCTCTCACACACTCTTCATACTCTCACTCTCTCTCTCTCTCACAGCCTCTTCATATTTTCACTCCCTCTCTCAAACACTCTTCTTACTCTCACTCCCTCTCACACACTCTACATACTCTCACTCACCTACTCTCCCACACTCTCTTCATACTGTCACACTCCCTCTCTCTTACACTCTTCACACACTCACTCTCTCTCTCACACACTCTTCATAATCTCACTTGCTCTCTCACACTCTATTCATACTCTCTCTCTCTCTCAGATACTACTCATAATCTCACTCTCTCTCTCTCACACACACTCTTCATACTCTCACTCATTCTCTCACACTCTCTTCATACTGTCAATCTCCCTCTCTCTTTTGTACAGTTGTACAGGGCCTTGGTGAGACCGCACCTTGAGTATTGTGTGCAGTTTTGGTCACCTTATCTGAGGAAGGATGTTCTTGCCATGGAAGGAGTGCAGCGAAGATTCACCAGGCTGATACCTGGGATGGCAGGAATGATGTATGAGGAGAGATTGTGTCGATTGGGCTTATACTCACTGGAGTTCAGAAGATTGAGAGGGGATCTCATCAAAACCTATAAAAATCTGTCAGGCCTAGACAGACTAGATGCAGGAAGGATGTTCCTGGTGGCCGGGGAGTCCAGAACTAGGGGTCATAATCTAAGCATAAGGGGTAAGCCATTTATGACTGAGATGAGGAGCAATTTCTTCACCCAGATAGTGGTGAACCTGTGGAATTCTCTGCCACAGAGGGCGGTGGAGGTCAGTTCATTAAATATATTCAAGAAGGAGTTGGATATATTTCTTAAGGCTAAAGGGATCAAGGGATATGGGGAGAAGGCAGGGACAGGGTACTGAATTTGGATGACCAGCCATGATCTCACTGAATGGCAGAGCAGGCTCGAGGGGCCAAATGGCCTATTCCTGCTCCTATCTTCCATGTTTCTATGTTACACTCTTCATACACTCACTCCATCTCTCACACACTCTTCATACACTCACTCTCTCACACAATCTTCATACTCTCACTCTCTCTCTCACGCTCTCTTCATACTGTCAATCTCCCTCTCTCTTACACTCTTCCTACACTCACTCCCTCTCTCACACACTCTCCCTATTCTCCCTCTCCCTCTCTCAAGCACTCTTCATACTCTCACTCTCCCTCTCTCACACACTCTTCATACTCTCACTCGCCCTCTCGTACACACTCGTCGTACTCTCACCCCCACTCTCACGTATTCTTCATACTCTCACGCATCCTCTCCCTCACACTCTTCATACTCTCACTGTCCCTCTCTCACTCACTCTTCACACACTCACTCTCTCATACACTCTTCATACTCTGACCCTGTCATACACTTTTAATAGTCTCACTCTCGCTCCCTCTCTCACACTCTCTTCATACTCTCCCTCTCTCTCTCACATACTTTTCATACTCTCGTTCTCCCTCTCTCACACACTCGTCATACTCTCACGCCCTCTCTCACACACTCTTCAGTCTCTCACTCCCTTTCTCACACACTCTTCATACTCTCACCCTCTAATACACATTTCATACTCTCACTCCCTCTCTCACACACTCTTCATACTCTCATTCTCCCTCTCTCACACACTCTTCATACACTCACTCTCTCACATACTCTTCGTACTCTCACTCTCTCACTCGCTATCTAACACTCTTCATACTCCCACTGTCCCTCTCTCACTCACTCTTCATACACTCACTCTCTCACACACTCTTCATATTCTGACCCTGTCATACAATTTTAATTGTCTCTCTCTCGCTCTCTCTCACACATACTTCATACTCTCACTCTTTCTCACATTCTTTTCATACTCTCGCTCTCCCTCACTCACACACTCTTCATACTCTCACTCCATCTCTCACACACTCTTCATAATCTCTCTCCCTCTCTCACACTCTCTGCAAACTCTCCCTCTCTCTCTCACATACTTTTCATACTTTCGCTCTCCCTCTCTCACTCACTCTTCATCCTCACACACCATCTCTGAGATACTATTCATAATCTCACTCTCTCTCTCTCACACTCTTCATACTCACACTCTATCTCTCTCTCACACCCTCTTCATACTCTCACTCCCTCTCTCACACACTCTTCATGCTCCCACTCTCTCTCTCACACACTCTTCATATTCTCGCACTCCCTCTCTCACACACTTCATACTCTCACTCTCTCTCACACACTCTCTTCATACTCTCACTCTCTCTCTCTCACTCTCGTTCAGATACTCTTCATAATCTCACTCTCTCTCTCTCTCACACACTCTTCATACTCTCACACTCTTGCTGATCATCTTCCAACATTTGATGGAATCTGGAACAGTACCCATGGATTGGAAGGTAGCTAATGTTACCCCACTATTCAAAAAAGGTGGTAGAGAGAAAATGGGGATTTACAGACCGGTAAGCATGACATCGGTAGTGGGGAAAATGCTAGAGTCCATTATAAAAGATGTAATAGCAGAGCACTTGGAAAACAGTGACAGGATCGGACAAAGTCAACATGGATTTACAAAAGGTAAATTGTGGTTGACTAATCTACTGGAATTTTTTGAGGATGTAACTGGCAAAATAGATAAGGGAGAACCAGTGGAAGGAGTGCAGCGAAGATTAACCAGGCTGATACGTGGGATGGCAGGAATGACGTATGAGGAGAGGTTGGGTCGATTGGGCTTGTACTCGTGGGAGTTTAGAAGAATGAGAGGGGATCTCATCGAAACTTATAAAATTCTAACAGGACTAGACAGACTAGATGCTGTAAGGATGTTCCCGGTGGTCAGGGAGTCCAGAACCAGGGGTCACAGTCTAAAGATAAGGGGTAAGCCATTTAGGACAGAGATGAGGAGGAATTTCTTCACCCAGAGAGTGGTGAACCTGTGGAATTCTCTACCAAAGAAGGCAGTAGAGGCCAATTCATTAAATATATTCAAGAAGGAGTTGGATATATTTCTTAAGGCTAAAGGGATCAAGGGATATGGAGAGAAGGCAGGAACAGGGTACTGAATTTGGACGATCTGCCATGATCTCATTGAATGGCGGACCAGGCTCGAGAGGCCAAATGCCCTACTCCGGCTCCTATCTTCTATGTTTCTATGATGTGGTGTATTTGGACTTTCAAAAGGCATTCGATAAGGTCCCGCATAAGAGATTAGCATGTAAAGTTAAGGCACATGAGGATTGGGGGCAAGGTATTGACTTGGATAGAGAACTGGTTGGCAGACAGAAAGCAAAGAGTTGGAATAAATGGGTCTTTTTCCGAGTGGCAAGCAGTGACTACTGGGGTACCGTAGGGATCGGCCCTTGGACCCCAGCCATTCACAATATATATTAATGATGTAGACAAGTGAACTAGATGTAATATCTCCAAGTTTGCAGATGACACAAAGCTGGGTGGGCGTGTGTGCTGTGAGGAGGATGCCGAGAAACTCCAGGATGATTTGGACAGGTTGGGTGATTGGGCAGAAGCATGGCAGATGCAATATAACATGGATAAATGCGAGGTTATCCACTTCGGTGTCAAAAACAGGAAGACAGATTATTATCTGAATGGCAATAGATTGGGAGAATGGGAAGTGCAACAAGACCTGGGTGTCCTTGTGCACTAGCCGCTGAAGGTAAGCATGCAGGTGCAGCAGGCGGTTAAGAAGGCAAATGGTATGTTGGCCTTCGTAGCGAGAGGATTTGAGTACAGGAACAAGTATGTCTTGCTGCAGTTGTACAGGGCCTTGGTGAGACCACATCTTGAGTATTCTGTGCAGTTTTGGTTGCCTTATCTGAGGAAGGATGTTCTTGCCATGGAGGGAGTGCAGCGAAGATTCACCAGGCTGCTACCTGGGATGGCAGGAATGACGTATGAGGAGAGATTGGGTCGATTGGGCTTATACTCGCTGCAGTTTAGAAGAATGAGAGGGGATCTCATTGAATCTTATAAAATTCTGACAGGACTGGACAGACTAGATGCAGGAAGGATGTTTCCAATGGTCGGGGAGTCCAGAACCAGGGGTCACAGTCTAAGGATAAGGGGTAATTAATTTAGGACAGAAATGAGGAGGAATTTCTTCACCCAGAGAGTGGCGAACCGGTGGAATTCTCTACCACAGAAGGCAGTCGAGGCCAATTCATTAAATATATTCAAGAAGGAGTTGGATATATTTCTTAAGGCTAAAGGGATCAAGGGATATGGGGAGAAGGCAGGGACAGGGTGCTGAATGTGGATGATCAGCCATGATCTCATTAAATGGCGGAGCAGGCTCGAGGGGCCGAATGGCCTACTCCTGCTCCTATCTTCTATGTTTCTATGTTTCTACACTCTCCCTCTCACACACTGTTCATACTCTAACTTCCTCTCTCGCACTCTCTTCATAATCTCACTCTCCCTCACACACACTCTCTTCATAATCTCACTCTCTCTCTCTCACACACTCTTCATAATCTCACTCTCTCTCACATACACACTCTTCATATTCTCACTCTCTCTCTCTCACATCCAATTCATACGCTCTCTCTACCTCACACACTCTTCATACTCTCACACACTCTCTCTCACATACGCTTCATACTCTCACTCTCTCTCTCACTCACTCTTCAAACTCACTCTCCCTCTCTCACACTCTTCATACACTTACACCCTCTCTCACACACTCTTCATAATCTCACTCTCTCTCACACACTCACTCTTCATACTCTCACTCTCTCTCTCTCTCACATCCAATTCATACGCCCTCTCTACCTCACACACTCTTCATACTCTCACGCACTCTCTCTCACATACGCTTCATACTCTCACTCCCTCTCTCACATACGCTTCATACTCTCACTCCCTCTCTCACTCACTGTTCATACTCACTCTCCCTCTCTCACACACTCTTCATACACTCACACCCTCTCTCACACATTTTTCATACTCTCCCACTCCCTCTCTCACACACTCTTCATATGGTCACTCTATCATGCCTAAACTCTTCATCCTCTCGCTCACCCGCTCTCGCACACACACTTCATACTCTCTCTCTCTCACATGCATATATTTTTCATAATCTCACACCTTCTTTCACACACTCTTCATACACTCACTCCCACTCCCACACACTCTTCATACACTCACTCCCACTCCCACACACTCTTCATACACTCACTCCCACTCCCACACACTCTTCATACTCTCACTCTCCCTCTCTCACACACTCTTCATACTCCCACACTCCCTCTCTCACACACACTTCATTCTCTCACTCCCTTTCTCACACACTCATCATACTCTCACCCTCTCATACACTTTTCATACCCTCACTCTCTCTCTCTCACTCACTCTTCATACTCTCACTGAATCTCTCGCACACTCTTCATAATCTCCCACTCCCTCTCTCATACACTCTTCATATGGTCACTCTATCACACCCACACTCTTCACACTCTCACTTCCTCTCTCACACACTCTTCATACTCACTCTCGCTCTCTCATACACTCTTCAGACTCTCACTCTCTCCCTTTCACACTCAATTTTCAATTCAATTCAAATTGCTTTATTGGCATGACAAGATACATCTTAAGTTGCCAAAGCACAGAAATACATGTATGATTGACCACATAAACCCCGATCTAGACATACAGTGTATAGACAAGTATACCCATGTATACATAGATATACACACATATAATATGCATATAATCTTTTCTTAGATTTAATGTGTCACTGGTTGTCCCTCTGCTTGTGGCAAGCTGTAGCATAGTTTGCCGCTATAGTTACACATTTTCTCTGTTCCCCCAATAGATATGGGAGTTTCTGATGGTCATTCAGATTTTTGAATTCAGGGCATATTTTTGTGAATTTTGGGTAGAAATTCTCCCTTATGTCCTGATAGTTTCTGTAAGTTGTAAGGAAGTGCATCTCTGTCTCCACCAATCCCTGACTGCAGTGAGAGCATATCCTGTCTTCTCTTGGCAGCCAGGTCTGCCTGTGTCTGCCTTTTTCGATGGCCAGGCTATGTTCACTAAGTCTGTACATTGTCAAGGCTTTTCTCAGTTTGCTATCCTTTACCATGGCCAGGTATTCAGCCATGGTGTATTGTCTGTTTAGGGCCAAATAGCAATCGAGTTTGTTTTTGGGTTTTTGTCGTTTCTGTCCAATAGGTCAAATATTTTTCCTTTTGTTTAGTGATAATTGTGTTGGGTCGAATTCTCTGTGCTAGGATGTCACTGTCCTGCGGCTGGTAATTATTAGTAGTGTTGGTAGTTACTTCACTTAGTCCCAGGACTAGTTGACTGAGGGGACTCTTCTCTATGATCATCTTTTGGCATTTCAAGGCTTCGTAATGATAGCAGTGGGGGTTGCTCATTTTTAGGTGTTTCCAAAATTTGATGGCTCGTTTTTGGATATTAATTAGTAGTGGATATTGGCCTAGTTCTGCCCTGCATGCATTGTTTGTGGTTTTCCTCTGAGTCCGGAGAATACTTTTACAGAATTCTGCATGCAGGATCTCAATTGGGTGTTTGTCCCATTTTGCGAATTCTTGTTGTGTTAGCAGACCCCACACCTCACTGCCATAGAGTGCAATTGGTTCAATTACTGATTTTAAAATTTTGAGCCAAATGACAATTGGTATTTCAATTTGGATTGACTTCTTAATGGCATAGAAAGCCCTTCTTGCTTTCTCTTTCAGTTCATTCACAGCCAAATGAAAGTTTCCCGTAGAACTGATTTTTAGGCCTAGGTATGTGTAATTTGTAGTTTGTTCAATTTTAGTTGCTCCTAGTGTGAAGTTTATTCAGGGTCCCTGATGTCTGGATCTTTGCTGGAACACAAGAACTTTGGTTTTTTGGGGGGTTTTGGGAGTGCTTTGTGCATTGAGTGCTGTTGGAGTTTTGCTAAGTGGGAGAAAAATCATTTAAGTGTATTTTGTGAATTTTAGTGTGTTAAGAAGTCAATTATTTGAAGTAAGTTTAATTTTTTAAGGGTTTTTTAAACTCTTGGGCGGTTTAAACAGGAAGTAGAATCCGGGTATAAAAGGGGAGGGGCTAGTGCAGTGCACGGAGTGCTTTGTGCATTGAGTGCTGTTGGAGTTTTGCTAAGTGGGAGAGTTCGGATAAGTGGGAGGTGAGGGTGTGTTTTTTGCTCTGTTTTGTTCCCCACTCCCAGGCTTAGACAGCACTGCGGAGGCAGAGCAGCGAGGCGAGTCAACCAAACAGGCTCCACAGACAGTATTCAAGGAGGAGGTTGGTGATCAGCTGGTTGGTTGGCTTTCTTCCTTCTCTTCTCTTTTATACCTTTAAGTTGGTAAGTCCTATTGAATAGTGGTGTGATATTATCATATATATCCGGGCAGGGTCTTCATAACTAATAATAAGAAATTAAATTAATTATATAGAATGGAGCAGGTGATGTGTTACTGTTGCGAGATGTGGGAGCCGGTGAACCCCATTGAGGCTCACGGTGATTACATCTGCGACAAGTGTTTGCTGCTAGAGGAACTCAAGTTCCATGTTATGGAGCTTGAGACCGAGCTTCAGACACTGCGACACATCAGGGAGGGGGAGAAGTTCCTGGACTCTATGTTTCAGGAGATGGTCACACCTATGAAGTTAATTACTGCAGATGTAGTCCGTGGTCAGGGACAGGACGGTGTGACTACGAGTGAGGAAGGTACAGGGATCCAGGATGTAGTGTTGAAGGAGACGCAGCCCTTGTTCTTGTCCAGCAGGATCGAGGTTCTTACTCCCTGTGAGGGCGGGAGCGGGGACTGCAGGGAGGATGAGCAACCTGGCCACAGCACCGTGGTACAGGGGGCCATTCAAGTGGAGGGAGTAAAAAGAAATGTTGTAGTGGTAGGGGATAGTATCATTAGGGGGATAGATAGGGTTCTCTGCAGTCAAGAGTGGGAGTCCCGAAGGCTGTGTTGCCTGCCTGGTGCCAGGGTTAAGGACATCTCTTCTGGGCTGGAAAGAAACTTGGAGTGGGAGGGGGAGGATCCAGTTGTCATGGTCCATGTTGGTACAAATGACGTAGATAGGACAAGGAAGACGGTTCTGTTAAAGGAGTATGAGCAGCTAGGGGTCAAATTAAAAAACAGAACCTCAAGGGTAATAATCTCTGGGTTATTACCTGAGCCACGAGCGAATTTGGCTAGGATAAATAAAATTAAAGAGTTAAATGCGTGGCTCAAAGACTGGTGTGGGAGAAATGGGTTTTGCTTCTTGGGACACTGGCACCAGTACTGGGACAGGAGGGAGCTGTTCTGTTGGGACGGACTCCACTTGGCCAGTGCTGGGACTAGAGTCCTGGTGAATCATATAACTAGGGCTGTAGAGAGGGCTTTAAACTAATTAGTGGGGGGGAGGTTTCTAGAGAGCAAATAATAGAAATGACAACAGAGAAGGTCATAGACTTAGGTAGCAGTGGGGGAATTAAAAAACAGAATGTGTCAGGAAGGGACAGAAGGTATGGAGTAAAAAGTAAAGTACTAAAAAGGGAAAAAACAGGAACTAAGTGTTACAAAACATATTTGAAAGTTCTTTATCTGAATGCACGTAGCATTCGTAACAAAATGAATGAGTTAACGGCACAAATAATGACATATGGGTATGATCTTGTGGCCATTACAGAAACATGGCTGCAGGGTGACCATGACTGGGAATTAAACATACCAGGTTATTTAACAATCAGGAAGGACAGGCAGGAAGGGAGAGGAGGTGGGGTGGCTATGTTAATAAAGGAAGGAATCACTATAATACAGAGAAATGATATTGGGTCAAAGGAGCAGGATAGTGAAACAGTTTGGGTGGCGATAAGGAATAATAAGGGGGAAAAAACACTAGTGGGTGTAGTCTATAGGCCTCCGAACAGTTGCAACTCTGTTGGACGGAGTATTAATCAGGAAATAGTTGAGGCTTGTAATAAGGGAACAGCTATAATTATGGGGGATTTTAATTATCATATTAACTGGACAAATCAAATTGGGCAGAGCAGCCTTGAGGAAGAGTTCATTGAGTGTATTAGGGATGGGTTTCTTGAGCAGTATGTAACTGAACCGACCAGGGGGCAAGCAACCTTAGATTTGGTCCTGTGTAATGAGACAGGATTAATTAAAAATGTCCTGGTAAAGGATCCCCTTGGAATGAGTGACCATAACATGGTTGAGTTCCATATTCAATTAGAGGGTGAGAAGGTTGGATCTCAAACAAGCGTGCTGAGCTTGAATAAAGGAGACTATGAAGGTATGAGAGCAGAATTAATTAGAGTGGACTGGGAAAATAGATTAAAGGGTAAGACGGTACATGACCAGTGGTGTACATTTAAGGAGTTATTTTACAACTTCCAAAAAATGTATATTCCACTGAGGAAAAAAGGGTGTAAAAGAAAAGATAGCCATCCGTGGCTAAGTAAAGTAATTAAGGATAGTATCCGACTAAAAACAAGGGCATATAAGGTAGCCAAATCTAGTGGGAGGATGGAAGATTGGGAAGTCTTTAAAAGACAGCAAAAATAACTAAAAGATTGATTAAGAACGGGAAGATAGATTATGAAAGTAAATTAGCAAAAAATATATAAACAGACAGTAAAAGTTTCTATAGTTATATAAAAAGAAAAAGGGTGGCTAAAGTAAATGTTGGTCCCTTAGAGGATGAGACCGGGACATTAATGGTGGGAAACATGGAGATGGCAAAAACACTGAACAATTATTTTGTATCAGTCTTTACAGTAGAGGACACTAAGAATATCCCAACACTGGACAAACAGGGGGCTCTAGGGGGGGAGGAACTAAATACGATTAAAATCACTAAGGAAGTGGTACTTGGTAAAATAATGGGACTCAAGGCAGATAAATTCCCTGGACCTGATGGCTTACATCCTAGGGTCTTGAGGGAAGTGGCGGTAGGGATTGTGGATGCATTGGTAATAATTTTCCAAAACTCCCTGGACTCAGCAAAGGTCCCGGCAGATTGGAAAACTGCTAATGTAACACCCTTATTTAAAAAGGGTAGTAGGCAGAAGGCTGGAAACTATAGGCCTGTTAGCCTAACATCTGTGGTTGGAAAAATGTTAGAGTCCATTATTAAGGAGACAGTAACGGGACATTTGGATAAACATAATTTAATAGGACAAACTCAGCATGGTTTCATGAAGGGGAAGTCATGTTTGACAAATTTGCTTGAGTTTTTTGAGGAAGTAACATACAGGGTGGATAAAGGGGAACCAGTGGACGTAGTGTATTTAGACTTCCAAAAGGCATTTGACAAGGTGCCACACAAAAGATTATTGCGCAAGATAAAAAATTACAGGATTGGGGGTAATATTCTGGCGTGGGTGGAGGATTGGCTCTCTAACAGAAAGCAGAGAGTTGGGATAAATGGTTCGTTCTCAGATTGGCAACCAGTAACTCGTGGTGTTCCGCAGGGGTCAGTGCTGGGTCCCCAACTCTTTACAATCTATATTAACGATTTGGAGGAGGGGACCGAGTGTAACATCTCAAAGTTTGCAGATGATACAAAGATGGGACGGAAAGTAGTGAGTGAGGAGGACATAAAAAACCTGCAAAGGGACATAGACAGGCTAAGTAAGTGGGCAGAGATTTGGCAGATGGAATACAATACTGGAAAGTGTGAGGTTATGCACTTTGGCAGGAAAAATCATAGAGCAAGTTATTATCTTAATGGCAAGAAACTGGAAAGTACTGTAGTACAAAGGGATCTGGGGGTCCTGGTGCACAAAACTCAAAAAGTTAGTATGCAGGTGCAGCAAGTGATTAAGAAGGCCAATGGAATGTTGGCTTTTATTGCTAGGGGGATGGAATATAAAAACAGGGAGGTATTGCTGCAGTTGTACAAGGTATTGGTGAGACCGCACCTGGAATACTGCATACAGTTTTGGTGTCCATACTTAAGAAAAGACATACTTGCTCTCGAGTCAGTACAAAGAAGGTTCACTCGGTTAATCCCGGGGATGAGGGGGTGGTCATATGAGGAGAGGTTGAGTAGATTGGGACTCTACTCATTGGAGTTCAGAAGAATGAGAGGCGATCTTATTGAAACATATAAGATTGTGAAGGGGCTTGATCGGGTGGATGCGGTGAGGATGTTCCCAATGATGGGTGAAACTAGAACTAGGGGGCATAATCTTAAAATAAGGGGCTGCTCATTCAAAACTGAGATGAGGAGAAACTTCTTCACTCAGAGGGTGGTAGGTTTGTGGAATTTGCTGCCCCAGAAAGCTGTGGAAGCTACATCATTAAATAAATTTAAAACAGAAATAGATAGTTTCCTAGAAGTAAAGGGAATTAAGGGTTACGGGGAGCGGGCAGGAAATTGGACATGAGTCTAGGTTCGGAATGGTCATGGCCCTGTGGGTAGTGGAGTGGGCCCAGGGGCCGTGTAGCCTTGTTCTGCTCCTACTGTGTTCTAATTCTGTGTTAGATTTCAGGAGATGGTTTTATTCCTGTTCCTGGCTGGGGTGGAGATCGCCTTTACAGAAGGTAAGTACTGTAGAAAATATAGGGACAGAGTGATCTCCTGGAAGAATTTCGATCGCCTAGAAGGGTCGGAGAGGAATTTCCCAGATTTTTTTCTCCCAAATTGGCCATTGGGTCTTTATCTGGTTTTTCGCCTCTCCCGGGAGATCACATGGGTTCGGGTGGATGCAGAGTGATAGAAGATTTGAGGTTAGGATCAGATCAGCCATGATCTTATTGAATGGTGGAGCAGGCTCGAGGGGCCGATTGGCCTACTCCTGCTCCTATTTCTTATGTTCTTATGTTCTTATGTTCTTTATTGTCAGGGCCCAGGTCTGACAGAACGACTCTAGTAGGTCCAGGTTCCGCTGTAGACCCTCCTCAGTTGGTGAGAGCAGAACCAGGTCATCTGCATAGAGGAGGAATTTAACCTTGGAGTCAAATAGGGTGAGGCCAGGTGCTGTAGATTGTTCAAGTAGTTTTGCCAATTCATTTATGTAAATATTAAAGAGTGTCGGTGAGATAGGCGAGCCCTGCGCCACTCCACGCCCCTGTGAGAAATATTTTGTTTGTTTGTCTCCAATTTTAACTGCACATTTATTGTTTGTATACATTGATTTAATTACATCATATGTTTTTCCCCCTACCCCACTTTCAATAAGTTTTAAGAATAGACCGTCGTGCCAAATAAAATCGAAGGCCTTCTGGAAATCTGTAAAGCAGGCAAAAATTTTGCTTTTGTTTTGGTGAACATGTTTGTCAATTAGGGTGTGCAGGCTGAAAATATGGTCTGATGTTCTATAATTTGGTAATAATCCAATTTGGCTTTTACTCAAGACATCGTGCTCCTCAAGGAAGTTTATAAGTCTTTGGTTTATGATACTACAGAGTATCTTCCCCAGATTACTGTTCACACAGATGCCTCGATAATTATTTGTGTCAACTTTGTCTCCACTTTTGTATATGGGCTTTATGAGTCCTTTGTTCCAGATATCAGGGAAGTAACCGACACTCAGAGCCAAGTTGAAGAGTTTTAGGATAGCCAATTTCATTTTATCGTCAGTGTGTTTAATCATCTCGTTTAGGATGCCATCTGCACCGCAAGCTTTTCTTGGTCGCAGGTCCTTGAATTTTTCAAATAGCTCTTTTTCAGTTATTGGGTGGGCTAATGGGTTTTGGTTGTCTTTTATGGCCAGTTCGAGCTTTTCCAATTCTTTGCATATTAGATCTTGCTCTGGGCTTAGTGTGTTTTTCTGGTATAATTTTTCAAAATGGTTTTCCCATATGTCTCCATTTTGAATGGGCAATTACTCACGTTGCTTTTTGTGTAATGTATTCCAGTTGTCCCAGAAACAATTAGAATCGATAGATTCCTCAATGGAGCTGAGTTTATTCTTAATATACTGTTCTTTCTTGGCTCTGAGTGTGTTTTTATATTGTGTTAGTGCCTGACAATAAGCAAGGCGTAGTTCCTCGTTTTCTGGTTGTCTGTGTTTTTGGTTTGATATTTTTCTGAGTTTCTTCCTCATGTTATGACAGTCTGAATCAAACCATTTTTCGTGGTTTTGTGTTTTGGGTTTACTGTTGCGAGATATCAAGTTCGACATTGTTGCCAAACTATCAAAAATATTATTTAGGTTATTCACTGCCTGGTTTACGCCTTCTTTATTATGAGTGTGTGTGTTTTCCAGAAAGTTGTCCAAGAGGGATTGAGTTGATTGGCTGCTAATTGCTTTCTGGTATTTTTCCGTACTGTTTTAGTCATAGTCATAGAGTCATAGAGTTTTTCAGCACAGAAAGAGGCCCTTCGGCCCATCGTGTCTGCGCCGCCCATCACTCCCTGTCCAGTCTAATCCCATTTTCCAGCATTTGGTCCATAGCCTTGTATGCAATGGCATTTCAAGTGCTCATCCAAATGCTTCTTGAATGTTGTGAGGGTTCCTGCCTCTACCACCCTTTCAGGCAGTGAGTTCCAGCTTCCAACCACCCTCTGGGTGAAAAAGTTCCTCCTCAAATCCCCCCTAAATCTCCTGCCCCTTACCCTGAATCTGTGCCCCCTTGTTATTGACCCCCCTACTAAGGGGAAAAGTTCCTCTTTATCTACCCTATCTATGCCCCTCATCATTTTGTACACCTCAATCAGGTCCCCCCTCAGCCTTCTTTGCTCCAAGGAAAACAACCCCAGCCTGTCCAGTCTCTCTTCATAGCTGAGGCGCTCCATCCCAGGTAACATCCTGGTGAATCTTCTCTGCACCCTCTCCAAAGCAATCACATCCTTCCTATAGTGAGGCGACCAGAACTGCACACAGTACTCCAGCTGTGGCCTCACCAGCGTTTTGTACAGCTCCATCATAACCTCCCTGCTCTTATATTCTATGCCTCTGCTAATGAAGGCAAGTATCCCATAAGCCTTTTTAACCACCTTATCTACCTGTTCCGCTGCCTTCAGGGAATTATGTACATGTACACCAAGGTCCCTCTGACCCTCTGTACTTCCTAGGGTCCTACCACTCATTGTGTATTCCCTTGCCTTATTTGTCCGTCCAAAATGCATCACCTCGCACTTTTCCGGGTTAAATTCCATTTGCCACTTTTCCGCCCATCTGACCAACCCGTTAATATTGTCCTGCAGCCTGAGGCTTTCCTCCTCGCAATTTACCACCCCACCAATTTTCGTGTCATCCGCGAACTTACTGATTATACCCTTTACATTCTCATCCAAATCATTAATGTAGATCACAAACAGCAAGGGACCCAGCACCGATCCCTGAGGTACCCCACTGGACACAGGCTTCCAGTCACAAAAGCAACCTTCGACCATCACCCTCTGCCTCCTGCCACTCAGCCAGTTTAGGATCCAACGCGCCAAGGCCCCCTGGATCCCATGGGCTCTTACCTTCTTGACCAGTCTCCTATGCGGGACCTTGTCAAAAGCTTTACTGAAGTCCATGTAAACCACATCCACAGCATTTCCCTCATCCACACACCTAGTCACCCCCTCGAAAAATTCAATCAGATTGGTCAGACATGATTTACCCTTGACAAAGCCATGCTGACTATCCCCGATTAATCCTTGCCTCTCCAAGTGGAGACTAATTTTGTCCCTCAGAATTTTTTCCAATAATTTCCCTACCACAGATGTTAGGCTCACTGGCCTGTAATTCCCTGGTTTATCCCTGCTACCCTTCTTGAATAATGGTACTACATTAGCTGTTCTCCAGTCCTCTGGTACATCCCCTGTGGCCAGAGAGGTTCTGAAAATTTGTGTCAGAGCCCCTGCAATCTCCTCCTTTGCCTCACACAACAGCCTGGGATACATCTCGTCCGGGCCTGGGGATTTATCCACTTTTTGGCCTGCTAAAACCGCTAGTACCTCCTCCCTCTCGATGCTAATATGTTCAAGTATGTCACAGTCCCCTTGCCCGACTTCTATATCTACATCGTCTTTCTCCAGAGTGAACACTGAGGCAAAAAATTCATTTAAAACCCCACCTACTTCATCTGGCTCTACACACAGCTTGCCACTTTGGTCCCTAATGGGCCCTACCCTTTCCCTGGTTATCCTCTTGCCCTTAATATACTTATAAAACATCTTAGGATTTTCCTTTATTTTGCTCGCCAGTGTTATTTCATGGCCCCTCCTCGCCCTTTTGGGCCCATCTGTAGGATTTTTTAATGTTGTACAGCTTACTGGGCTGTGCTTTTGTGTTGGTTGTTTCTGTCCTTTTAAGATACTCTCTTCATACTCTATCTCTCTCACATACTCTTCGTAATCTCACTTACTCTCTCACACACTCTTCATACTCTCACCCTCTCATACACTTTTCATACTTTCACTCTCTCACTCACTCTTCATACTCTCACTGAATCTCTCGCACACTCTTCATATTCTCACTCTCTCACTCTCACACACTCTTCATACTCTCACTCTCTCTCATACACTCTTCTTACACTCTCTCCATGTCTCACACTCTCTTCATACTCTCACTCTCCCTCTCTCACAGACTCTTCATACTTTCATTCTCTCTCACGCATTCTTCATACTCTCCCTCTCCCTCTCTCACACACTTTTCATTCTCTCACTCCCTCTCTCACACTCTCTTCATACTCTCACTCACCCCCGCTCACACACTCTTCATACTCTCACTCTCTCTCATACACTCTTCTTACACTCTCTCCATGTCTGACACTCTCTTCATACTCTCACTCTCCCTCTCTCACAGACTCTTCATACTTTCACTCTCTCTCTATCACGCATTCTTCATACTCTCACTCTCCCTCTCTCACACACTTTTCATTCTCTCACTCCCTCTCTCACACTCTCTTCATACTCTCACTCACCCTCGCTCACACACTCTTCATACTCTCACTCCCATTCTCACACACTCTTCATACTTTCACTCTCCCGCAATCACACACTGTTAAGACTCTCACTCTCTCTCTCTCTCAGATACTCTTCATAAACTCACTCACTCTCACTGACAGACTCTTCATACTCTCACTCTCTCTCTCAATCGATCTTCATGCTCTCACTCCCTCTCTCACACACTCTTCATTCTCTCACTCTCTCTCTCTCACACACTCTTCATACTCTCACTCTCCCACTCTCACACACTCTTCATTCTCTCACTCTCTCTCTCTCACACACTCTTCATACTCTCACTCTCCCACTCTCACACACTCTTCATTCTCTCACTCTCTCTCTCTCTCACACACTCTTCATACTCTCACTCTCACACTCTCACACACTCTTCATACTCTCACTCCCTCTCTCACACACTCTTCATACACTCACGCTCTCACACACTCTTCATACTCTCACTCTATCTCTCACACACTCTTCATACTCTCACTCTCTCTCTCACACACTCTTCACTCTCTCACACCCTCTCTCACACACTCTTCATACTCTCACTCTCTCTCTCACACACTCTTCATACTCTCACTCTATCTCTCACACACTCTTCATACTCTCACTCTCTCTCTCTCACACTCTTCACTCTCTCACACCCTCTCTCACACACTCTTCATACTCTCACTCTCTCTCTCACACACTCTTCACTCTCTCACACCCTCTCTCACACACTCTTCATACTCTCACTCTCTCTCTCACACACTCTTCATACTCTCACTCCCTCTCTCACACACTCTTCATACTCTCACTCCCTCTCTCACACACTCTTCATACTCTCACTCTCTCTCTCTCACACACTCTTCATACTCTCACTCCCTCTCTCACACACTCTTCTTACTCTCACTCTCTCTCTCTCACACACTCTTCATACTCTCACTCCCTCTCTCATACACTTTTCATACTCTCATTCTCGCTCTCTATCACACACTCTTCATACCCTTATTCTCCCTCTATCACACACTCTTCATACTCTCACTCCCTCTCTCACACACTCTTCATACTCTCACTCTATCTCTCACACACTCTTCATACTCTCACTCTATCTCTCACATACTCTTCATAATCTTACTCCCACTCTCACACATTCTTCATATTCACACTCCCACTCTCACACACTCTTCATACTCTCACTCCCTCTCTCACACACTCTTCATTCTCTCACTCCCTCTCTCACACACTCTTCATTCTCTCACTCCCTCTCTCACACTCTTCATACCCTCACTCTCTCTCTCTCTCACACTTCATACTCCCACTCCCTCTCTCACACACTCTTCATACTCTCACTCCCTCTCTCACACACTCTTCATACTCTCACTCCCTCTCTCACACATTCTTCATATTCTCACGCTCTCTATCTCTCACATACTCTTCATAATCTCACTCTCTCTCTCTCACACACTCTACATACTTTCGCACTCTCTCTCTCTCACGCACTCTTCATACTCTCACTCCCTCTCTCACAAACTCTTCATTTTCTCACTCTCACTCTCGCACACACTCTTCATACTATCACTCTCTCTCTCTCAGATATTCTTATTTCTCTCACACACCCTCTATCACACACTCTTCATACTATCACTCTCCCACTCTCAAACACTCTTCATACTCTCACTCCCTCTCTCATACAGTTTTCATACTCTCATTCTCGCTCTCTATCACACACTCTTCATACCCTTATTCTCCCTCTATCACACACTATTCATACTCTCACTCTCCCACTCTCAAACACTCTTCATACTCTCACTCCCTCTCTCACACACACTCTTCATACTCTCACTCTCGCTCATTCACACACTCTTCATACTCACTCTCGCTCTCTCATACACTCTTCACCCTCTCACTCTCCCACTCTCACACTCTCGTCATACTCTATCCCTCCCACATACTCTTCATAATCTTACTCCCGCTCTCACACATTCTTCATATTCACACTCCCTCTCTCACACACTCTTCATATTCTCACGCTCTCTCACACACTCTTCATTCTCTCACTCCCTTTCTCACACACGCTTCATACACTCACCCTCTCACAGTTTTTATACTCTCACTCTTGCTCTCTCTCACGCACTCTTCATACTCTCACTCTCCCTCTCTCACACACTCTTCATACTCTCACTGTCCCTCTCTCACAGACTCTTCATACTTTCACTCTCTCTCTCTCACACACACTCTTCATACTCTCACTCTCTCTCACACACACTGTTCATACTCTCACTCTCCCTCTCACATACTCTTCATACTTTCACTCTCCCGCTCTCACACACTCTTCATAATCTCACTCACTCTCACTCTCAGACTCTTCATAATCTCACTCACTCTCACTCACAGACTCTTCATACCCTCATTCTCTCTCTCTCACACGTTCTTCATACTCTCACTCCCTCTCTCACACACTCTTCATACTCTCACTCCCTCTCTCACACTCTTCATACTCACTCTCGCTCTCTCACACACTCTTCATACTCTCACTCCCTCTCTCATACATTTTTCATACTCTCAGTCGCTCTCATACACTCTTCCTACTCTCTCTCCCTCTATCACACTCTCTTCATACTCTCACTCTCCCTCTCTCACAGACTGTTCATACTTTCACTCTCTCTCTCACGCACTCTTCATACTCTCACTCTCCATGTCTCTCTCACTCTTCATTCTCTCACTCCCTTTCTCACACACTCTTCATACTCTCACGATCTCATACACTTTTCATACTCTCACTCTCTCTCTCCCTTAAATACTCTTCATACACTCATAGAGTCATAGAGTTATACAGCACAGAAAGAGGCCCTTCGGCCAATCACGTCCGCGCCGGCCATCAAGCCCAATCTAATCTAATCCCATTTTCCAGCAATTGGTCCGTAGCCTTGTAAGCTATGGCATTTCAAGTGCTCATCCAAGTGCTTCTTGAATGTTGTGAGGGTTCCTGCCTCTACCACCCTTTCAGGCAGTGAGTTCCAGATTCCAACCACCCTCTGGGTGAAAAAGGTTTTCCTCAAATCCCCTCTAAACCTCCTGCCCCTTACCTTGAATCTATGCCCCCTTGTTATTGACCCCTCTACTAAGGGGAAAAGTTCCTTTCTATCTACCCTATCTATGCCCCTCATAATTTTGTATAACTCAATCAGGTCCCCCCTCAGCCTTCGCTGCTCCAAGGAAAACAACCCCAGCCTGTCCAGTCTTTCTTCATAGCTGAAGCGCTGCAGCCCAGGTAACATCCTGGTAAATCTCCTCTGCACCCTCTCCAAAGCAATCACATCCTTCCTATAGTGTGGTGACCAGAACTGCACACAGTATTCCAGCTGTGGCCTTACCAGCGTTTTGTACAGCTCCATCATAACCTCCATGCTCTTATATTCTATGCCTCGGCTAATGAAGGCAAGTATCCCATATGCCTTTTTAACCACCTTATCCACCTGTTCTGCTGCCTTCAGGGATCTATGTACATGCACACCAAGGTCCCTCTGATCCTCTGTCTTTCCTAGGGTCTTACCATTCATTGTGTATTCCCTTGCCTTGTTAGTCCGTTCAAAATGCATCACCTCACACTTTTCAGGGTTAAATTCCATTTGCCACTGTTCCGCCCATCTGACCAACCCATCTATATCATCCTGTAGCCTGAGGCTTCACGCCTCGCTATTTACCACCCCACCAATTTTCGTGTCATCCGCGAACTTACTGATCATACCTTTTACATTCACATCCAAATCATTAATGTAGACCACAAACAGCAAGGGACCCAGCATCGATCCCTGTGGTACCCCACTGGACACAGGCTTCCAGTCACAAAAACAACCTTCCACCATCACCCTCTACCTTCTGCCACTAAGCCAATTTTGGATCCAATGTGCCAAGGCACCCTGGATCCCATGGGCTCTTACCTTCCTGACCAGTCTCCTATGCAGGACTTTATCAAAAGCCTTGCTGAAATCCATGTAAACCACATCCACTGCACTACCCTCATCCACACACCTAGTCACCCCCTCGAAAAATTCAATCAAATTGGTCAGACATGATCTTCCCTTGACAAAGCCATGCTGGCTATCTCTAATTAATCCCTGCCTCTCCAAGTGGAGACCAATTCTGTCCCTCAGAATTTTTTCCAATAATTTCCCTACCACTGATGTTAGGCTCACTGGCCTGTAATTCCCTGGTTTATCCCTACTACACTTCTTGAATAATGGTACTACGTTAGCTGTTCTCCAGTCCTCTGGCACATCCCCTGTGGCCAGAGAGGTTCTGAAAATTTGTGTCAGAGCCCCTGCAATCTCCTCCTTTGCCTCACATAGTAGCCTGGGATACATCTTGTCCGGGCCTGGGGATTTATCCACTTTTAAGCCTGCTAAAACCGCTAGTACCTCCTCCCTCTCGATGCTAATATGTTCAAGTATATCACAGTCCCCCTGCCCGATTTCTATGTCCACATCGTCCTTCTCCATAGTGAACACAGATGCAAAAAATTCATTTAAAACCCCACCTACATCCTCTGACTCTACACACAGTTTGCCACTTTGGTCCCTAATGGGCCCTATTCTTTCCCTAGTTATCCTCTTGCCCTTAATATACTTTAAAAACACCTTAGGATTTTCCTTTATTTTGCTCGCCAGTGTTATTTCATGGCCCCTCCTCGCTCTCCTAATTTCTTTTTTAAGTATCCCCCTGCACTTTTTATACTCCTCTAGGGCTTCCTCTGTCTTTAGTCCTTTGTATCTGCCAAAAGCCCCCCTTTTTTTCCAAATCCATTCTCATATATCCCTTGGTGTGGAGATGCCGGTGTTGGACTGGGGTGGACAAATGTAAGAAATCACACAACACCAGGTTATAGTCCAACAGCTTTATTTGAAATCACAAGCTTTCGGAGCGCTGCTCCTTCATCAGGTGAAGTGGAGAGATGCATAAAAACACAGCTTATATAGTCAGAGAATAATGTCAGATGTTTACAGGTAATCTTTCTAACTGCCATTTATCACACCTCGGCAGAGAGATAATCACAGCAATCAAAGGTGTAAATGGTGTCCAAACGGGTCAGTCAGGAAAACATTACATCAAAGAACTATGGACCCATGGGGAAGAATCACTGAAAAGACTACACGCTAACATCAACAAGTTCCATCCCACCATCAAACTCACCATGGACTACTCCTCAGAATCGGTTTCATTCTTGGACACACGAATCTCCATCAAAGACGGACACCTCAGCACTTCACTCTACCGCAAGCCCACGGACAACCTCACGATGCTCCACTTCTCCAGCTTCCACCCCAACCACGTTAAAGAAGCCATCCCCTATGGACAAGCCCTGCGAATACAGAGGATCTGCTCAGATGAGGAGGAACGCGATGGACACCTACAGACGCTGAAAGATGCCCTCGTAAGAACGGGATATGATGCTCGACTCGTCGATTGACAGTTCCGACGGGCCACAGCAAAAAATCACATAGACATCCTCAGAAGGCAAACACGGGACACAACCAACAGAGTACCCTTCGTCGTCCAGTACTTCCCCGGAGCGGAAAAACTACGCCATGTTCTTCGCAGCCTTCAACATGTCATCGATGACGACGAACACCTCGCTAAGGCCATCCCCACGCCTCCACTACTCGCCTTCAAACAGCCGCCTAACCTCAAACAGACCATCGTTCGCAGCAAATTACCCAGCTTTCAGGAGAACAGCGACCACGACACCACACAACCCTGCCACAGCAACCTCTGCAAGACATGCCAGATCATCAACACAGATACCATCATCACACGTGAGGACACCACCCACCAGGTACATGGTACATACTCATGTGACTCGGCCAACGTTGTCTACCTCATATGTTGCAGGAAAGGATGCCCCGGAGCATGGTACATCGGCGAGACCATGCAGACACTTTGACAACGGATGAACGGACACCGCGCAACAATCGCCAGGCAGGAGTGTTCCCTCCCAGTCGGGGAACACTTCAGCAGTCAAGGACATTCAGCCCCCGATCTTCGGGTAAGCATTCTCCAAGGCGGCCTTCGAGACACACGACAACGCAAAATCGTCGAGCAGAAACTGATATCCAAGTTCCACACCCATGAGGACGGCCTCCACCGGGATCTTGGGTTTATGTCACGCTACATGTAACCCCACCTGATGTAGGGTCATCCAGACTCGAGTCGTCATTGGCTTGTTCTCTCCACACAGATGCGGTCGGACCTGCTGTGATTTCCAGCAAAAAAAATGTTTTTTTGTTTTTCATACAGACCCCAGCATCTGCAACATTTGACCCCTTGTGACCCCACCTCATAGTTCTTTGATGTAATGTTATCCTGACTGACCTGTTTGGACACCATTTACACCTTTGATTGCTGTGATTATCTCTCTGCCGAGGTGTGATAAATGGCAGTTAGGAAGATTACCTGTAAACATCTGACATTATTCTCTGACTATATAAGTTGTGTTTTTATGCATCTCTCCACTTCACCTGACGAAGGAGCAGCGCTCCGAAAGCTTGTGATTTCAAATAAAGCTGTTGGACTATAACCTGGTGTTGTGTGATTTCTTACATATATCCCTTGACATCCAAGGTTCCCTGGGCTTGTTGGTCCCACCCTTGACCTTTACGGGAACATGTTGCCATTGTACTCTCTCAATTTCCTTTCTGAAAGACTCCCATTGCTCCGATGTGGATTTTCCTTCAAGTAGCTGATCCCAGTCCACATTGGCCAGATCCTGCCTTATCATATTAAAATCAGCCTTCCCCCAATTTAGAACCTTTATTTCTGATCCATCCTTGTCCTTTTCCATGACTACCTTAAATCTCACCGAATTATGGGCACTGTCACCAAAGTGCTCACCTACTAACACTTCTACCACTTGCCCGGCCACATTCCCTAGAATTAGGTCCAGTACCGCCCCCTCTCTTGTAGGACTTTCTACATGCTGGCTCAAAAAGCTCTCCTGGATGCACTTTAAGAATTCTGCACTCTCTAAGCCTTTCACACTCTGACTATCCCAGTTAATATTGAGGAAGTTGAAATCCCCCACTGTAATTACCCTATTATTTGCACACTTCTCTGAGATTTGCCTACATATCTGTTCCTCTATCTCCCCCTAGCTGTTTGGGGGCCTATAGTACACTCCCAGCAAAATGCTAGCCCCCTTTTTGTTTTTAAGTTCAACCCATATGGCCTCATTAGAGGAACCTGTTAATATATCATCCCTCCTTACAGCAGTAATTGTCTCCTTAATTAATATTGCGACACCCCCTCCTCTTTTACCCCCCCCCCCCGTCTCGCCTGAACATTCTATACCCCGGAATATTGAGCTGCCAGTCTTGCCCCTCCCTCAATCATGTCTCCGTGATAGCAACAATATCATTCTCCCGTGTGTTCATCAACAACTTCAGTTCATCTACCTTATTCGTAAGTCTCCTTGCATTAAAATAAATGCCATTTAGCCTTGCCCTACTCCCTTGTGCCGTTACATATTTGCTCTGCCTTCCAGTCTGACTTATTTTTTCCTCTATATTTAGCTGTACATCACCCCCTATTATAGCTCCACTCTGTATCCCATCCCCCTGCCAAGTTAGTTTAAACCCCCCCGAACAGTGCTAGCAAACCTCCACGCAAGGATATTTGTCCCATTCTGGTTCAGGTGCAACCCGTCCGACTTGTACAAGTCCCACCTTCCCCAGAAGCAGGCCCAGTGATCCAGGAAACTAAAGCCCTCCCTCCTGCACCAACTCATTAGCCACGCATTCATCTGCTCTATCCTCCTATTCCTATACTCACTAGCACTTGGCACCGGGAGTAATCCAGAGATTACAACCTTTGAGGTCCTGCTCTTTAGTCTGCTACCTAGCTCCCTAAATTCTTGCTGCAGGACCTCATCCCTCTTCCTACCCATGTCATTGGTCCCAATGTGAACCACGACCTCTGACTGTTCACCCTCCCCCTTCAGAATGCCCTGCAGCCGTTCAGTGACATCCTTGACCCTGGCACCAGGGAGGCAACAAACCATCCTGGAGTCACGTCTACGGCCACAGAAACGCCTATCTGTCCCCCTTATGATAGAATCCCCTACCACTATTGCTCTCCCACTCTTTTTCCTCCCTTCCTGAGCAGCAGAAGCACCCCTGGGTGCCAGGAAGTTGGCTGCTGCTGCCTTCCTCTGGTAAGTCATCCCCCTCAACAGTATCCAAATCGGTATACCTGTTTGAGAGGGAGATGTCCACAGGGGACCCCTGCACTACCTGCCTGCTTCTACCGCTCCGCCTGATGGCCACCCATTTCCCCTCTGCCTGTGCAGCCCTTACCTGCGGTGTGACCAACTCACTAAACGTGCTACTCACGACCCTCTCAGCATCGTGAATGCTCCAAAACTCATCCATCCGCAGCTCCAGCGCCGCAATGCGGTCTACTAGTAGCTGCAGCTGGATACATTTCTGGCACACATGGTCGTCAGGGACACAGGCAGCATCCCTGAATTCCCGCATAGAGCAAGAGGAGCATAACACGGGGCTGGGCTGTCCTGACATGACTTACTCTTTGATTAATTTAAATTAATTCAATACCACCAATTAAAGATATACACTAGGGCACTTGTATGGTTTACCAACAGTCCCTGCTACACCAGAAAGGCCTTAGCAACTATAAAGCAGAGTTAAAGTTTAAGAAATAGAGAAATACTCACCAACCAATCACTTACCTGCTCCCTGGTGACGTCACAATCTGATTACTTTTCACCTCTCTCCCCGCTGCTGAGTTGGTACGCCTTACCTCACTGCCGGTTTTATACTCGGCCTCGCTGCTCCCAGGTCCAGCCGCTGTGGTCGGGCCTCACTGCTGCCGCCGCTTTTATGCTCCGCCTCAGTCGCTGCTCTCCCCCAGGTCCAGCCGCTGTGGTCGGGCCTCACTGCTGCCGCCGCTTTTGTGCTCCGCCTCGGTCACTGCTCTCCCCCAGGTCCAGCCGCTGTGGTTGGGCCTCGCTGCTGCCGCCGCTTTTATGCTCCGCCTCGGTCGCTGCTCTCCCCCAGGTCCAGCCGCTATGGTTGGGCCTTGCTGCTGCCGCCGCTTTTATGCTTCGCCTTGGTCGCTGCTCTCCCCCAGGTCCAGCCGCCGTGGTTGGGCCTCGCTGCTGCCGCCGCTTTTATGCTCCGCCTCGGTCGCTGCTCTCCCCCAGGTCCAGCCGCTATGGTTGGGCCTCGCTGCTGCCGCCGCTTTTATGCTTCGCCTTGGTCGCTGCTCTCCCCCAGGTCCAGCCGTTGTGGTCGGACCTCGCTGCTGCCGCCGCTTTTATGCTCCGCCTCAGTTGCTGCTCTTCCCCAGTTCCAGCCGTTGTGGTCGGGCCTCGCTGTTGCCACCACTTTTATGCTCCACCTCGGTCGCTGCTCTCCCCCAGGTCCAGCCGCTGTGGTCGGGCCTCGCTGCTGCCGCCGCTTTTATGCTCCGCCTCGGTCGCTGCTCTCCCCCAGGTACAGCCACTGTGGTCGGGCCTCGCTGCTGCCGCCGCTTTTATGCTCCGCCTCGGTCGCTGCTCTCCCCCATGTCCAGCTGCTGTGGTCGGGCCTCGCTGCTGCCACCGCTTTAATACTCCGCCTCAGTCGCTGCTCTCCCCCAGGTCCAGCCGCTGTCCCTCACTCTCCCTCTCTCACTCACTCTTCATTCTCTGTCTCCCTCTCTCACACACTCTTCATACTCTCACTCTCTCTATCGCTGATAGTCTTCATAATCTCACTCACACTCGCTCTCACACGTTCTTCATACTCTCACTCCCTCTCTCACACACTCTTCATACTCTCACTCCCACTCTCACACATTCTTCATATTCTCACTCTCTCTCTCACACACTCTTCATATTCTCAATCTCTCTCACAAACACTTCATAATCTCACTTGCCCTCTCACACACTCTTCATACGCTCACTCTTCCACTCTCACACATGCTTCATACTCTCACTCGCTCTCTCTCACACTCTTTTCATACTCTCTCACTCTCTCACACACTCTTCATAATCTCATTCCTCTCTCACACACTCTTCATTCTCTCACTCCCTCTCTCACGCACTCTTCATAATCTCATTCCTCTCTCACACACTCTTCATTCTCTCACTCCCTTTCTCACACACTATTCATTCTCTCACTCACTAATACATTTTCATACTCTCACACTCGGTCACACACATTCTTCATGCTCTCACTCCCTCTCTCACACACTCTTCATACTCCCTCTCCCTCTCTCATGCACGCTTCATACTCTCACTCTCCCTCTCTTACACTCTCTTCATACTCTCTCTCTATCTCATATACACTTCCTAATCTAACTAACTCTCTCACACACTCTTCATACTCTCACTCCCGCTCTGACACACTCTTCATATTATCACTCTCGCTCTCACACACACTTCATACTCTCACTCGCTCTCACACACACTTCATACTCTCACTCTCTACCATACACTCTTCATACTCTCTCTCCCTCTCACACACTCTTCATACTCTCTCTCTCTCACTCACACTCTTCACTCTCTGACCCTCTTTCTCTCACACACTCTTCATACTTTCGCTCTTTCTCTCACACTCTCTTCATACTCTCTCTCTCTCTCACATACTCTTCATAATCTCACTCCATCTCTCACACTCTCTTCATACTGACTCACCCTCTCTCTCACACTCTTCATACTCTCAATCTCCCTCTCTTACACACTCTTCATACTACCTCTATCTCTCTCTCACAAACATACTCTTCGTACTCTCACTCTCTCTGTCTCACACACTCTTCATACTATCCCACTCACTCTCTCAAACACTCTTCATTCGGTTACTCTATCACGCCCACACTCTTCATACTCTCACTCTCCCTCTCACACTCTCTTCATACTCTCTCTCTCTCACATACCCTTCATAATCTCACTCCATCTCTCACACACTCTTCATTCTCTCACCCTCTCACACACTCTTCATACTCTCACTCCATCTCTCACACACTCTTCATGCTCTCACACCCTCTCTCACACACTCTTCATTCTCTCACTCCCAATCTCACACGCTCTTCATACTATCACTCTCTCTGTCTCACACATTCTCTTAATAATCTCACTCTCTCTCTCTCTCTCACACTCTTCATACTCTCACTCTCCCTCTCTCAGGCACTCTTCATACTCTCACTCTCTCTCACACACTCTTCATAATCTCTCTCCCTCTCTCCCACTCTCTTCATACTCTCTCTCTCTCTCTCACCCTCTCTCACACACTCTTCATACTCTTCATACTCTCACTTGCCCTCTCTCACACACTCTTCATACTCACTCTCCCTCTCTCACACACTCGTCATACTCTCAAAATCTCTCTCACAAACTCTTCATACTATCACTCACCATCTCTCACACACTCTTCATACTCTCTCACCCTCTCTCACACACTCATCTTACTCTCACTCTCTCTCTCTCACTCACTCTCTTCATACTCTCTCTCTCTCTCACATACCCTTCATAATCTCATTCCCTCTCTCTCACACACTCTTCATACTCTCACTCCCACGCTCACACATTTTTCATACTCTCACTCTCTCTCGCTCTCTCACTCACTCTTTTCATACTTTCTCTCTCTCACACACTCTTCCTACTCTCACGCACTCTTCATACTCTCACTCTCCCTCTATCACACACTCTTCATACTCTCACTCTCTCTCACACACTCTTCATACTCTCACTCTCTCACACACATTCTGCATACTCTCACTGTCCATCTATCGCACACACTTCATACTCTCACTCTCAATCTCTCAGACTCTCTTCATACTCTCAATCTCTCTCTCACACACTCTTCATGCTCTCACACTCCCTCTCTCACACGCTCTTCATACTCTCACTCTCTCACACACACACTCTTCATTCACTCATTACCTCTCTCACACACTCTTCATACTCTCACTCCCTCTCTCACACACTCTTCATACTCTCACTCTCTCACACACACACTCTTCATTCACTCATTGCCTCTCTCACACACTCTTCATACTCTCACTCCCTCTCTCACACACTCTTCATTCTCTCACTCTCTCACACACACACTCTTCATTCACTCATTGCCTCTCTCACACACTCTTCATAATCTCTCTCCCTCTCTCCCACTCTCTTCATACTCTCTCTCTCTCTCTCTCACACACACACTCTTCATACGGTCACTCACCCTCTCTCACACACTCTCTTCATACTCCCACTCTCTATCTCTTTCACACTCTTCATACTCTCTCTCTCTCTCACTCACTCTCTTCATACTCTCACTCTCCCTGTCTCACACACTCTTCATACTCTCAAAATCGCTCTCTCACAAACTCTTCATTCTCTCACTCGCCCTCTCTCACGCACTCTTCATACTCTCATTCTCCCTCTCTCACACACTCTTCATACTCTCACTCTCCCTCTCTCTCACACTCTTCATACTCTCACTCTCCCTCTCTCTCACACTCTTCATACTCTCACTCACTCTCTCAGACACTCTTCATACTCTCATTCTCCCTCTCTCACACACTCTTCATACTCTCACTCCCTCTCTCACGCACTCTTCATACTCTCACTCTCCCTCTCTCTCACACTCTTCATACTCTCATTCTCCCTCTCTCACACACTCATCATACACTCACTCCCTCTCTCACATTTTTCCTACGCTCGCTACCTCACTCCCACACTCTTCATATTCTCACTTCCCCTCTCACACTCTCTTCATACTCTCACACCCTCTCTCACATATTCTTCACACTCTCACTACCTCTCTCACGCACTCTTCATACTCTCCCTCGCTCTCTCACACACTCTTCCTACTGTCACACTCAATTCAATTCAATTCAAATTGCTTTATTGGCATGACAAGGTACATCTTATGTTGCCAAAGCACAGAAAAACATGTATGATTGGACACATAAATGCAGATCTAGACATACAGTGTATAGACAGATATATCCCTGTATATATAAATATACCCACCTATAATATGCATATAATCTTTTCTTAGATTTAATGGTTGTCCCTCTGCTTATGGCAAGCTGTAACATAGTTTGCCGCTAAAGTTACGCAATTTCTCTGTTCCCCTAATAGACATGGGAGTTTTTGGTGGTCATTCAAATTTTTGAATTCAGGGCATATTTTTATGAATTTTGGGTAGAAATTCCCCCTTATGTCCTGATAGTTCCCACAAGTTGTGAGGAAGTGCACCTCTGTCTCCACCACTCCCTGACTGCAGTGAGAGCATATCCTGTCCTCTCTTGGCAGCCAAGTCTGCCTGAGTCTGCCTTTTTCGATGGCCAGGCTATGCTCACTAAGTCTGTACATTGTCATGGTTTTTCTCAGTTTGCTATCTTTTACCATGGTCAGGTATTCAGCCATGGTGTATTGTCTGTTTAGGGCCAAATAGCAATCGAGTTTGTTTTGGGTTTTTGTTGTTTCTGTCCAATAGGTCAAATATTTTTCCTTTTGTTTAGTGACAATTGTGTTGGGTCGAATTCTCTGTGCTAGGATGTCACTATCCTGGAGCTGATTATTATTAGTAGTGTTAGCAGTTACTTCACTGAGTCCCAGGACTAGTTGACTGAGGGGACTCTTCTCTATGATCATCTCTTGGCATTTCAAGGGTTCATAATGATAGCAGTGGGGGTTGCTCATTATTAGGTGTTTCCAAAATTTGATGGCTCTTTTTTGGATATTAATTAGTAGTGGATATTGGCCTAGCTCTGCCCTGCATGCATTGTTTGTGGTTTTCCTCTGAGTCTGGAGGATACTTTTACAGAATTCTGCATGCAGGATCTCAATTGGGTGTTTGTCCCATTTTGCACATTCTTGTTGTGTTAGCAGGCCCCACACTTCACTGCCATAGAGTGCAATTGGTTCAATTACTGCTTTAAAATTTTGAGCCAAATGTCAATTGGAATTTCTATTTGGATTGACTTTTTAATGGCGTAGAAAGCCTTTTTTGCTTCCTCTTTCAGTTCATTCACAGCCAAATGAAAATTTCCTGTAGAACTGATTTTTAAGCCTAAGTATGTGTAATTTGTAGTTTGTTCAATTTTAGTTGCTCCGAGTGTGAATTTTATTCTAGGTCCCTGATGTCTGGAGCTTTGCTGGAACATAAGAACTTTGGTTTTTTGGGGGTTTATTGTCAGGGCCCAGATCTGACAGAACGACTCTAGCAGATCCAGGTTCTGCTGTAGACCCTCCTCTGTTGGTGAGAGCAGAACCAGGTCATCTGCATAGAGGAGGAATTTAACCTTGGAGTCACACTCTCTCTCACATATTCTTCATACTCTCACTCTCCCTCTCTCACACACTCTTCATACTCTCCCTCTCCCTCTCTCACACACTCTTCATACTCTCACTCCCTCTCTCACACCCTCTCGATCCTCTCACACCCTCTCTCACATTCTCTTCATACTGTCACTCATTCTCTCACACATACTCTTCATACTCTCACTCACTCTCTCACACACTCTTCATACTCTCACTCCTGCTCTCACACACTCTTCATACTCTCACTCTCTCTCATACACACTCTTCATACTCTCACTCTCTCTCTCTCACACACTCTTCATACTCTCACTCTCTCTCTCACACACTCTTCATACTCTCACTCTCCCTCTCTCACACACTCTTCTTAATCTCACTCTCCCTCGCTCACACATTCTTTATACTCTCACTGACTCTCTCACACACACTCTTCATCCTTTCACTTCCCCTCTCTCACACCCTCTTCATCCTCTCACACCCTCTCTCACATTCTCCTCATACTCTCACTCACTCTCTCACACATGCTCTTCATACTCTCACTCACACTCTCACACACACTCTTCATACTCTCACACCCTCTCTCACACACTCTTCATACTCTCACTCCTGCTCTCACACACTCTTCATACTCTCACTCTCTCCCACACACACTCTTCATACTCTCACTCCCTCTCTCACACACTCTTCATACTCTCACTCTCCCTCTCTCACACACTCTGTAATGATCAGTAGCATGTCATTATAGAATGGTACACTAGGTGGAGCTGTATGTTTAGTAAGGGGCTACTCACAAGGCAGCAGTTAAGATGGATGCCTGTACACTAGTCCACATGGCTGAATAAATGACTAGCTCAAGCTAGCTGTTCATAATGAAAACGTCTATTTATTTATGAACATAACATGGTACCAGGATTGGTAATATCTGCTGAATATTGTGAAATGCAACATGGAGAATTTGAAGCCACCAGAGGGTTTGAAACTCACGGGGAATGTTGACTGCAATTGGCGGACTTTCAAACAACAATTCGAACTCTACATTGCCGCCATCGGGTTCGGTACGATGCCAGACGCAAGGACAATAGCGTTGCTGCTCACGGTTGCAGGCCCGCAGGCAATAGAGGTATTTAATATATTTGTACTTGATCAAGAGGAGGACAGAGAAAAAATGGACGATGTGCTAAAGAAGTTTGATACATATTGTTCTCCTAAAAAGAACGAGACCTATGAGAGGTACGTGTTCTGTTCACGGACACAGCAGCAAAATGAGACTTTTGATAGCTTTGTGACCGATCTGAAACTGAAAGCATAGACATGTAATTTCTCTGAACTAAAATCATCCATGATTCGTGACCAGATTGTGTTTGGTATTCATGATAAAATGTCAGGGAACGTCTGTTGAGAGAAACCGAACTAACATTGGAGGGTGCTGTGAAAATATGCCATGCCAGTGAGCTAGCTCAGCAGCACGCAAAGACTTTCAGTGAAATTAATAATAATGCAACTGTAATGAATTACTGTGCTGCTGTCGGTGCTGTGTCCTACGAGGGGAAGAAACGTGGGCAGAACAAAAATGCAAAGCAATCGGAGGATGGAATTTTTAATTGTAAACGCTGTGGTTACCAGCACCAGTCAAGACAATGCCCTGCGTTTGGGAAAATGTGCACAAAATGTAATGGAAAGAATCACTTTGCCAAACAATGCTTTTCAAAAGTAAAAACAAAGAAAGGGCAACAAGTCAATGTGATTGAGGACACTGGTTTAAGTGAGACATTTTTTGTAGGAATGGTGTCATGTGACAATATCAAAAAGGATACAGAAAATGTGCAGCCCTCAGGAATGGACAATGCTGAACATAAAGTTAATGCAGTAAAAGAGGACAAATGGATGATGCCACTGCAGGTAAATGGAGCATTAGTTACATTGAAACTAGACACTGGGGCAAAAGCAAACTTAATCAGTATGAGTGACATTAAAAATATGAAAGAAAAGCCCAAAATACAGAAAAAGTCAGTACTACTGAAGAACTATAATGGACAGAAAATAGATAGCTTAGCTGTATGCAGACTTAAAGTGACAGTCAAAGACAAAGTGCATCATCTCATGTTTTCTGTTGTGGCTGAAGGACTTGATTCACTACTAGGTGACAAAGCTTGTGAGGACTTAGAACTGGTCAAGAGAGTCTACCGTATAAACTGTGCCATAAGCAGACTAGATGACTCGGTGGATTCTGTAGTGAGTAATTTCCAGGATGTGTTCAAAGGATTTGGAGTTCTACCATTCACTTACAAGATCCAGCTAAAGGAGGATGCTCAGCCAGTGGTACATGCTCCACGGAGAGTTCCAGCACCCCTGCGTGACCAGCTCAAGAACGAACTGGACAGAATGACTACACTAGGAGTCATCAGGAAAGTCGAAGAGCCAACAGACTGGGTTAACTCCATGGTATGTGTAAAGAAAAAGAACAATGATCTAAGAGTATGCATGGATCCAAAGGACTTAAATGCAAACATAAAACGTGAACACTACCAGATTCCCAAGCGAGAAGAAAGCACCAGTGAAATGTCAGGTGCCAGATACTTTACAAAGCTCGATGCCTCACAAGGATTTTGGCATCTAAAACTGGATGAAGAGAGCACCAAATACTGTACCTTCAACACACCATTTGGCAGGTATTGTTTCCTCAGAATGCCTTTCAGGATAATATCTGCATCTGAAATCTTTCATAGAGCGATGGAACACATAATTGAAGGTCTGGAAGGAGTTCGGGTCTATGTTGATGACATCATCATCTGGGGCTCCACACTGAAAGAACACAATGAGAGACTGACTAAAGTGCTACAGAGCATACGCCGGAATGGACTGAAGCTCAACAAAGCCAAGTGTCAGTTTGGCATCCAGGAAGTCACTTTCCTAGGAGATAATCTATCTGGTAAAGGAATAGAGCCAGATATGGAAAAAGTAAACGCCATACTCAACATGCCCCAACCCACTGACAAAAAAGGAGTGTTACACATCATGGGGATGATAAACTTCATAGGAAAGTTCATTCCTAACTTGGCAGCCAAGACAGCCTGTCTGCGAGACCTGCTACATAAAACAAATGAGTTCGCATGGACAGAAAGACATGAACAAGAGTGGATGAACCTCAAGACAGTGCTGACAACCACACCTGTACTCACCTTCTTTGACCCAACAAAGAGAATCAAAGTGTCAACGGATGCATCAAAAGATGGCCAAGGCACGGTCTTGCTACAAGCAGAGGGTGAAGCTTGGAAGCCTGTTGCCTATGCCTCCAGGTCTATGACTGACTCTGAGTGTCGATACGCCCAGATTGAAAAGGAATGTCTAGGCTTGGTAGTTGGACTAGAAAAGTTCCATGGCTACATATATGGAATTCCCACCTTCACAGTTGAGACAGACCACTGCCCACTGGTTGCCATCATAAAAAAAAATCTGAATGAGATGTCTCCAAGAATTCAACGACTCATGATGAAGCTGCAAAGATATGACTTTGAACTGATCTACACACCAGGCAAACACATAGTGTTAGCAGATGCACTATCCCGAGCACCCACAATGAGTCATGTGAGCTCTACTGAGGAAGACGTGGATGTTCATGTGAGTATGGTCACTGCTGCGCTGCCCGTATCAGACACAAAATCAAAGCAAATAGCAGAAGAAACAGTAAAAGATACAGGCCTAGAAATTCCCTTGGGTTTGCGCCCATTTAGGGGCGCAAGAGTGGGTTGCGCCGGAAGTTGCGTCGCCGCTGAAATTAGGTGGGCCTTTAAATCGGCGTAAGCCGGTAGCGCTGCACCGGCACCGATGACGTCATCGGTGTGCGCAGCGCCCCGGTACCGCCCGAAACCACGCCGATCCCCATCTTCAGTAGCGGCCGCCTCTTCCCTGGCGGCCGCTAACAACGTTTTGAAAACCTGGCCGTGCTGCAGCCTTAGAGGCGCTATTTAAAGCGGAGGTGCGGCCGGCCGCTTTTTCGGCGGCCGCCTGCCCGGAGCTCCTTCCCCGGCCTCCTCCACCTCCCCCCCCGCGGCATTGACGGCTGGTTTCCGTGGAGCCCGGCACTTCGCCGTTGTGCCGGGCTCTTTTGCCGGCACTTTCAACGGGGCTCCGGTCGTTGCAGGCACCTCCCCCTTAAGAGAAGGGGGAGGCCTGCAGTACAGCAGCCTGCCGCTCCGCATCAGGTGGCGCAGCGGGACCGGCAGTGCTGAAATTCACTTTCAGCGCCCCAAGCGGGGCGGGCACACCCTGTACCAGCGCCCGCTTCCGCTTTGGGGCGCTGAAAGTGAATTTGGGGCGGGCACAACTGGCTCGGCGGCGGGCGCTAAATTTCCGGCGCAAACGTGCTGGCGGGGCGTCACCGAATTTATAGGCCACAGTGTTACAAACAGTAATGGAGAACATTCATCATGGTTGGCCAAAAGGTTCCTGTCCAAAGTATTTTCACATCAGGTCAGAGTTGAGTGTTGCAAGTGGACTATTACTAAAACAGAACAGAATAGTCATTCCACAGGCTCTACGTCGAGGCATGCTCAAAAGGATTCATGAGGGACACCTCGGAATTGAAAAATGCAAAAGGAGAGCAAGAGACACTGTTTATTGGCCTGGCATAAATAAGGACATTGAGAACATGATAGGCATATGTGAGACATGTCAGAAACACCAAAACAAACAAGCAAAGGAACCAATGACAGTACCTGACTTACCAACAGCACCATGGCAAAAGGTTGGTATGGACCTCTTTCATTTGAATGGTAAAGACCATCTAATAGTGATTGACTACTATTCTAACTATCCTGAGATGGCGCTGCTCTCAAGCACATCAGCAAGCAGTGTCATAATGCATGTTAAATCCATCTTCGCCAGACATGGAATTCCAAGGATTGCCGTTAGCGACAATGGTCCGTGCTTCAACTGCAAGGAGTGGCAACAGTTTGCAGCACATTATGACTTTCAACACATCACATCCAGTCCTCTGTATGCTCAGTCGAATGGTAAGGCAGAGAAAGGTGTTCAAGTTCCCAAACAGCTACTGAAGAAAGCAACAGAAAGCAAGTCTGATCCTTATTTCACCCTGCTGAGCTACCGAGCCTCCCCTTTAGACTCTGGTTCTTCACCTGCTGAACACCTAATGGGTCGCAAGTTGTGCACCATGCTACCCTGCTGTACAAAAGAAAAGCAGAGTAAGGAACTGAGACAGAGACTTCAACTGTTAAAGCTGAAACAGGAATCACACTATGACAAGTCATCCAAAACTCTGAAACCATTGACAAGGGATGATGTTGTCAGGATTGAGGATCCAGATGCATGGAACAGGAAAGCCGCAGTTCTTGAGGAAGTAGGACCAAGGTCATACACTGTTAAAACTGAGGAAGGACAGATTCTCAGGAGGAACCGCCGTTCCCTCCTGAAAACACAAGAAACTATCCAAGAGCAAATCGATGACAATGCCGCAACTGAATCTTGACACTAACCACCAAAACAATCTAACACAAACACACATACAGGCTCTCACGAAAACATATCAAACTTACCTGTGCTGAGAAGATCCACACGTGAAGTAAAAAAGCCTGATAGACTTAATCTTTGAGTACAAAGAAAACTATAGTAAAAGATTGAAAAGCTTAGAGTTCATAAAGTAAAGCTTTGAAAATGTGTTGACTGTTGTGAAGATGTTTATGTCGTTATGATTGATTGATATTGATTGATATTGATTTTGTTTAACCTCAAAGATAGGGGGATGTAATGATCAGTAACATGTCATTCTAAATGGTACACTAGGTGGAGCTGTATTTTTAGTAAAGGGCTACCCACAAGGCAGCAGTCAAGATGGATGCCTGTACACTAGTCCAGATGGCTGAATAAATGACTAGCTCAAGCTAGCTGTTCATAATGAAAACGTCTATTTATTTATGAACATAACACACTCTTCATACTCTCACTCCCCCTCTCACATACACTCATCATACACTCACTCCCTCTCTCACACATTTTTCCTACACTCACTCCCTCACTCTCACACTCTTCATATTCTCAGTCCCCCCTCACACTCTGCATACTCGCACTCTCCCTCTCTCTCACACTCTTCATGCTCTCACTCTCCCTCTCTCACACACTCTTCATACTCTTACTCCCTCTCTCACACATTCTTCACACTCTCACTCTCTCTCACACACACTCTTCATACTGTCACTCCTCTCTCACACACTCTTCATACTCTCACTCCCTCTTGCACACACTCTTCATACTCTCACTCCCTCTCTCACACACTCTTCATACTCTCACTCCCTCTCTCACACACTCTTCATACTCTCACTCTCTCTCTCACACACTCTTCATACTCTCACTCCCTCTCTCACACACTCTTCGTACTCTCACTCCCTCTCTCACACACTCTTCATACTCTCACTCTCTCTCTCACATGCTCTTCACACTCTCACTCCCTCTCTCACACACTCTTCATACTCTCACTCCCTCTCTCACACACTCTTCATACTCTCACTCCCTCTCTCATACACTCTTCGTACTCTCACTCACTCTCACACACTCTTCACACTCTCACTCCCTCTCTCACACACTCTTCATACTCTCACTCCCTCTCTCATACACTCTTCGTACTCTCACGCTCTCTCACACACTCTTCACACTCTCACTCCCTCTCTCACACACGCTTCATACTCTCACTCCCTCTCTCACACACTCTTCATGCTCTCATGCTCTCTCTCACACACTCTTCATACTCTCACTCCTGCTCTCACACACTCTTCATACTCTCACTCCCTCTCTCACACACTCTTTGTACTCTCACACTCTCTCTCACACACTCTTCATACTCTCACTCCCTCTCTCACACACTCTTCATACTCTCACTCCCTCTCTCACACACTCTTCATACTCTCACTCCCTCTCTCACACACTCTTTATACTCTCACTCCCTCTCTCACACACTCTTCATACTCTCACTCCTTCTCTCACACACTCTTCATACTCTCACTCCCTCTCTCACACACTCTTCATACTCTCACTCCCTCTCTCACACACTCTTTGTACTCTCCCTCCCTCTCTCACACACTCTTCATACTCTCACTCCCTCTCTCACGCACTCTTCACTCTCTCACTCTCCCTCTCTCACACACTCTTCATACTCTCACTCCCTCTCTCACACACTCTTCATACTCTCACTCTCTCTCTCACACACTCTTCACTCTCTCACACCCTCTCTCACACACTCTTCATACTCTCACTCCCTCTCTCACACACTCTTCATACTCTCACTCCCTCTCTCACACGCTCTTCATACTCTCACTCCCTCTCTCACACACTCTTCACTCTCTCACACCCTCTCTCACACACTCTTCATACTCTCACTCCCTCTCTCACACACTCTTCATATTCTCACTCCCTCTCTCACACACTCTTCATACACTCACTCCCTCTCTCACACACTCTTCATACTCTCACTCTCTCTCTCACACACTCTTCATACTCTCACTCCCTCTCTCACACACTCTTCATACTCTCACACCCTCTCTCACACACTCTTCATACTCTCACTCCCTCTCTCACACACTCTTCATACTCTCACTCCCTCTCTCACACACTCTTCACTCTCTCACACCCTCTTTCACACACTCTTCATACTCTCACTCCCTCTCTCACACACTCTTCACTCTCTCACACCCTCTCTCACACACTCTTCACTCTCTCACTCTCCCTCTCTCACACACTATTCATACTCTCACTCCCTCTCTCACACACTCTTCATACTCTCACTCCATCTCTCACACACTCTTCATACTCTCACTCCCTCTCTCACACACTCTTCATACTCTCACTCCCTCTCTCACACACTCTTCATACTCTCACTCTCTCTCACACACACTCTTCACTCTCTCACACCCTCTCTCACACACTCTTCATACTCTCACTCCCTCTCTCACACACTCTTCATACTCTCACTCCCTCTCTCACACACTCTTCATACTCTCACTCCCTCTCTCACACACTCTTCACTCTCTCACACCCTCTCTCACACACTCTTCATACTCTCACTCCCTCTCTCACACACTCTTCATATTCTCACTCCCTCTCTCACACACTCTTCATGCACTCACTCCCTCTCTCACACACCCTTCATACTCTCACTCTCTCTCTCACACACTCTTCATACTCTCACTCCCTCTCTCACACACTCTTCATTCTCTCACTCCCTCTCTCACACACTCTTCATTCTCTCACTCCCCCTCTCTCGCATTCACTGCTCACGCTCCCTTTCTTAGACTCTTCTCACTCTCGCACTCTCATCCTCACCCTCTGCCTCCCTCATGCACAGCTACTGACTCTCTTGTCATGCTCTCGTGTGCATAGCTCAGACTCACGAGTATATTTGAGAAATAGAAATTTTCAAAGTAGAACAATTGCCAGATAGTGACTTGTCTTTAATATTCTGCATGGGATACACGGATTTAGAGTCGATTTAAAACAAGGGATTACCAATCGCAGAATATTTCTTTAAAAAAGTGGAGTACTCTCTGAATACCTATTATCTCAATGTTTTATTTACTTTACACGTTAGTTCATTTACTTTTTTCAGAATTGCGCTGTAGGATATAGAGTCTCCCTCATCCTAGCCCCGCCCCCACATATAATGTTATTATTGTATTTTGAGAACCCCTGCCAGGAAATTGGTTGTTTCACTGATTTTAATGGATGGCTGCATAATATTCGACTGTAAGGCAGCCTTCAATATTGCTCGGCATTTGTTTAATGTGTTCGTCAAAAATGTTTTATGAATCCCTTTAAAATATAGTTGATCTGTAGTTTCTGAATGAATGATGGCTGCTAGATGTTTAAGCATTGCGAGGTGCCCACTGATCAGTGGACACTATGACATTCCACGTTTCACGGTTCAAATTGCGGCTGATCTGGCCTATAAACTGCATCCAGCTAATAGATAAATAGTATGAGTTTATCTTTTGGAAATTCTTATCATTGATGTTAACATGACACAAACCGAGCAACAGGTTACCCGTTACTGAAATTGTTGACGTGAATTCATACCAATTGAATTTTATTAATAGCCATATTAACTGACTTTTTAAAATCGAATAATCTGTTCTTTGAGAACGTTGGACTACACAACAAAAAATGGCATACAAGGAGAATAATGGGCAAGAACAAGCTCTGCCATTGAATGTGTAAAATTAAGTCCACATCGATAAGCAAATAGCGATGCCACTCACTCGCCAAATTGATAAGCTCAGCTATTTGTTATCATTTTATCAAAAGATTATGCACTGATGTGATATAAAGATTATATTGTGTTGTCTTCTGCTGTGGACAGTCCAGGAAATATGTTTCCTAACAGGCTGTTATTGAATGTGATAGTGGGGTAATTCCAGTTTTAAATTGATAGGGTTTTTTTTCCGTAATGGATTTAGTTAACTCCATGCAGTTGGTTGTTTAAGTGCAACCTTTGCTCTGCTTAACTGTATCCTTGCAGTTGTTAAAAGTAACATAATGCATTTTAAATATATTCATTGATAAAAGGAATAGAAACACACACGCACCTACATATAAAACGTGCCTTATGATCAAGGTTGCTATAATTGAAGGTCAGACGCACACATCGTGGCTAACTCCTATAACTAGATTTTGATATTTAGGAAGATATATGTTACTCGATTATCTTACAGGATAATGGCACAAATACATCATTCACTGAACTTGTTATTCCCGAATGAGAAACGTCTGTCGAATATCATATTCATCTTTATCCCGGTTTGTCTGCCACAATCAATACCGATAAGGAGGGCTGAAGGCTGAAAGGAGAGACAGTCAGTAACCTATGAGCAGTAGCACCGCGACAGGTACAATATACAGGATTCCCCTGATCAGTGCCACTGGCAGCTTTCAAACAACTGCACCTCTACCAACAGCTCGCTGACGATTGCGGTGTGGAGTCGTTATTGAAATGTGTCAGCTGAGATCAAATCACAGTTATCGTCAGTGTATACATAGCTAGGCACCGGGAGACTGCGCGTTTAAAACGTATTTATTTACTTATATTTTCTCTGCGTGCTTGTTCTCAAAAACATTCTCATTGTTACAGCCTCGCAAGGCTGCCAAAACATCAACAAAAAATACTGCAACTCTCTCTGCCTCAGTGCAGAATGGCTTAATCCAAACTCATTCTTTACAACCGCAACAGGTCCGCTTGAGCTGGTTTGCAGTCACACAATGCAAAAGAATACGGGGTATATTTAAACCAGAAAGCAATTTGGAGACTTTTTGTGACTGGCGGCAGTGATTTCTGTCTCTTTATCTCTTTAGATTGGTGGAAGGAAGCAGTACAGATAACCGTACTGGTCAAAAAGGTTGCGCTTGAATGAACGCGACGTGCTATTGGCATCGCGGTTTTTTTTTCAAGAAAATATTGGCAATCAACAAATTTCTGCAAAATTCAGCTCAAAATTGGTTTGTAACTGTGTGAGGCATTTTCATTTCACAAGAATGTTTGGTAGCTGTAACATTCGTCAATGAAATGCATAACGTTTATAAGGAACTGTAAAAGAAAAGTAGCGGACATTGAGCATTGTACACATACTTTCTCAGCTAAGGTTTGCATAAACCTACCCAACTGTTCCTAGCCAATGGAAGGAGAATATACTTTTGATAGATTGCTCCAAAGACTGTAATGCGCTGTTATTCAGTTGCTTATTTGTTGTTACGTTGATTTTCCCAGAACTTTTATACATTACTTATCTACATTTAGTACTACTGTCTATCAAAATACTAATGTTGGATCTACTGTACTAATACAGAACTAAATTATAATATAACCTAATTTCGTAAGTTCAACGCCGTTAACATCTTGCCCTAATATCAGTGACCTATAGACGTCTATTACGTTCCATACGGATGATCTAAAACATAATGGCTTATAGACTTAATGAATGCCTTATATTAATGCCCTTTATATAACGCCATGTAGACTTTGTTATTGCTTATCAATGCGCCTTAAATCATTGTCCTATAGTTAATGTTCTGCAGCTTACTTTAATGTAATATAGACATTTTGCTCTACATTAATGTCCCATACAATATCCTATAGATAATGCCTGATAGGTTATATTATTGTCCTACAGATTATGTGCCCTACATTAATATGCTATAGATCATGCCATAGGAAGGATATTAATATACCGCAGGCAAGTTACCCATGTTTCTAAATTGTTGTGCTGGCTTATAATAGCCTGAAGCGACAGATTGACAGAGAAATAAATTAAACAGCAGAGTTTTGATTACATTTATGATCAAATGTTCTAAATGTACAAAAAAATCCACGGGGCAATGACACAGCGGACAAACACAATAGTCCCACTAGCACCATTGCCAAACCCCTGGATCAGTCTCTAGGATAGTCCATTGCCCAAGCCGCTCAGTAAAGGACGCTCACCATAAGGTACCATCCAGACTACACCATCCACTGTTTACTGTGAACCCATTATAACAATAGAGCAATTGCAATTAGAATTAGATAATCTTAAATATATATGTTTGCTGGATGTTGTAATATGTGTGTTTGCTGAATGTTGTAATATATACGTTTACTGAATATTGTAATATATATGTTTCTTGAATGCTGTAATTTTTGTTTACTGAATGTAATGATATATATGTTTGCTGAACACTTTAATATATACGTTTGCTGAATATTGTAATATATGTGTTTGGTGAATGCTGTAATATATATCTGCACCTCTGTTACAACAGCTAATTTATGGGGCAGTTCGACTGTTCTGGATTAAAGAATCACAACTAGGCGTTTATAGCTAAAACGTAAATTCAATTATTGTTTATTTTTTACTTAGGATTAGTAACGTCTGAAAACTTTATATGTATGTAATATGTACTTTAATGATCTGTTTACCTTTATTTGTGTCTTTTATTATTTAGTTTAGGTTCTCAGGTTAAATCGGAAAGTGTACAAATCTTAATAATAATTGTCACAAATAATAGCAAGGTTGCTGATTAAATCTTTCCTTCAGAGTATCAATTAATTCATCTTTGTACTCCGACCGGTACTTCATTTATGTCTTACCATAGGTTTTTGGTGAAACATTGTTTCTTTTTGAATTAAAAGGGTTTATCCTTTAAAATGTTCCTGTGAGTCTTTCCTGTATACAAAGAGTCGTGGAAACTGTTAAGTTTAAAACAAATTGGGGGGGGAGGGGAGGAACTGTAAGGTCAACATAAATTATATTAAAAATAGGTTTCGTTTATTTTAATTTATGCTTTCTTTTACTTATAATCTGTTTTGATTCACCTTATAAAATATTTGAAATTTGTTTTCTTAAAGTTTAAAAAAAATCTGAAATCTTATTCAGTTTTGTTTTTAAGAATCTAAGTTTCACTTCCATAAAGAACAGCGCAAGAAAAGAGACGGAATTGTTTGGGTTTTGCTTCCTGGCCGCAAGAGTCGAAGTAAAATAAAGTCAACAAAAACAAAAGACACTTGTATAAAAAGTCTTTTTCCTGAAGTCGATCAAAAGATTTTTTCTCGTTATTTTTGATTCAGAAAAAGCTAATAAGGCACGCAATGTCTTTTCAATTGTCGAATGTCTTTATTTCAGAAAAGGGATTACCGCCAGGAAACAGGGGAACAAAAGAAAAAATGGCAGAAGTTTTGGTCCCAAACTCACGAAAGCCGGAAGGTCTCGACTTTTTGACGTTATTATCGCGTTTGTACAAGCCTGACTTTATTTTGTAGACTAACCCGGGGTCTCAGACTGATTCCTGGAGTGTCACCTACATCAGAAACTCCCACAGCCCATCCCAGACAGCAACCTACTTACCAATATATATATATATATATATATAAATAAACACTGCTGCATGTTGCATGTGTTCAAATTGCATTGCAGGGTTTGTATGACTTTACAGATTGCTAACCGTCAGAAAAGTAATACACATATACAGATATATTCAGAATGTAGCTATTTTGGATTTTCAGAATACATTTCAGGAATTATGTACGGTTTAATTAACACTTAGTGATATGTTGGTTCCATAGTTAATCTGCACGGATACCTGTTAAACTCCTCTATCTTTCACTTCAATAAAACAGAAAGTAGGAATACATTGAAACAATTTTCACGGCTTGTGGTTGTTTTCAAACTGATACGAGAATTAAATTTATTTCTAAAAATATGTAACTTCTTGATTAATGTATAAGTTTCTGAAATAATTATAATATTTATCGTAATGTTTTAAGTTTTAAAAGTTTGAAGTGATACAAAATATTAAATGTTGTGTTATGCATGTATATCTTCAACCAATATTAATTTGCAAGCTCATTAAATAAATCATAAATGTTTCTAGAAGTTACTACAGACATTGGTACAGAGCGACCAAATGTATTTATTTTTATCTAGGTAGCTAAAATCTGTAGGAGGTTCCGAGTTTATTAAAATAAAATGTACTCAAAGGCTTTGCAAACAGTTCGAGAAATGTGGTGATAAGAACTGAAAACTTTAAACCCATTACTGTATTCCTTTGTCTTAAGATGGCATGTTTATTAAATCAGTGCCTGCTCTACACGATGCGCGGGAAAATAGTAACGATTTAGCCGCTTACTTATTTTCTATTGAAATACAAAATATCTCCACTGTTTACTGGAAATACATGCACAGAAAATACAGACACTAGAAACATTTATAGTAAACGCCTATACAAAATCAATCAAGAAGCAAATAAAAGCCATTCAAAGGGGAAACGGCATGTTTAGGTACAATGAGTGTTGAAATGAGGTGCAACCAAGCATGTCATTCTGAATTTTAATTTTGTAATATGTCTAACTGCATAGATTCATGCAAACATACGTTTAAGTATTGTGCTTTCCAAACTAGTTGTAGACGGTCATGCAGATTTGTCCTGAAATTTTTATTTTTAAATAATTAAAAAGATGCATAGACGCTTTATCTGATTGTAATATAAAATATGTATAGAGAACAGCTGTTTGTAACAGCCTCTCCCATCGTTCATTAGCAAGTGGGACTGCTTTATTAATTTTAATGAATTAGTGAGTTCCTAATGTCTGATTTAAATAATTATTTATTGATGTCCTGCAATGATGGTATATCAGAACCGAAGTTCGTTACTTTTCTTTTAGGTATTAGTTTGTGCCAGACTAGACTGATACATAGTCGATAGTTCGCAGTTTAAACAAAACATTTAAAAGTGGCTTTTACTGAAGTATTAAAGACCGGCAGCAAAATTCTGGGATTTGTGAAACAATACATACACTTTCATTGAAAAGAGTGTTTTTAATCAGTTCTACTGACAGAATTTCTCAAAGGTAACGGTGATAGTGCAATAAATTTAACTTACTTTTTTAATTAAGATAGGCCTATTTTCAAACAACTTACCCCTGATTATTTTGATCTTGTTTTATATGGTCAAGTGCAGACCACGTTATGTGCTGGTTCTGACTTCCATGTTTCGTTATAAAATAAACTTCATATAAACATAGCAAGTCATTGAGTGCTTTGAAAGAGCTTGATAGCGCTGTGATAACTTGACCAAGTTTCATCTTTGTAAACAGCAGAACAAGTTGCCCGAAGGCCGGCCATGAGCCGTTCGGTGTATTGTGTTAACAAACTGAAGCTACTGTTTTAAATGTGTGGCCAGGACAGTAGTCGCGGTTTAGTGTAAATTACATTGCCCTCCCTGCAGATAGAAATGCAAGCTTGCATTCTCATTCTTATTAGCTCGAATGCATTTCCAATTTATTTCAGCAGTGTTGTCGTGTAAAGACCCCACGGTGTTAAAACTGGGGATTTTTTTGTAATGTTTTGGACTTCCCGTACAAAGCAAGTCCCTTGCCTGCCCTGGAAATACGCAGTCTTCGTGAGGCTCGGGGAGAAAAAAAAAAGAAACAAAGCTGTTAATGCGTCTACATAACGGGTCTGATCACAAAAGGTCGTTGTATTGTGTGAGTGTGGGGTCTGTTGTCTTAAAATAGATTTACGTTTAAGTTACATAAGAGATGAGTCTGAGTTGTGTGTGTCTGACTTGGTATTTACTTTTTAATTAAGGGAACAAATTGGTGTTTGCTATTGAAAGAAGAGGGTAAAGTGTCATGTAAAGGTAATGGGAAGTTGCTGGGAAGCAGCTGGGTGGCGATGAGGTCTGGTTCAAACTGCGGTCAGAGCGGCTGCCATCTTTTGTTTTCCTTCTTCAGAATCCACTTCCTTCCTGCAGGGGATGTGCTTAGCCTCTTCGCAGCAGCTTTCTCCCGACTATGTCATCAGCCACCCCGAATGTTTGTTTTCCTTGTGTGAGCCCTTGCCAAACAGGAAAACAACCAATATCATTGCGTCATCAAGCAAAATACAACTTCATTCCAATATCATTCTTTCACTCAGTTTCATCTTCTAGTAATTTCAGGTTTGATGGAATAGAAGTTATGCTACATTTTAGTTCGTGTTAGTTATATATTTAGGAAGTTCAAAAGACTTAATGTAATTGCTCTCTCAATTCGAGTTTCCATATAAACCAACAGCTCCACGGGCAATAAATAGACTGCCGTTTCCTGTCTACGGTATAGATCAGTTACTGTGCGCACACTCACACAAAGTGTTGTCTCACCTGAGAAAGCGTGCCTTTAAAAAGAAGCAAATAAAACAAAATACTTAATTGTTGACATCTCTGTGTGGAATGACTACTTCGTCAATTTCCAATGTGCCTGTTGCCACCATCACTACATCATGAGAATGATATTAGTCAGTGACAGATCATCAAACTCTGACAGGGTCTGTGTATTACCTACAAATATGTCACCAAGGTGAAACATGGCATTATGTACCATTCATTGCCGAGTACTATATAGTCGAATGCAGCAAAGTATAATTGTTTTGCCATCAAGCTATGACAAGATATACTCGTATGATTGCTAAGCAGTATATTATCAAAATGTGACATACTGAAACACAGTATCTGTGAGATTTCGGTCATATTTCATCAAAGAGTATAATAACGTGCATATAAGATTGCAAAGTAATATAGCTAGCATTGAATAACAGTGCCTATGTGTTACTGCTGACTAACAGCGTTATTAAATTGTGACAGGACATACATGTAAAATATACAGTAATATATCTTTAAGATGTGATAAATATATTGTCCAGTTACATTTCATCAAAGTTTGACATATATTATTGCCCAGTTGTAATATGTTGAAGTGTGGCAGTGGCAGGTATGCCTTATTAAGCAGCAGTATGTCGTCAAAGCACGGCAAGAGTAAGATGTATGCATATTACCCAATAATGTCATAAAAATCTGACAAGATATATTTTATTACCTAATGGTGCAGGATTTGTGTATTACCCAGCAGTATGTCTCCCAACTGTGACAGGACATAAGTATTTATTCTCTGGCAATGTTGCCAAAGTGTGACACAGTATATGAGTTATTATCAAGAATGTCAAAAAGCATGACAAAATATACCTGCTATCTCCAGTAATATGCCAACAAACTATGATAAAATGTTATGCTATCATCCAGTAATATGTCATTAAAGTGTGATAGAGTATAACATTATTATTCAAAAAATCATCAAAGGAAGAGATGCTTGGTATTTGTGTTTTTCTAGCAATGTATCACTGTAATCTGGCAGAATATATACATTATTACCTGATGATATGTCACAAAGTGTGACAGGCTATAATTGTGACTAAAAATGAATATACTTTTTATAATAATATACTATGAAAATATAACAAGTTATGTGCTAGTTTCCAGTAATATGTGACAGAGATTTGAATTTCTATCCAGTAATGCTTCAAAGGTAAGAGTTAGCCTTTGGCTTCCCATCTCTGAATCAGTGGAATATGGTCTCTACAATAGCAAAATACTGCGGATGCTGGAAATCTGAAATAACAACAGAAAATGCTGGAAATACTCAGCAGGCCAGGCAGCATCCGTGGAGAAAGAAACAGAGTTAATGTTTCAGGTCTGGGACCCTTAATATGGTCTCTAAATGGGTTCTTGCATCTGGGTGGAGTGACCTCTGGCTCAGTGGTAATATTTCTACCCCTGAGTCAGAAGATACTGGGGCTGAGCCCCACTCCAGACAGCCCTGGTGAGTGGATACTGGAATACGGTCTCTAAATATTGGGCTGACATTCTATCAGATACTTGTATCCAGATGAAACATAGAAACATAGAAGATAGGAGCAGGAGTAGGCCATTCGGCCCCTCGAACCTGCTCCACAATTCAATGAGATCATGGCTGATCATCCAAATTCAGTACCCTGTCCCTGCCTTCTCCCCATATCCCTTGATCCCTTTAGCCTTAAGAAATATATCTAACTCCTTCTTGAATGGTGTGACCACTGGCTCAGTGGTAGTATTCCTGCCTCTCAGTCAAAACGGTTTGGATCGGACCCCACTCCAGACAGCCCCAGCAAGCAACAGCTGGAGCATTGGCGTTGAATAAGGGACGGATGTCCAATGGGGCTACTTGCATCCAATTTTTTGGCTTCCCTGTCATAAAGGGTAGGTGGGGCTCTTTAGCCTTGCACAGGTTGTTGATTCAAACCCCACTCCAGAGATTTGAGCACGTAATCTAGGCTGACAGTTCAGTAGGTGCTGAGGGCGTGTTGCACTGTGGGAGGTGCCATCTTTCTGATGAGATGTTACTCAGAGGCCCAATCTACCTTCTCAGCTGGAAGTAAAAGATCCCAGGGCACTATTGGAAGAAGAGCTGGGGAGTTCTCCTGGTTTCCTGGCCAACATTTATCCCTCAACCAACACCTAAAAGCAAATGATCTGGTCGTTTATTTTATTACTGTTTGGAGGACCTTATTGCCCACAAATTGGTTGCGTGTTTCCTACATTAAAAGAGTGACTAAACTTCAGAAGTATTCCATTGGCTGTAAAGGTTTTAGGAGGTCCTGAGGGGCTATATAAATGCAAGTTCTTTCTTTTAGTGCAAGTCCACCTAGTGGCTCACTGTCTAATGTTGTTATTGAGCAGTGTTCCATGCCATGGAGTGTGATCTGGAATAAGTATCATCAAGTAATGCGATTAAAATGTGACAAAACTATATTACTATCCAGTGATACTTCATCAAAGTGAGACAAAATATAGATGTTATCCTATAATGCCAATAAAATGTGACAAACCATGGGCTATTGCCCTATAACATGCCTTCAAAGTAGGTTAGGATTTCTCTCCATATGTCCCGAAAAATAACCCTCAAAGCTGATTTCTTTCTTAAATTTTACCCATTACAAAGAACTGTTCAAAATGTAACACAAATGGTAGGCACCAAAATTGCATAAATTCTCGATAGGCAAAATAAAGTTAATAAGGTCTCCTTTGAGTGTAAACATGAATATTTGGATTTGAGATTTCTCACTGTAAAATTACCCATTTAACAAATGATATAGTTTGCTAAATG